>NW_024097358.1:641250-1282500 GCF_016545835.1 Crotalus tigris
TTAGATTATGGACCATTCATTCTCCGAATATTGCTATTATAGTTTATTAATAGGTTTGTGGGAAAAATTTATAGCTGCATACTCAGAGAGATTAGCAACTGGAGTGCAGCCGTCCTGCTGATGGGCAATTAATTGTGCAGCTGACAAGTGGGAAATATTCTGAGTCCTGTCTCCCTCCCTCAATTTTTCAGAGACTTCTTGACTCAAATAATATTCTGTTGTCAGTCAGTGGGTCTCCGGAGGATGCTCCTAATGGAGTGGATTCTTGTGAAAAAGAGTCAGAGTGGCTGAGAAGGTCAGCTTAGACATCCCTTATGTCCACTTTGGAAATTGCCCTGAAGGTACATTTGGCTTAGCATACCACATAAAGGTTGCGTTTGCATATCACATGGAACTACCAACTAGCCAACTCTACCGCAATGTATACTACGTGATGTGAAACCCCAATCTGTGTGGTTAGCTAATGGCGTAGTCTGTAGGCATTGCTGGAGAACTGAACTGATTGATGTGTGGTTCTTGAGCTGAAGAAAGTCTGCACCTCTGGGCACGGAAGCGAAAACAGCGGCAACCCTGTTCAGCATGGCATGACCAATTGCATGCATAATTGGTCCCCACAGATAACATTCAAGGGATTGAACAATGTCACAAATTGGGTCCATTCAATGCCCAGTTTAAGCCTAGGGGGTGAATGCAGTCGTTACACGGAACTAGGTGTGGTTAGGATTTGAGAGAAGAGGATATTTGTAGTTCTGGGCTGAATTGTGGAGTCCTTGGTGCTCCCTTGGAGCTTGCTGGTTTTCTTGCAGATGTTTCATTATCAAACTAAGGAATATCATTAGTGCTCTTCACCAAGCTCAGAGAGCACCAAGGACCCCACATGGTCAGCATTGGATTATTCATAACCCCAGGAGAGTAGGAACTCCAAAGTTGATCCCTCTGAGGTTAAATCAATTTATCCAAGGATAACAATGATCTGGGGTATAGTATGATCTCATAATTCTGAAGACCAGTAGATTGGGGAAGACAATAGAGCATGTGCCTAAACTATCAACTTCTCTAGTGGAGTTCAGCTTCATGCACTTTGTAAATTATTTTTAAGAAAGGTGTCATGGTTCCGACTAATGAAACACTTCAAAGAACTTCCAGGCATGTTTATCCTAAAGCCTTTATTACCAGTGTTACAAATTGACGGCACATCATGGAGATTATGCCAGAATCTGAATGGAAAATGCCCTTCCAGACACATCGTCATGTCAGTGATATGTGCACTGCTGCATTCAGCTGCCAAGGTAATTGATTAAACCCCCACCAGCACCTTCCTCCTGATTCCAGAAAGGTTGCTTATGCCTCTTGAGTGTAACTGCGGAGGAGTGCTACTGTCTTGCTAGTAAACACAGGTGCAATAGCACACAGCTTTTGTGTTGGCAGGACTAGCTTAACTCGTTCTGCACCCATGTCACACCCTGTTTGTTTTCTTGGGTGTTGGGTGGTGGCCATGGAGATCATTGTCTCTCATGCAGCCTCCCCAACCAGGTGCCCCCTGGATGGGCATTCTCCATTGGACCCTCAGGCAGGTGGGAGGAATTGTCTGCGTGGGTTGAGTTCTAGGCTGCCTTCCTTGTTGCACCGGAAATTGTGGGTGTTTTCTTTCCCCAACAAGCTGAGCCAAGGCAAAGATGCAGGGTGTGGCGGGGATATTTCGACCCGAGATGCATGGTGCAACCTGTCAACACAGCTCATTGTTTTACCTGCCACCACCTGGATTGGAAGAGCTTCCACGGTTCATCGCCCAGAGGGAGGGTGGGAGCCAGCAGAAGAATGGAAGAGGCAAAGAGGAGGAAAAACATTCTCTTGACGTCTCTTTGCCACTGCCGATGAGTGCCTAGTGGCATCACTTGACTTCTGCGTCACAGGTAGCCCTGACTTTCGACCACGTGGATAGATTTTCTCCATGATCAAAATACTATATCTGATAATAATATTAGAAAACAATTTTTAAAAAAACAAAAAGGTTTTGAATCCAGATTCCCCAGAGGGTGTGTGTGTGTGTGTCTCTCTCTCAATATATTGATTGATTGATTGGTTATATTAACAAGCACTTAGATAGATTTTCTCCACGTCCAAAATACTGTCATGTCTGATGATAAAATAATAAAACATTTTTTAAAAACTGAAAAGATCTGAATTCAGATTTCCCAGAAGGAGGCCCCTTTCTCTTCTGGACTCCAAGCTCTGGGGAAATCAAAGAAAAATACTCCTAATTAATTCATTCTTCAAGAATTGGGAAGGAAACTCATTGCTGCATCTTTGGGCAAAAGTCAGGTGATCCTGGCTTCTTTTGTACGCCCTTCCATGAGAACTGGCCTTTTCTCCTGGCAAGCTCACCCCCCCCCCTCTTGTTTGGGTTTCAAAGAAGGCAGCCTATCTTCTCCTCTGGGACCTCCCCAACCCAATTCATCCTCCGTGAATGTCCCAATTATGCCACCTCGCCTGGGTGTCAGAATGGAAGGGTTCCCGTGATGGGGCGCCTGAGTGGGTGATGCCGCCGTTTCTCACTTCTTTGGGCTCCTCGTCCAGTTCTTTTTTGGCCCTCCCCTTCAGCCTTCTCGGTCCCCATTGAAATGTCAGACGGAGCCTTCCTTCGTCAGCCGGCTGAAAAACTGCCTCCCCAGTGGGAAGAGATTGGCCTTCTAACCTGAGGGAATAAATTGCACGCTCTTCTTCTTCTTGGCATCTTCCTTTGTTTCGGTTTCCAAACCTCTTTTCTTTCTGCAAGAGGGAACAAATTTCTTTTCACCTGCCCGGGAGTGAAGCAGACGGCCGCGTTTTCCCACCAAAAGTGAAGTCGGTGCCCAGAAGAACACATTTCAACTGCTCTCCTTTGAGTCTTGGGAGAGGGTTTTTTTTTTTGCATGCCAAATGAGCTTCCCTGATCCAAGAAAACTCACTTGTGTTCCACTGAAAGACAGGCTGGGAACAAAGAGGCCGTCGCGGTTAGTTGTTGTTGAATTCCCCCATTAATACAGGGCCCGAGCCCCCCTTGCAGTTCCTTTGGTGAAAAGGGCTTCTGTTTTCCTGCCTTATGTCTTGGGAATCTTAGAGAAGATAAGCAGGGACGTTTAGTAAAACATGAGCATGGCCCAGGAAACCGAGAAAGTGTTAGAAAGAAAATCAAGATTATCTTGCTTCGGCTGTCCTTGGTATAAGAGGGAGGGAAAGAGGAACATGGTGAATGAGGCTTTCAAGAGTCTGTTATTATGGCCTCTTATATCTATAAAGTAGAGCACTAATATTTCTTGTAGTGTCTGTTTCCTGAGCTGACCTACTTCAAAGGGCTGGCAACTTCCTTGAGGATCCCACATCAATGAAAGGAGGGAGAAACAATTAACCAAAATGCACCAGGAAGGAGGAGTGCAAAGAGTGCCAGAAGCAGAAAGGCACGGCACTCTCCACTTCCGGTTTTCAGCACCACCCACTAGCCAGATCCAGGTATTCATAATTGCCCAAGGTATGTGACTCAAAAAAAAAAAGGTTTAGGAAAATTAAAAACCAATCTCCAAGGGATGAGAAATTGGCCCACCTTTAGAGGATGTGAGATTCCAACTCTAATGACGTTTGGCCTTCAGACATGCTGCCATGAGATGATGGGTTTGGGAGTCTGCTGCACTTCATTGGTTCGAAGACTGCTCATTTCAGGATAATAGATATCTGATAGAAAGCCCAGTGACATCTTGGGTGTTTCGGCATTGGGAAAATGATGCAAATTATGGAATTTGTGTAGTTTATGCAAGGACCTCATTGTTACAGGTGATCTTGACTTACAACCATTCATTAGGTGACTGTTCAGAGTTACAACGACAGTAAAAAAAGTAATAATAATAATAATAATAATAATAATAATAATAATAATAATAATAATGTTGGAAGAGACCTTGGAGGTCATCTAGTTCCTGCTCAGGCAGGAAACCCTACACCATTTCAGAAAAATGACTGTCCAGTCTCTTCTTAAAAACTTCCAGTGTTGGAGCATTCACAGCTTCTGGAGGCAGGTTGTTCCATTGGTTAATTGTTCTCACTGTCAGGAGTTTCTCCTTAATTCTAGGTTGCTTCTCTCCTTGATTAGTTTCCATCCGTTGCTTCTTGTTCTGCCTTCTGGTGCTTTGGAGAACAGCTTGACTCCCTCTTCTTTAGGGCAGCCCCTGAGATATTAGAAGACTGCTATCATGTCCTCCCTCGTCCTTCTCTTCGTTAAACTAGACGTACCCAATTCCAGCAACCGTTCTTCATATGTTTTAGCCTCCAGTCCCCTAATCGTGTTTGTTGCTCTTCTCTGTACTCTTTCTAGAGTCTCAACATCTTTTTTTACATTGTGGTGACCAAAACTGGATATCGTATTCCAAGTGTGGCCTTACCAAGGCCTTGTAAAGTGGTGTTAATAGTGACATGACTTTTTTCACACTTACAACTGTTGCAACATCCCCAGGGTCACATAATCAAAATTCAGACGCTTGGCAACTGACTTGTACTTATGGCTGTTGCAGTGTCCCAGGGTCACGTGATCCCCTTTTGTGAACTTCTGCCAAGCGAAGTCAAGTCATTAACTAACTTAACAACTGCAGTGATTCGCTTAACAACTGGGGCAAGAAAAGTTATAAAATGAGGCATTAAAAAGGTCTCACGTAAAAACAGAAATTTTGGACTAACCACGGTAGTCGTAACTCGAGGTCTTTTTGTAATGGGATATCTCTTGATCTGCTTTAAAGGTCCAGCCCTCCGACTCCCTCACCCATAGGTCAATTTCTTTCCAGAGATCTATGAAAGTGCAAAAGTTTGTTTTGGGGTAGGGAGGAAATAATAAGATGTGAAATGTGTCAGCTTGATGCAGTTTTTTTCCTGGGCATATTAAATGTCACAGGGATGTGGGAAATCAGAATTTCCACTGTGACATTCCTCAGGTGCTTCTGGATCCTTTGTAGGGGATGCTAAGCTTTTGGGTCTGTTTGCTGCATTGGTTGGGACACTGTTCAACATCTAATAGTAATGCAATTTTTGTTTAGAATTGCAGAGTTGGCATATTTATATGGTTTTAAAAAAACCACCCCATCTTTGCTTGTCATTTGTCTCTCGGAATCAGATACTCAAATAACCAGGGAAACTGATTTATTGGGGTTTTTAAAAGTTTTTTATTAATAAAACAGTTAAAAAAACAAAAAAGGACATAACGTGTCATTCCAGTATATATAATCCTAACAATTTGTTCCTTGTCATACATATAATTCCTAATCTCTATATATACATATTTTCCTATATAATACAGTCTCAAATTTATTTCTCTATATACTAGCATACAGTTTTATATACCACAATCTTAACACTAACTTAAAAGACGAACAGTTCTCCTTGACTCGTACCAGGAATAAAATTTGTCCCAGATTTCAAAATAGTCCATTTCTGTCTTATCCTTTAACTCCATAGTGAGCCTATCCATATCAGCACACGATAAGATTTTATATAGAATCTCTTCTTCTGTTGGAATTTCTTTGTTTTTCCAGTTTTGTGCATAGGCCAATCTGGCAGCCGTGAAAATATGTAACATTAAATAAAGTGCCCATTTATTTATTTATTTATTCATTCATTCATTTATTGTTTTTTTGAGGCCAGCATTGCCCTTCTTTTTCATCTCAAGAAGAGTGGAGGTGGAGACCCCACCATTTTAAAAAAGACACACCCCAATTAGCAATCCTCAGAATAATCTTTCTGCAATACTTTTTCTGTCTGTTCACATTTTACTTGATGATACTAGATGACTTTTAAGGTCCCGTTAGGGAATGGTAGAGCTCATGAACTTATAGTGGTTCCTATGGCTGGGAGTTTCTGCTCCTTTAGAGCCATAAGGAAAAGTCAACTCACACCGGTCCCATTGTAGACATTTAGAAGCATTCAAGAAGCCCACACATAAAAGGAAGACAACATTTGTCACTCTCCTATATTTCTGCTTCCCCCTCCCATCTGTCTTCAGGGAAACAGACACTTATTCTGTCTCCCTTAAATGCATCCAATTGCTTTTTAAAGCATTTTGAAGTCTGTGCTTGTCAATCCATCTTGTGACAGGGAGTTTCATATCTCAAAAGCCTCTCCTATCACCAGCCCACCCCTCTGTCAAGCTAACCATTTCCCTTTTGAGTCTATTATTAAACACGTGCATGGGGCTGATGGTCTTTTCTGCCATATTATTCCACTTTAGAGCAGCCTTATGCAGTTGCTTCGCTGCACTAAAGTCAACTTTCACTGCTAAGTAAAAGCAAGTTTTATCTGCCTCAATATCTTAAATTTAATGTTGTCTTTCCGCCCACCCTCAAACGGGTTGATTGATTATGTGCCTATTCGTATTTATGCTGTCGATTATTAAACATGACAGGTCTTCCTTGACTTACGACGGCAGCTGGGTCCAAAATTTCTGTGGCTGAGACAATTATTACATGGATTTTGTCCCATTTTGCCCTGGTTCTAGTCCTCCTTCAATCATGGAAGCTGCCTGGATGATTTGAGGCCAACTGCCCTCTCTTCCTCCATCCTACTTCACATGAGGTGTTGCTTAGTAAAATAGGAAGAGGGAGAACCACTGGATACACATTGCCTCCATCCGCTCTTGAAGGAAGGGCAGTGTGAAACACATAAGAAAACCTGGTGGTACAATGTCAAAGGCATTTGAATAAGGAGTGGAAAGGATGTGGCTTGGATCTTCATCCCAATATTTTACTTTTTAAAATGTTATTATTAGTATTCCAATAAATATGAGAACAAAATCAAGGTAATGTTTGAGAATAGAACAGGAAGAAGAAGGAAGAAGGAAGAAGAAGAAGAAGAAGAAGGAGGAGGAGGAGGAGGAGGAGGAGGAGGAGGGAGGAAAAGAAGAAGAAGGAGGAGGAGGAGGAGGAGGAGGAGGAAGGAGAACGAGAAGAAAAAAGAAAGAAGAAGAAGAAGAAGAAGAAGAAGAAAGAAAGAAAGAAAGAAAGAAAGAAAGGAAGAAAGAAAGAAAGAAAGGAAGAGAGAAGAAAGAAGAAGTCTTTGCTTTTCAGATGCCCCACATTTATGCACCGAGCACGTTCCTTCTGGTAAGGCAGGCGTCAGAGACTGCAAGAACTCTGCTCCACAGAGCATCTTTGAAAACAAATGTTGGCAAAGAGCCATGAAAAAAAAGGCTGCGTAAATAACCCTGGAAGGCTTCTTTTTCACTGTTGAGCAGGCGATGACTAATTAGGGGGGGGGAGCTCTGTCTGGGCAGTGCTGGACAACTCAGTAAAAAGCATCATCTCAACGTGGCTGGCATTTAAAAGACAGAGAGAGGTTGGGAGGAGGGAGAGAGAATTCCACCTAGAGGGTTGTTAGGAAGAAGCATGATAGTAAAACCATCAGTATTGTAATACCTTTTTAATAAATCTCTAATGTGAGATTTGGGAGAACCAGACTGGGCTGAGATATACACTACTTAAAAACGAAGAAGGAATATCTCAGAGCGAAATGGAATAGTCCTTAGACTTATATACCGCTTCACAAACCCCGAAGAGGGAATTGCCTTCTCCAGAGTATTTTCCACCACCCCCTGCATTTCCAGAGAAAACACGTTTCTTAACTCAGATTGAAAGATTATAATCACCTCCATCCCCCTGCTTTTAGATTTTCTTTTCTCTTCTTTGTTTTTTAATTTATTAGGGTCGGGTGCTAAAAGGCATAAGTAGGATTCATTTGTGGCGGGTTTTATCGATTGCTTTTCTCTTTTATGTTGGCCTCCGGCCTCCATTGTGTGTGTTTGTGTGTGTGTATTTTAAAGGAATCTGGAATTACAAAATTAAGTCGCAAAGCAGTGGCTTGTCCCCCCAGGAAACATTTGTCAGCTTAGTCAAGTTTTTTTTAAACGCCAAAAATGGGATTCTGCCTCTTTGCCTCCTTTCCAGTAAAAAAGTAAACAAAGCTTGGTGGTACAGCTAGGCAGTAATAAGGCATCCATATTTGGACTTGTGATAAAGAAGAAGAGGGGTCCAGCTGAATATTCTGCTCCTGGCTCTCAGAGACAACACCAAGTATCAGGACACTAAACTGTTGTTTTGTGTAAATAGTTCCCTGGATCAGAATAACGCAGTTGGAAGGGACCTTGGAGGTCTTCAAGTCGAAACCCCCTGCTCAAGCAGGAGACCCTGTACCATGTCAGACAAATGGCTGTCCATTCTCTTCTTGAAAGCCTCCAGTGATGGAGGACAAACTGTTCCCCTGAAGATGCTCCCTCCAAACCATCTCTTTTCCCCCCTCAAAGCAAACGACTTCACTGAAAATGACAAAAACTGACCTGAAATTCGTCGATTTGCCTTCAGAAGTTGCGTTAATTGTGGGATTTTAACTTCTATTACTGGCTTACAGTAATTAATGCAGATAAAAGGATGGAGTACTATTTGAGTTATAATGACAAAATAATTAGAAAATAATTATATTAAAGGGTCTGTATACTTTCATTTATTTCTGAGATGATAAACGCAATTTGTTTCTAGCAATATCGTTCATATTTGCTTTTAGGGGCTGGGGGAATAGAGCTGTCTAAGCCCCTAGGTAAGCAGGTTGAACTTTAAAAAAGTCCAATCTTTTGGACTTATTTTTTCTTACTTAAGTGAGAAAATTCAGGTGTCACATTCTCTCCACCACCACCACCCCTCCATCAGCTTAGGCAGTTGAGGGCAGAGGAGAGAAAGGAAGAAGAAAATTATGAGTGACCACTAGATGGCAGGGAGGGGTTAATTTTCTGATTCACTGTGCAGTGCTGCCATCTACTGACTGTCTGGAATTTTGCAGCCTCAATTTAGTAACCCACTTCAGTGGCAGAGCTTGATCGATCTCCCTCGTTGGCTTTCGGACGTGATTAGGATCAGCTGCACAATTAGAGGAGCCACCAGAACGTGTTGCCTTTCATTATCAGCTTGGTTCTCCAAGCGTGTTCACATTTCACTTGAGTTAGACCTTTTCAGATCCTGCAAAGCTGACCCCACACCCTCCATCATCCCTTGCACTAAATATTTGCGAATGCATTTCAACACAAATGACCTACACCCCCCCACACATACACACACACCAGGGCCTTTGTCTCCTGCAATCAGATTTTGGCTCAGGGTTGAGAAAGCCAGCTTTGCAGAACCAGCTGGGAGTCAAAAGGACAGCTTCTTTAAAGTGGAGAACCAAAGCAAGTCATCACCATGGAGTTTAGGGAGAGGCATGGACAAGTAAAGCCATTCCCCCCCCCCCAAAAAAAAACCAGGAGGCAGAGGGGTGGGACAGGCGAATACCCACCTGGGAGTCATTGTGGACTTTTCACCACATGTGCTGAGTAATATCCCGCTGTTCCGCCCATGGACAGTATGGAATTTGCATTTTCTTCATCCATCAGGGGAGGAGGAGAAGACACGTTTAAAAAATAAAACAAAAACTCAACTTGGCAGGATCCACCATTGCTGTTATCCCCTATTTCCAGTTCTCGTGATGGAAACAGGCAAGGAGCCAAGCCTGTGTACCCACCTGCTGCTTCTTTCTTTCTCCTTTTGGCTTCCACCCCATGGCTGCCCCCACACAGCTGGGGCCCTGCTTGGTGGATTCAGCATTTTCATCTGTCCAGAATGCTTTTTTTTTTTTTTTTTTGCAAATGTTGTTCTTTTGGCCCAGCCTGTAAAAAATCCCGAATGATATTTTTGCTCTCGTGTGTTGTTGAGTCAGAATTCTCTGACTGACACTCGGAGATGGTGCCCCTTTCGTTTCCTTCTCTTGATGGTCTCAGGTCACAAGTTCACAGGCGCATCTCTGTGGCTTGACTTCTGCACATCTTGTAAAATCTAACAGAATAACAGAGTTGAAAGAGACCTTGGAGAATTTCTAGTCCAACCCCTTGCTCAAGTAGGAGACCCTATACCATTTCAGAGAAGTGGCTATCCAGTCTCTTCTTAAAAACTTCCAGTGTTGGAGCATCCACAACTTCTGGAGGCAAGTCGTTCCACTGGTTGACTGTTCTAACTGTTATGAAATTTGTCCTTAATTCTAGATTGCTTCTCTCCTTGATTAGTTTCCATCCATTGTTTCTTGTCTTGCTTTCAGGTGGTCTGCTAAATAAGTTGCCCCCCTCTTCTTTGTGGCAGCCCCTTAAATATTGGAACATTGCTATCATGTCCCCCATTAGTCCTTCTTTTCACTAGACTAGGCAAACCCAATTTCTGCAATCATTCTTTATATGTTTTAGGCTCCAGCCCTTTATTGCTTTTTTTCTGCTCTCTTTCCAGAGTCTCTACATCTTTTTTATGATATGGTAACCAAAACCGGATGCAGTATTCTAAGTGTATCCAGTTTTGGTCAACATATTATAAAAAAGATCTGCAGACTCTGGAAAGAGTACAGAAAAGAGCAACAAAGATGTTTCTGGTGGTCATTCTAGGCTTGACAAGAATCATTCTAGATCATTCTGGGCAAAGAAACAATGGATGGAAACTAAACAAGGAGAGAAGCAACCTAGAACTAAGGAGAAACTTCCCAGCAGTGAGGACAATTAACCAGTGGAACAGCTGGCCTTCAGAAATCATGGGCGCTCAATCACTGGAGGTTTTTAAGAAAAGACTGGACAGTCACTTGTCTGAAATGGTATAGGTCTCCTGCTTGAGCAGAGGGCTGGACTAGAACAATTGCAGAAACCACATTCTGCAGGATTGCATAAACAACAGTTTGAAATGGAGTCTTTTTCTACATATAGTAAGCATTCCTTTGTTTTCCTAGTGCAAATGGTGCAGCTGGAAAACTGGGAACGTTCAGAGTACTCCCTTGTTGTTGTTTTTTTAAAAAAAACATCTGGAAAATGTGTGCACAGCTGCATCAAACTGTGGTGGAATGGTGGTCTCGGAATGCAAAGGTTGTATAGCTCCCCGCCGTTGTGCAGCTGTAAGAAATGGCCATTGGAAATTAGCCTCCCATTTCTGTCTTCAAAGGGGAGGAAATGAAAGACAGCTTGGAATATCCCGCCTTGGAATTTACCTTCCTCTCCTTTCCAGGCAAAGAGAAGGACACAAAAGAAAGTGGTGGGATCAGTTCCAGGATTCTAATCTGCAAATAAGAGTTAGAGAAATGGACGCTTAATATATGCTGGCATTAATTTTGCTTAAAACGGCTGTGAACACCATCGACCAACTGCCAAAAAAGGAATGACAGATTGTTAGACTGAACTAGCAATCTAGGCTGTCAAAATGGCATTGTGTCTAGCGTTTGTAACCCCCCCCCCGACATTGTATGCCACGTGCTGAATAAATAAATAAAAACAAAAACAATAGGAATAAATTGGGAGGAGAGAGGCAGAAAGAGTGTAAAGCCCATAATGTGATGCCAGATGCAAGTAGTCCTTGATTTACAACAATTTGTTTAGTGACTGTTCAAAGCTACAACAGCGCTGAAAAACGTGACTTACGAACCAGTTTTCACACTTATGAGCGTGGTAGAAACCTCCTGGTCACATGATAAAAATTCAGACACTTGGCAAATGACTCATATTTATGACCATTGCATTGTCCCGGGGTCACGTGATCTCCTTTTGCAACTTTCTGACAACTAAAGTCAATTTACTTAACAACAGTTTGACTTATGATCACAACTGAGCCCCAGAGTGAAGCATTTGTTAAATGAGTTTTCTTGCCCCAGTTGTTAAGTGAATGACTGCAGCTGTTAAGTTAATAACACAGTTGTTAAGTGAATCTGGCTTCTCACTGACTTTAGTTGGCCAAAGATCGCAAAAGGGGATCACGTGACTCCAGAGCACTGCAACCATCATAAATATGAGTCCGTCGCCAAGCGTCTGAATTTTGATCACGTGACCCCCCCCAAGGATGCTGCAACGGTCGTAAGTGTGAAAAAAAGGTCATAAGTCACTTTTTTTCCAGTGGTGTTGTAAATTCGAGCAGTCACTAAACAAATTGCTATAAGTCAAGAGCTACCTGTAGTTTGTACCATGACATAATCTCCTTTTGTGCAGATCAGTTGTCAGTTTGTGAAGCAGTTGTCAGTTGTCAGTTTGTGAAGCAGCTTGGAAAGGATATCTTGCCTAAAGCACGGTCAAGGCAAAATTCCCCGGGGTAACCTTCATACATTCCTAACCTGTAGATCAGGAAGGACTTCAGCACTCCAGGTACATCATCTTGAGAACTTCATCTTGAAATAATTACTCATCATCACAAGTGGTAACTCCACAAAGCAATCTGTTACTTATTCTACATTATGAATGAAACCATCCATACATTCCAAGGTGAAAGGCAATCAGTAGCCTTGTTGTTGTTTTTAACCATTTAATTGTGTCCAGCTCTTGCTGACTTTGTAGGCAAATGCTCTCCATGCTTCCCTGTCCAGCACAGCTTCTTTCAATTGTTGGATGTTCAACTTTGTATCAGATTTGGTGTTATCAAGCCAGCGTGTTCTTTGATTGCCCCTTCTACTTGTTCCACTAACCACTCCTAGCATCGTTTCCTTCTCCAATGTATTTGCATGTATAACATGACCAAAGTACATCAAACATAGTTTTATGATTTTTAGCTTCTAGTGATGTGTCTCATTTTATATGATTTAACACCTCTCTGTTAGTTAACCAGTAGCATACAGTTAACCTAATGCTATAAAAGAACAATACAAACTAAGCATTAGTTGAGGATTGCCAAGAATGAGAGAGGAAACAAAATGGCACAGATGACCTGCCTATGTAGAAAAGACTCTTTTCCAACTTGCAAATCATTACCGTCAAATACCTCCATCCTTGACAGTAAGTAATGATTCTGCTTCTGCCTGGACAGTTTGATGGGCAGCTAATTTACTCTCCACTTTTCTGCCTGGCTGGCTGGCTTTACATATATCCAGTTCCTGCCAATTTGCTGCCATGAGAATTTTTGAATGAAGTGGAAGGACGTTTGAGTGAAACCATGCACAGAGTGTGCTCCACCCATGCTTTTGTGCTCTGAGAATCCCTGGAAAGTGTGCAGTGTCTTTAGCTGCCACAAGCCAGAAAAGTCACATCCATCCAGCTCCTAATGGGTGTCATTTAAACTTCTTGCAGACTTCAGTATCATCTGCTGAGATGCAGAAAATTAAATCAAGGTTGAACTAGAATAAAGCTGAAAGCCCTGCAAGCTCTGATGCAGCTTTCTCATGAAGTGAAGTTTTAGTACCACTTTGTAATGCCTTGGTCAGACCAAGCTTGGAATACCGCATCCAGTTTTGGTCACGATGATATATATATAGGTACAAATGTTGAGATTCTAGAAAGAGTGCAGAGAAGAGCTGCAAGGATGATTAGAGAACTGAAGGCAAAAACAGGAAGAATGGCTGCAAGAATTAGGTGTGTCTAGTCTAATGAAAAGAACTAGGGGTGACATAATAGAAGTTTTCAAATATCTAAGGAGCTGCCACAAAGAAGAGGGAGTCAAGCTATTCTCCAAAGCACCTGAAGGCAGGACAAGAAGCAACGGATGGAAATTAATAAAGGGGAGAAGCAACCTAGAACTAAGGAGAAATGAGTGAGAATTAATCGATGAAATGACTTGCTTTCGGAAGTTGTGGGCGCTCCATCACTGGAGGTTCCTGCTCCATTTGCATATATCTATCTATCTATCTATCTATCTATCTATCTATCTATCTATCTATCTATCTATCTATCTATCTATCATCTATTATCTATCTATCTATCATCTATTATCTATCTATCTATCTATCTATCTATCTATCATCTATGTATCATCTATCATCTATCTATCATCTCTATCTATCTATCCATCTATGTATCATCTATCATCTATCATCTCTATTTATCTATCCATCTATCATCTATCTATCATCTATCATTTATCATCTACCTTCTATCTATCATCTATCTATCTATCTATCTATCTATCTATCTATCTATCTATCTATGTTTCATCTATGTATCATCTATCATCTATCTATCATCTCTATTTATCTATCCATCTATCTATCATCTATCTATCATCTATCATCTATCATCTATCATCTACCTTCTATCTATCTATCTATCATCTCTGTATCATCTATCTATCTATCTATCTATCTATCTATCTATATCTATCTATCTATCTATCTATCTATCTATCTATCTATCTATCTATCTATCTATCTATCTATCTATCTATCTATCTATCTATCTATCTCTGTCCTGAGCACATGTTGAGTTCAACCTGAAAATGGCTTGGCCATTTCTTAGATTCTCTGGGGAGAATGTAAGTGGTAATCACAAGAAGATGAAAACTGTTTGAAGAAATATAGGCAGAGGCAACTTTCATTTCATCAGTGTTCTGCCAATAAACCTCTGGCCATCCTTCTCTCTGCAGAGAATCCCCCAAGGTTAGGAAAGTAATTTGATCGCTGTGTTCTTGCTATCATGATGTTCTGTTCAAGATATATTTCCTATTTTTTCAGCTCTACTATTTTTTTTTAGTAAGATGGATCTTTTTCTCTCCTGCCAATACATAATCTAATGGTTATGAATTTCTTCAGACAGAATGTTATGGCTTTCTCCGTAAAATGATGAACAATCCAAAAAGCCATTCCTATTATCTCAGCTACTTCCTGAGACTATAGGTGATTTCATTGTGAGGTCCAGAGATTTTCTTCCCACCTTCCCCAGAAGAGAAAGGAAAAGGGGAAGGGGACAGCTCACCAGCCAAGTCATCAGTTTTATTTTTGGAAGGAATGATGTTGGAGGGTAACATGATCTGAGAATGAGCCATCTGTACAGAAACAGCTCTGCATAAGCTGAGTTATGGCATTGTGGCATGCTTCTTGGGAAGATATCAATTCACATTTATCCAAGAGAAAGGGGTTAGGGTTAGGGCTAGGAATCAGGAATCAGGAAAAAGGAGGGATGTCTCCTTTACATGGAATGGAATAGAATAGAATAGAATAGAATAGAATAGAATAGAATAGAATAGAATAGAATAGAATAGAATAGAATATTTGATTGGCCAAATGTGATTAGATACACAAGGAATATGTGTGTCTATAATAGCTCAGTTCAGATTTAAAAGAGTTCTGTAGTTTTAAGGCCTGTGCTAAGAAAAGAAGACACTTAGAGTCTTGCTCCTCAGTATTACCCATTGCTAATATTTGCAGATAAATGGGGAGTCCTGCTCACAGTTATGACCAGGAAAGAACTTCAGTGCTACGTCTGGATATGGACTTATCACCTTAGCCAGTTTGGTTTGCACCTCAATATCAAGAAGGCTGAGTATCTAGAGATAGACTGAACACCTCCAACATCCAGGTCAGTAGCGGAGATCTAGTGAGAACAAACTCCTTCAATTGTTCACATTGTTAGGAAGTTTCTCCTTAATTCTAGATTGCTTCTCTGCTTAATTAGTTTCCATCCATTGTTTCTTGTCCTGCCTTCTGGTGCTTTGGAAAATAGGTTGACCTCCCTCTTCTTTGTGGCAGTCCCTCAAATATTGGAACACTGTTATCATGTCCCCCCCTAGTCCTTCTTTTCTCTAGACTGGCCAAACCCAAATCCTGCAACCGTTCTTCATATGTTTTAATCTCCAGGCCTTTAATCATCTTAGTTGCCCATCTCTGCTCTCTTTCCAAAGTCTCAAATTATTTTTTATAATATGGATGTGGTATTCCAGATGTGGTTCTGTTTGCTGTCGAAATAAATTATAAAAGAAACTCTGCTTTATGAGATGGTTAGTTTTCATTTGGTAATGAACTGTGATCATTTTCCATCTTCCTTATTTCTTCCTTAACTTTTACCCCACACTGATTTTTACATTTTTAATTAAGAGCAAGAAGGAGAACTTCCTCTTGAAAGATTAATCTTAGGCTGCCATGAATATTCGCCACCTTTGGAAGGGGACAATTTATTCTGCAAATAATAGGAATAATTAGCCCTTGGTGACTCATCAGAAAAGAGCGCTAAATTAAAATTTATCGGTTGCTCTGTTAATGCAGTGAGTTTTCCACTGGAGCCATTTGAGTTGATCAATCTATGCCTTGAGCAGTGGCAGAAGCTATAAATTGCAGATTAGGTTTTTCTGGCCATTAGTATATAAGAATGAAAGGTAGAGGGTAGAAAAAAAAGCGAGAACAAAAGAAAGGAGATGCAGAATCACTTTTTGGACAGTAGCAGAGCTATTGTGGCCAACAAATTTAACAAATCCCCTAGAACTGCTGTTTCCTCGGCTCCTGTGACTCTGGATGATTAGGGGAGCAGAGACTAAACCAAATGATGAGCCGTTGTAGGAAATGGGAATGTCTAGTCTAATGAAGGCAAGGAGAAGGGGTGACATGATACAATCTTCCAATACTTGAGAGGTTGTCACAGAGAAGAAAGGATTGTTGAGACTCTGGAAAGGGTGCAGAGAAGAGTAACAAAAATGATTAGGTGGCTGGAGGCTAAAACATAAGAAGAATGTTGCAGGAATTGGGTATATCTAGCTTAATGAAAGGCAGGACTAGGGGTGACATGATAGCAGTGTTTCAATATTTCAGGGAATCCTATAAAGACAAGGGGGTCTCGTACAAAAGGCAGGACAAGAAACAACAGATGGAAACTAACCAAGGAGAGAAGCAACCTAGAAATAAGGAGAAATTTCATAACGGCAAGAGCAATCAACCGATGGAATGCCTTGCCTCCGGAAGTTGTGGGTGCTCCATCACTGGAGGCTTTCAAAAAGAGACTGGACAACCATTTGTCTGAAATGGTATGGGTTCTCCTGCTCAAGCAGTGGGTTGGACTAGATGACCTCCAAGGTCCCTTCCAACTCCATTATTCTATGTTCTGTGTTCAAAGCACCAGAGGGCAGGACAAGAAGCAATGGGTGGAAGCTTGTTAAAAAGAAATCCAGCCTAGAAGTAAGGAGAAGTTTTTTGACAGTGAGAACAATTAATCAATGGAATAACGTGCTTCCCAAAGTTGTGGTGCTCCCTCATTGGAGGTTTTCAAGAGTAGCCTGGACAACCATTTGAGCAGGATGGTATAAGGTCTCATGCCTTGACAGGGGGTTGGACTAGAAGATCTCCGAGATCTTTTCTAGCCACACAATTCTATGTTCTATGAATCAGTCCAACTAAATTGGGGACGTTCTTCATCCAGTACTCTTTCTTTCATGTTTTAATTGGACAAAGCATTCCTTTCCCCATTTTTCTCTTCTTCATCTCCAGTCAGAATTGGCCAGTCCTAAAATCCCCCTCCTCCACTTTCCATTTTGCAGATTTTTCTTTGGTAAATTCCATGCTTTTTTTATGATCAGATTTTTACGCATAACACCGAAGTGAATGTTGAAATTAATTTTGGCGCAGCTTTCTTCACTGCTGGCTAGCGCTACGTAGTTAAATGAGAATGCTGGAAACAGCAGAAATGGGGAAGCTTCATAGATTAAAGTTGCCACCGGATTTTTAAAAAGCAGGAGCAAAATAAAAGCAACACAAACCCATTGCAGCACTTTCAGCAACAATTTGCACCACAGCCAGGCTTCCAACTGATTAAGACTGACATCAAACCTCATTGTAATTATTCCTTTCATCTTGTGATCAATACTACAATAAAATTAATTCTCTGGAGATGTTGATTGCTTTATGGTGGTCTCTGCCTAGCAACAGCCAAGCCTAATGTTAAACAAAAGAAAGGGAAAAGAAAAGAAAGGAAAGGAAAGGAAAGGAAAGGAAAGGAAAGGAAAGGGGAAAGGAAAGCAAGAGAGAGGAAAGGAAAGGACATGGAAGGGAAGGGAAAGGGAAAGAAAGAGAAAGAAAGAAAGAAAGAAAGAAAGAAAGAAAGAAAGAAAGAAAGAAAGAAAGAAAGAAAACAAGATAGCCAGACTAGTCCAACATTCAGAACTTAAGTTCTCTCCTCAGAAACACCAGTTCAGACTTGTCTGGATAAACAGTTGGTTTGTCCAAACATTTTCCAAGCTGGGCAAAAAAGGGCAATCCATCCATCCCAGATGAAAATTGTTGGGAACATATTTGCTAAAGCTTATGAGTCAGCGAGGGTCTTGGAAATAAACATTTTAACCATCGTCTGCTATATCAAGCGAACATCTAAGTCACCACGGTGTTCCCCTGCTCCACCTTGATTCCTGGCTTCTGGATTTTGTTAATAATTCTTTGCTTGGTCTGGTGGGTTTGCTGGAGACTCTCAATATGAAAGCTTTCTCTTTTTCTCTCAAGCTGCACCAGAACAGGAGTTTATTCTATTCCACACTTCACTGGAAAATAACAGACTTGCAGCATTCGTTGTACGTTTACATTAGAGTCTTCGGTTGGTTGGTTGGTTGCCCCAGCTGGAAGCTGAAAAATATAAAATACAAGTGGAAATAATGCATTGCATGGCTAGTTCCTAAATCTGCAGAAAAAAAATCTGTTCAGGTAAGGAGAACCTTTCCACAAACAAATCAAAGTTGGCATTGGAACAAGAGAGCTATAGTGTCTGGTAACCTAGGCAGGTAAAACAACGTCCATGAAAAAGATCTAGGCATTGTTAGAATCTACGGGCATTTTGACTTAAGATGCTTATTTCTACATAATTATGCAATCTGTTATCCACCCTTCGAACAACCCCTAGAAATATATGCAGTTCAGTGTTTTTCACACGGGACTCTACTCCAAACATAAAATAAAGCAGACATCATCTCCCAATAATTGGCAATAAATTGGTTTGCTTTTCAACCACTGTAGGAGTCTTCCGTGTTACTCCTTTCAAGAAACTAAGAGGGCTACTTTGCTGGAAGCACACAGGATAGAGTTACCCAAACCCAAACTGGATTGAAATGGGTTGTTGAGTGGATTGCGTTTCTTATTGAGGGAGGAAAGACAACCCTTGTCTTAGCGCAGAAAGGAAAGGCAGCTGGAACATCTGTAGGAGTGGTACAATGATGCCAACGTGACAGATGACCAAGTGATTGAAATGTTGTCAAATGGTCACCGTTGAATGAAAGATCATTACATTCCAGCTGAGTTCTCCAGAGGGATCAGAAGGGTACAACTTTGAACAGTTGTGCCATGTGTATTTGTGAACTGCAGGTCTTCTCCCTGAGCAATTGCCTCCCTCTGTAATTTCATTAGCATTATTAATCCCACATTTGTGCTAATCATATCTCAGTAGGGGGCTGTTTTCCAACACAGAGTCCCGCTTCATTTTGCATATGTGTCATCTATTTGCCGAGAAAAATCTTAACGCAGCCACAACAGCTGATTGCCAGCAAGGGACCATCTTCTCTCTTGATAAACCAGCTGGGCCATTTTGTCAAAACACAAAATGGTCAACTGATTCAGCCTGGGCCACACAGGAGGCAAGAGGTTTGTGCTAAAGCCTATGCTGAGGAAATTTCCATGTCAGAACGAAAGCAGGGTTTTCGCTTCTTCAAAATCAATGTTCCCCAGGCAATTTCTATTAGCAGCTGTGTAAACTATGCAAGAATGTGTACAAAGGCTCCATCTATTAGAAGGTGTTAGTAACGTAAAACTTAGACATTTTTCTGCAGATGTTCTTTCTTTCTTTCTTTCTTTCTTTCTTTCTTTCTTTCTTTCTTTCTTTCTTCCTTCCTTCCTTCCTTTCCATCCATTGAAAATGCGAGGGTGGAATATGGCCTTAGTATAGCAGGTAATCAACTGAGTGGCATTTTTATTCAGCTGCATCTCTAGTTTGGGGGGGGGGAAGGATAAATTTATGTTGGGCCCAGGAGAAAGGAGCGTATATGACAACCTCAAGTGGAGACGGTAGTGAGAGTAACTCTCTACATCTAAACTCTTGAGTTCAGCGCCTGATCTTTAAAGATGGTAGAAGATGGACTTGGCCAGAGATGCTGGAGGATTTTTACTGGCAAGCAGGTGCCTTCTGTTTTTCACACTGGTTTTCAAGTTAATGCTTTTCCACAAAATCCCTGAAACTGCCTAGAAATAAGGAGAAATTTCGTGAGAGTGGGAACAATTAACCAGTGGAACAGCTTGCCTCCAGAAGTTGTGGGTGCTCCATCATTGGAGGTCTTCAAGGAGAGATTAGACAACCGTTGTCCAGAATGGTATAGGGTCTCCTGCTTGAGCAGGGGGTTGGACTAGAAGACCTCCAAGGTCCCTTCCAACTCTGTTATTCTGTATTCCATATATACCCAACTGCACACATCTCTGTGGATCAAGGCCTTTATAAGAGAAAGGACACAATTCATCATCATCATTAATTAGCTGAATTGGTCAAAATGATTTCCAAGTTTCCTTCAATTAAACAAAATTGTGATTTTATTACATTTTTAATTAAGTTGAGTCTTCTTTGAGTCAAGCTTAACTCTTGTTGACTTCCGGATAAACCTATACAGAAGCCATCTTCTTCTGGAATAAGTTTCTGAATTCCTGGTCAAGTCTTGGGGTTTTCTGGTAGTCTTCCATCCAAATTTTAAAGAGATTCCACTTTGCTCAGTTTCTGACAAGACAGTAAAATTGCTTATTGAAAACAGAAATGGTACACACTGTCTTTTAAGAGGCATTTCCAATTCTGTGATGTGACACATTCATCTATTAGCTAACAAAGAAAGAATGTAAATTCCCAGTAACAGGTCTTGCCTTTATACACAAAACTATGCAAATCCATTGCCTAAAATTCAGACCAAGAGAACTTGAACCAACAGTAGATTATTTGCAGGATTTTCCACAAAGGCTTAAGGACTCAGAACCCGTGGCGATATTTTACCCTCTTCCCAAAGACTTAAATGTGCTGAGTTGGCGAGACATCATCTTCTAAATGAGACCCCCATTGTTCAACATCCTCTTGGGTGAAAATATCGCCAGTGTAGCAAGTCTGGGAAACTGGATGAAGAAAATCTGAAGTGACTTGGTCTGTTGGCAAATGTTACCAGACATCTTTCGGTTAATTTGGCTGCCTCCCTCCTCCGCCTCCCGTTCCCTCTTTACACAAAACCTTCTCCATGCTGCTGGCAGCTCCTTTGACTTGGGCATGATTAATGGGCCAATCTCACACCAGGAATGGGTTTTCTCTACCTTGGAAACATCCCATTTGCTTCTCTTTGTTGGACTGAACTCACTTTGTTCAGCGTTTTCCCAGAATGGCTGAAGGCCATCCCTTTTCAGAAGAACAAAAGCAGGACGATAGAGCTGTCGTTGTCCAGGCAAACATGTCTGCCCTTTCTTGTTCCCAGATTCCCGCGCAACGGTTGAAAAAAAATGGTGACCTTCCTCTTTATGCGAAGGCGGACCGTCTTTTATTTTATTTTTATTTTTAAAAAATCCACATGTAAGAGGGAGCCTTTTTATTCTTTACAGCTACTGCAGGACTTTAAGCATCTTGATTGCTTTTGAAACTGAGTCATCTGCATGAATGCTTTATCTTTTTCTCTTGTGCCTGCAGGCCGGGATCCCACATAGGTATGGCCAATGAGGTCTATTTTGTTGAAGGAAAGGAGAGCAAGAAGAGGCAGGAATTTAGTACAGCCGAGGGGAGAGATTGCCCTCTTTTGCATGGGAAGAGGATCAGAGATGAAGGGCTGAGGATAAGAAGAGCAGCCCACAGTCTTCAAGGCAAGCATTTTAAAGTATCAACTAGGCACATTACAAATTTTGGTTCAGAAGCACAATACAGATAAACCCATCTTTGGAATTACTAACTCCAAATATTGTCTTAGTTAAAGGGATGAGGTAGTGTCCATGTGTGTCTGTATGTAGAACACAGAACATAGAATAATAGGGTTGGAATGAACCTTGGAGGTCTTTTACTCTAACCTTCTGCTCAGGCAGGAGATCTTATATCATTCTGGACAAGTGGCTGTCCAATCTCTTCTCGAAAACCTCCAGTGATGGAGCACCCACAAGCTCTGCAGATAAACTGTTCCACTGATTAATTGTCCTCACTGTTAGGAAGTTTCTCCTTAGTTCTAGGTGGCTTCTCTCCTTGATTAGTTTCCATCCATTGTTTCTTGACCTGCCCTCTGGTGCTCTAGAGAATAGGTTGACCCCCTCTTCTCTGTGATAGCCCCCCAACTACTGAAGACTGCTATCTATCATCACTTCTCTTAATCAGGGCACAGCTTTTGGAACTTCAGAATTGGAATGGAAGCACACACACCCCCAAGGAAGTCTGTCATAATTTCAAATGGTTGCTAAGTGATTGATTGTAAGTCAAGGACTGCCTATAATTGAAAATATCTCAAGAATACAGAAATGGTCTACCAGTTAACTTGATGTCTGATTCATAAACTCAGTTCCCCGTATTTTTAGGAGCATCAACCCCCTCCTCCCACCGTTACTCCCTCAGCCCCCAGTACATTTACTCAGAAGTTAATCCTGAGAGGAATTGAATTTACTGCAGATGTATTACACACAGGCTGATAAATAGACTTCATCTCAAAGTCCGGCCAGCTTTTTATCAACAGCTCAGAAAACTTGCAATTTTATTATCTTTTCACCTTGACACTGGAGCAGGGCGATACATTTCTCCACGGCTGCAGATTGGCAGAGATAAATGGGAGAAATTCCTTTGTGATTACATAATGTGAATCCCTGCTCAAAGATGAGCATTAGGCACCTCTATGTCTTCCAGTTTCAGGCAGGTTATATAAAAGGATGCTAAGAGCCTCCGGGCTCAGTCACAGTTCATGCAAACAATACCGCAAAAGTATTTGCAAGAAATGACAATTTCATTTCCTAAGCATATTTGCCTATAAATTCCACACTGGGTTTCTGAGCATCACACCCTGGAAACAAAGAGGAGTGGTGTACAAATTATGTGTCAAGGTAAGAAGATTGTTCTATTCCCTTTGTTAGCCTGATCTCATAAGCTTTGCTTTCTCCACCCATATAGAGTCTGTCTGTCTGTCCTCAACCTTTTCATTGTCCCCCACAGAGCTTCAGAAAGTGGGTCTATTATTTGTGGACTCCTTTTACTCTCCATGAATGTAGTTCTTCTCTTTGTTCATTCTTCCTCCCCGACCTTGTTTTTGCAAAGAGTTGCTCCCCCCTACATTTATATCACTGGGGTTCCACAATACATTCAGTCCTAACTATGATGCATTTGGTTGGGTTCACTCAACACTGAAAACCAGAAAAATAGAACATAGAATAAAAGGGTTGGGGGCGACCTTGGAGTTGTTCTACTCCAGCCCCTTACTTCAGCAGGAGACCCCATGACTTTGGTCAAATGGTGGCCCAACCTCTTGTTGAAAGCCTTCAGTGAAGGAGCACCCACAGCTTCTGGAGGCAAGCCGTTCCACGGTTCCATACATACTGAACTATGAATCAAGGACTTTAATGTACTGTCTGAACCAGCCTGTGTGCAAATAAGGGACACTTTGGCAATATTGTTCTGCCTCATCCTGAGGGTTATCACTGATCTCTCATCCATTATTGTTTGTGTGCAAAGTATATTTTATTCATAAGTACTGTGAATACTCAGAGAAGAGCAACAAAACTTAATAGGGGCCTGGAGGTTAAAATCTATGAAGAACGGTTGCAGAAATTGGGCAGGGCTAGTCTAGTGAAAAGAAGGACTGACATGATAGCAGTGCTCTGATATTTGAGAGGCTGCCACAAAGAAGACGGGGCCAGCCTATTCTCCAAAGCACCTGAAGGCAGGACAAGAAGCAAGGGATGGAAATTAATCAGGGACAGAAACAATCTAGAACTAAGGAGAAATTTCCTGTCAGCTAGAACAATTAATCAGTGGAACAGGTTGTCTCCAGAAGTTGTGGGTGCTCCAATCACTTGAGATTATTAAGAAAAGATTGGACAGCCACTTGTCTGCAATGGTATAGGGTCTCCTACTTGAGCAGAGGTTGGACTAGAAGACCTCCAAGGCCCCTTCCAACTCTGTTATTCTGTAGTCAATTTATTGGTCACCTTTGAAAAAGTCAAGGTGATCGTTCTTCGAAGAAATTCACAAAGAATATGCTTATTCTTAAATATAGGCTGGGAGTGGAACTCTTCAGTCTGAATCTCTTCCTGGAGGTTTCTGAATCAACCCAGTCCTCATCCCTGTATTGGTTATAGGTATTGTTTATTCTATCTTGCTGGAGGGAATATTACACAAGCTGAAGAAGGAAAATATCTGGATGCAAATGTTCTGTTTTTGTCTTGCATACTTTAAAGCGGAAAGACTCTGAACCATGACTTTGCCCACATTTGGATCTGACCGCAGGTCCATGACGGTTTCCACACAGGGTGGGGCAGTCTTCCACAGGAAAGAAGTCCACCATTCAAAATAAACTTTATGCAAACTCTTTTGGAACTCGCTTAGTTGAAACACCACTGCCAGAGGCTGGTCAGCTGTCCTTACTTTCCTAGATTGAAAAGACAGATAGTTAGGCCAGGTACCAACGGTTTTGTCAGGTCCCCAACTCCCTATTGTCTACTTTGCATATGTATTCTTGTTCTGGGGCCTGCCATTCTGCTGGGGGGAGGGGGATATGTCCAGCAGGAAACAGGCTTCCACCTTTTGTAGGCATTACAAGAGACTTAACAAGACTAATAAATTAAGCAAATTTGTAAATCTGTAAAGTCCATATGACCATAAATGAAGCTTTGAGGTATTTATGCACAATGACAAAAAGCTAACCAAGGTCATAAGAGGAGCACATTTGAAGACCACTGATCTAGGAAATGAGATACATTGCTCTTCTAGAACCTGGATTTTTATTACGCACTGATGATGTTACCTACTTTGGTAATGAAACATCTGCACGAAAACCACCAAGCTCAGAGAGAATTTTTGAAATAAGATCAAGAGTTGGGTTTGGCCTTTGGGCCACCAGTTGCCCACCTCCTTATGAAAGCCAGCAACAGACCTCCCCCCCAAGAGCAGTGAAAAAAGGAAACACAAGTCTGGCAAAAATGAAGTAGAGAACTATTCAAATGTGGGAAATTAGGAAGATGGTTTCAGGCAGGAACTGTGGGTGGTGATCCCAGTAGAAGAAGGGCAGGACATCTGCATGGTGAAGAAGGAAAGAACATGGACAGGAAAGTAAGAGTGGAAAGCAAGGAGAGAAAGAACCATCAACTTCAAGGAAACCAGCTAGCAGAGTTAGAGAAGGATGTCTTGATTCTGATGAATCAAACACTGAAAGATATAGAATATTTCACAGTGGGCATATAGTTATCTACCCAATCTCACCTGTATCAGATGCCTGGTCTTTTGCAGTATGTATGCTTTCTAAAAGGCAGACCATGACGGCAATCTGGGTGGGGATAAATTGGATTTTGTTCCATGCAAGCATTAGTAAGCCATGAAACCCCAAGGTGTCCTTTTTTTTCCTTACCAGAAATCCTGCATCTTTGCTTCCAAAACATACTTGACATTTATATTTTAAAAGGCATCTCATGTAACAGTTATGTTCCATTTAAATATCTGTATCCTCCCCCATTTTTGTTTTAAATGGCTCCCTGTTTACCTTCATTTCCTCAGCTCTCGAGAGCCAAATTTATCTAGACGTCAGAAGGACATGGGGCATGGTTTTATTCTTCCTTTTTCCCTCCCCTTCCTGCTGTTACTGTTAACAAAGCATTAATGGAACAGATGTTATGGCCTCCATTTTATGGGATCAATCATCCTTTGTGAAATGAAATCAGCTACAAAAATGGTCCGCTAGTTCCAAAGGAAAGTTGGTGTCTTTTAACAGACTATATCAAAGCCAGATACTTGATTCTTGGATCACACTGACTTATTTAGCAGGTTGAATGTTGCATTGGAATCCAAAGGTGCTTTTTCGAGGGGCAAGTAGACTTTCGTTGTGTTTCCTTGAAGACATTTCGCTTCTCATCCAAGAAGTTTCTTCAATTCTGACTGAAGGGTGGAGGAGGAAGGATTACAGACCTATCAGCCTGACCTCAATACCAGGGAAGATTCTGGAAAAAAATAATCAAACAACAAATCAGCGAACACCTAGAGTCAAACAAAATCACTACTAAAAGCCAACATGGATTTGTCAAAAACAGATCATGCCAGACAAAACTTATTGCATTCTTTGACCAAGTGACAAAATTAGTGGATCAGAGGAATGCTGTGGATATAATTTATTTGGACTTCAGTAAGGCATTTGATAAAGTAGATCACAACCTACTACTCGACAAGATAGAAAAATGTGGGTTAGACAGCATCACCACCAGATGGATTCGTAGCTGGCTGACCAGCCGTACTCAGCATGTGGTCCTCAATGGAACTGATCTACATGGAGGAAAGTGTATAGTGGGGTGCCCCAGGGCTCTGCTCTGGGCCCAGTGCTCTTCAACATCTTCATCAATGATGCTCCAACTCTGGAAGTTTTTAAGAAGAGACTGGACAGCCATTTGTCCGAAATGGTATAGGGTTTCCTGCCTGAGCAGGGGGTTGGACCAGATGACCTCCAAGGTCCCTTCCAACTTTATTATTATTATTATCATTCATCGCACAGTCAGCCAGATGTTCAGCCTGGATTTGGCATTTTGTCTACCTATCGAGTCCTTACCCAGGACCTGGGATAGGCAGATGTGGATGTTTGATGGTATTACAGGTATCGTCGCAGGATGGAAGCAGTTCCTAATAAGGCCGCCTTTTGCAATTGACTAATAGCAAATTTGTCAATGCCAATGGTGTTCAAGTGGTGCTCCAGTTATTATTATTATTATTATTATTATTATTATTATTATTATTATTATCATCATCATCATCATCTGCTCATTAGCTCTCTTTCTGAGAGGCCACTTGGAGGTTTATCTGTGCCCCCAGGGCAAATGGGTGTGGCACTTTCTTGGAACTGCTGAAAGGACTGTGTTGTAAACAGGAGATAGGGGGTTTCTGTTGAGAGAGAGCTACTCAGGGTTGACATAAATGGCCTCTTTGATCCTTCTTTCAAACTAGCAGTCCTCTCTTGACCAGAATGTGGATTTTGCTGTCTTCGAAAGAGTGGCTGTTGTCTTTTAAATGCAGATAGACTGCTGAATCTTTTCCTGATGGGTTTGTTCTCCCATGTTGTGCCACACGTTGGTGAAGTGGTTGTTTTGTTTCCTCAATGTGGGATCCTTGCATTAGATGCCAGGATGGAAGGTGTGTTGTACCAGTTTTTGGGTGATGATGACACCATACATGAGTCTTTCGTTTCTGAGTGATTCTGATTTGCTTACAGAACCTGTTTAGTGGTCTTTTTCGTTATGACCCCTCTTCCCTCCCTCCCTCCCTCCATTCTTCCTCTGGATCACGTGGAAAGCTTTATGTTTCTAAATATTTTTATAAGGTTGCTGTTGCTAGGACCCAGGTTTTGTTTTCTTCCTAGAGGTGAGGAAGATGTGAAAGAGAAGAGAAAGGATCTGTCAGCTGCTTTTGATATGAAAAGCAAAATAGCCCCGAAGATTACTCAAGCAAAGTAAAACAAAACAAAAGATGGTCGTGTAGGTGGTTTTCTGCAGAGGCTTGTGTCTCTCCTATCTTTCATTTCCTTATAAGAACAATTAGTTTTTTATTCTTTTATTTAGTTCACACCTATCTTGGCATTCATTCCCTCATACTGACATTTTAAAGGCAGTTCACAGAAGAAAATGATACAACTGTACGTAAGCTATGAAAAGAACAAAGAAAATAAGGATTGCTTTTTCTTTGTCATGCCAACCATCACAGCCCTTTCATATGATGAGAAAATATATGAAGGTTTTGTTTTATGCTGCACCTATTAATCATTACCTGCTAATCTTTTTTTTTCTTCTTTTTTTGGTGCTTTCAGATCTGTCTTCATTCCTGGCAATCCCTGAAGTTTTCTTGGCAAAGTTTAAGAAGTGGCTTGTTATTGCCTGCTTCCTAGGGCTGAGAGAGTGGCTGGTCTCAAGTCACCCAACTGGTTTCGTGCCTAAGGCAAGGCTTAGATTCAAAGTTTCCCGGCTTCTAGTTTGTTCTAGTTTGTTTCTAGCAACAAACTGGTTAATTGTCCTCTGATTTACCTCAGAAATCATGGGCAGAAATTTCCTGTCAGCTAGAACAATTAATCAGTGGAACAGGTTGTCTCCAGAAGTTGTGGGTGCTCCATCACTGGAGATTTTTAAGAAAAGATTGGACAGTCACTTTTCTGAAATGGTGTAGGTTCTCCTGCTTGAGCAGGGGACTGGACTAGAAGACCTCCAAAGTCCCTTCCAGCTCTGTTCTGTTCTATTCTATTCTATTCTATTCTATTCTATTCTATTCTATTCTATTCTATTCTATTCTATTCTATTCTATTCTATTCTTAAAACTGTGGTTCTCCAACACAGATGAAACCAGTATGCAGGTACTTTTCTCAGTCTTAGAATGAGCAGGATCCTTCTTTCATTAGCAAAACAGCCAAAGTCTTGACGTAAATCTGCCAGCCACCACAGCCATTCAATACTTGAAACTATTTGTTTTTTTTCTGCAGAGGTTTAAGAAGAGTTAAGGCAAAAAACAATTAGCAGGCTACTCTAGAAATAAAATTAATGATACTTTTGTTATGTATATATTTTAAGCTTGTGTTTATTTCACGTCCCTCCTCCTGTTGTTTCCTGGCACCTGCAATCCTGCCTTGCCTCTAAATAAAATTGCAATCAGCTTATGTTAAACTCATGCTTCTTGTCCCCCCGCCGTTTGCGCCATTACAGCTAGCTGGGCTGCATTAACCAAGCAATTAGTCCTTCTTTGGTCCCAGCAGGAATCAGCCCAAACTGATGAAGAGAACCTTGCTCTGATTTTAATGAGGAGAGGAGGAAATTACCCAAATGAAATTGTTTGTCCACATTGTGTTCTTTGTTAGATTGTTCTCTTCCCCCTTCTTGTTTATTCCTCTGCATTTTCTACTTCTTCTTCTGCCATATAAGTTATCGGACATTGACGATCATGTTGGCGATCCTGTTTTTAACAACAGCCGCACGAAAAAGTGCTGATGAGTTTTGTCCAAACCAGTCCCTTAGATTTTGAAGCCACGATGTTCTTCTTCTGCCTGGACCTCATTTGCCTTCAATCTTTCCCTGGAGGATTAAATGGAGTATGCCGTATTTTTCTGGGTGTCGCATCACATCCAAAATATTCTAATTTTTGTTTTTTTAATTGTTTTGATGATTTCCCTTGGCTTTCCCAGGCGGCTTATCACCCCCTCATTTCTGATCTTGTCAACCCAACTTATACATAACAGCCGCCTGTAAATCCACATTTCAAATGCTTCTATCAGCCCGTGGCTTGGAGGGCCACAAAAAAAGAAGAAGAATTATAATACACTGGGTATCCCATCCTCTTTTCACCTCTGATGCTTTTCTTCCCTGTCCAGTGCAGAATTGAATTTCCAATGCAGAAGAAGAACTTGGTTTCTCCTTGTTTGCAATGATGGGGAGGATGGCTGGCAAAGTCAGGACAACAGAGGTCCAACAATCTGAGATGGGAGTCCAGTTGACAAGAATGCACGGAAAGGGAAACAAGACAACAATGTTTTTATTGAGGAGGTGTGCTACAGGCCACCAATCCAACTAGGTAACGTCTCCTTGGTCATGAAGAGTGTGGGGGGGGGGGTGACACCAAAATAACCACTAACATTGAATAGATATTGAATACCCAGAATATCTAATAAAAAATCAATTCAATCAAAAACGCAGTTTTCACCCATATATGCCATTTCCTGCAAAATTTCTCCTCATTGCCAATTTTGAAGAAGACAAATCTCGAAGTATGATTTTCAATGCATGCCTTCATTTAGGAAAAAAAAAAAGCAAAAACCAATTTAGATCAATGAATTTCTTCTCTGGTTTCCTTCTGTGAATGTACCTTGTAAGTTTTTAACAAACACGGTATAGCATGCTATATGAATACAAACTCTATTTACTTGTGTTTTTATGAAAATTGTCCTTCCATAATAAAAGAAAGAAGCTGCTATCTTTCCACATCATGATAGTAATTTAAACTATTTTAAAAAACGTCCCTTTTCACGATCCTGTAATCCCTGAATTCGGGTTAGAGTCAGGGTGAGTGGATGGAGCTAAGCATTTACTGGCTGAATGCTCTTCCTGACACCTATGTGGAGTTCAGAGCAGATATTTTTTTTCTTTGCTCCCTGGGAGAGAAAGATCTGCCTCTACCTACTGTAGGATTTGACTCTCAATTTTACAAGTGGAAGGCAAACATCTTCACCACTAGGCTATTAGGCCACGTTTGTAATTTATAGTATAAACACTAAAAAAAAAAAAATTCTGCATGCCCAACCTCAACAAACCATACAAGAAACCTGCTAAGGTGGTGGGATAATGTGACCAACATGGACTTAAATAGCAAAATATATTATTATGCTTTGGAGCAAGATACCATTTCTTCAATTTTATTTCTGTACCTGCCTAGGATACTTCTTGCAGTAAACAGTTTGTTTGTTTTGTTTGCCTGCCTGTAAAATGGGTTTATGCCAACTTCAGTCCCACTTAGGCATTCTGCATGAATGCACCTACCAAGAATGTACTCCCAAAGCTTGAATTGTGGAACATGCCTCCAAACCAGTTTCAGATGTATATGCTAAATAGACAAAGATCTCAAAAAGCAGCTGAGCACGCAGGGATCCAGTTAGGCCCTAAGGTGCAAAAATCTGCAGACATGAAAGCATCCTCAGCAGATGGCTGTCCAAACTCTGCTGAAACACATCCAAGGAAAGGCAGTTCACGACCTCCTCTTGCTCATTGGTTCCACCGTTGTTCAGCTCTTGCTGTTAAGACTGGGAAAGAGTTTTGCAATTGTTCTGCTAGAATTTGCCTTTCTGTAAGCTAATCTCTGGAATGACAGAGAACAAGTTACAGTTTCCATCTGTGCAAAACTTCTTCAGATACCCCAAAGGACTTTTACATCTTCTTAGCCTAAATATTCCCAATTTACCTTAATCCCTCCACACAGGACTTAATTTTCAGCGTGCTGATCATTGCCTTCGCTGAACCTATCCCATCCTGTCTAACTCCTTATTTGCAGTGCCCAAAACTGCAAAGGTGGTAGGTAAATGCGTAATGTAAAGGCATAAGTATACCTGCCCTTTAAGCACTTGAGGACCTCATAGCAGCATGACAGAATGCAATTAATATTGCTAGTTTTGGGGCAAGATCAGTTTATCACTTGCTTATGCACTGGAGACAAATTCCTTGTGTGTCCAATCACGCTTGGCCAATAAATAACAATTCAATTAAATTATTTAAAATAAATAAAAAAAAATATTTTTGTTATTCACATTTCATTCTGCTCCTCCTGTTGCATCCTTTAATGATTCTATGCCACTATTTCTTTAATGTTAGTGTAATTCTCATCATGCAGAATTATACTAGGTGTAACTCTTGTCCTACAGCGAGTTGTCCCAGAACACGTTGGCTGTGGCAAGTTGGCCATGTTGACTTGGCTGTAGAGAATTGTCATAGCCAGTTGTAGGACACAGGAGTGTCTGTACGGTTGTAAAATACAGCAGTGTTATTGGTACGAGGGCACTAATAGCAACGTGATAATGTAATGCACATTTTTGATAGAAAACAAAGGTAGGGGAGGGAACAGTGTCTTCCGACATGCAAGATTCTGTTACTATAGTTGTACAATTAAAAATAGTACTGACCTACATGACATTGAATTCCTTCTCTGATCTAACCTAAAGCCCAGACAGATTATAAGCATTGTTTCATTTTCTTTTTAAAAAATAGTATACTTGTATTGCTTTAATATGTAAAAAGGAAAAAAGTAATAAAAAGTTGATATTTTTTTTCTGCATGGCCTGAGTCCATCCCATCCTTTATTCCTTGTCCTGAATGCATTACATAAGGGAGCGAAATCAAAACAAAACCGTAGACTGAGACCGATGGGAGATTTGAAACAAGGATAGGAAGAGGAATATGACAACTCTTGACAGCTCAAGGATTTGTACAGTATCAGTGAACCTGGAAGCCCATTCTCCATTTCACTAATGAGCAATCCCATGTGGCTTCACTTGACAGGGGCGTCACTCCAGGAGTGCTTTGACTGGCACATGATCTGCTGGAAGGGAACAAAAGAACACGGTATATTCATGACTTAGCTAAGCCCTGCAGCAGTTGAGAGTGCAGTCTTGCCTTGCTGGGCCTTAAAAAAGGCCAGTGAAGAGTGACAGAGGATGCTTCTAGGTGAGAATACAAAGAAAGAGGTTGAGAAAATATATCTACAGCGCTCAACTCTTCACATGGAAGGAATAACTCTTCACGTAGAAGGTTATTTGCGAGACCGCCTACTACCTCATAGTTCTCTTCGTCAGGTTAGATCCCACAGGCTGGGCCTCCTTCAGATCCCATCGGCCAAGCAGTGCCATTTGGCGGGGCCGCGAAGGAGGGCTTTCTCTGTGATGGCGCCCATGACTTGGAACCAGCTCCCCCCGGAGATTAGGACCGCTTCCACCCTTTTGGTTTTCCGCAAGCTGCTTAAGATCTGGCTTTTCTGGCAGGCCTGGGGTTTATAAAATCTGACCCCTGGATGAATGTTACTGTATTGTTTGTCTTGTTAAGTTATATTGTGTTTTCATTGTTAGCCGCCCGGAGTCCTGCGGGAGTGGGGCGGTCTATAAATCTTAATAAATAAATAAATAAAATAAGAAATGGGTTGGCATTCAGACCGAGCCCATCTGAGAAGCAGAAGATGATAAATGAGAACACAGTTCTTTGCTGGAAGAGGCTTGGCGAGGTTATATACTCTGGGGTCCTGAAATTCCCAAGTATTTTCTCTAGCAGTTCTCACACTGAGAAGCCGCTATGAGGACTGCAAATGGAGCGGACAACTGATAAATTTTAACAACAGAGAAAACAAGTTAATAAAAGAGAATTTGCTTATCAATTGTTTTCAGAGGAGAAGAGAATCTTGGAGAAATTCTTCTGGATGGAGTCTGAGACTCTTGTATTTATTTCTTGCAATAACTGCTTGTCAGTATTCTGTCTTTCGCTCTGAAATCCTTCCACCATTCTGCTTCTGTTTTTTTACCCGGTCCAAGTTGGTGAAGCAATTGGTTGTGGGAATTGGGCTGATGTATGAAGAGGGGGAGACTCATGTACAACTCTTCCCTGCAAAGGCAACTGCTGTCCCATCTGCCAATCCATCATAATAAAGGGATTAACTGTATTCATTATAGTCCCCAGAGAGAGGATAGCTTTTTACGTGCCCAGAAGATACTGCAGTATGAACTCATGCATATTAAATCATCTTTAAGAGTCTGAAGTATGAGTTCAGCAGAATGTGAATCAGCAGTGTGACATGGGAGAGAGAGAGAGAGAGAGAGAGAGAGAGAGAGAGAGAGAGAGAGAGAGAGAGAACTTTAGCTTCACTACTAGGTGGGCAGGAGCTGGGGCAGGTAATTGGCACTCACTCCATCACATGGTGCTAGGGCTCAAACTGCCGGAGCAGAGACTCTACTCTCTCATTAAGCTACTGAGCCACCACGCCTCTATCAGATATCTTGCAACCATGATAAACATCCTTTATCGGCATCTTAATCAAGCGGATAAATAATTCTCAATCTTATTGTTTGTAAATGGGGATCCACGAGCCGTTCACCTCTAATGGGTCCTTTCATTTGGCAGCGTTCCCCCTTGCCCAGAGAAGTCAAAGAGCATAATTTTTGAACCAATGGCATTTGCGTTGAATAATGTCTGAAAGATAAATGGCGAACAAGCAAAGCTATTATCCAACTCTGCGGATAATAAATCTCTTCTTCCGCAAGATGCACCACCAGATCTTAAAGAGTATCGCTTCCACCTTGCTATCTGTCAGCCCCATCGGTAAAAAATGGCTTACCATTTCCAACCAATAATGAGGATAAAATGGACCAAGAATGATGAGCTAGGAAGTTGAGTAATCCATTATAGAGCTGGGTGAAGAAGAAGACAAATTTTCTCTAGCAAATCCAATGTATAATAATGATGTAATTATTTTAAACCTTGGATGGTCCGGGTGGGATAGAAATAGAAGTTGCCGTTCAACATTTCAGATGGCTGCCAGTTGTTTTTGAAATTCTGTAATTACTCTGTGTGGCATCAAAATGCCAGAATCCTGATAACTGCTTTCTCCCCTTTCCCTACATCCCTTGTTTGTGGGTCACTGTGATGTTTTGCAGAGTTCTAAAATGAATGCTTTATTCCAATATCCAAGGGGCAGCCACAAAGAAGAGGGAATCAACATATTCTCCAAGGCAGGACAAGAGCAATGGGTGGAAACTGACGAGAGAAGCAACTTACAACTAAGGAGAAATTCCCTGACAGAACAATTAATCAATGGAATGGCTTGCCTCAAGAGGTTGTGGAGGTTTTAAAGAAGAAATTAGTCAGACATTTGTCTGGGTGGTATAGGGTTTCATGCTTGAGTAGGGGGTTGGACTGGAAGACTTCCAAGGTCCTTTCCAACTCTGTTATTCTGTTATTCTGTTTCCTTCTTTGAATCATGGGGTTCTCATGGAAGATTCTGAGATTGTTAGTGAACCCACAACTCTGATAGAACAACTGAGATGAAGGTCAACCAGGAAGTTTAATTCAAGCCAGATTCAAATGTATGCAAAGGTAAATAGTTCCTTAGTGGCCGATGGTAAATAGATTCATCACTGGGAAAGAAGTGGCTCTGATGACTTCTTCAGAAATGTCTGTTCCTTTTCACCTATTCTGAACACATTTATCGTGGTTGCTGTGTGCCAAGATTGATGTGGTTGGTTTTGGGGCTTCATTTTCATCTAAGCAATATTCAAAGCAGATGTGAAATAGAAGAGATGTGACTTGATCTCTAGCATTTAGACAGAAAAAAAAGAACAAATCCAAAAACCGAGCCACAGATCTGGCAGGAGAACTTTAGTCAGCTGATCAAATCTTTGTATCTAATTCTATGGAGAGTATCCTGTGGGACATTAAGTTCACTCTTTAGCTCAGAATGAACATTATCAAAGCAGATGGATCAAGGATTTCCTTGCCATCAAATAGATTTCTATTTCTCCTCCATTGGGATCCTTCTTCCAATCCAAGGGTCCTTATCCATAAGCTTGGCTGCTTTTGCATTGAAAATTGATAGAAGTGAAAGCCCTGGTTGTAGATCTTACATCATCATGTCTCTTGGCATCCAAAGCCAGGTTGTCAAGACGCAGAGTGGCAGATAATTTAGTGGGCCACTGATACCCTTATTTGGGATGGGTGTGTCAGCACTGTCTTCCCTCATGCTTCCTAGCAGATTGGAGATCATTGGAACTGTAGTTCAAGTCACCTGGAGGGCATTGCAGGGGAAAAAAATTGAAGTTTATAGTTCTCATTTTAGCTCTGACCCAGTGGGAAGTGATGTTCCCTCCTGGATCAATTCTTCTGCATTCAAGGCCCAATTTCAACCCTGCTGTTTTTCTGGCAATGTGGCTGTTCCAGCTGTTGAGAAACCCATCCTGAAAGTCCTGAGATAATGGCCTTGCTTGTTTGATGCCTACAATAGGAGAGTTGCTCTAGTTCAGACACAATCATGGAACAGGCTCATTCCAAACCTGAGATCTTTCCTGATGCGATCAGCAAATCAGTTCCAGTCATTTTAAACATGCACTTAATCCTCCTGTCAACAAGGCAGTCCAGCTGGTTTCCCATAATGCTCTAAGTCCCAACAAGGAGGAAACAGCTGCCTGCTAAGATAGTGAGCGATGCTCACCAGGTGGGTCCAGCAGAGAATGAAAGATGTCAGTCTCCCATCTCCACCCCTCTGAATGCCAATCCCATGGGACTATTTAAGGTTTACTGCTTCATTATGACAGTTTTGGCTGAAGCTTCTCCAGCAGGGGAAAAAAAATGAGGCAGACAAATGGCTCTCTTGGAGAAACATCTGCTATCAATATATATAAATCTATAGATAAGTCCCATCTTGTAGAAGAGAGGCTTTCCGCAGGACATGCAGCTTGGCCTCACCGTACTGGTTTCCCCAAAAACTGATCCAAAGAAAGCTCTTCCGGAGAGATTTTAATGAATTAATTAGCACGGCAGCATCAAATTGTTAATTTTCACCGAGGCACTATTTTAAATTTGAAATTAACAGGGACGTCTTGATGTGTATGCCAATGCAGCTTTTATTGCTGCACTGTGGTTGTTTTGGTTTGTGTAAAGTGCTGAGGTTTTTGGGACTGAAGAGATCTAAAAATCAAATAAAAATGCTCTCTGTCTGTCTGTATATGTATGTATAGACACACGCATACCAACTCATCTTCCTCCAGGTTATAACTCTATAATTTATTACAATTGAATTAAATCAACAAACTGGCCATGGTCATGGAGAATTGGCCAGGGTGAGGTGGCCGCAGCGAGTTGGCTATAGCAAGTTGTCCCATTTTGAGCAAAAGAGATACTGGTTTTTTTTAACTGATACCCCCAGAACTGTTTCAAGATGGAAAATAGAATCCTTTGCCACAAACATTTTATGCTAATCTGCCAAATGTAAAATAACCTTCAGTGTGTGCTACTTCTAAAATGTAGCAGAGAAGTGGGTTACTTGAGGGCTGAGATGTGCTTTGTGGAAGCCACGTTTTAACCCTGTTCTTAAGGGGTCATAAATGAAAGATAGAAAAAAAAGGGGGGAAAGATCATGAACAAGAACATAATGCTATTGTGAAGCCCGATTAGCACTGGAACATCTTTCAACAGAGAATGATAAATTTTTCAGAATTAGCTTCAAAGGACCTAATGAAACTCAGAAGGAGCTAAGAGATTGGTGATGATCACTCTTCGTTCCTTGAAAACATAATTCCACTGTCAGCGAGAGTAGCAAATTCTTCTCAAAAGCTTCTGAGTTTTAATGAGAGCAGGCCGTGCTTTCTTTTTCATCGCAAGCTTTTTCGTCCCCTTTTAATATTCTAATCAGAGCTATTTTTTTCCTCTCTATTTTGAACGGTAGCAGAATTAGATTTGGAATTATATTTAGTGTTATCTTTCTTTAAAAGGCTTCTTTGGAAAGAGCTCGCCTTGAAAAGATTTAAGTCAATTGCAAAGAGACAATTGCTTTAAATTGGAAAAGGTAGCTTTCTCCACATTTTAATACTGGTTGTGTTTCGTGAAGCTTTCAGAGATGAAAATCGAACACGTAATGGTCGATAAATCTCCTTGCTGAACCGACGTGAATATTTCCGCACTGATTTGCATGGGGACTGTATTTATTTATTTTATATGCAGTAGCTGCCCACCTCACTGACAGATGATCCTGGGTGGTGTACAATACAACCAGAATTGGAATTCTATAAACAATTAAAAATGAATAGGATAAACATCCAGAATGTGCAGACAAAACAAACAGATAAAACCTAGTATAGAAATACAAAGAAGGAGAATAAACTTCACTTAATCTCGCACAACTATCTGCAGGCTTCTTCCAGAATCCCAAGGCTGGTGAATAAACATGTTTTCAGGGCCTTTTTAGTTCTCCATGCTGAGAGCAAAGGCCATATGGATATAAACTGGTTGTTCACATGTTTGAATCCCACCACTGGATTTGAACCTATGAGTGGTCACATGCGTTGAGTATGCTAAGGCAAATCTCATGATGCTTGAGTGCAGGGAACGTTTCATTAGATATCACTTGTTTTGGAGGCTGAAGAATCATGGGTTAGATTTTCAGGAAAGTCCAGCTCACCACACACTTGGTTATCTGACCATTGCTTTTCGTGGCTCTTCAGTAATACTTCTTCAAATGTAAGTAAGCTTCATTCTCCTTTTAAAAAAAAATACTACTGTTTTCTTTTTAAAGAAGCTATCTTTGGATCAAGATTATCTTAGTGAGCTGTGGCTATTTCCCTTCCTTAAGCAAAAGGCTTCTGTTTCAGACATCTCACCAAAGTAGACTGTCTTACATAACACTGTTTAGATTCATACAATACTATGAGATAAGACTAATCTGGGTTTAGGTAATTTATGATTTGGCATTTTATGGGAACCGAACTGTTTCCTGACTGTTAGAACAATTAACCAGTGAAACCAGTTGCCTTCAGAAGTTGTGGGTGCCCCATCACTGGAGGCTTTTAAGAAGAGATTGGACAGCTACTTGTCTGAAATGGTATAGGGCTTCCTGTCTGAGCAGCGGGTTGGACTAGAACCTCCAAGGTCTCTTCCAACTCTGTTATTCTTGTCCCAGCTCCTGCCAAGCTAATACTTTGAAAGCATAAAAATGCAAGTAGATAAATAGGTACCACTTTGGTGGGAAGGTAACAGCATTCCATGGGCTTTGGGGCATAGTAATAATAATAATGATAAAGTTGGAAGGGACCTTAAAGGTCATCTAGTCCAACCCCCTGCTCAGGCAGGAAACCCTACACCATTTCGGACAAATGGCTGTCCAGTCTCTTCTTGAAAACTTCCAGTGTTGGAGCATTCACTGCTTCTTGAGGCAGGTTGTTCCACTGGTTAACTGTTCTAACTGTCAGGAAATTTCTCCTTGTTCTAGGTTGCTTCTCTCCTTGCTTAGTTTCCACCCGTTGCTTCTTGTCCTGCCTTCAGGCACCTTGGAAAATAGCTTGACTCCCTCTTCTTTGTGGCAGCCCCTGAGATATTGGAACACGCTGTCACATGACCACAAAAGCATCTTCAGACAATGCTGGCTCCCTTGGCTAGGAAATGGAGATGAGCACCAGCTCACAACAGGCAGGGGAAACCATTACCTTTTTAAACTCAATTCACCAACCAAAGTTCTCTTATGTTTTTTGCTGGATGTCTTTTCTGACCCATAAATGAATGGGGGAGACCTTCTATCTGCATTGTGCTTCATACAAAGAAGAGACTCGGGTGTACATTCAGCTCAAATGTTATGAACTGTTTATGGGCTGAGCCTTGGTGAAGCCATCTTTTAAACAGTTCTTCTCCTCTTCTGCAGCCATCAATTGCCCAGCATTTTCTTAACCCAACTATTTAGCCACTGAAAAAGATTATTCTTTCAACTGAGCCCCCACACTTATTAAATTTCCAAGTCTTCATTATCTTCCTATTAACTGCTCGGGCTGCGTAACAAAGGCTCAATTTAAGAGTTATAAAGCAACATCCGTTCCATGCAGCAAACTCGCAAAGCTTTTGGTGAGATTAAATCCCTCAAAGATGGGAGAGAACGATTTTTTTTTTCTCAACTGGGCAATGAAAGGAGGATTTGGTCTGATGCAATGGAGTTTGGGACCTCAGATAGAATAGCACACATCACCCCAGTTAATCTCTAATCTCCAGGCTGCATGCATTGTTCTAGCAAAATGAAAAGGGTGATGAATAGCATGCAAAATGAGGATTTGGCAGATAGGTTTATAAATTGTTTTGTTTAATCACAGCTATCAGCAGGCCGACTTATTTATGCACATTTCATGCCGTTACATATTAGAGATACTAAGAGGGTCTATAATTCAGGGGGGGGGGGAACAGAACTTGCACTGGGGAAAAGAACAACTTTATTCCTTAAGATTAAAAAAAAGTCAGGTCTCCCCACCAAGTGCCCCTTGACTTTCAGTGACTTTATCAATATGTTGCTAACTGCAAATTTTGGAGGATTTTTCCCAACATACTGAAAATTGTAATTTCCCAACCAATCTGTCTTACTTACTGTAGCCATTCCACAACTGCAAATGACAGCCTGGAGGGTCAACCACAGGGTTACCCAGTCAGCTGGTGAAGTCTTTTCCTAGGATATTCCATTCCCATCTGCTCTCCTTATTCTCTTCTTAATTCTCACCCATAATTTCTAGCAGTAAATCATCACGTCTTAGAAACTGAATGCTCTATACTCGCTGGCAGATGTTGAGTGACTTCACCCTTCCACTGTTTTTTTTTAAAAGGGAAGTGTGAATACATTTGCTAATTGTCAAACCATTTCAAAGGAATGTGCTGTACTGTAAATAAATAAATAGGAAGTAGGTTTAGGAGGCAAGGTTAGGTTTATTCCATATAATAACAAAGTTGGAAGGGACCTTGTAAATCTTCTAATCTAACCCCCTAATCAAGCAGGAGATCCTACCATTTCCCACAATGTCTGTCCAGTCTATTCTCAAATCTCCAATGATGGAGCTCCCACAACTTCGGGAGAATTGGTTAATTGTTCTCACTGTCAGGAAGTTTCTCCTTAGTTCTAGGTTGCTTCTCTCCTTGATTACTTTCCATCCATTGCTTCTTGTCCTGCCTTCAGGCGCCTTGGAAAATAGCTTGACTCCCTCTTCTTTGTGGCAACCCCTGAGATATTGGAACACTGCTATCATGTCCCCCCTTGTCCTTCTCTTCATTAAAGTAGACATACCCAATTTCAGCAACCGTTCTTTATATGTTTTAGCCTCCAGTCACCTAAGTATCATTGTTGTTCTTCTCTGCGCTCTTTCCAGAGTCTCAACATCTTTTTTTATATTGTGGCGACCAAAACTGGATGCAGTATTGCAAGTGTGATCTTACTAAGGCTTCATAAAGCGATAATAACACTTTACATGATCCTAAGGAAGATTTTCCTTTGCACAATTGTTGTGGTTGTTATTTATAGAGCCCTCCTCTGCAGCTAAGGGATATGCTGTTCCCTGTCATATATCGGCTGATCTTGGCTGTATTAAACTCTTTAGATTATTAGCTTTTTGCAAGCATTTCTAATCGTGTGCTTGGAAGAACAAGTGTCGGAGCAAAAATTATTTCATTTTTATGTAGTTGCCATTTCTCTCTCTCTCTCTCTCTCTCTCTCCATGCACCCCCCCTGCCCCCCCTTGTTCCAGCCTGGTGGGTGGAACATAAAATAGTGTGATGTTAAATCAACTCCTTGGTAGGTACAATGCTGACTTTCATGTTAATTAATCTTTAATCCCATTAATTCGTGGTCTGTTTCCTGACAAGAAAAATGGTAAACACTCTTCACAAATCAGTTTAATTCTCCTTCCAACCTGCGTGTTATTTTCAAGAGATAAAAAGGTTTCCAGGTTCACCCCCCTTCAGTGGTGCTCAGTCTGAAAAAGCCCAGGGGGGCAATTTATGCTCTCAAACTATCTACAGATGACGGGAATAGCTGCATTGTCATATAGGTTGTATCTGGATGGTCTGTTTGATTTTAACTCAGCAAGTTCTAGATTTTAAGTTCTTTATAAGTGGTGCCGATTAGCATGATGCACGAATCCTGCTAGTTACTGCATGGTTTCAGTAAACCAAGATTAAACAAACAATAGCTAGCATAGATGCCAGGTAATGTTGGCTTAGCAAAGGGGGTAACTATGGTTAGCTTGGTTTTTCTTCTTTGATTTCCAACAACTGACAAGATAAAAAGCCCCTCTTTTGATGAAGTGGATCAGGATCCAGAAAAGGACTTAGTCATTCTTTACTCCTGGCAACTGCCTGGACAGGTGGCTGCAATTTTTGTTGGCAAGATTTCAAAAGAGGTTTGTCATTGCCTCCTTCTTAGGGCTAATAATAATAATAATAGTAAAGTTGGAAGGGATCTTGGAGGTCATCTAGTCCAACCCCCTGCTCTGAAAGGAAGTGACTGGCCCAAGGTCACCTACTGGTCTTTGTCTAGAAATTATGGTCTGAGTGTCTAGCCCAGTGGCTTAACTACTACACCAGAATAACAGAATAACAGACATGGAAGGGACCTTGGAGGTCTTCTAGTCTAACCTCCTGCTTGAGTAAAAATAGGCTGCTTTTCAGTAACACTTGACTTTTATATAATGGAATGTTTTACAACCAGTTCATTTCTAGGTGAGAAAATTAAGTCTTCTTTTAATTAGCTAGTCAAAGCAGAACCTTTTAATATTACACTCATTAATTCATCCTTTGGAGCTCTTAAATGCATGGCTTATTTCCATGCTGCTTCCTGAGTTGTGAGTGTTATAAGTCACCACCACAAAAACAAGTGGATTAGCTTACACTGGGGATTCATTTTAGAAGGAGCCCGTCTCTCGATTGTAAATAATCTCTCCCTATCATATTGATCTACTCTTCTATATCACACTTAAGGTACAATTAGGGGCTCTGGTTGAAAAGGTCTACAATGCATGTTTGTGTGTTTCTAATTAGATCTGGCCTCATTTGGCAAGTGCAGCGAGCCTGAAATTATAATTAATATAAAATATGTTATTTCAAAGACGTGCCCGAGGCAAGGAGGACTTCCTTTGAGGCTTAAGTGATGCTTAAACCGCGTGCAAAGAGAGAGATAGCTTGACTGTTACTCTGTAGTGTAGCTGTTAGGAAACTGGCAGCTAATTAATAATCTTGGGAAATCTAAAGGGCAGAAAGACCATTTGTCAATGTCTAGTAGACAGGAACCTCAGATGGAAGTTGATCAGCAGCCCTGTGGTCAGAACCCAAGTCGGGTGTGAAAGTGAGACCCTGGTGGCCACAGAGGAGAACAAAAAATGCAAGAACGCAATCACAATTGAGTCCCAAAGTATTTGTATGGCTTCCTTACCAGCAGTATGAGAAATCATGCAAATTAAAAAAATATCCAGCCATTATTATGCTGGGTTAAAACCACCTTCTCATTTATTTCCTGATTTTTTTAAAAAAACAAAAATAAAAGATTTACCCTGCGGAAAAAAAGGACTTTTTTCCCTCCTCTCTGCCTCATTTTCAGAGCAATTTCTTTGACTTAAATTTTTAATCCCGTTTTTATATTATTATTATTATTATTATTATTATTAATAATAATAAAGTTGGAAGGGACCTTGGAGGTCATCTAGTTCAACCCCCTGCTCAGGCAGGAAACCCTATACCATTTCAGACAAATGGCTGTCCAGTCTCTTCTTAAAAACTTCCAGTGTTGGAGCATTCACCGCTTCTGGAGGCAGGTTGTTCCACTGGTTAATTGTTCTCACTGTCAGGAAGTTTCTCCTTAGTTCTTGGTTGCTTCTCTCCTTGGTTAGTTTCCACCCATTGCTTCTTGTCCTGCCTTCAGGCGCCTTGGAAAATAGCTTGACTCCCTCTTCTTTGTGGCAGCCCCTGAGATATTGGAACACTGCTATCATGTCTCCCCTTGTCCTTCTCCAATTAGACATCCCCAATTCCAGCAGCCGTCCCTTATATATTTTAGCCTCCAGTCCCCTGATCATCTTTGTTGCTCTTCTCTGTACTCTTTCTAGAGTCTCGACATCTTTTTTACATCGTGGTGACCAAAACTGGATGCAGTATTCCAAGTGTGGCCTTACCAAGGCATTGTAAAGTGGTATTAATACTTCATGTGATTTTGATTCTATCCCTCTGTTAATGCAGCCCAGCACTGTGTTGGCCTTTTTGGCAGCTGCAGCACACTGCTGGCTCATATTTAAGTGATTGTCCACTAGGATTCCGAGGTCCCTCTTACAGTTACTACTATTGAGCAAGGTATCTGCTATACTATACCTGTACATTTGGTTTTTCTTGCCTAAATGTCTCCCAAAGCTAGTTTGCTCCGTGAGTGGATGCCTTTTCCATCTATGGGCTTCTTTGCTCAAAATTGCTGGTTTCCCGTTTGCCTTGCCATCTTCTGAACAGGGAAAACACACATCCTGCAGGCTCGAGAGCATCAAAAACTAATTAATAAGTCAACCACAGATAGATTTATTGCACAAAGATTTCCCCCTGGTTTTTTTTTTTTTTTTTGGTTTTTTTTTACAGTCACACGGCCTCCAATAAATGGCCTGCAATTTCTGGAGAGGTAATTGCGTAATGAAAGAAAGGGCTTGCATGCACTCAGCCATCCCATAACTAAAATTAAGAGTAGATATTTCTTCTTGCCTACTGTTGTTGTTGTTGTTTTTTTTACTAAAATGGAGTTCTTCTTTGATGTTTTTTAAAAATGCAGTTTGTTTTCTGTCAGCCTGATTAACAAGGCTTTAAACCTATAGAAGGGAAAGAAAAATGTAGCATGGCATTCTTCCATCCGTTACTTAATATACCCTAATATAGCTTTATGGAGTCTGTCCAAGGTCCTTCAGAGATAGCATCAGTCTTGTTGAAGGTGCTGGAGTACCACTTGAGGCTGAGAAGCCTTTCAACTGTTGAAGGAAAAATCCTCATCAGGGTCCAGTCCAAGCCGGGAATAAACAACATGGAGACTGCTTTAGAAAGAAGGTTGTAGTTTATTGAAGAGGAGAGCCAGACAGAAAGATGGCTCTGGGAAAAAAAAGTGACTACATGGAGTGGTGGGCTTTTATACCTTCTGGGGCTCTTGCTTGGGGTTGTTCCTGTGGTATGAACTTTAGTGTGCCCTTTTGGTATTCTGATGATGGTGGGTTAATCCTATTGTGTCCCAAAGGTCACAGGCTGCTGCAGGTTCCGCTCATCAATAAAGAGACCTACTTTCAAAAGCAGCCTCCATTTTATTCCCAGCTTGGAACTGGGCACAGTTTTTCTTCCCACAAGACCTTGGAGGTCTTCTAGTTCAAGCAAGCCATTCCACTGATTAATTGTTCTCATTATCAGAAAATTCCTCCTTATTTCCAGGTTGGATCACTCTTTAAAGAGATTCCACCCATTCTCAGCCAATCTTAAACTATTGTGAGGATGAAAATGGAGAAAGGCTGTAAATATGCAGGAAGCATGAATGAAGAAATGAATATTTTCTGCTAAACTAAAACAGTGCTCCTATCTAGGAATGAAGTCTCATATTAGAGGATTTTGAGCTTCAGCCTTGAGTATTTTGGAGTGTGGATGATGCATAAAACTTCACCTCCCCCCATGCTGCCTCCATCTGCCCTGGCATTCTTCATTCTTGTCTTTTTTATAGCCATGATTAATTTCAAGGTCCAGAGAGTCTCAATACTCCAAAAATCTTGGGCTTGTGCCAATGGATCTGTGAAAAGAAAGGTGCAGGTGCTGGCAAAGAAAAAGAAAAGAAAGGGAAGAAAGGAAAGAAAAGCAAATTCCAAGCTGATGATTGCTAGGAAACAAACTTAAAAACAAATCTGCTAGTATCATAATGCCTTCACACGCATCTGTAGTGTGGTTACACCTGGAAAGAGGTGAAGAAAGAAGAGAGGGATGTAGATGCATGATTGAGACACTGGACCTTTCCTTTTTTAAATTTAATTTAGTTTAAACTCATCTATCTATCTATCTATCTATCTATCTATCTATCTATCTATCTATCTATCTATCATCTATCAATCCATCATCTATCAATCATCTATCAAACTATCATCTATCTATCTATCTATCTATCTATCTATCTATCTATCTATCTATCTATCTATCTATCTATCTATCTATCTAACTATCCAGCATTTATCAATCTATCCAGCATCTATCAATCTATCCAGCATCTATCAATCTATCATCTATCAAACTATCATCTATCTATCTATCTATCTATCTATCTATCTATCTATCTATCTATCTATCTATCTATCTATCCAGCATCTATCAATCTATCATCTATCAAACTATCATCTATCTATCAATCATCTATCAAACTATCTATCTATCTATCTATCTATCTATCTATCTATCTATCTATCAGCTCTTTTCCTTCTCTATCCATGCATCATGCCACTGACAGACCCACCCCACCTGACCCAACCTCAGACTTGGACAAAAACATGTACCAGATATGTTGTCTATCACTGCTACATAGTTCAGAACAAGTCAGCTGCCTCCTCTCTTGAGGTGTGGCATCAGTGGCAGGTGTCTTCTAGCTAGTTCAGTTTCTCTATCCATTTTTATGCCCTCACTGTAGCTACGACAGCCATTGTCATGTAATTGTGAAGGTGCGATAAGAGATGTGATATGGATTGAAAGGGTGGTTGCATTTAAAGAGAAATTGACAAGTTGCTAAAATTGCTTATACTTCTTGAGATGGAGAGGGAAGTTCCCTCTTTATACTTCTTGCTATATTCCTATCTTTGCTTCCTATTTTTCTTTGACGTTCTTTTTTTTTCCTTTTCTGCACATTTTTTCTTTCTATTCCTCTTCTTTTTGTAGTTTGTATTGTCGGGTTTTTTTTTTTAATCTGCACAACCGTAATGCTTAATATTAAATAGCTAAGACAGCCATCATCAAGTAATTCTGAAGGTGTGATAAGAGAGGTAATATGGATTGAAGAAATGGTTGGTTGTATTTGAAGAGAAAGTGACAAGATGTGAAAATTGTTTATGCTTCTTGAGATGAAGGGGGAATTGTTATCTCATGGTAGAACTTTGGCTTCGCAAACTAATTGACACGGCTGTATTTCCGTGATATGTGAAACTATACACTAGTCAACGATGTTTTGGCCTCCTTTTTTGTGCAAATACATGGGAAAATCCCATTGGAGGAAAATTCCACTTAGGGTTAGGGTTACGTCACCATGAACTCCTAGAGCAAAATGGACATCGCCAACAAACTCGGAGTGATTGGGTATGGTTAGGAGGGCACTGACTTTTCTAGGCTGCCCTATCTATGTTTCCTGGTAAAATACATGGGAAAATCCCATTGGAGGAAAATTCCACTTAGGGTTAGGGTTACGTCACCATGAACTCCTAGAGCAAAATGGACATCGCCAACAAACTCGGAGTGCTTGGGTATGGTTAGGAGGGCACTGACTTTTCTAGGCTGCCCTATCTATGTTTCCTGGTAAAATACATGGGAAAATCCCATTGGAGGAAAATTCCACTTAGGGTTAGGGTTACGTCACCTTGAACTCCTAGAGCAAAATGGACATCGCCAACAAACTCGGAGTGCTTGGGTATGGTTAGGAGGGCACTGACTTTTCTAGGCTGCCCTTTCTATGTTTCCTGGTAAAATACATGGGAAAATCCCATTGGAGGAAAATTCCACTTAGGGTTAGGGTTACGTCACCGTGAACTCCTAGAGCAAAATGGACATCGCCAACAAACTCGGAGTGCTTGGGTATGGTTAGGAGGGCACTGACTTTTCTAGGCTGCCCTATGTATGTTTCCTGGTAAAATACATGGGAAAATCCCATTGGAGGAAAATTCCACTTAGGGTTAGGGTTACGTCACCATGAACTCCTAGAGCAAAATGGACATCGCCAACAAACTCGGAGTGCTTGGGTATGGTTAGGAAGGCACTGACCTTTCTAGGCTGCCCTATCTATGTTTCCTGGTAAAATACATGGGAAAATCCCATTGGAGAAATTCCACTTAGGGTTAGGGTTACGTCACCTTGAACTCCTAGAGCAAAATGGACATCGCCAACAAACTCGGAGTGCTTGGGTATGGTTAGAAGGGCACTGACTTTTCTAGGCTGCCCTTTCTATGTTTCCTGGTAAAATACATGGGAAAATCCCATTGGAGGAAAATTCCACTTAGGGTTAGGGTTACGTCACCTTGAACTCCTAGAGCAAAATGGACATCGCCAACAAACTCGGAGTGCTTGGGTATGGTTAGGAGGGCACTGACTTTCTAGGCTGCCCTATGTATGTTTCCTGGTAAAATACATGGGAAAATCCCATTGGAGGAAAATTCCACTTAGGATTAGGGTTACGTCACCATGAACTCCTAGAGCAAAATGGACATCGCCAACAAACTCGGAGTGCTTGGGTATGGTTAGGAGGGCACTGACTTTTCTAGGCTGCCCTTTCTATGTTTCCTGGTAAAATACATGGGAAAATCCCATTGGAGGAAAATTCCACTTAGGGTTAGGGTTACGTCACCATGAACTCCTAGAGCAAAATGGACATCGCCAACAAACTCGGAGTGCTTGGGTATGGTTAGGAGGGCACTGACTTTTCTAGGCTGCCCTTTCTATGTTTCCTGGTAAAATACATGGGAAAATCCCATTGGAGGAAAATTCCACTTAGGGTTAGGGTTACGTCACCATGAACTCCTAGAGCAAAATGGACATCGCCAACAAACTCGGAGTGCTTGGGTATGGTTAGGAGGGCACTGACTTTTCTAGGCTGCCCTTCTATGTTTCCTGGTAAAATACATGGGAAAATCCCATGGAGGAAAATTCCACTTAGGGTTAGGGTTACGTCACCTTGAACTCCTAGAGCAAAATGGACATCGCCAACAAACTCGGAGTGCTTGGGTATGGTTAGGAGGGCACTGACTTTTCTAGGCTGCCCTTTCTATGTTTCCTGGTAAAATACATGGGAAAATCCCATTGGAGGAAAATTCCACTTAGGGTTAGGGTTACGTCACCTTGAACTCCTAGAGTAAAATGGACATCGCCAACAAACTCGGAGTGCTTGGGTATGGTTAGGAGGGCACTGACTTTTCTAGGCTGCCCTTTCTTATGTTTCCTGGTAAAATACATGGGAAAATCCCATTGGAGGAAAATTCCACTTAGGGTTAGGGTTACGTCACCTTGAACTCCTAGAGTAAAATGGACATCGCCAACAAACTCGGAATGCTTGGGTATGGTTAGGAGGGCACTGACTTTTCTAGGCTGCCCTATGTATGTTTCCTGGTAAAATACATGGGAAAATCCCATTGGAGGAAAATTCCACTTAGGGTTAGGGTTAGGTCACAATGAACTCCTAGAGCAAAATGGACATCGCCAACAAACTCGGAGTGCTTGGGTATCGTTAGGAGGGCACTGACTTTTCTAGGCTGCCCTATGTTGGCCATGAGCTTGACTTTTGGTTCAAAGTGGTCTGCAGGGCCAGAAAATTGGGTTATTTGAGTAAATCACTGAGTCAACCACATATAAGAATATAATCCTATCTGTAGCCCTTCAGTCACAGAGGAAGCTGACTTCCTTCTCATGTTCCCTGATTGGATTAAGTCCTCAGTTATGGGAAGAACTTCATATAAGCATACAAATGCTTCAAACATTTGTCCTCTGTTCTGTGAAGGATGAAATATTGCAAAGGAAGATCTCAAAGGAAAAGATGATGTTTGCTTTTCAACCGATACAAAGAAGAAAGTATTCCCAATGTTTTGGTTCCATGCAGGGATGTCTGCCTGGATGCGGTCAAAAAAGTCAAGAGAACAACCATGATGGTGTGATCAAAGCTTGTTTCATACATCTGAAACATCTTGATTTTTTTGACCACGTCTTGTAGACACCAGTTCAGACATCCCTTCAGGTCCATTCAAACTATATTGGAGGTGAAAAGCTTCACTATAGCAAAAACTATTGCCATATAAATATGATTAATATTTAAAAAAAAAACTGGGGCACTCTAACAGGTTTTTTTTATAGCCCCAACATTTAACCTTTGTTGGGCCAGAGTCCCCAGCTGAATGTTGAGAGATGGTTAGCTTAAAGACAAGTGCAAAGATATTGAAAGAGCTTGGGGAAAAATAATATAATTTCATTTAATTTACAATAGTTCATCTTAATGCCTCTCCAGCTGTTGATTTTTATTTATATGGGCACATTCTTCTTGCTTGGCCAACTGACATGGACAAACAACTTTACTACCCACAATCCTCTGCAGCTTCAGACTCTCAAGACAAAGTCAAGCTTAAAACTTTGGCATTTGTTTTCTTGACTTGAGAAACTGATAATCTGATTTCTGTGTGACAGCCACGTGCCTTTTCTTTGATAATCAACCTTTCCATGGGAGGGTTCTTAATTACTATGAATAAAAAAAAAACACTAGTAGATTGTTTTCAAGCAGAGACCCATTTGCTAGTAGATGAGGTTGACTTCTAGAAAGTCTAGCACATCTTGGGAAGTTTCCAAGGACTTTCAGAGTTTTTCCATTAGAAAGAGTGAGGATTTTACTGCTAATAAAAATAGGCTGGCCTTAAGCGACCAGGTTTTATTTTATGGTAAAGATAGCTGTTTCACCCTGGAACCAGTAAGGCAAGCTACCTGCAAAGCTTGCGGTAGTTATGCTAATTGAACTCAGTGGGATATTTCTTACATCTTATGCATAATCGGCCAGGCATCTGAGTTATTTTAGGTTTTAATCTCCAAAAACAGATTTCCATCTCAGACAACATATTGGCTCCTGTTGTTAATTTTTCCGCCTCCTTGTAAAATTGGGTTCTGTCCATGGGGTTCTTTTATGGAGTGTTTGTAGCAGCCTGCACAAATCAGGGTTCCTGGGAGTATTGTAGTGAGGATGTGCTCGCTGGCTCATACACTTGTTAATTTCTGAAGGTAAGGAAAAGCTGTATGGCTAATTCTGATTTATGCAATTAATTCTACCCTATTATTCCCTAAAGAGCTCAGGGAGGCATCCGCTAGTTTCCATTGCTTTAGTTTATCTTTGCAGCACATATATAAAGAAAGATTGGGAAACTGAATCCTGTGGGGAAGGGAAAGAAAGGAAAGGGGGGGGAGGGAAGAAAAATAAGGAAAGGAAAGGAAAGGAAAGGAAAGGAAAGAAGAAAAGAAAGGAAAGGAAAATAAGGGAAGGGAAAGGAGAGGAGAGGAGAGGAGGGGAGGAGAGGGGAGGGGAGGGAAGGAGGAAAAGGGAGAAAAGGAAAGAAGGAAGGAAGGATTAGACATAAACTTGGGTTCTTGCACCTGAGCTAAATTTCATTTCTAAGAGAAATGATCAACTGACTCACCTGCTGACCTGCAGTTCTGCAACCTGGGAGCTCCATTTTTGAATTTCTGGGCTTCTGACCATTTCTGACAATGAGCCACTTTTTCCTAATATTTGCTGTTCATCTTTTGCATTTGAGCATTGAAGATGACCCTCATGGCAATGGCCTTTATATTCCAGACTTTGACAATGGTGTTCACAAAGGCATCCCTGTAAATAACCAATGTGCACATCTGGGTTTTCGGATTCCATGGAAATTTCACTTATTCATTTGTGTACACATGCAACTTTCCCTTTGTAAATTCACGTTACTGAACAAAAAAAATGAGGTGATGATTGGAGATTTCTGCTTGAACTAAACACTAGGACCTAGAACCTCTCTGCCCTTTTATTCTAGAGGTAACAGAACATTATAACGGGTTAACAAAAAGCCATTACTCAGGACCACTTATCATTCTCAGCCTCCGTTACTGCATAGCAGAATGATTTAAGTAATATATTAGTGTTGTACCAAATTGACTCCTCTGCTTGAAGCAATAATACTATTTTTAGATTCAATTTTACTTTGGAGTCTCTAGTTCAAGTGAAATAAGATGGTTCACATTAGAAACTCTGTGGGGGGGGGTTTACTTTTTAAAAGCTGCATTAATTTTTGGAGTTCCTGAAGGCTATTCCTCAGATGGATAAGGAAACTGTGTGTCTCTCTCTGTGTGTGTGTATTGTGTGTATTTTGTGCATTTGTGTTTATTTCATGGCTCCGAAAGATAATAAGCTGCACTTGACACATGTATTTTTATGGTTCTCCGTAGATTGCACAGTGTTGTTGTTTTTTTGCTCGTAATTTTGAACTGGTTGCCTTTGGGAATGTGCATTATGGCCTTTAAAAATAGTTACTTGCAAGTTTCAGATTATATTCTAGTATTTATGTGCTTCTCTGGGTGCATCTAGTAAACATTTCAGGGAGGATGATGAAATAGCAAGAAAAGAACGTGAATCAGGGGGTCAATCGGAATAGAGCTGGAAAGGACTTTGGAGGTCTTCTAGTCCACCCCCCTGCTCAAGCAGGAGAACCTACACCATCTTAGACAAGTGACTGTCTAGTAGTCTCTTCTTAAAAATCTCCATGATGGAGCACCCACAACTTCTGAAGGCAAGCTGTTCCACTGTTTAATTGTCCTCACTGTTAGGAAATTTCTCCGTAGTTCTAGGTTGCACCATCACAACCATCGCGGACGAAGTACGCATGCATCGGACTCGACACACAAGCAGCCCGCATGCACCATTTTAATGATTTTGCCATCGACCTGCTACACTCGACAGGGCAGTTCAAGTCCACGTGGACCAAATATCAAATTTTCAAAACTTACTTTTAAAACTTGGAAAATCCATCGAAAAAAGGTGCCGGAACTCTGTTCCGGTGTATTCTATGACAAAAAAAAAAAAATCACTGGTTTTAGGCCTACGTGGCATCTGATTCTTAATCTAGTCTGCCTTGCAGAGCTGAATATATTCACCCAGAAGTGGTCACATATTTTATTTGCATTTAACCGTCATTAAGTTTGGATTATGGCGAAAGCATTCAGCACGAGACAGTCTCCAACCCACCAAGCTTGTAGAGCACGGACTTACTTACCCTTCCTTCTCAAATCTCTGTGATCTGCACCTGTTTAAATAGACCATCACCAGACCATCAATCTTCAGCAAATCAGCCCCAGAGGGCTTCTTGCTGTACAATCAAGGCAAACTATTCCATTAATAGAAATCAGTAGGGGTTCCTATCCCTCCTCTTTCAGCGAGGATTTTCATGCTGACTTCATGCCTATTATGTCTGAGCAATGAGACTCCTATTTGCTTGCATCAGCAAGTCATGAAATAGATGTGCTCCAAAACGCTTGTCCCCCTAAGGTACTTGCCCTTCATGGGGCATCAGCTATAGCTCTCCAGATTCAAGAGTGTACGAACTGAAGATCAAGGATTTGTGCGCCAAGGGAGTTGAGAGAAATGGGGGGAGGGAGTTGTTATCCAACGAGCAATTCTGAGCCGCAGCAGCAATTTCATTAAAGCTGTGTCTCCATAAAGATATTTTACATCCTTTGATCAGCACATGGTAATTGTACACACTCCACTGCCATATCTAAATAATTCATAATTTATCAGGGGCGGTCTTCTCTACAGTAGTTTTATTGCAGGGCCAGGCAAGACAATCATACAGAAGAAACTATAGGGGGGGGGGGAGCAATTTGAGAGGAAATGTTAGATGAGATATTGTCTCGGGTTAAAGATGGGGTCACTTTTTTTTTTTTTTTTTGCAAAGGTACTGCATTTTCTACTTTTGCAAAGGAAAATTGGGCACATGCCGTACTGCCCTCCCAAATGCCATTTAAGAGAGCCAGTATAGAATGGTGTTAAGAGGGTGGGAAAGCAAGCTTCAAATTACGTTAAAAACAATTCAGAAAAATAATACACATCAGGTTTTTGTAGAATGAGTTGCTCTTTCAACACTGTGAGGAAAACCAAAGGAAAAGAGGACCTTTGGCTATGTGAGCAGATGATGGACTAAAAAATGTTATTCTGTGGGACGAGATTGAGAGACTTAAAGAGGGGGAACCATAGATAAAGTGATGGAGAGAGTTGTATTATTCGTCAAAATTATTGCCAGAGAGAAGTTGAGATGGTAAGTAGACATCAGACCAAATCAGTGACTCAGTGGCATCTATTTGAGATCATCTTCCCATTTCACTTTCCCTTTTTATCCCTATGACATTATTCTTATCCTTAGATTCTGAGACATGTTACGTCGTATTTGTATTGTTAAAATATCATTCTCCCCTTTTTTTTCTAATATCATCTGCTCAGGCAGGAAGCCTATACCATTTCAGACAAATGGTTGCCCAATCTCTTCTTTAAAACTTCCAGTATTGGAGCACCCACAACTTCTGGAGGCAGGCCGTTTGATTGATTAATTGTTCTATATGTCAGGAAATTTCTCCTTAGTTCTAGGTTGCTTCTCTCCTTGATTAGTTTCCATCCAATGTTTCTTGTCCTGCTTTCAGGTGCTTTGGAGAATAGGTTGACCCCCTCTTCCTTGTGGCAGCCCCATGGAACACTGCTGTCATATCACCCCTAGTTCTTCTTTTCATTAAATTGGACATATCCAGTTCCGGCAATCATTCTTTACATGTTTTAGCCTCCAGTTCCCTAATCATCTTTGTTACTCTTCTCTGCACTCTTTCTAGACTAGAGTCTCAACATCTTACTTTGATTGCATTTTTATGGCCAACCAACTTTACCTTTTTGACTATACTGTAAGGACAGCCCTGTCTAGCACACATACATAAATACATACAGTACATACATACACCCTTAAGAGAAGAAAACCTATGAAGAAAGATTGTAATGAAAACATAAGCTCTGCGTCTCCGCAATCACAAAATATTGGCACAAGTTTGCACGAAGGAAGCGCTTAGTGTTTGGAGTATGATGTAATGTAAATTCTGCAAATATTCTGAGATTTTTTTTTTTCCTGCAGTAGCCTGGAGAGTGTCCACAAATGATTTGTTATCTATCTGGATCCTTGCTACACAAAGAAATGCTCTCCATTTGGAGGAATCAGTTTTTAATGTTGAATGAAGTGGGAAGTCAGCTGGAAAGTTGACAGCTCGGGTTTGAGACCCAAGCGCCATGTGATGGGATGAGCTCCTGTCCTCATTCCAGCTCCTGAAAAACCTAGCAGTTTGAAAGCAGGCAAATGTGAGTAGATAAATAGGTACCACTTCAGTGGGAAGGTAATAATGCACTGGCTCCAGGAGGAAAACAAAAAAAGCAACAATTGGAAATGCCCAGAAATGTTTGAGATTCTACTTTATTGCCTGAAGTTCTGAAAATCCTATTTTGAAAGAATAGTAGATATTCCAGATTCCTGGATGCGCTGAGTTTCTGATTTCACGCCAGACCAAAGGAAGAACCAAATGCACTGAAGAGATTTCCACCAACTCATCTTCCTGGATAAGACATAGCAATAGGAAGAGGGGAAAAAAACACATTATATATAGCTTTAAAAAAACATCTCTTCCTCATCAAAATGAGCCATTTATTTCCCTCTCCTTCTTTTAAAATATTTTAAATAATTTTCTATCTGCTATAATAATTTTAAAAGTGCTTTTACTTTTTTCCCGTTCATCTGACTCCTGGCTTGTGCTACAATACTACTGAACAGACTTCAGTTGTGGTGCATTTTCTCACCACAGTCAGTGAAAGTGTTTTGTTTACATTGACCGTCTGGCTGTGATAATATCACAATTCTACAGGACAGTATCTGCCCCACTGGAGTCCCGTTTGCTGCTAATTAGCTTGTTGGCTGTCTCTGAGTTGAGGCTTTGTTTCTGTAGGCCTCACACAAACTGTTGACATTCCAAGGTTCTCATCTCATCGCTTTAGGTTCCTCTCCATTAACCTTACGTGTTTTCAGTTTTACTTCCAGCTTCACTCTGGCCTTGCTGCAGCTTTTTTCAATCTTTTTTAGTCAGTCTTCCAGGTCTAAGCGGTTCTGGTGCAGACAGAGATTTGGGAAGGAACTTGTAGTTTGTGAGTAATTTAAATGCACCATAAAAGTTCTAGAAACTTGTCAAATACCTACAGAAAGAGCAGGGGTTAGGGAGATACAGCAAATATTGTATTATTATATGTATCTTGTGTGTGCGCATATTTTTTAATTTAAAAGTTTTAAACAAGAGTGTAAAACTGATACAAACTAATATGTAGTAAGGGGGGTGGAAAGATTTTTTTAAAAAAGTGCAAGAAAAGAGATATGTTGAAGAAAAAATAGAAAGGAAATGTGTATTTCCTTAAGGGTTGTTTTGATTAGGTTCTTCAGTCATCAACAATATCAAAATCACAGGCAAGAAAGGCTTCATAATTTTTGGAGTGGCTAGGTACTTTACTGAGAAATTAAATTTTTTAGTAAAGAAATTTAACCTATTCTCCAAAGCAACTGAGGGCATAGCAAGAAGCAACGGATGGAAACTAATCAAGGAGAGAACCAGCCGAGAACTAAAGAGATATTTCCTGACAGTGAGAAAAACTGATCAGTGGAACAACTTGCCTCCAGAGGTTGTGGGTGGTTTTCAAGAAGAGACTGGACAGCCATTTGTCTGGAATGGTATAGGGTCATTGCTTGAGCAGGGGGTTAGACTAGAAGACCTCCAAGGTCCTTCCTTCTCCAACTCAATTATTCGATATTTCCACATGGAACCTTTGTTCAGCATCAACTCTAATGTTCACTGATTCCTATGCTATTGTAGCTGCTCATCAGAGACTCTGATTTATTTTTGACTCGGCTGATACATTTCGAGTTGCATTTTAAGTGATTTTCCTTTCTCTCTGCTGAAGCTCTGGAGAACTTGTGAAACATTCCAGTTACCTGCCTCCCACCTCCTGGACTCAGCTCAGCTTTGCTTTCTCCTCCTCCGTAGGGAATCAATCACTGGAGCATTTTACTGAGATGTTACTCTTTTTTTTTTTTTTCCGACAGCTCTTTAAATTTTTACAGCAGGCTTCTTCCTTCAGGTCCCTTCTTTATGTTTGAGAAAGAGCAAGAAAGGAAAGGAAATCAGGAAGGAAAGGTAGGCCCGGACTGAAAGAAATTCTCTGCCTTTTGAGCATCTGCAGTGATGGAAAAGGTCAGCGGTTGGCTTCTGAACTGCTTTTTCAGGACTTGGAGGAATGAAAATGGGGCCTTGTGGAACTGCCAAAAATCTCTGTGCCTTGATAAAGGAGAATATTTATAGCTTGGGGCTGACTTGTTAAGTTAATACCAGAGTTGTCAGGGTAATGATTTGAGGGCTAAACAGCTTATGTAATGATGTAATGTAATATAAGGTGGATGATGCAATAATAGGAATGACTCAGCAGGTGTGTGTATCCCTTTAAGAGTCAGAGTATAAAAGGGAAGGCTTTGCTGGAGTTTTTTCTCGTCCGTTTCCTGCTGTAATTGCTGTGTATTGGAGTTTGCTGTTTCACCATGTGTATCTATTTTGTTTCTAGTGTATATTACAAATAGTGTAAAATAAACCACCATTTAATATAAACCACTGTTTACTGTATTTATTCCTGGGTTATCTCAGCGCAATAAGACTGTGCATGCTCTGATATTCCCCATTGATTTTGCTTATCAGAAGGTCACAAAAGGAAATCAGATCATCCCAGGACATTGCAACCATCATAAATACATGCCAGTTGCCAAGGGCCCAAATTTTGATCACATGACCATCGAGATGCTGCAATGGTTATAAGTGTGAAAAGCGATTGTAAGTCACTTTTTTCAGTGGTGTTGTAACTTCGGCCACTAAACAAATGGTGGTAAGTCCAGGGCTACCTGTAATAAGAGAATAATCTTTGAAATATCATCTTGGAGATTAGATTAGCCCCAATCCTTTTGTTTGGCTCTGAAGAACTGGTAGTGTCCCCTGGGTGGGGGGGGGCTTACCTCATTTTGACATTTGTGCTATGACATTATGACACAGGTAAACTTGACCTCCCCCCCCTAAAAAAATAGGTAAAGATGAGTCTCATTTTAGAACAGGAACAAGATCGTCCTTCATCTGACATTCTAAAGATGATCAGAAGTCTGTTATTTCTCTCGGCTAGGAGACAGCAAACTGTGGAGATGCTATTAAAAACATAACATTCAATTGACCTTTTGCTTATCTATAAATGTAGAATGAGCTGTGTAGACCAGTATCGCTGATTCACCGGGGAACCGTTGTGAGGAAATTTATTTCCTTGCACTTGCCATAAAAATAAATTGCTCCTCGGAAAGCATGAGTGATGTGACTGCCATGTTTGTCTGTTGCCACCACCCAGTAATAAGATTATTATGGAACAGAGGCTTCCCCCCAAGGGAACCGTAATTGCGTGGCTGCGTTATCAAATTTTCTTTCATCAAATTGCCACATGGGCATTCGGCGGTGGAGAAGGATTGCCTGTTTTAAGCTTTGCAGCTCATGATTTGAGAAGTTTACATCCTAAGCTGGCTCTGATTCATGGATCATATTAAGGTGTGGTTTGTTAAGCCATAGTTTAGGGGATAAAATACAAATATCTGCATTGTAAAAAAACAAAAAAACCCACTAAGCCATACATAGCAATACACAGAGTGTTATAAGTTCAATGTCTTATGAAAGCATGTGTATGTTAAGTTGCCAGCACTCCCAAGTGTTAATCAACATATTTTTTGTTGCCCAGGCCCAGAATGGGCATCCACACAGAGAACTGGTTGTTCACATATTTGAATCCCACCACTGGATTCTAGGCTGATTCCTCTTTTAACACTGCCCCCTAAGTTCTGCCACTCCTTTGCTTTTTTATTTTTTTAAATAGATTTAGACAAAACACAGAAGACAGAATCCGAGAAGAATGATTCGTTGGGCATTAATCAAGCTGGATGCCCTGGTGTCTCCACCATCTATTCCATGTCACAATCCTCCTTCCACATATGCTGGATTTCAGCTCACACAATTAGTTGCTCCGTGACTAAGTTAAGGGTTATGTCCTGAAACCACTGCAGGATCTTCTAAGCTTCTATTCCCTTTGTTTATTCCTGCAAATCAACTTTTAGATCCTTGGATCACCAGGATTGAGTATGTAGTCTTTAAACCGATTTGCATTCTGCTGGAGCTACATAAATAAAATATGATCATTTCCCATAAGAGCTCTTGAAGGGACACAAAGTTCCCCCTGCAAAAAAAAATGGGAAAAAAATGTTTGCTGCATTTATATGCATACTTAATTATTTAGGTGTACTTGAAAGCCACAGAATTACTTCCTTCTCCCTAGAACATTTGATTTTCTCTTGTGGCTTAAACCGCTGGCATTTTTTTTTTTACCACAACTTGATCAAAATGAAGCAGAACCAAGGGATCTTTAAAGTTATTATATTGTCCATGGATTATAGTCAGTTATCCCTCATGTAATACAATATAAACATTTAGATATAGCCATTTTGGAACAGCCTTGCAATGTTGCAAAGATTTCTTTTTAAAAGCCTGTGTTTTTTTTCCACCTGATTCCTATTCAGTGATGAGATTTCTTTGAAGCTTGATGACATAGTCATTTAAAAAAGCTTCTTAGGACTTTGGTGAATCATCTAAAAACAGTTTTCACGCATCGGTGATTTTCCTTTCTCCTTTAAATTAAGTAATCGAGTTCAGATGTTTGAAAAAAAAAGCTTCTATCATTTACTCCAGCAATGATGTAACAGCCTACCCGATAATTACTTTGTGACACAGCTCCTTCAAAAATAAAATAAAAAGATTGTATACATGGGCAGAAGACTGCATAGGTATAAAGTTCTAGGCTAGGCAGAGATAAAACTATCACCGATTAAATTAATTGCTTCTATAAATTGAACAAAATTAGTGATTTCGTAGAGAGTAAGGCAAGGGGCACAAAACATAAGCAGTCCTGATCATATTCCCTCATTTACTGTAAGAATGTGTGTGATAAGTGAAGTTGGGGAAAGCTTAAAACACTTTCAGGCGGAGGACTGAAAGAGGAGGATGAGGAGGACAGAGGGAAGAAGGAGGGGGAAGAAAAATAGAAGATGGGTAAGGAACAGGAGGAGGGGGAGAGGGAATGGGGGAGGATGAGGAGACAAAGTGAAGAAGGATGAGGATGGGGAAGGTGAAGAAGTTAATGTGGAACGGGGGAGAAGGAGAAAGAGAAGTAGAAGTAGACAAGGAAAAGAAGGAGATGGCAATTTTGATTGAGAAGGAGAAGAAAAAGGAGAAAGAAGGAATGGGGAGAAGAAGAAAGAGAAATAGACAAGGAGAAGAAGGAGAGGGAGATTAGATGGAGAAGAATGGAGAAGAAGAAGAAAGAAATAGACAAGGAGAAGAAGGAGATGAAGAGGCAAAAGGTGATAGATGAGGAGAAAGAAAGGGAGAAGAGAAGGACAGAGATAAGGAACAGCAACATGGCAAACCATTTAACCAAGAAAGAGATCCAGGGAATTCCAGACTCCCATAATTTCCAGATTTCTTTTGTGGTGAAGAAAACCATCCAACATTTCAAATCTTGATAACTGGAACTGAAAATCGGTACTACGATGAAGCAGAATGAGACAGATGCAGGAGGCAGAATATTCTGGGATGGGCAATGAAGGCAGAGCACAAAAGAATGAGGTATAAAAGCTAACTGCCTAATTTACTCTGCTGCTTCAGGGCACAGAAAAAATATAACGGTCCTTGAGAAGGATTTGTCTTCAGTCCAATCAAAATCCGTCTTTCAAAATGGGGAGGGAATGTTATTTGGTCCTTGCCTTAGAGAGTGATGTACCTTCAGAAGGTTTTGTTATAAAACATCTCAATTTTCACACTAAAGATTATTGCCCATGTCTAGTTTATGTCTTCTTCTTGTGCCATATCTGTTATCGGACGTTGGCGATCATGTTGGCGATCCTGTTTTTATCAGCAGCCGCACGAAAAAGTGCTGCTGAGTTTTGTCCAAACCAGTCCCTTAGATTTGGAAGCCACGATGGTCTTCTTCTGCCTGGACCTTGTTTGCCTTCAATCTTTCCCTAGAGGATTAAATGGAGTATGCCGTATTTTTCTGGGTTTCGCATCACATGTCCTAAATATTCTAATTTTCGTTTTTTAATTGTTTTGATTATTTCCCTTGGCTTTCCCAGGCAGCTTATCACCTCCTCACTTCTGATCTTGTCAATCCAGTTTATACATAACAGCTGCCTGTAAATCCACATTTCAAATGCTTCTAGTCTCTTCAGGTGGCCTTCTGTCAGAGACCAACTCTCTACTCCATAGAGCAGGATATTTATGTCTAGTTTAATGAAGTGTTTAGTTTAATGAAAAGGACTAGGAAGGATATGATAGCATTGTTCCAATATCTAATGCTGCCATAAAGAAGAGAGGGGTCAGGCTATTCTTCAAAGCAGGATAAGAAACAATGGATGGAAACTAATCAAGGAGAGAAGCAACCTAAAACCAAGGAGAAGTTTCCTGAGAATGAGAACAATTAACCAGTGGAATGGTTTGCCTTCAGAAGTTGTGGGTGCTCCATCACTGGAGGCTTTTAAGAAGAGACTGGACAGCCACTTGTCTGGAATGGTATTGGATCTCCTGGTTGAGCAGGACTAGATGACCTGCAAAATCCCTCCCAACTTCTGTTTCTCTGCCTGAATTCTTCCACCAACCCATGGCACACAACATCTCCTATCTGACTGTTGTACTGTATTCTTTTCTTCTGTAGTTGTTTTTCCTTTTCGAAGCAGTTGCATTCTCAAATTTTCAAATGACTATGATCTGGCCTATGCTTCCAAGAAATGTCACAGATTTCAGCAGTTTCATATACTCCCTAGTACGAAGTACCAACTATTAAAAGACAACCAGCAAACTTTGCTAATAGCAAATAAAGTTTTCATGTTAATGACGAAAACATAATCTTTTGAATTACTCTTCGGTGGAAAATGAAGAAGTTGTTTATTGGGGAATGGAGATGGCCTACGGATACACACTGTTGGCAAATAAAATCAACTTAATTGTGTCTTTGAGTGTAATTAAACATTTTTGTTGTTGTTTTAGAGAGATTGGCAAGAAAGCTTTCGGCTGCAATCTGATCTTTAGAAAAGCAGAAAAAGAATGCCATTCCAGAATTAAATGGAAAGAATGGCCTGTTTGTGTGTTTTTTTAATCTTGTAAAATTAATTGCAGAATGATACATTTCCTGGTTCTTGGCAAGAGCAGATAAGTATGTTTGTTTGTCTCTTCATCCAGGGAGAGTGTCAGTTTGTTGAAAGGGTAATTTAATGTTATTGCTAATTTTCTTTCTAGTTCTCTCCATTCCCTAATCTCTTGCATGTTTTCCTTTTCCAGCTGATGTTGAACGTTTAATGACCAGTGAGAATACTCAGGCCTCTTTAGAATTTTTTTCAGAGTTAGTCGACTGTAGAGTGATGTTTAGAATAATAAATTTTAGTTATTTGTGCTTCTTTCCTATCAGCATTTCACACAGCTGAGTCCAGTATGAATATAAGAGAAATTGAAATTTACCCATTAGAAGTAAACTGGAAAGAGAGATGACTATCTACCTATTTTTGTTGTTGTTGTTAATGTGTATGTTTATTAATGGCATGTAGAACTTTTAATTCCAATTTGACCTTCACTCCCTCTCTGCATATACAGCCACCTTCGATGTTTATTAAATTTCTGAGTATTACTTTTATGGCATTAAAAATCCCCCAAACAATTTGTAACATAATCAAGAAATGAAGATCTGTCCATCGATAAGTTGTGAAACTTAGGATCAGATAATCAGATCTGGTGGGTTTGCTGATCTTGCATGCTCCAGTTTCTTTTTTTGTTCCAATTTTACTGTAGAAACGGTTCCTGAATTTGACTCACTCAAGTGACTAGGGACTCAATGCTCTTTGAACCTTTCCTCCCAAAGGGACCAGCCTATGCTCTGAAAAAGAGACTCTGCCTTGTGTTACAATCTGGGAAGTGTCCCAGATGTCATTTAGATTTAATTTGGAATCTATTTCCAGATAGATAAAGGAAGAATGGAGGTGTCTTGGTCACTCGCCTGAACTCTACAGGAGATTAGAAAGGAAGGGGAGGAAGAGTGAGTAGAGCTGAAAATCAACACCTACAAGATGAATAATTCAACCATTAACCATTTCCACATGAGGATTTCTTATCTTCTTTCCAGTTCATGCATATGAGAGATGCTCAAAAAAGACTGATCTCTTATTTTGACTTTCAGTTTGATGGAAATTGCCTTGCGACTTTGGGGCAGACTGCAGCTGTATCTGCCTGCCACAGGTTACTGAGGGAGACTGAATGCCTTCCATGCTGAAATAAACTGAATATTTGCACCTTTACTTTCCAAATTCTGCATCTGAAAAAGGGAATAATATAAATGTCTTAATGGTGTAGTCTTATTGTTCATAATTTGTGCACCTTCCTTGAACCAATGCTGTTCTTTATCCCAATTTAAATCTCCACTCAGCTCTGAAACTATTTAATTTTGTTGGCATGACATATTGTGTGGTGTTGGCATGACTGTAGCAATAGCACTTAGACTTATGGACTGCTTCATAGTGCCTTGTAGCCCTCTCTAAACAGCCAAAACAACACTATTTAGTTGTGTTGGCCTGACCAGCAGGCCACAAGGAGGTACCCGCACTGTACTTTGTTGTGTCCCAAGCCTACTACATCTGCTGAATGAAAGAAAGAATGCATGCATGCATAAATAATGTAGCTAAATTTCAGCCAGCTTTTAAGACTTTGGCAGGTGTTATCAGGGCAAGATGTTAGGCAAGATAGACCTCCAGCTGGGGTTTGTGATGGGAAGGGGGCAGTGGCCATGGCCCAGAGCAATTTTCTGTTGGAGACAAAGTTGTACTAGGAAGGAAGGAAGGAAGGAAGGAAGGAAGGAAGGAAGGAAGGAAGGAAGGAAGGAAGGAAGGAAGGAAGGGAAGAAGGAAGGAAGGAAGGAAGGGAAGAAGGAAAGAAGGGAGGGAGGGTGTAAAATGGTGGGTGGGAGGAAGGAAGCAAGGGAGAGAGGGAGGAAAAAGGGATGGTGTAAAAAGGTGGTTGGGAGGAAGGAAGGAAAGAAGAGAGGGAGGAAAGAAGGAAGGAAGGAAGGTGTAGTGTAGAAGGAAGGAAGGAAGGAAGGAAGGAAGGAAGGAAGGAAGGAAGGAAGGAAGGAAGGAAGGAAGGCTTTCTGAAATCCAAATGATTTATCTTCTTGTTGCCACATCTGATAATTTTTCTATATAACATCTACAGCTTTCCAAAGAATCCTAAACCTGCTGCAACAGTGCTGGTCCATTATTCCACAGAGCAATAATACCTTGAAAGAGCAATCTTTACTGGCGCTGCCAAAAGGATATTTCTAAAATTGCTTTTAAGAATCTGTCCCATAAGATCTTTTAAAATAACCAACCTATCGATAAGCATGCAAATATTGGGTCTTTGGCATGACCACCTGTAATATCCTACTCTAGCCGATCGGGAAAGACCAGATATACCAACTCAGATCAACGCACGAAAACACTCCGAATAGCCAGACCATCATCTGATCTTCATTTGTATTCCAAACAGCTGTTCCTTCGAGTTTGCAGAGAGACAGCCGAGCAGAAGCTATTATACCTCTTCAATCAAACTGATTGCTGAAAGAGGCAGGGAGTCTCATCTGAGTTATGCTTTTACATGGCCAGAATCCATGATGCGCCCGAGAAAGCTTTTAAAATAGCCTTCATTTTTTGTGTTATAATTATAAGTGACAAATGCTGATTTTCCTACAACCTATGGGAGCAGGGGAGCGCTGCACTTGAACCCATTCTCTTCTTACATTTCTCCTGAATTCATTTGCAAATGCAAAATGCCATCTTTTGAGAAACTGGGATTGCACAGGTCCACACTCAGAGGAGTAAATTTTGCCTATTCACTGGTGGTGGGGGGGGGGTAAAAGCTGGACCTTCCTTCTTCCCCCCAGTCTCCTTCATCTCTCATCCCATCTTCCTTCCTTCCTTCCTTCCTTCCTTCCTTCCTTCCTTCCTTCCTTCCTTCCTTCCTTCCTTCCTTCCTTCCTTCCTTCCCCAACTAACAGGAAGAAAAATAAAACTTGGGTAGTTTCTGCACCACCATCAATGGACCTGCTTTCATCCTTGTATCCCAAGTGACAAGAATAACAAATAAAAATATGAGGTTTCCCCCCCACCCCACCCCTAGTGTAGTCAGAGCTAATAGTGGAAATTTGGGTCAAGTAATGCAGCTTACATGCAACTTACAAGTGGACACAGATTTGCCCCAAACCTCAATGTTACAATTGATTTGAGCACTGGGAGAAAATCAGTTACTATTCACTACCCAGTTGCAACGGATCCGTCCTACACAATATATACTCTGCAACGATCACTATATTCTCACGCTACAGGTGCTACCTCATATCCTAAACATAGCTTAGATGCTGTAACATGTCAGAAAGGCTGGTGCTGCTTTTTGGAAAAACATGAAAGTTTAAGACCAACCTGTTCTAGCAATTTTGGATTTCCAGACTGCTTAGTGTAGGTAGATAACAGAATAACAGAACCAAGAGAGTTGGAAGGGACCTTGCAGGTCATCTAGTCCAACCCCCTGTTTGAGCAAAAGACCCTATACCATTCCAGACAAATAGCTGTCCAATCTCTTCTTAAAAACCTCCAGTGATGAAGCACCCATAACTTCTGGAGGCAAGTTGTTCCACGATAAATTATTCTAACAATCAGAAAGTTTCTCCTTAATTCCAGGTTGCTTCTCTTTCCCTCTATTGTTTCTTGTCCTGCCTTCAGGTGCTTTGGAAAATAAATTTACTCAGTGAGCCTTGCTTTAGGGCAGGTTTATTGTACTTCAGTGCCTGTCCCCCTTTATTACAATGAGACATTTAATTATTTAGAGCTTCCAAAGGTTGCTTATCTTTTACAGATTGTAACAACACATCTCAGTTTTCCCATGCCTCTAACCCAGCTCTACCTTGGCAAAAAATGGCCTGCCTGGACACAGATGGCACACATTGAATCACATGCTGTGAAAAAGCAGGTGGGACACATTCACAGCTGGAATTTAATTTTACAAATGGATTTGCACAGTTAGAACAGCAGCGCGCAGTGAACATGGATGTGTGAGAAAGAGGAAAACCACAAAGGCTTGCATCGAATTCAGCAAAGTCTTATTGTTAAAATAAGAAATAGATTTTCAGTTGGACTACTTTCTTTTGCAGAACAATACGTCTCCTAGGAAGCTTGCTTCCCCCCCCCCACACACACACACAAACACACTTCTATGGGGAGAGGTCTTCCATTGGTAAACTTCAAACCAGCCTTTTGCAATCTCATGATAAGAATCTCATGGTTCACGGTGTTTAGATTATGCATTAATTTTCTAAGTCCTAGCATCAGAAGCACCTGCTGTAGTTACACCTGTACAAGACGTTTACTGTTGACCATTAGCTCCCCACCACCACCACCCCTCTTAACACCTGTTGGTGATCTTCTTCCATTACCATCTTCTCTCTTGGTCACTAAGCAGCACAGAAGATTGAAGATGGATCTCAGAGTCACAGAGAGAACAAAAGGGCAACTGAGGGGGAAGATGAATATTTGAGGTGCTGCCCCAAAGAAGAGGGGGGGGGTCAGCCTATTCTCCAAAGCACCAGAAGGCAAGACAAGAAACAATGGATGGAAACTAATCAAGGATAGAAGTAACCTAGAACTAAGGAGAAATTTCCTGACAGAACAATTTACCAGTGGGAAAGCTTGGAGTTTTGGGCTCGATCGTGCTCATATGTGAAGGACTACCCATACCATCTATGTCCTTAGTCTGCCTTACAGTTAGTAGAATTACCTTGTTATAGAAGAAGGTTAAATATGTTTGGAAGAAGTCATCTCTTCCGATATTTCCCAGCGGCCATTTTGGAAGCCTGCAGCTGGGGGCTCTCTTGAGTACCTGCAAACTATTCCAAAAGATTTTGGTTTGTTCCAAGCATGAGGATAACATTACCTAAATAAATATGCATCCACTGAAGCCCAAACCCCATCGAAATGTGAAAGCAATTCAAATACATAAATATTATTTCAAGAAAGTACTATCTGATCTCCGTCTCCTCTTTCTGACACACACATCCCTTCTTTGGATGCAGCTGTTTCAGGGATGGAAGCTGAAAAAAAAAAGGTCTTGTCAGCATAAAAATTTGCCAGACCTATCATCATAAATTGCATCTTGGAAGCCTGCTGAGCTCTCCAAAAAGTCTAGCCAGATTAGATTCCAGATTCAGTCTGGAGAGACATTGGGGGGTGGGATGGGGGGGGTGAGGGGAAGAGAAAGAAATTTCAACCCCATGCATCACTCTGTGTGACTCATGCGCTCTCTGTTCCTGTTGAACCACTGAAAAACAATCCAAAGGGTGTAGTTGCGGTACAAAAAAAAAATCCTAGTGTGTAGTGAAGGTGCTTGAAGATCATCCCTGTGGCTTTGGATCTGATGGCTCTGTTAGGAGTTTGGGAAAATTCTTGCATTCCGCTTAAAATACTGTTTTCAATTCTCCCTGTGTAGCAGAGTGAATCAGGACTCAAGAAGGAACTGAAGTCCATTGGAAATGACATTGGTTGCTACAGCATCCCTTCTCCTCCTTCTCCTCCATCTCCTCCTCTCCTCCATCTCCTCCTCCCCCTCCTCCTTCTTCTTTCTTTCCTGCTCCTGCTCCTGCTCCTCCTCCTCCTCCTCCTCTATCCAATGGAATGGAATGGAATAACAGAACAGAGCAGAGCAAAGCAGAGCAGAGCAGAATAGTTCTTTATTGGCCAAGCGTGATTGGACACACAAGCAATTTGGTGCAGAAGCTCTTGGTGTACATCCAAAAACAAAGAAATCATAAGATACCAATAAGAGAAAGTAATAGAAAAGATGAGAAGGATAAGAGTAATACATCCCTACTACATGGGCAAATATCCTTAGACATAAGAAAGCACTCTGGGAATTAGGTGTTCTGCAGAGTGATGGATAATAAAGTGGTGGGCTATTTCAGATTTCAAGGCAAAAAAGATACCGCAGGGACCCCATTTGGTCTTCAAATTCTTAATTTTCAGCAAGCTGTGCTCATCTCCGGATTTCATGGATGCTTCTTCCACATAGCAGCTGTGTCATATGGCAGCTGTGCAAAGGTGGTTTGTCACTGTCTTTTTTTGAAAATATTCTTTCAAGTTCCCAGTCTAGTTTACAGCACTGATGTTCCCTAGACTAGACATCTCTCATTCAAATTTTAACCAGGTTTGACCTTACTTAAGCATCTGAGCCTGGGAGGGGAAAAAATCATTTTGCGGTGTTGATCCGCATCAATTCTGCATAAAATAGGATGACATTTTTGGCATCTGAGCGAAAAACATACCAGCATCCTTACCCAGTTAATAATTAATGACTAATTAACTACCTAATTACTTTCTTCTGACACAGACAAGAAACATTTCTGGGGAAATCTGTTATTCCTTGCTTTGAAGTAAGGCTGTTTAAGGTCCTTAAAACCTTGTTGTGTCAACAGGCCTGGGGATCACAAGGGAAACAGTGATCTGGTGGGCTGGTTCCATTGTCCAAAATCTGGTGCTCTCTCTCAAAGCCTTTTAATCATCATCATAATTTTTATACATTTTGAAAAAGTTTCTTGGGTGATTTTTGTCTGTACGCCACCCAGAGTCACGTCACATGAGATTGGGGGAGGGGATATGAACAAGGCAGAGGGGGTCAGGTTGTTCACCAGAGCACCAGAGGGAAGGACGAGAAACAATGGCTGGAAACTGATCAAAGAGAGAAGCAACCTGGAATGAAGGAGAAACTTCCTGACAGTGAGGACAATCAACCAGTGGAACAGCCTGCCTCCAGAAATCATGGGCGCTCCAGCACTGGAGGTTTTTAAGAAGAGACTGGACAATCACCTGTCCGAGATGGTGTAGGTTTTCCTGCTTGAGCAGGGGGCTGGACTAGAAGACCTCCAAGGTCCCTTCCAGCTCTATTCTGTTCTATGATATATAGATGATTGCACTTGCTGTCATTGCCTCCGAGAGAGCAGCAATCTACATCTTCAGAACCTAATTCATGATTTTATAAACCCACGTCTCCAAAATGTCTATTTCAAATGAGGTTTTCTTTCCTTCCCACTTCACCCTTTGTACTTGTGTTGACTTTCTGCTCCTACTTTGGCAGCTCTTCTCTAGAGTCTATTTGGGTTTTACACTCTTTCTAACAATCTGAAGGTGTCTGATAGCTCAGTCTCTGACTCATAAATTTTATTAAAAGGCATAAGCTTTCATGAGCTGTTTTAACCATCTGACGAAATGAATTGCAGCTCTCAAAAGGCTCCCAGGAGCAATGTGTTTGCTCCTACATTCTACCTCTAGTAAAATTCCTTCCACCTTTGGTGGGGTGGGGTGGGGTGGGGTGCAGTGGTGGATTTCAAATAGGGGAACAACCAGTTCTCTATGTGGATGCCACTTCTGGAAGTCCATTCTGAGCCTGGGCAACAAAAAATTGGCTACTGGTTCTGCCGAACTGGTGCGAACCGGCTGAATCCCACCATTGGTGGGGTGGGATGGGGTGGGAGGTTATTGTTTACTCATCCCAGCAGACCTGAGAATATATTGTAGAGTTGGCTACGTACATGTACACTTGTACAATAGTCAGAATTTCAGCTATGTTTATTCTCCTTTGAACACTTAAATCTCTACTATTACAAATGAACTTCTTAGTCCCCCAGACCTCCATATTTCACTCTCAAAACAAAGCTCCCCAGATTTAGCTGCTCATAGATTTCTGCTTTTTAGGTCAAGGTAATTTATTTGGCTGTTTGTTTGTTTTTTAATAGCTGGTCTCAGTGCTTCAGAATTGGTTTTATGTGGCTGCTTTCCTTTCTACTGCTGGTTAATTGGCTCTCTTATTTATGAGACATTGTTGTTTTATGTTTGAGTGCAGTTACCTCAGGCATTACATCCAAGGATTTTTTAAAAATTGCTTATTTTATTAAACAAAATCAAGAAAAAAATAAAATGGTAGAAAAAGAAAGCACTGAAACAAATTAACACACACACACACACACACACACACACACACTTATATATGTCATGGTTCCGACAGATTTCAAGGCATTGTTTACCTTGAAGAATCTTTATTAGAGAAGCATGGCATCGGCACTAACACAATCGAAGCCCCCCCCCGCATCATCTAACTCTAAAAGTAAAACATAAGAAGAAAATGTTAGCAGCGTTAACAATATATGTATGCATAGGTTTTCTGTATCTATAAAAATAAATAAAACAATACCAAAAAAAAAAACCCTAGAGAACAAATCAAGTCAGTAAAACAGCCAACAATACAGGCTTTCTATAGCTTTAAAAATAAAAGAATAGAACAACAGAGAACAAAATGACGGCAGTAAAAATATAGCTTTACTTCTAAGTAGTTTCCTTTATTGTTCCTTACCTACAGACATGAATCTTGCCAAACTAAATCAATTGTTTGCATCATTAAAGATACTTTCTGAGAATTGCTAGGGATGAGTCTTCTTAACTCTCATACACTCGATCAGACAATCTAAATTTCACTTTGTGTTGGTCCTCTGGAATGTGGTCTGGATTTCCCTCCTGGAAATCCAGACCACATTCCACCACAGTTCTGCAGGGCACGAGGGTTTACAGCAAGGGTCGTCAACCTTGGCAACTTTAAGACTTGTGGACTTCAACATCAAATTCTGGGAGTTGAAGTCCACAAGTCTTGAAGTTGCCAAGGTTGAGGACCCCTGGTTTACAGGATAGGGGCCAAAAGCTCCAGATGACAGCCATAATGCTGTACTCTATTTGTTTCTGACATTGTGTTGTTGTTGTTGTTTTATGTTATGTTATGGCTGCCATTTTGATTTTTTGGACCACACTGTGCAGATCTCTGGAAAGGCTGCTCTTGAATGACAAGTCAGGCAAGGTCTCTGCCATTCTACACACAACGAAAGCTGCATAGGGCATCGAGAAGTAAATTGGTGTCTTCCCATCATCCTGTGCCATGAGCCAAGAAGGATGGGCTGGATGGCAGGGTAGTCTCTCCAAGAGGCTACATTGATCTACAAGCTTGGGGCTCCTGTTGGAGACCACCCAAGTGTCATGGAAGGAGAATGGCTTGCAACACATGCTTTGCAAAAAGCCGAAGATCACGAGGAAGTCTTCTCTGCATTATTAAATTTCTGCTTTATGGCAGATGCCTTAGGAATTTCTTGACCTTTTCTGGGATTAATGTACATGCTTCTTTTCTGCAGCATGTTCAGCTCAGAAATGGGGAGGAAGGAGTGGGCAGAGAAGGAGAGGAAGGAGGCGGCAGAAAGGTATATTCAGTGAATTAATTTTACAGCCATGATGATCCCTCTTGTTTCTTTTTTTTCCTCGTTCCTTGCCAGATGTTCTGTTGAGCCAGAAAAGCTCATAATATACCGTATACATTTCTCTTGCTTTTTCCAGACTTTTGCTTAAAACAAAAAAAGTTATTCTGGTCTCATTGTTTTAGCTTGCAGGAGACAGAAAAGAACATTTGACCTTAAAAAGAAAAATGCTCCAACAAGCCCCAAATAAACTTTTATTTTGCTTGCTAGGAACGGCGCTGCTCTTAAATTTAAGTTAGGCAACACAGATACAATCATGAAACCATTTACAGCCTCTTGTTAGCTTTTACAACAAGCCAAAGGATGGCGTGAGGATTCAAACCATGTAGGGGAAAAAGGTGATCCTCTTGTGGCTGGGGGCTGGGCTATTGTTTTGAAAGCCAACAAAGGGGAAGATTAGCTGGGTCCATGTTGCCCTAGTACATCAGGTTAGGATTTTTTAAAAATGCCCTTTTATTATTGGATCGTTTTCCAAGACCGGAAGTTTATTGTTCCTGGTTTTTAAACCTTTTAAAAAACTTACACTCCCAGCAATCCTCGATTTACGATCACAGCTGAGCCCAAAATTTCTGTTGCTAAGTGAAACATTTGTTCAGTGAGTTTTGCCCCATGTTATGACCCTTTCTTGCCACAGTTGTCAAGTGAATCATTGCAGTTACTGTTAGTAACGTGGTTGTTAAGTGAATCTGGCTTCCCCATCGATTTTGCTTGTCAAAAGGTCACAAAGGTTGACCCGAGGACACGGCAACCGTCATAAATACGATTCAATTGCCGAGCCTTCAAATTTTGATTGTGTGATCATGGGGATGCCGCAACAGTCATAAGTGTGAAAAATGTTCGTAAGTCACTTTTTTCAATGCCGTTGTAACTCTGAACGGTCAGCAAAGGAACTGTTGTGAGTTGAGGATTACCTGTATTATCTGACTAGGGCTCTCTTTCCAATTCATAGGAAACTTTGCAACACTGGCAAACACAAGGGAGCTTGAGGGCCACACCTGACCCTGAGACCACAGGTTGCCCCCTGATTTAGGTGGTATCAACAGGTGAGTTCTATCTCACCTCCTTGCCAGAAACTCCATTGGCTTGCTTTATTGTTGCCTTGTAGCCAAGGGAAAAAAATCCTAAGGAGTGACTCATTCAGTGACGGTAGGGTGGAACCTTTACAAGATGGCCAGATCTTTGGGAAAGAAATTCACCTAAAGTTGGGGAGGGAGGGGAGGGGAGGGGAAGGGAGGAAAGGGAAAGGGAAGGAAAAGAAAGGAAGAGGGGGAGGGGAGAGGGAGGGGAAAAGGAAAGGAGAAAGGAAAGGAAAGGTAAGGAAGAGAGAGGAAAGAAAGGAAAGGAAAGGAAAAGAAAGGAAAGGAAAGGAAAAGAATGCTTTCCTTGTAGACACAATTTTTCTCTATTTTTTAAAAAATCTTAATCCTTACATTACATCTGCTCTTAGGAACTCTCACTTCAATCCTCACCTCAGTGTAAAGTTTGTGCCACGGCAATAACAATATTAATGTTCAAAAGATCGACAATGTTGATGAATTAGGGACTACACCGTTAGGTGTGCTATTCTGGGCATAGATTCTGTCTCTTCCCTGCTGTTTTCTTTGTTTGGTTTTCCTAAGGCCTTTTACTTGATTAACAAAATAAAACTAAAATAAAATAAAAATAGATTGAGAGACAAAAATATTATGCAAACAGTAGCCAATTTCTTTTTGCCTAATGTGATCGTGATGCCTCGAGATCATTGTGGCTTTGACCTGACAACTGTGAAGTCACCTTCTTGTTGGCATCTTCGGGTAGATCTCAAATTTCATTTGGCATCTCCCCCCTAGGAAAGGAACTGGATTTGTGGGCAGGCAGGAATTTGGAATGAAGATTGAGGAAGCTGTCTTTCTTATAGGAAGATCCAGGTATCTCAGGATGCATTCTGACAGTACGTGTCCAATTAGCTTTTGTGTTTGCAGACTATGGGGACTGAGCAGCAGGCAATGGCATTCATACAACTAATTAACCCATCATGTAAATGTGTTTCATTCACAGGCTAGATAGAGCCAATGAAGCGGGGGAGGGATTTGTCATTTCTTTGGAGAATGACTCAGGTTCCCATTTTAAATTTAATTACAGTACAAACGAGGCTAATCATTCATTTTAGTGGGACAGAGGATTTTATTTATTTTTTTTAGTATCTTGGTTACGCACGTGCGCATAATTAGACACCTCATCTTCTTAGCCGAAGATATAAACTCACTTATTATGACTCGGATTTTATGTCTGTAATTCGAGATAATGGAATCAGGAGGGGGGGGGGAAATCCAAACCTTTGGGTGAGGTGGCAGGAAATAGCCTCATGCATTTTCCTCAAATGAAATATACTTTTGGGAGCTTTGTGACAGTGTGACGGATATTTCGGGGTCTTCCAAAAGGCAACGGAGCTATCTTGGGTTTGGTTTGGGGGTTTTTTCCTTTGAAAATGTGTCACTTCTCTTTCAAAAAGCTTCTTCAGATCTGTTCAGCGAAGAAGCTCCTCGGATGAAAAGCAAAACATTTTCAAGGAAAAAAAAAAAACAGATGGTCCAGTTGCCTTTGAGAAAAGCTGCTTCGGGACAACCATCATCTGAAAGATTGAGCATCTCCATGGATATTTCAGGGTCTCTTCCAGCTGGTTCTTTAGTTTCCAAACTCAGGGCTGGGGTAGAGTGGAGGGGATGATGGGATTTGGGGAATGGGGAATGGAGGCCAATCTGTTTTGGGCCCTGATGACCATTTGCCAGAGGGAGATGCTTCCTGCCTGCTTTCAGCTATATTGCAGGAGGATTCATTAGGCTGGACTTGGAAATGTAGAATGGTATGTTTGGGAGACTTTTAAATCCTTCTAGCCCAATCCCCTGCAGAAATCTTCTGAGCACCCCAGAGAAAAGGCTGCTGAAGCTCTGGTGATGGAGCACCCACGACTCCATGAGTCAGGCTGTTCCATTGCTTCATAGCTCTCATATTCAAGGAATTCCTCTTTATTTTGAGTAGGAATGTCTCTTTGTGGAGCTTCCATTTGTTGGTTCTTGTCCTCCCCTTGGACACCAAAGAGAACAAACCTACACTCTTTTCAGGTGGACAAATATGTCGATGATATGCTGCCTTTGGTTGCAGTGAATTCCAGCTATATAAACCTGGTGTATATGCAGCCCAACCTGCATTTTGAAGTACCTCAAGGACCCCCTCCTCTGTGCAAGTTGGTCTCCAGTCTGCCCTGGGGTCCAGTCTTCTGTTTTCTGCTTCTGCTCTGACTCCCACTGATGGGACCAGCAGCTGGCAGGTGCCAGAAGCAAAACAGTCTGGGTGCTGACATTTGCCGAGCCAAGAGTTTTACACTCTCATAAATTTCACTTCCATTTGTGTCTGTGCATGTGGAGGCGTGAGTGACAGAAAAACAGGTTGTCAGATTTTTGTTTCACACTCCAGGCTTCCATTCGTACTTTTGAAGGACAAAAAAGAGCCTGTTTATGTGTGTGAGAACCAGAGAGCTTGCATGTCTGGAAGTATACAAGTCCAGAAGCTGATATTTTGTTAGGATTTGTTCTTTGTTGCTGCTTGAATTAAGAAAAGAACTGAATGCATAAATGGTCAGAAGAAGTAAGGTTACCAAGCTGTGAAGCTGAGAGCATGATCCCATTCAACAGGTATACAGTACCTGATTCCTTGGGGTCACAAGGCAGCCCCCAATCCCTAATTAGACCTGCTGTCTGTCTGTCTGTCTGTCTGTCTCCAGAAGTTGTGAATGCTCCAGCACTGGAAGTTTTTAAGAAGAGATTGGACAACCATTTGTCTGAAATGGTATAGGGTTTCCTGCCTAAGCAGGGGGATGGACTAGAGGACCTCCAAGGTCCCTTCCAAATCTGTTTATTCTATTCTATTCTATTCTATTCTATTCTATTCTATTCTACTCTACTCTACTCTACTCTATCATTTATCATCTATCTGTTTGTCTATAATCTATCTATTTATCTATCTATCTATCTATCTATCTATCTATCTATCTATCTATCTATCTATCTATCTATCTATCTATCTATCTATCTATCTACCATCTATCTATCTATCTAGCAATCATCTATCTGTCTGTCTGTCTATTCTGCCCTGTAGGGCAGTTGTGTCTCAGGGAAGATGGGTTCCTTGACCCCTTGCAGCCTAACTATGTCCCCTTAAAATTAAAAGCAGTGGGAATCAATCTAGGACAGTGTTTTCAACCGTGGCAATTTTAGGATGTGTGGATTTCAATTCCCAGAATTCTCTAGTGAGACATCTCAAAGTTACCAAAAGGTGAAAGGTACACATTGCCAAATAAGAACAATTCTTCAGCCACCAGCGATTCAGCCCCAGGTGCATCTAGGAAAATGTATATAAAGGCAGAGGGTGTCAGACCTGCCGCAACTTAAACCTCTAAACAGAAACGATCCTTGGCTCCATTTGTTGAGAAAGGCATGGTTTTATTGGAGATCAAGTCTACTGGCAGTATTACATAGCCCAGAACTGAGAATTGCATGCCAAAATTCCGAAGTTCTACTTTTCCCTCCCTAACTGCTCTTCTCTGCCCACTCCACTGTAACCAATCAAGTCCATGCAAGAGGTTTTCATAACGGTCAACCCAAGCACAGCTTGGTATGGGGCTCCCTCCATCTTCCAGCTGGATGAACTTGGAGCAGCATCTGAAGATGGCACAGTCTCTACTTTCATTTCCCCAAGCATCCCCCCCCCTTATCTCCCCTCCCCCCCCTTCATGGCAGCTGACAGATGGTCTCTTGGAAAACCAAAAGTTGTCTTCTCAAAATCAAAATGTTGCTTACTTTGATGGTGTTCATATCACTCAGATAAGCCAAGTAAGACACAGAACTTTTCTTTCCTCTGGAGAAAGTCAGAGGAACTTCTCTGTCCTCTAATTTGGGTAACAGATTTCCACAAAAAAAGAAAAAAGAAACCTTTTTGCTATGCCTGAAACTTTTCTGTCACTCTGACTGATTCTCAGTGCTGTGAAGAGCTGCTGATTTTAGCCGATTCCATCATCCAATATCAATTATCAGCAGAGCTCCCATACTTCTGAATGCACACACATTCTCCGAACGGCCCAGTGGATGGAGCCGAGGGATGTTTTGAATCGGAGCGTGAAAATATGGGAAGAATGATTAGAACGTGGAAAATCCCACTGCTCAGAACGAGACCAGATGCAGCGAGGTCTCCGGTTGAGGAGCCATGCATGGCGCAGATGGTGTTCGTATGCCTTTCATTAAGGGCTGGATTTATTTCTGCCAGCGTTACATCCCAATATCATCGGATGGTAATTTACGCAACAGATGTGGAGGGGATATGTGCAAGAGAGGCAGGAGAGGCATAAATCTGCAACATTTCTCTAGCCACCTTGTGGTTTTCTCCTGGGCCCCACATCATGGAGAGGATTTTGCTTAAGGGAAAGAAGATGTCCATAGGCAGCCAGAGGCCTGGTGGAAAAGTTTCCCTCTGTTAGCTCAGCAACTTAAAAGGACTAATTGATCTATCCATGGACAAGGAGCAACAGACATTTGTGTATCCAGAGGTAATTGATTCTCGGTGTATACAGAGATCCTCATGCCTCAGAATAGTTTTACCCAGCAGTTGTCTTTGAGTGCTACTTGTAAACCCCCCTAGGATCTCCTTGGAAATTGCAAGAGGTTCTTCAATGAACAGATAATTTGGTACCTTGCCAAATATTTCATTTGCATTTCCTCCAACCATTCATGCTCAGGCTTTCGAGTAAGAAGTTGCTTTCCTTCCCTTTCTCCTTTTCTACAAGGCTGTCAGGTGCAAAAGTTCAGGACCAGGCATTAAGTTGAGGTTCATTAAGGATTTATTGCTCAAACCTATAGTCTACTAACTTTGGTCAGCTAAAGTTCAGTACTAAATTGGCACCAGGTGAGCGACAATGGAATTCAAGAGGGACTGGATTTGGACCATTTGTGACAACTCTAAGCTGATGACACACCTAACTCTACCCCTCCAGCTCTGGCTGCTCTTCTCCAACATCTGCACACATATAAGGGAGGGGAGAACACTAGGGAGAAGACATGAAGGAGAAGAAAATGTCTCATCAGTGGGTTCCTACCATAGTTATGGGAAGGCCAGGGATTTAAGTAGCTATCCATGTTTTCATTGTTCAGTTTTTAGTACATGGAACAGTAAATTTTGTTACATTATGGAGGAGGAGGAGGAGGAGGAGGAGGAGGAGGAGGAGGAGGAGGAGGAGGAGGAGGAGGAGGAGAAGAAGAAGAAGAAGAAGAAGAAGAAGAAGAAGAAGAAGAAGAAGAAGAAGAAGAAGAAGAAGAAGAAGAAGAAGAAGAAGAAGAAGAAGACATTCATTAATCATTTTAATAATAATTTGCTGATTTTATTACGGTTATTAGAGAAGTCTCCTTTGAGTTGGGCATGAGTCCTAGGTATGTCCTCAATATTTTCTTGGCAACAGGCAGGAAGTGGCTTGCTGATGCCTACTTCTTGGATGACTTCCTATAGGATTTCCTGGTAGTTTCCCACCTAGGTTCTCACCAGGTTTGACCCTACTTAGCTTGTTTTTAAATTAGCCAAACATAGCTTGGTGCTGCCACCTGCTGCAGACATCCATCCTGATGCAAAACGAGTCAGGTTGTTTGGACATGAATTTCAGAAAATCCTAAAATTGCATCCCATCTTCCTGACTTGATTCAATAGTAACATATTAAATATATTAAAATTGCTGCCCATGTGCTTACATCTTCCACTGTTTGAAATAGGAGCTTCATTCTAACTTCAAGAGGGCTGGATAAGCTAGGACATGTATATAGATTGTGCCTCATTTCTCAAGTAGATAAATTATTTCATTTATTTGGAAAGGGAAAGGAAAGCATTTCACTTATACACAGAAGGCTGAATGTAACTGGTGACAACTGTCAGTACTTAAATAACCCTTCAGTACTTGCTGTCTGTACTTAAATAACCCTTCATAGTTTAAATTAAGCAAATCAAAGAAATTTGGTAACTACGACGGATCTGTGGCTGCTGCCCTAATATATTTCTCCTTCTAGGCTGATGATCTATGGGAATCTATGGGAAACAAATAGAGCAACCTGGTGTATAACTTCAACAGACTGAATGAGATAGTTCTAGCTAGCCTATTTTCCAAATAGGAAAATGAAATACTTCAACCTATTTTCCAAAGCACCAGAAGGCAAGACAAGAAACAATGGGTGTAGACTAATTAAGGAGAGAAGTAACCTAGAACTAAGGAGAAATTTCCTAACAGTAAGAACAATTAATCAGTGGAATGGCTTGCCTTCAGAAGTTGTTGGTGTTCCATCACCGGAGATTGTTAAGAAGAGATTGGATAGCCACTTGTGGATAGCCAAATGGTATAAGGACTCCTGCTGGAGCAGGGGATTGGACTAGAAGACCTCCAAGGTTCCTTCCAGCTCTGTTACTCTGTTAACTACCTTCTGGAAGTCCATAATAAAGAGATCAGGTATACCTCTCAGAGTAAGATGTTCCAAAGTGTTGCAACCATCCCAGAGAAGGCCACTTTCAGGTCCACATCCCCCTAAATTTGTGTGTAGTTGAAATACAAAGCAACCCCATCCTTGAGGATCATCAAGGATTGGCAGAATCCCTTTGGAAGAGACAGTTCTTGAAGGTCTGCACCATGCAGGGCTTTCTAGGTTGAACCCAGCACTTTGAAGTGATGTGAAAAGTTACTTTTGAACAATATGCCTTGAAAGTCATTGATCGACTGTGTTTGGCACAAACTGTATCTTTTGAAAGCAGCTATGTACAGTGCTCATCACAATAGTCCTAACATATACTGTATTGATAAGGGCATGAATCAAGGTAATCAAAAACATTTGCTGTAGAAAGAATCTCAACTAGTGCACTAGCCAAACTAAAACAAGTTTCTCCTGGCTGCAAACTTCATCTATTACTTTAGCAGGAGCCACGACTCCAGAATTTGTGTAGGTAGGACTCCTTGAAGAACCTAGAAAAATACCTGGAACAGAGCAGAAGCAAGGATGGTTCAGGCAATCAATAATTTTATCTCGCTAGGCTTGGTGGCACAGTGGTTAGGATGTAATATTGCAGGCTAACTCTGCCCACAGCCAGGCGTTCAATCCTGACCAGCTCAAGATTGACTCAGTCTTCCATCCTTCCAAGGTTGATAAAATGAGGACCCAGATTGTTGGAGACAATATACTGAAGATGTACACTGCCCCGAGAGTGCTGTAAAGTCTAAGTTTAAGTGCTAAAGTCTAAGTCTAAGCGTAAAGCACTATGGAGTGTTATATAAGTCTAAGGGCTATTGCTGTTTTCTTTTTACCAAAATTGGTCCAGTTATTTGAACAAGGAACACTGTCTAATACCTCTTCTGAATATCAACGGTGCCAAACATCTCTATTTAACGTTTAATTAATTTTCATCCCTGCCATTTTGTACCTCATTAAAAAACCTACCCCACATCAATAAATTCCAACCGCTTCTCTGGCCAAGCTCAATGCAAAGGTTTCTTGTTTGAAGGCTCCCTTCTATTGTTTATGACCGCAACGTAAGGTCTCATTGATTTCTTATGACTCTAAAACACATGTGTTACAATTATTTTTTTTTGTGAAAGGCACACACAGAAAAATAAGCCATTAGACTTACTGATGAGTACCATCCATCTGTTTGGGAGCTGATGAGGCAGAACAGATTTATTGCTGGTTTTTTGAGGCGCACTATTGCTTAAAAGTCAAGAGTACATTTGTGCTAAATCTGCCACAGGCATCCATGAGACAATCTGATGTGGTTGTAGGCTACTCCTTGAGCTACACTAATCACATTTACCAGTAAGAATTTGCCTTTGACTGAAATTGGAGTGGGGGGGGGGGGGCTAACAAACTTTCTTTCCCCTTTTTTTCTGTTTTTTATATTTAAAAAAAACAACCAGTGTTTTGATCTGAATCGTTAATGTTGCAGATGATTTATGCCATTTGTTCCTCAAAGCTTATGGGAAACCTCTTTTATTAAACTGATACAATGAGCCATCTTTTTTTTTTTTCCCCAAATAATCTCTATTTCAATGTTAGGTTGCTTAAGTGGATTTTCTGCAGGAAAAGTACCATCTAGGTAAGGCAGATAGACAAACCGATGCAGTTAATCTAGAACAAACTCTAAAAATGCAAGGCTGGCTATTTCTGATGTGCTAAACATATGAATAAAAATGTGTGAATGTATAGTATAAAAACATGTGGACCTTTCAGAAAAAAATAAAGCGGAAGCATAAATTGTTTACTTAACAGGATTTAAGATCCTTCGTTTACTTGATGTTAATATAGATATGTTACTCTGCTAAGAATTTATCACTTCTGTGCACTGTCAACATAACATGAGAACTAGGACGGAAAGAATGATTCTAAAATACAATTAATGTTTGAATGGCTTCACTTTCTATCATAGCTTGATTGAACATCTTACTGTAAGTCATGAAGTAGTTTGCTGGGTTTTGTTAAAGCATCACAAGTGAACTCGGCATGAAAAAGCAAAAAGATTGGGTGCAAAATGTTTCAAAAGATATTGCAAGCTAACATGATGTAACCAGAATTATTCCTATTCGGTTTTATGGAAAAGGAATTAGAAAAGCAGTATGGGAAAATAATCTTGTATATGGTAACTATGGTATATGGAAAGATTATTGAATGCAGACAGTTAGAAAAACAATGAATCGTCTACAGTGGAAGATTGGGTTATAAAATTAACTGAATTTGTAAAAATGGCAAAACTGACCGATTAGATCAAGGGGAAAAAAATAACAAAGACTATTTTGAAACAGTGGACAACTTATATGATTATTATTATTTTTTTGAAAGAAGAAAAGATGGTTAATTTCAGGATTTGTCGAATCATCGTCAAGACACTTCCAATTTTACGCGGGAGAAAACCCGAATAACCAAAGATCTATATACATACATATATATATATATTCCATAATGAATGGTCAAAAACTCTGGGTTTCAAATTCATAGTACCATTTCTCCAATAATTCACCAAAACATTTTAAAATTTATTTATAGGTTGCCTTCCAGATATATTGACCCTGTTGGAGAAGTTTCTGCATTCTTCCCTGCAGCAATACAGTTAGTCAATTCCCCGATGCTCCCCCCCCCACACACTTTTTTTCTCTCTCTCTTTAATCTGCCCGGATGGAGTTCCATTTGTCCCATCTCTGTCTGGACAACATCTGGAGCCTCAGGAAACTCAGCTGCTTGGCTTTTTCATGCACTTCAGAGGGGGGGGGGGCTGAAGAAAGCAAGAGCATCTTTCCAACCAAACAAGGCCTTTTGTTCTCTCCGAGCAAGTGTTTCTCATTAAAATTGTCATCTCCCTAACAAATTGCTTCATTTCTCCTGCAGCTGGGCTGATCATGTTCCTCCAGGTTTCCACGGGGGGGGGGGGGGGGGCGTAACCTTCCTAAGGGATTGGAAGACTAGGGGGGGGGGGAAGTGACTTTGCATTTCTTTATTCTCTCTCCCCATTTGTGCCATTTCACAGCGCAGGAAACATCTGCATTTTTTTTTTCTTTTACTGACTTAGTAGAACTTTTTTACATTTTTGTTTGTTCGGGTTTTACTTTTTATTTGCTCGCCCTGTAGTTTCTCTGGGCAAGTTCCTGCTAGCAGCAAACATCTGTCCCCTGTTCGAAGCTTCTTTCAAAGGCAGGAAAGACAGCTGGGCCTCTTTGAGGAAGGGAGAAGTCTCCCACTCCATAAAAATGTTCTGCATTCCGACTCTTGAAGCAAAAAGGAGAGAAGCACATACCGCATTTGGCTTGAGAAGTTCTCATGCTGGCTAGGAGAACGGTGTTGCTGCTTTGGATCTTCTCCAACAGGATGTAGAAGGGGAGAAGGGACCATTGAGTTGAATTGGTTCCAACACAATCCTACACCTTTTACCAGTTGTTTCAGGCAGAGAGGGTGGAGTTGGGGGTCTATGGTACCTTTGACTGAAGAGGCTGGTGTGATGTTAATTGTGGAACCAAGATGTTCATGACTTCATCACAGATAAAAAGATCACTTCCAGGATAGAGCAAGGATTACCAGCCTCTGCATCACAGCATTAGAGTAGAGCATCAGTAGTGATAAGTTCAATATGTCTGGCCACCTAATGAGAAGGAAGGACTCACTGGAGAGGAGCCTAATGCTGGGAAAGATTGAGGGCAAGAGAAGAAGGGGACGACAGAGAATGAGGTGGCTGGTTGGAGTCACTGAAGCAGGACGTGTGAGCTTAAATGGACTCCAGAAGATGGTAGAAGACAGGAAGGCCTGGAGGAACATTGTCCATGGGGCTGATGGGTCGGACACACTTTCCCAACTAACAACAAAAAAGAGGGAGGCAGTGTTTTGCCCACAGGAACCAACATGCTTTAGACTTGTGATTCTCAACTTTTTCTTCACCACAGTCCCCCTTTAACTACTTTTTGTGGCCACGGATCATAGCCATGGACTTCCAAGACTTAACTCAAGATTTAAATCAGTGGTTCTCAAACTTTTCTTCACCACAGACCCCCTTTAAATATCTTTGTGGCCATGGTCCATGGCCACAGACCAAGACCTAACTCAAAATCACATTTCTGCAAGCCTTCATGGACCCTCTGTGATGACATTGCACCTCCCTCCCCAGGGATCTGCAGACCACAGGTTGAAAACCACTGCTTTAGACACTTCCCTTAGCAGCTGCCAAACTTCTTCCCTTCCTGAAGTTGATGTTGCTTGTTGAGTCCTTTAATCATCAAAACAAAAGGACATATTGGAAGGAAACATCATATTTCTTTCCTATCATCCCCACCAGCATTCTTAGAGAATAAAAATGGTGGAGTGTCACTGCAGACCCACACTGTGGTTGGACGTCTGTCCTCCATGCTGAGATAGAAATGAGAGTCTGAGAGTGATGGAGAACATCCTGGAGAACAAGAAGTAAAAATAAGAGCACCATTTCATTTGCTTTCTGTTATCTGGGGGTCTGCTTACACTTATTTTAAGCCAACATTTTGTGTGTGTGACATGAATAAATGGAAGCTAAACTAAGTGGTGAGGCCCAGTGTGTTTTAAAAAGCAATGTACATATACAATCACATTTAAATGACGAGTTTATGGTGGAACCCAACCAATATATCTAGAAAGTGCATATTTTAGAAGGCATGTTTACAAAAATGTGCTCAACAAGTATAATAATCCCTTCATTTCATTGTGTGATTGACCTCTGTTAGGTAAATCTATATTTGCTTATATTTCACAGATTTAAACAGTTTATAATCAGTCTCTGTGCTGAGCACTGTAAGGTGGTTATAGTATATACAATATGTGGAATTGCCAGGAAAGATTTCTTAGCACCTCAGTAAAATTTTGTTTTCCAAATTTTGAAGCAGTTGGGGGGGGGTTGTGACTAGTGAAATGGTGTAAAACTGGCACAAATAGCTACAAACTTTGGTGTAATCAATCATAAATTAAATGTCTAAATATTTAAATTCCACTATCTGCTGCAGTTCTTTAGATACATTGCTCTATATTCATAGTGTAGACCTTGTTAGAAGATCAGGCTAGAAGATGAAAGACTGTGAAACCATGAATTCTAGTCCCACCTTGGACAAGAAGTCAGCTTGGGTGATCGTGGTCCAATCACTCTGTCTCAGCCCTAGAAAGCAGACAATGGTAAGTCTCAAAGATGCTTTTTCAAAAGGCAGCTGAACTGTTTTTTTTGTTTTGTTTTGTTTTTTGAGAAGGAAGAAGTTTCTCTTCTCCTCTCGGAAGCTTCTGAAGCTTCCATCCTTGGCTGGTTGGAGCTGTGGGTAAAACATTTGCAAAAAAGACATTTGCTGGCTTAGGGTTCCCTGCTTGCCAAACACCTTCATGAAGTTTCAGATTGTTCATCAACATTTGTTATATGAAAATAATTTAATTCTTCTTCTTCTCATCCTCCTCCTCCTCCTCCTCCTCCTCCTCCTCCTCTCCTCCTCCTCCCTCCAAAAACCAATATAGTTCCTTTTGAAAAAGCATCTTTGACCTGGATGACTGAGAATCTCCATAGACATTTAGGCAATGCCAGGCAGTCACCAGGAGTCAACACTGACTCAAAGGCACACAGTGAAAAAAGACACTATTAGGGAGACACCAACCTTGTTTGTGTCTATCCAACCAACATGTCTGCTTTGAAATGGAAGGAGGAGGAGAAACGTCATCCCTCATGGATATGATTAATGCAGCATCAAAATTCCCAACTTCGGCCAGGTGCAAATAGCTAATTCCTTCAGCCCACGCATCAATTTTGAGTGTAATTCCTAAGATCAACCTCTTTTTCCTAACTTTAATGGGAACCAGCTGCCTCCCATTGTCAATATTTAATAACAAGGCTTCAGCAAAAGTCGGCGAGGGAGAGGGGGAGAAAGCAAGAGGGAAGGATGGATGGATGGCTGAAAAAAAAAACCACATGTCTTTGCAGTCCCCTCCTGGGAGAGATTCCCAAAATTCTTGGGGCAGAATAACCTGCTGAAACATCTTACTGGATTAAACAGGTCCCCTCTTGCACGCTTAAGAGGACAATCTGGCTTACTAGAGGCTGCATATTTCAGCTGCAACAGTGCAGTGGTGATATGGACAATGTTTTCTTTCTTTAATATCTTGCGTATGTCTATCTTTTGTTATCTTTCATTACCTTTTGTTACCTTTTTTTCTTTTATCTTCTTTCACCTTGGCCCTTTACAATAGGGGTCCTCATCCTTGGCAACTTTAAGACTTGTGGACTTCAACTTGAAGTCCTGGAATTAAGGAGAAACTTCCTGACAATGAGGACAATCAACCACTGGAACAGCTTTGCCTCCAGAAATCGTGGGCGCTCCATCACTGGAGGTTTTTAAGAAGAGACTGGACGGTCACTTGTCTGAAATGATATAGGTTCTCCTGCTTGAGCAGGGGGCTGGACTAGAAGACCTCCAAGGTCCTTTCCAGTTCTGTTCTATTCTACTCTACTCTATTCTACCTGTAGTTACTATTGAAGTAATTACAATGTACTACTAATGAAGGATCTGCTGTTAATTTAGCTAGCTTGCATTCAAGCTCCTAGCAACTTGGACAAGTTTTTTGATATGCTTTCATCAAGAGGAATATTTATTAGATCTCTTTGTTGCTTTGGTCTTATCTGATTCTCGGAAGGCGCAGGCAAAGTGTTCACTCTGGGTGAAACTGTCCCCAAAGAAGCAGTGCCTGTGGTTGAAGCCAAGTGCCAGCGGTCTGTCAGTGCATTCCTCTTCTCATTATAAAAATCATCTTTTGCTTTTCATCATTAAAAGCAGATGCGGAGAGTAAATAAATAAAAACAAGCAGCCGTCGTCTTGCCTTCCATATAAAAAAGCCACTCGCAAAAGTGCTGGTCCGGTTTGTCTACTTTACATGCCAACTTCTGCTTAAAGCAGATCAGCCTGACGCACGATGCGCCTGTGACTGCTGTGGGCTTGACGCTTTCCAGCTACTTGGAGAAGGATCAACTGTTTGGGGGGGGGGAGGGAGGGGGCAGCACTGCGCCAGAATTTGTCAACACCCAAAAGCTGGAATATCAGCAACAGACTTCCACAGCAAACATTCTCCGTGATCACTTAGATCAGTGGTTCTCAACCTTTTTAATGCCGCGACCCCCAACTGGCCGTAAGTCGAGGACTACTCAACCGGTCGTAAGTCGAAGACTACTCAACTGGTGCAGCACCGTTTGCAGAATGGGACTTTTGGCGGGCTCAGCAGGGCAGAGACAGCCTGGACAATTCCTATTGGCTTTTGAAAGCCAATAGAATTAGACTCTATTCAAGAGAGTCTATTCTATTGGCTTTCAAAAGCCAATAGAATAAAAGGGAGGAGCACAGCTAAGGAAAAGGGGGAAAAAATGGCGGACTGCGTTGTTTGGTGACCCCCGTGAAATGGTCGTTCAACTCCAAATGGGGTCCCGACCCACAGGTTGAGAACCACTGACTTAGATTGATAAAAAGCATCCACAAAGGAGACCTAAAACAAGATGGAGCGACGATATCAGCAATCGGCAAAAATAAACTCAAGGTGGAAAATGCGGAAGGTGCCTTCATCCTTCCAGGAAGAGACAATGGCTAAGATAATAATAATAATAATAATAATAATAATAATAATAATAATAATAATAATGATGATGATGATGATGATAATTGCCCTCAATCTTTCCCGGCATCAGGCTCCTCTCCAGTGAGTCCTTCCTTCTCATTAGGTGGCCAAAGTATTTGAGTTTCCACTTCAGGATCTGGCCTTCTAAAGAGCAGTCAGGGTTGATCTCCTCTAGGACTGACCAGTTGGATCGCCTTGCAGTCCAGGGGATGACAGAGAATGAGGTGACTGGATGGAGTCACTGAAGCAGGAGGCGTGAGCTTCAATGGACTCCAGAAGATGGCAGAGGACAGGAAGGCCTGGAGGAACATTGTCCATGGGGTCGCGATGGGTCGGACACGACTTCGCAGCTAACAACAACAAGCTTCAGCCAGCATTGCCAAACAGATACATAGAGCCTTAGTCTGGAGACAGAGGAGATCACACATTTGAGGAAGTCTCATTTAATGAGCTTGGTGGATCAACGGTGAAAGTCACTTTCCCAAGTAAGGAAGGAAGGATTAGTTGTGCAGTTGCTCCTCTTGAATTTCTCTCCTCTGACAAGATATGTGAACACTGTGTTCCTGAAAAACTGAAGAATGGTAAACATAGGCTTGGTGGCAGGATTATTTTGAAAGTAGACAGACACTCTGTGTTTAGCCTTTGGCATAACTAGTCTTTTTGGCTACCAGCCATGTTGAAAAGGGTGTTTTCTTTGAGCTGGCAGCCCTGTCAACACAAGTGATTCCAGGCTGACTCTTTATCCATGCAAAAGCAAATGGGGTTTCTCTGGGTCTCCCCGACTCTGGCCAGCCCAGTATGGGCCAGGAAGAAAGTTATGGGTTGGCAATGCATAGAAAGGGGATAAGTGAACGTTAATCAAAGAGCATCATTTCTATTATTTCAAATACAGCATGTCCTCGACGTACAATCACAACTAGGACCGGAATTTCCATTGTTAAGCCAGGCAGTTGCTAAGTCAGTCACATCTGATTTTACAACCTTTTTTGCCAGGTTTGTTAAGTGAAACATTTCACAGCCTACCTGTATTGGATTCCTCTCTACTCTCTGTGAAAATGAGAGTCTATCTCCAGTCCAGAAGGGATAAACTGAGTTCAGAAGCTATACCAATTTCATCCAAATTAGTTCTGAAGTTTTAGGATAGGATAGGATAAAAACTTCATTGTCACTTTAAATGTATACTAATCAGCATACCTTAAAATGAAATTTCATTGCATTCAGCTCTCAAAAAAAATACCATTATGCATATACCCCCCACTCACACATATATGACACAGAGAAACATCACAGTCTAGTTTGAAAGTATACATATGCGCGATGAAAAAAGAATCCTGCAAATTTACAAGATGGACGGCATAGGGAACAAGGCTGTTACAGAATCTATAAATACTTCAAAACCTCCTCCCAGAGGGGAGCAACAGAAACAGACTGTGAAGTGGTTGTGTGGGGTCTCTAACAATGCTTCGAGCTCTAACCACATAGCACTTATAAGCAGTATCCTGAATAAGGGGAAGTGAGATTCCTATAATCTTCTTAGCTGTCCTCACCACTCTCTGTATAGATAGACCTTCCATCTGAGGCTCTGCTAAACAGTGATGCAGTTTATTAAAACACTCTCAATTGTGCCTCTGTAAAAAGTGGTCAGGACAAAAGGAGAAAGATGTGCTCTCATTCATCACACTACATCATTCCATTGTTACATAAAGATAGACATATGCTGACTATTTTTAAAAAAAATTATCCTGAAGGTTTGATCCATCGAGAAGATTTAAACAAGCAAGTCTTTGTATATCTTGATGGATCAGGAGCCCTTCTCTCCCTTTGCTGGCTGAATCTTCAATTAAAAGGCTTTTTCCATCCCGAGGATGGAGGAAAACTATTGCTGGTTCTATCCAACCCTAGAGCCATTAAAAATAATAATGCTGTCCTAATTATCTTTCCATAGTGTGGAATAATTAAGGAGAAGGGTAACAGATGTGGAACAGCCATAAAACTCCTTTGTGTCAAGCCAACTTCATTATGGCCACAGCTTTTTAGAGAAGAAGACAGGAAAATGAATTGGTTTGTCTCATCAGCCAAGAGCACTGAACAGGGATGCAGGTTGCTTGCTGTGAAAGGTGCAGATAATGAGGAAAAAGAAATAGAAATAAGGCGTTTTAATAGGAAAAAACAGATAAAACAGCTTTAATTCTCAATAGACGGGCATCTTGTAGAAATACTACTAAGAGGAACAATAGCTATTAGATACTAGAGACATTCCTCCCAAGCTTATTTTCTAATGGTAGCTACAGTTTTAATCTTATCGATCCACTGGCTGATAAGACAACTATTAAGATAAATTTATATAACAAAATGCAAAGTTGCTCTTTATGGACTCAATCCAACTGACTTAATATTATTTACTTTTAACGAGCCATTGCTTTGATTACAATAAAATACTAGCATTTTTTTTCTTTCCCTTATTTTTTTAGTATTCTGGAAAGGAAAACTGATTAGTGTCCTTGGGTTTCCTTAGATTAGATTCTTTAAGCACCGTTATCTTTTCAGCTCCCTAATGTGTATTTTATTTTTTTTATCTCTAGTGTATATGAAGTTTTTCATTTTGGTATGTTTATAGACACCTCTTTTGTCATCTTCCTCGCTTTCTGTCTCACTTGATATATAAATTCAGAGGGAGAGAGGGAGAGAGAGAAAGAGAGAATGCTCTGGAATAATAACATTATTTCCAATAATATCTCGAGAGAAGATGGCAAGTAAGAATTGATGGGCAGCAGGGAGAACGTGGAGTTGCTTAATTCATTCTTTGCATCTGTCTTCACACCAAAGGGAAAATCGCAAACAAAGCAGTACTGTAAAACAGTGGTTCTTAACCTGGGCGATATTGCCCCCCAGGGAGCGATTTCATTTTTCAGGGGGGCGAAGGAACAAAAAGGGGGTGATATGGGGCCAATAGAGCGAGACATTTGGGGGACACTTTTGAGACTTTTTCGTGCAGTGAATCGCTGTATATCTGTCGTACAAAAACATCAGATCGCTCGCTATTAGTGGATTGAATTGTGTTTTCAAATGTTCCTCCAGCTACCTTCTGTACAGAACACCGTACATCTGTGAAGACACATCGCTTATCTTCATGCGCGTTGCGCAGCAGCCTCTACCCATACAGTGGCGCGCCATTAGCCAGAATATGGGAGATATGGGAAAAAGACTGGAAATAAATTATTTGCATCGATATGTCCTGATGACAATTTTAAAGAAAACAAAACAAGTGTTTGTGTAAATTGAAGAATTATTTCCTATGTTGTGATTGAGAGGTTATGTTGGGGGAGGGGGGGGATGACAACTTCCTCATTGGCTCAAGGGGGCGATTCGTTCAAAAAGGTTAAGAACCACTGCTGTAAAAGACAGATGAGGAATGCAACTCAAAGTAGGCAAGACAATGGTAAGACAACATCTGTCTTCCCCCCCCCCCTTAGATGAGTTCAGATCACCAGGATCAGATGGATTACATCCAGTGGTGGGATTCAAATAGGTGAACAACCGGTTCTCTGTATGGATACCGCTTCCGGAAGTCCATTCTGGGCCTGGGCAACAAAAAATTAGCTACCGGTTCTGCCGAAGTGGTGCGAACCGGCTGAATCCCAACACTGATTACACCCCAGAGTTCTGAAGGAGCTGGCAGATGAGAACTTGGAAAAATTGAACCATATCTTTCAAAGATCCTGGTGTTCTGGGAAATTACCAGAATATTGGAAAAGAGCTGGTATGATTCCCATCTTCGAAGAAGAGGGGGAAAAAATGGATTCCAGCTCTGTTATTCTGATGTTCTGAAGATCCCATTTGAGAAAATAAAAATAAAGTAATGGAAAGTCAATGTTTTCTTTGGAAATATGCCCATCTGACCAGAGGAGAAAAAACTGCAAAGAAACACAAATCTTTGTGTGTTTTTCTGAGCTAGATAACATCTTGGAGAAACGACAAAAATGATTGGGAAAAATTTCTCCTTTTCTTGACCAGCCATAAAAAACATGGGTGTTCATTTCTGAATAAGAAAGTGTCTTGTTACAACCCTATTGTGACTGATTGCTTTTGTGCCACCAAGTCAGTGTTGACTCTTAGTGACAACATAAATAGATTTTATCCAGGAAGATCTGTCCTCAGCCTGGCCCCCTTTTTTTCCCAATGGGGAAAAAAAAGGTTCTTATCACTGTTTTGTTGATGGTCATCCTCTCCTTCTCTTTCTTTCCACCTTTCCCATATTATGGACTTTTCAAAAGAGCTGAGCTGATCATTGCTCTCCAGCTTGGCCCTTGGGTCTTCCAAGGTACAACCATCACTGCTGTAATTCGGTCCATCCAGCTTGGTATGGTCTTTCTCTCTTTCCTTCTGCATTTCCCAGCACTATAGACTGCTCCAGAGAGTGAGGTCTCAAATAATGTGCTTCAAGTAAGATAATTTGTGCCCCGTCATTTGTGCCTTGAGTGGATGTCTGGGATCTGTCCAAGTACATATTACCTTAGCATCCTCACATTTATTTATTTACATAGATTAAAAAACACCCAAGATCCAAACAACTCTGGATGCTTTACATAACAAAGAGATGTAAGTCCAAAAACTAAACCATATGAAACCATTACCAAATCTTTCAGAGGCTCAACACCATCCTAGCCCAATAGGAGAGGACAGGGGAGAGGGGGAGGAGGGATAGAGGGAAGAGGAGGAGGAAAGGGGGAGGAAGAGGGGGAGAATGGGGAAGGGGAGAAGGGAGGAGGAGAGGGGGAGTAGAAAGAAGAGGGAGACGGGAGGAGGAAGAGGAAAAGGGAAGGAGGAGGGAGAGGGGAGAAATGGGAAAGGGAGCACAAGGGAGGAGGAAGAGGGTGAGGAGGAGAACTTTTCTAATTACTTTTATTCCCACTACAGAAAAAAGCCCACCCATCTCTTCAGCCTTCTTTTCCCAGAAAGCTAAAATGGCAGAAATTGAAAATCTGGCACCCCTCCCCAAGGCTGTATCTGCTGTCTGATCTAAAGGTGTGACAAATTAGCATGGCTTTCCCCGCAAGGACCCCATCAGACAAGTCTGAGCAGAGCCATTTTCCTGCAGCTGAGCTGAAATTCTTCGCAACTGGCAGGTCAGGAAGGCCACCGGGAGGGAAAGGGGCCCAAAGCGGCTGTTGGAAAAACCAACGGTTGACTGGATGGCGTGGAAATATTCTCAGGCAACACCGTCACCCTCCAATCGAGGAGAAAGCTTCCGAAGAGAATTTGATTCAAGAACTGACTTCCAAGTTGTCGAGAGTTTTCTTGGGCCTTCAGAGGGATCCGGGCACATTCAGCCTAAACAAGGAAGGAAGCATTCGGAGGCTTAAAAATAAATGTCCTTTAAAATAAATCTTTTGAAATACTCTATCCTGCAGATAACGCGCTTGCTGAACTCAAGCAATTTTTAAAATATAACATTGTTCGATTGATGTGGCCAGCGTACGACTCAAGCTAGCTCACAACATTAAAATAAGCAGATACGTACGTGCAGACACAAAAATAAAACGAAAAATAAAACACAGATCATCCCTTGACTTCTAAGAAAGTGTAACCAGGACACAGCTATGATCAGTTTAGGACTTTTTTTGATTTTCTGAGCCAAAAGCAAATAAACTCAATGTTGGGAGATGATTTTAAAAAGAGAGAGAAAAAACGGTTTCAATTTCTTGCTTCTAGGTCTGCAAACCGTGTTCTTTTTTCTTTCTTTTTTCTAGCTGTCTCTTCTCCAGTTCAAAGGCCTCCATTCTTTGGCGCTCAGCCTTTCTTAGGGTCCAACTTTCACAGCCATACATTGCATCTGGGAAAACCATGGCCTTGGCTATGCTGTCTAGATTTGCAATAGCTTTCCTCCCCAGGAGCAAGCATCTTCTAATTTCTTGGCTGCAGTCCCCATCTGTGGTGATCTTGGAGCCCAGGAAGATAAAATCTGTCACTACCTCCATTTCCTCCCCATCTATTTGCCAGGAATTGAGAGGGCCAGATGCCATGATCTTGGTTTTCTTAATGTTGAGTTTCAAGCCAGCTTGGGCACTCTCCTTCTTCACCCCATCAAGAGGCTCTTTAGTTCCTCTTCACTTTCTGCCATTAGAGCACCAAATACTGAATACCATTAAATATACAAGCGCGCCATCTTCTGGCTATGGTCAACTATTGCTCAAAGTACTGATATTGTTCTGCAGGCAGTCCTCAACTTACAAGCGCAACTGAGCCCAAAATTTCTGTTGCTAAGCGAGACAGTCGTCAAGCGGGCCTTGCCCCATTTTACGACCTTTCCTGCCAGTTGTTAAGTGAACGACTGCAGTTGTTCAGTTAGCAACACACGGTCATTAAGCGAATCCGGCTTCCCCATTGACTGCGCTTGTCAGAAGGTTGCAAAAGGGGATCACGTGACCCCAGGACACTGCAACCGTCATAAATATGAGTCAGTTGCCAAGTACCTGAATTTTGATCAGGTGATCACGGCTGCAACGGTCATTAAGTGTGAAAAGCGGTCGTCACTTTTTTCAGTGCACATGTAACTTTTGAACGGTCGCTAAAGGAACAGGTATTTGCCACTATTGCAAAACCAAACAAACTGTTGTAAATCGAGGACTACCTAGTACCACATTAAGAGGAAGCACCGGTGGTCCTTGATTAACAGCCATTTTGTTCAGTGCCTCTTTTTATTTACTTTATCAATCTACCGGCAACAGGGGAAAAAAAGGAAGGGAAAGCGTTTTTTTCCCCTCCCTCTTCAACAACGTGAACCGGATTTAAATAAACCCAGCACAGAACAAAAACTTAATACAAAAACAAATGCAGAGGTTCTGTAGTCCGAGACGATGCATACTTTGCAGCCAGTTAAGCCAGTGTTTCTCAACCTTGACCATTTTAAGGCATGTGGACTTCAACTCCCAGAATTCCACAGCCAGCATTGCTGGCTGTGGAATTCTGGGAGTTGAAGTCCACATGCCTTAAAATGGTCAAGGTTGAGAAACACTGAGTTAAGCTAACCTGCCCAGTGCCGGCATAATTTCCTTCGAGCATCCAGAAAATCCAGAATTTCCCATTTTCCGGTTTGCTTGGTTTTTTTTTTTTTTTTTTTGTCTGAACTTGGGATTCAGAACTCAGCCAAGAGAAAAAGAATAAAAAAGGGGAAAAAGCACCTGGAGCCCATCTGGAACTTCTACTGACTTCACCACCCAGGCCTCTTTTTCTTGGTAGCGGTTCTGTTTTCTTGGAAGGAGATTATCCCCCAGCGAAGCCTCCCGCGGAGATTCCCTCGTGGTCTCCCATCCAAGCCGCCCTCCCTCCGCGAGAACAAACCAGCGCGTTCTTGCTGCCGAAAGCGAAAGTCTCGCGAGACCTCCGCGCGCTTCCTGCGGCCAAACCCGCGCCTTCCAAAACGTCACTTCCGTCTAAACCGGAAGTTGACGTTCAGGTGGTTACTATGTGTAGGTAGGGGATTGTTTTCTTTGGGCGATCCGGGCTTTTCCCGCAGAGGGAGGAGATTCCTCCTCCTTTTCCTCCGGCCGGGAATCGCCGGTGAGCGCGCCGGCCCCGAGGCGGCGTCTCCCTCGGGGGAGCGGCTGCCCTTCTTCGGTCTCTCCCTCCAGCGGTGGGCCCGGTGGTCGTGCAAACTGGGCTGGAGGGGGGTGATGAGCAGCTTCCTGGCTGCCCCCCCTCCTCAGGAGGGGGATAACGGGGTGGGGGGAGCCCCCCGATGTATTTGGGGCCGTGGCGTCCCCGTGGCCATCGGCAGCCGTTGTTGGAACGCCTAAGCCAGGGGTCTTCAAACGTGGCCCTTGGATGACTTGTGGACTTCAACTCCCAGAATTCCTCAGCCAGGCTGGCTGGCTGAGGAATTCTGGGAGTTGAAGTCCACAAGTCATCGAAGGGCCAAGTTTGACGAACCCTGGCTTAAGCCCATGTCTCTCCATTCTGAGCCAGGGACAGCTGGGCGGACTTCAACTCCCAGAATGCCCCAGGCAGCATAGGGAATGGGTGGACTTGACTAGATGGCTGGGGAATTCTGGGAGTTGAAGTCTGCCTGGCTGCCCCCTGGCTCAGAATGGAGAGAGGCTGACCTCAGTCAAGCTGAATCCCCTTTAAAGGAAAGAACACATCGAGAGGCTTAGTTGAGGGTGCTGGCTGCTGATCCTGGGATCCGGCTTGCTGGTGTCCTGTGCCAAACTAAGCTTTTCTTCTTGCCCTCTTAGGTGGAGCGAACAGGATGGTGGCAGGGGCACAACGTCCTGTAGTGCAGCAAAATGTCAGGGTTATCATTTACACCAGAGGTCTCCAACCTTGGCAACTTTAAGACTTGTGGACTTCAGTTCCTAGAATTCTGGGAGTTGAAGTCCACAAGTCTTAAAGTTGCCAAGGTTGAGGACCCCTGATGTACACACTCTCAGTTGTAAAGTACGGGGTAAAGCATGTTGCAGCGAGGCATAGTCTAACAGTGGATGGGCTCAGTCACTGATTTGGGGCAAAGGTGGGTGGGCAACTGGTGGAGGTCCCAAAGACAGGATTCTTTTTTTGGGGGGGATGAGTGCTGCTAAACAGCTGGTGTTATATCATGCAAGCTTTTGGGGGGAGTTGGCTTTGGGGGAGGTGTTTTTGTTTTTTTTAAAATGATCAGCCTATTTGGGGCTCACGCAACTATTCTCATTTTGAATTCTGCTTTTGGTTTTTAATAAGTCTTAGAATGGAAAGGAAAGCTGGCAACATAATCTGGTCTGGAAGTTGTGTCTTTTTTTATATATATAGTTGAAAGTAAACCGTTCCATCCAGTCGCCCCGACTCTACCATGAATTAAGGGATTAGAGGATCATAAAAAGGGAGTTTAAAATGGCTTGATGAATAGTTGCTGCTTGTAATGATAAAGCAGGTCCTACCGGTTATGGGTGTCCTTAATGCTGCATGTATCCCTGGCCAGTTGTGAGATGCTAGGAGAGAGTAGCATTCGAAGGTTTAAAAGATTTACTGGTTTAAATAATTGCTGCTGGTGTGACTTAGATTCATCTCATTTTTGCTTTAAATAAAATAAGCATTTCCATTGTTTTGGGATGTCTGTCCAGCTTATTTGTACAGGGGAAAGCTAAGTACATCTCTGCTTATTTGTATGTCATAGTAAAGCAGATTTTCAAACAGCCTTCATGTCTTTAAAACCTCTCGCTAAGGTGTGGGCATTATTTTCATACACATAGCAGTTATGCTAATGCTGGATGGTAAAGTATAAGTTAAAGACATATAATTTGACAAATATTTTCCTGCTTTTTTGTTTTGCATAGATTTTAGTACAGTATTAGCATCTGTCAAGTCAGTTGCCCTGAATGTTGCTACTATGTTGATTTTTCTGTCTAAAACTTTGCTGTACTGTTGGTTTAGTAAGCACTTTTGTTGTCTGTTTTCTAATGTTAAGAGGGTGCTGTGTTTTGCTTTTGTTTTGTGTCAATGTTGCACAGATTTAAAAAATATTGATGCTTCTGAAAAACTGCTTTTGGAAATTAAGGGAATTATTGATAATCTTTTTCCTTCTGTTTTTCTTTCAGAAATGATCATTTTTTGCCATGAATAGAGATCTAATAAGGTGGCTGAGCCAGTATTTGCCATGGCATCTGAACTCTGTAAAACGATATCAGAAGCAAAGCTAGAAAGGCACAAGAATTTATTCTTGAACTATCGAAATCTTCATCATTTTCCTTTAGAATTGCTGAAGGATGAAGGTCTGCAGTACTTGGAGAGATTATATATGAAAAGAAATTCCTTAACTACCTTGGTATGTCGTTTCATTCTTTAATCGGCAAAATATTTTTTTTTATTGTGTTGAATAGAATGTGTGTTTTGGAGTATCGGTTATTCCTTATGTTGGCAAAAAAGGATCTATGCTAGCCTTTTCAGGTAGGCCAAGTCAGGAAACAAATACTGTAAGGCAGTAGTTCTCAACATTTTTAATGCTGCGACCCCCAACCAGTCGTAAGTCGAGGACTACTCAACTGGTGCAGCACGGTTTGCAGAATGGGACTTTTGGCGGGCTCAGCAGGGCATAGACAGCCTGGACAATTCCTATTGGCTTTCAAAAGCCAATAGAATAAAAGGGAGTAGCACAGCTAAGGAAAAGGGGGGAAAAAATGGCGGACTGCGTTGTTTGGCGACCCCTCTGAAATGGTCGTTTGACCCCAAATGGGGTCCCGACCCACAGGTTGAGAACCACTGCTGTAAGGCATGATGTCTAACTTTTAGGCACTTCTATGAAGAAGTTATACTTCCGGGGTCCGGATAGATGACATTATTTAATCAAAGGAACTCAGAATATCCCAACACACTGCAACCAGCTTAATCCTGGTTCTAGCTTGAAAGAAGATAGGCAATTTTCAACAAAAGACTTTTGAGGATGGCATTCTAATTTGAGAATAAACAAAATGAGAGAAATTTTAGCCTTTTTTTAACAGTGGCTATACTACCTACCTTATCAAATCAGTGAAAACCTGGTCGTTCATTACAGTTCAGTTAGAAACTGCTGCGCAGCTTCAGCGTGTTGAGTATTAATTCTCCAGTAGGTGGAAACCAAACTCAAAGTTCCTGGATTTCTTGAACTGAAAAGAAAGGCCGAGGCTATGAGGTTCTGCATATGTGCTTAACTGAAAGAGACGATTCTAAGGGGGTTGCTTCCATTACAAATTGAAATAATTTGCCAGTAATATCCTGTCCTTCCAAGTTATTTAACCATCTGTAGTTGCTGGCTATGATTTTTTTTTTTTTAACTTTGCACAGTTACATAGAACTAGACCGCACACTTTTTATATTTTATAACCTTCTTTCAGCAACTCATTTTTAGAGAAGCACTTCCCCAGTAAACAGTACAGTATTGAATAAAAAGTTGGGACTTTAAACCATACTCATTCTGGAATCCTTATCTCATAAATTCTTCAAAATCTATTGTAGCATCAAGTTCAGCACCGTAATAAAAAGAGAGTAGCTGACTGCCAGAAATAGACTAGGTCATTGGTTCTTAACCTGTGGTCTGCAGACGCCAGGGGGGACCGTGATGTTCTCATGAGGTCCATGAAGGCTTAGAAAAAATGTTATGATTTCAATCTTAAGTCTTGGGGGTCCCTGGCCATGGTCCATAGCCACAGAAGGTATTTAAAGGGGGTCTGTGGTGAAGAAAAAGTTGAGAACCTGGGCTAGGTAATCAGTTAGTTTCTGAATATTTAGAGTATTGTGATGTGACTACTGTAAGAATAGCTGTTGGTTTAAAAATTAATTTTTAATTTAATTTAACTAGCAATCTTTCAAGTTTAGCAGACTTCCAACTTACATGGCATATAAATTAAGTGGTTTCATTGTTTATTGTGGCAAAGTTAGATTATTTTATGTACGCTAATAAAGTTGTAGCGGCATAAACTGTAAAAAGTTTATTCCAAAACAAATTCATCCCAGGCCCATGTTTTTGTTCAAGTGATTGAAATACCATGATTGATGTAATCAATATAATTTAATTCTGTTGTTTCATAGCGTAAGGATAGCTTGAAAATATAGTTGATATTACTAATCTTATAATTAATTATTGAATTTGGATAGGTTAGGATTTTGTACTACATTAAATAATATTTTATTTTATTAATGTGAACCACTGTTCTAGAATTCCTAGTTTTATTTGCTTTCTGCTACTAAGACTCCTTGTTGACTTGACACACTCCTACTCAGGTGAAGTCTGAGGTTAGGCAAAGCTAAATATAATAATTGCCAAATCAGGTGGGGAAACAGATGTAGTAGTTTGGTGTGTAGTTTTATGATTCTGGTACCCAAAACTTCCTCCTGGTTCTAGCATGAAAGAAGAAACAAAGTGACGTTGAGTTTATAAAGATGAAACTATAATTTTGTCAACTTGTGTTTTTTAGCCAGAAAACCTTGCCCAGAAACTTCCAAATCTTGTCGAACTGTAAGTGTATTATTTTTGTTGTTGATAGTGATTATGCTGAGGTTTATAAAAGTGGCTTGACTTATATGAAAATACTTTTAAGTGGATATAAACATTATATTATGAGCTCTTTTTTTCCTGGTCTGATTCCTGATTAGACCTGATCTAGTTTTGTCCTTGTACTACCATCCCCATAGTATAGGGCAGGGATAGGCAATCTTGGCTCTTTTATGACTCGTGGACTTCTTACTTGCTGTAAGGATTTAGAGTGGCATTTTACTTGATAATAGAGCGTACCTCTTAGAACATAGTATTCTAATACCTTTAATAACTATTTCATCATTAGTATCTTTGCTCAAGAATGTGAGATGATATGCTTTGTTCAGGATGGTATGCTTTGCTTGTATCTTGTATGGAGCAATATAATTCCATTTTTTATCTAACAATTAATATATTTCATCAGCAACCCTATAGAAATATTGTGGGGAAGAGAAAACCCTCATTAGCAATAGTGCCAAAAATTTCTGGAGAACTTAGCTCCTTCAGTTGTTCAGATAAGAATGCTTCATGTTCCAAACAGCTGCTTTGAAAGGGTTTGCAGTGTTCTCACAACCCCTGGAATAATGTTCAGCTACAGTGTCATGGCAACAGTTCCTGCAAGCATTAGTTGCTTAAAATAATTACAGAAGCACATCTGTAACCAGGTCATATTTTATAGCCTCTCTACGGTCAAAGGATGTGAACTAAATTATTTTTGTATATTATATAGGGACACTGTGATTCTATGCAGGCTGATCCCATATATCTAAGAAATGTGGTCTAAGCCTCCACTTAAATCATCATCATCATCATCATAGCAGCCCACAGCAAACTGTCCTTTATTTATAATTTGAGTGTCAGCAGTGCACTTATTAATTTTTGAAGGTCATTGCAGTCTGCAGCTTCTTTAAGAAATAATTTTGCCTCATCTTATCTAGTGGGAATTCTCTTTTAATGAACTTAAAGTACAGCTTTCACGAGAGTTGCATGTTTTTGGCACCATGCAGTTTCAAACATAATCTGATTAAGCCACAAGAATCTTCTTTAATATTTGAAAGAGGTTATTTCTAGAAACTCTGGAAAATCAGCAAGCTTGTTGAGTTACATGCTAATGTTTTCTTGTCTGAATTATATTGCGCTCTATAATCCTTTTTTTTAAACTGTCCAATTTACTCTGTTGTTAGAAGGCTGGGATTTCGATCTGGATATATTTTAATCTTGTTAATGTTTATCAGGTTGCAAAACGTAAGTTGAGGTGCAGTGGAGCAAAACTTGCGGAAGTTGCGAATTAAGATAATTTTTTTTCTTGCTGTGACTCTTGTGTTATGATGGACTCAAAAGATTTCAACCTGCCACTTCAATTTTCTTTAGGAGATTTGATGAGAAATTACTTCCCAGTTATATTTTAACTAAGCCTTAAAAAGACTGGCACTCGAATCCTGTCAACAGGGCAACACTAATACAGCTGTCCATATTTGAGTGACAGTTCTTCCTACTTTTTTCATGCTGCATAACAATCTTGTCAACTTTGCATGCATAATTAATAGATGATCTCAACCTCAAACAATGCAGCCATAATGATGTTTGAGTATCTTCATTACTCTGGGCACTGAAATGGATGCCATAAGAAAAGCCTCGAATTAGTAGAGTCCTATTAAAATTGTCTGTGTGGGATGGGTCCGTAAACAATCCTAACTAATATTGTGTGAAAGAAGACTGCTCCTTGGTGATAAATACAGGTCAGGACCCAAAGAACTTCACAAATAGTTCCAGGCACAGAGATAACTTTATGCTAATAGAGAAAAAAAGATATTTTTTTTTAAACAACAACAAAAACATTGCATGATGGAATGGAACACACCCCAGCCTTTGGTTGCACTTAAAGTAGTTCTTAGTCTTAAAGTGCTGGGGCTTGTCAGTAAATAAGGTATTTTTTAAAAAAATAAATAAGTAAATTATCATTATTTTTTAAGAGCATCAGTTTCTCAATTGTTGTTGAATTAAAATTGCCACTTGGAATTGTTTTAATGTTGCTGTTGAAACTGTGTGAAGATTGAAGTAAACATAGAAAATTAGAAGAATTTCAACAAAAAAAAAATTGTTTCTGATTTCCTGGGGTGTGTGTGTGTGTTAATGATACTTTTAAAATATACACAACAATAATGATACTTTCTCCATGATTGCTGAAAGAGAATTCCAGTTCTTTCCTGTGTAGGAACTGCTCTAACGTAATTTCAACCTGTCTAATTCTGAATTAGCTCAGATAGGAAATCTGTTGACCTTGGCCTGGTTTCAGTCAGAGAGTAAGCCACACAATGTGTGTACTTAAGATTATCTCATTTTGACCGTGCAGGAGCTGCTTGACATAACTGACTAATTGTAACCTACTTCCTTGATTGACAATGAGGGAATTAAAGAAACGTAGTGTGCATGTTTCCGTTGTACAATCTCATTGTAAAGGGGGTTTGACCTGAATACATGGATACATTCAAAAACCATAAATCAAAACAAAGAACATGCCTAGGAGAAATAGGTGAAACTTACTGATTTAATTTTACATCCAACACTTTCTCTTTTTTTCCTGTTTTGTGTCTGTCATCGAAACACATAGGAAATCACAATTGGTCGGTGCTGGGTTCAAAGCATCCGGCTGATATTTATTTCATCAGTGTTTGTTAGTTTATATCCCGTCTTTATTATTTTTTGCAAATAACTCAAGGCAGCTAACGTGTGCTACACACTTTCCTCCTCCCATTTTCCCCACAACAACAACACTGTGAGGTGAGTTGGGCTGAAAGAGAGTGATTAGTCCGAAGTCCCCCTGCCAGTTTTTATGGCTTAAGGCAGGACTTGAACTCATGGACTCCTTTTTTTTTTTTTTAGCCTGGTGCCTTAACCATGAGACCAAACTTCAACAACATAATGCCAACTTAGTCAATATTTTATCAACTGGGCTTGCTCACAGTCATTCATAATTCGTCACTTCCTGGTTAGATTACTGCAATGAGCTCTATGTGGAGTTGCCCTTGAAGACAGTCTGGAAGTTGCAACTGTTTCAGAATCTAGCAAGGCTTATAGTTCTGGGTGTCACCACTGTCCAATCGCTTCCTGAAATTCTCCATTGATGGAGGAGCACCCACAACTTCTGAAGGCAATCTGTCCCACTGCTTAATTGTTCGCATTGCCAGGAAATTTCTCCTTCGTTCTAGGTTGGATCCCCCTGATAATCTTCCATCCGTTGCTTCTTGTCCTGCCCTCAGGTGCTTTGGAGCATAAGTCAACCCCTTCTTCTCCGTGACAGCCTCTCAAATACTGGAAGGCTGCTATCATGTGACTCCTAGTCCTTCTCTTCAATAGGTTAGACTTACTTAGTTCCCGCAGTCATTCATCATATAGTTTATATACATAATCGTTCATTGGTCTGGTGCCTGGTGGGAAAGATCCTCTCTAGGTCAATTCAGGAAACTTCTCAAGATTCTTTCCCAGTGCCTGGAAACTGTTAGGGATGAGGGACAGCAGACTTCAGCTCAAACAGCCAAGATGGAGTCATGGGGTTTTAAAATCCCAGATTCTCTGAGGATTTTTGTTGTTGCGTGCCACCTAGGATCGTCATATGAGAGATAGACAGCTATTTAAATTTTTAAAATAAATTAAAAAACTGGGTTTATTTGCCCACTCCTGAAAATAACAACATATTCTGTTCTTTCCCCAGATACCTGCATTCAAATAATATTGTTATTGTTCCAGAAGGTGAGTGCCCTTCTGTCTGGATTTTCAGCTATAGCTTTGCTCTATTGATTGTGCTTATAGTTAGAGTGCTGGGGAAGCCAAAATGCCATTAAGTACTATTCAGCTTCAACTCAATGTATGATTTTTTAAAATCTTATTCATCATTTATAAAGCGTTTTCTTTTTCATTTATTTATTCCACAGTCGTATGCCATGCAATTGCCTTTTGTAAATGTAAACCCTAGGAGATTAAACTCTTTTATTCGCCATTTAGAGAAGAAAATATGCCAGTAATATCAAAGAAACGTTTTGGCTGAGTTGCAATAGTTTTGATTTTTTGAACATGGCTTCTACAGAGTTCTTTACTTCCTCTTTTGCTGCTTCGGGTGTCTAGGGATTCTACAGAGCGCAGGACCATTAATGCAAATAGATTAAGTAGTTGCAGAAAACTGCTGAGAATTATACCTGGAGAATTCGTACATTCTGGACATAAATTCAACCTCTTTGTACACTAATGAAAACCTAAATGACTACAGTTGATAATTTTTTTTAAAAAAATTATTTGTTTAATCAGTTTATATGCTTGCCCATCTCACAATTTAATTTTCTTTAAAACTATACAACCAATAGAAACCATAACCAAAGACAAGCACAGACAACATCCTATGACAGTGTTTCTCAGCCTTAGCAACATTAAGGCTGTGTGGGTCAACTCCCAGAATTCCCTAGCCAGCCATCCCACACATCTTAAAAGTTGTAAGGGAGAGAAATACTGTACTATGGCAACTGGGAATACCAGCAACCGTCATGCCTGGGCTCACTTAACTTCCTAATGTCCAGTGATACGATATTCTAGAGCAGGGGTGTCAATCACGCTAAAACTGCACCCACCCCATTGCCGGCAATGGGGAAAAAGTCACAATATGTCGCGACATGTCACATGACATCACGAGTTTGACACCTGTGTCCTAGAGGGAATATAATTTTGTTCCCTCGACATTCTTTCCATATAACTGCTGAAATAGACGTGTCAATCTGTACAGCCAGATGTCTTATGTTTTAGGAATAAGCTATTAACAAGTGTCTCATTCTAAGTTAAATATATTGCCCTTTTTTTTTCTTAAAGCGATTGGTTCTTTGGTTAAACTGCAGTTTCTGGACTTGAGTGATAATGCTCTCGAAATTGTATGCCCAGAGATTGGGCATTTGCGATCTCTACGCCATCTTCGATTAGCTAATAATCAGCTAAAATATTTGCCAGCAGGTAAGACACGCAAAGCCTTATGGTTCATGTAGACAATTTTACCTGTTATATAATATTTGAATTATGTCAAATAATATTAGTTGACTGTTCTTAATGTATTCCTTTCACTAATTGTATTCATTATTGCTGGCTTAAAATTAAAAGCTTAGTTATTAAACTACATTAAGTTTGCTGAAGGCAGATTGCATATTAGAAGAATTACTTGAAAGCTTTGTTACCTTCTACTTCATTTCCCATGCATCAGATAATCAGGTATATTGTGCCATGAATACTACATTTTACGGTATTAATTTGGGAGGGTATAATTTAATCACTACTCATTAATGTTGTTTAGCTGGAATTAAAGAAGAGTATAATAAAGGCAGCACAGTCTAATCACAATTACTTGGAATCATTCTTAGGAGCATGCATATTTTATCAATTTATGTATACAGTTGATCTACGATGTCAGTCTGGAAGATATTCAGATATTCATAATCTGAAATACAATAATAACAGTGTAGTATGTTAATAGAGATACATCGTGTACCAAATGGATGAACCCATTTTGTAATATCAAGAAGTCAGAGAGACAGTAATAGAAAGGGAACATGTAGATGAAAATGCTAGTGGGGGTAAAATTGGGAACTTTCTCATATCAAGAGGATTTTAATCTACTTTTACGAAAATATTGGAATTCCGGAAAAATTGCGTTGGTTGGTCGCATGCGCCAACACCCCTTGGGAAATGCTAATCGAGAGAAGCTGTAAAGTTTTTTAATCTCTTGCTGACGTGTAAAGCTATGTGTGTGTTTTCAATTTTCCTTTCAAGCATTAACTTTATCAATGGGCTGTTGGCTTTTATGGCAAGATTAGCTGTAAAATGTAATTTACCAGCAAGCATAATTGTTTACAAACTTAATTACTGTCGTGCTCAAACATAGACGTTATTGCTTTGAATACTTTTTGATGCAGTGAATAAGGAACATGAGACAACAGCAGGGTTTGTTGGAAGTTTGGATAAAACATCGGGCGTTAACCAGACAGAGATTTGAGAGGTGCTTTGCATAGACTCTGAAATCTGAATCCAGATAAGCCTGGACTGGAATATCTTGTTGGAGGAGCTAGGTTCAGCCACAAAAAAGTGATGTACAGTAAAACAATAAAAAGTTAACATATGAAAGCAAATATGAATGTTTACAAATTTGAATTGGAATAGTTAAGAGAGGACAGTGGACGTTAACAACAATGGAGCCACCTCAGCTTCAACCCATCCATATATAAGGCTCCAGTCCAGAAGTCAAGTACCCTCTCTGGTCCAATCTGATGGTGGTGATGTCCATTGGGTATCATCAACCCACTGCTGATATCACAGCTAAACGTCTTGATAACCCACAAACCTTCGTGCAGATATTCAGCTTTATAGGGAGAGAGAGGGAGACCTTATAGCAGAGGTAATGCTACATAACAAATAATATTTTCTTCCTTCCTTCCTTCCTCACCATTGTTGTCAACCATAATGGGAAAACAATTTTGCCTTTCGGCTCCATTTCACCCTACAGCAAATGATGTAGGATACAAGCAAACCTAACATTTATTTATTTTTCTTAATACAGTGGGGTTTGACAATTCCTGGCAATACATTTAAGAGTCAGCAGACTTGACTTGCAAAAATGTAGCATACATTAAATCTTAACAGTATAAAACACCACCCATAGGAAGCCACTTAGAGTTGGAGGGGCAGCAAATAAATTTAACAATAATAAATGAATGATGGCATTGTCTGGCTCGTAAACCTACCCTAATTTCCCAGTTAGTTAAATGGATTGGTTCTTGTGAATTACGACCAGTTGTATTAAAGATCATAGGGAATCTGGATGACTGAAGATGGTGATGATTCTTTTAAAATGAGGTTAGACTAGTAAAAAACTGTTTAGAATAGCAGTGTACCGTAAATCACCAGTAGTACTTGTTAATAATAATGACAACTTAATTACCAGAACTGCAAAGACTTTGTCATGTTTTATTATCGTAATCCCTTCTTCCTGATTAATCATAATTTCCTAAGGCAATAGTGAAAGTTAGTATTTATAACAAAAGGAACATTCACTTTGAAGCATGTTATACATAAGCTCCAATGATAATCCCTGGTAACTTTTTTCTTTGATCTCAACCCTGGGAAAGCCTATTTTGTTATTAAACATGTTGGCTCCCGGTGATCCTGTATCCTCATTCGATAAAAGGCATTCTGAGACAAATGATGGAAGTATCTTAAAAGCAGAATGAAAACATTTGGCCTTTTTTATTGCTGGAAGCTTCCTAAGAAGGTGCACCACATTTATTTATTTTTTTACTTGCTATTATTCATCAGTCTAACCCTCTTAAGGTCTGACTTCAGTGTTCTAGCCACAAGACAGATTATTCCATGTTTCTCCTGCTCAGGGCAGCTACAAATATCATTTCCCCAAATCTCACATCTTCCAGAACAGGAGTTCATAAACTATTTGACCCAATGACCCCCTGTAGTCTCAAATAACGTCATTAGTTACAAAAACACAAACACACATGCACACACAATTATCCTGGGGGTAATTGCACCTCGTTTAAAAACCACTGCTCAAAAAGTACTGGAACTCAGCATCTAGAATTGTCCAATCAGCTCTGTATTTTGAGAGGGGAGCCCAGAATTCATCCATGGATGTCACACGTCCCCCTTAAGGTCAATCTGGTTGATAGCGAGTTTATATATGTTCTCGGTATAACAGTGTACTGGCACTGCATAACACGATGGGTGGGATACAACTTCGCAACAACGACAGTAACAAAAATTCCACTTCTCCTGGAGGAAAGGTAGGTTGAAGGGGCAATTCAGCCTTGCTCACCCTGATGTAATCTGAGGACAGATTGCACTGTTTGTCTTTGATATATACATGTCCAGCATTCGGTATCCCAGGGATAAGAAGAAGTTGAGATATTTGAATGAGCCCTCTTCTGGCTAGACAACAAAGATGAGAAATATTTCGGTCTCTCCCTAAGAGTTTGGGGGGGGGGGAGATATATCTTGGCCAGCACTGCTTCTGGACCTTCGCCAGTTTGCCAACTGGCAGCTTTGAAGAATTTGAACTGGGTGGTTCCTGTCGCTAAAAATACTCTCGCAACAGAGCTCTTGTGTCTGAAAATAGCTGGGCCTTTCACTTGCTGGTCTGTGGTTTGGGTAATATGTAGGCTGCGCTCTTCATGGTCTTCTGCTGCTGGACAGGCTTTGGGATGTCTCAGAAGGCTGATCTATGTCCGTAATAAAGATCTGATCCGATTTGACACAGAAGACTGAACAGCTCACCTAACTTTCTTAAAACCTTTTACCAGCTAACAGAAACAATGCTTGTTTTCCCATTTTCTCCTCTAATTTTTTTTGTTTGTTTGTTTTTTTGAGTGTGTGTATGTGGGGGGAGAGATTGCAGTCTTTGTTTGTCTTCTTCCAAGCAGAACTTAACTTGTCCCTTTGGGATCTAGCCTCCTTCCTCTTTTTTCTATCCTAAAGGTGCTTTTTTCCAAAAGGCAACCGGACTTTCTTGGAGTTTTTTTTTTCCCCTTTGAAAATGTTTTGCTTCTCATCCAAGAAGCTTCTTTAGTTCAGTCAGAACTGAAGGAGCTTCTTGGATGAGAAGCGAAATGTTTTCAAAGAAAAAAATCAAGAAAGTCCACTTGCCTTTTGGAAAAAGCACCCTTGGGACAACCATGACCTAAATGATTGAGAATCTTCATAGGTGTGTTTTTTTAAATCTTTTTCTTGTTTTGGTAGAAAGACAAAAGTAGTTATCTCCTCTTGGCTCATTCCATGGGTTTTCCCTGATTTATTTTTTCTTAAACTCATATCTTCTAGTCCAGGGGTAGGCAACCTTGGCTCTTTTATGACTGGTGAACTTCAACTCCCAGAATTCCTGAGCCAGCCATGCTGAGGGAAAGGAAGAGATTTCCAAGCTCAGCCATGCTGGCTCAGGAATTCTGGGAGTTGAAGTCCACCAGTCATAAAAGAGCCAAGGTTGCCTACCCCTGTTCTAGTCCATTAGCCAAACTTGGGTAGCTCATTGAACAAAACCTTCTAGCACCCCATCATTCTGAATGTTATATTTTGCAAAGAATTTATGAAAAAAAAAAGTTCACTGTTGCCTGACTTTCTTGGCTGCTTCTGGATTTAATCGAAAGCAGAATAGCCTAACTCCCACACGGTGTATGTCTTCAACTTCCTCCACAAGCATATTTCCCATTCTGCATAACTTTCTTTCAACTGGAGAGGGGGAAGAAATGCATACAGGGAATCCTTGATTTACAACCATTCGTTTAGTGACTGATTTTAGTCACCATAGCACCCAACAAAAGAGTGACTTATGACTGTTCTTCGCACTTACGTCCGTCGCAGCATCCCCGGGTCCCGTGATTAAAATTCAGACGCTTGGCAAAGTTACAGCAGCCCTGACTTAAGACCGTTTTTCTCATTACGACCATTGCAACATTCCCCATTGTCACATGATCAAAATTCGGACGCTTGGCAACTGACTCGTACTTATGACGGTCACAGTGTGCCCGGGGTCACGTGATCCCCTTTGGCGACCTTCTGACAAGTAAAGTCAACGGGGAAGCCAGATTCACTTAACCACCGTGTTACTAACCAAACAACTGCAGTGATTTACTTAACAACGGTGGCAAGAAAAGTCGTAAAACGGGGCAACAGAAATGTTGGGCTCAATTGTCATAAGTCGTGGAGTTCCTGCGTTCATTTAAAATCTGTTTCCCATAGCCTGCTCCTAAGTTAGAATTAGATTTTAAGTTAATTCTAAGAAGAATAGAAAAAATAGAAACGGGAGGCTGCCTTAACTACTCGTTTAAATTTGTTTAAAAACTTTCCACATAAACCTTTTTTTTTTCTTTCTCCTGCTTTTTCTTATTATGCAAATCTTTCCAGTGTTTCCCACCTGGTTCCTTTCAATTATCCTGTGCTGCACGCCAGCCTCCTAATGACCTGTCATTTTCTCCATCCTCCAGCATCTGCAGAATAGCCCCAGATCTGTTCCTATCTTCTAATTATCGTAACACAAAAGATGCTGTTTTTATTGTTTCCTTGTCGTGAAATATTATGCATCTGCTTGAAAATGGTCCCTCGTTCTCCTCCCCCCCCCGGGGGGGATTTCATTTTAGCACTTTTGGGTCCTGAAGTTCCTCTTTCACCACACCACAGCCAAAGCAAACCATCCTATTTCAAATAAGATGTGGTGGCTGCAATTTTCTATGGCAAAACTCGCCCAAAACTATTTATTTTTTTTTTCATATTGTTTTTCCAGTGTTTCCTATTTAGGGATATGTGGCTTTTCCCTCTGCCTGTCTTTTTCCTCATTGTGGCTAATGGGGCTTCAAATTAAGAGAATGGCTTACTTATTTGATAGGGGCAGCGATCATAAAATCAATTGGCATGGCCGTGAGTATAGCATCTTCTAGTTGTTATTGCAAAGGAAGTTGGAAAAGAATCTTCGTTAGATGTGCTACACCACATTTGCACCTCGGAAGAATCCCAATAGCTTCATAGAGAATCTATCCATGAATAAAAAGTCTTACAAACTTGTGTGAATCTTGTAGGAGGAGGGCCATATTAGACTATTATATCCCAAAATCAGGAGGAGCCTGGTAAGGGCCACATTTTATTAAAATGCACGGACACATTTAGGCTTTTTAATAAAATTTGGTAGCTTGAAAAGGTGCTACCAGATTCCTGATTTATGCAGGTCAGGTCAAAAAATCCAGAACTTCCACAGTAATAATAATGACATAGGTCAATCACAACTTGTGTCTTAGCCACAGCAAATGCTTCTGTGGTGCTAGGTGACATATTCAGTGGATGCTGCAACACCTGTAATATATGTATAAATGCTCTTTTTAAAACTTGGAATTGGATCTTGAATTGAATTTGGATTCCAATATTGGGGGGCTATCACAAGGGAGGCAAGTCAGCCTCTTCTCCAAAGCACCTAAAGGCAGGACAAGAAGCAGTGGGTGTAGACTAATCAAGGAGAGTGCCAATCTAGAACCAAGGAGAAATCCCCTGGCAGTGAGAACAATTAACCAGTGGAACAGCTTGCCTCCAGAAATTGTGGGTGCTCCATCACTGGAGGTTTTTAAGAAGAGATTGGACAGCCATTTAGAGATTGGACAGGCTCCAACTTCGCTATTCTGGATTTTCCTTTAAGGTGTTTCTCATAAAGTGTGAAATGTAATGTGTCTTTTTTTTTGTTTGTTGTGTTTGCAGAGCTCGGAGACCTTAAAGAGCTGCAGACGCTGGATGTCTCAGCCAATCATTTGATAACCTTGCCTGAAAAACTGCACAGGTGCCACTCTCTGCAGTACCTCACTGCTGACCAGAATCATCTCTGGTACGTCCCTCGCCATCTTTGCCAGCTTCCCAGTCTCAATGAGTTGTCCATGGCAGGAAATCAGCTTGCTTACTTGCCTCTTGGTGAGTGCTGTTTTGGCTATTTGAGAATTAAACTCTAAAATATATGGGCAGGGGTCTAGCTACGAAAGGGGCCAATGAGATAAATTTTATATTAGAAATCAAAAAACGATCTGATATCTAACTAGTCAAAGTCTTCCAATTTTACGTATTTTGGGTTCCTGCATTATACTAACCAATGTTTGCTATAATAATAACAACAACAACAATAATAATGTTGAAAGGAACCTGTGGGATCTTCTAGTCCAACCCACTAGTCAAGTAGGAGATCTTCTACCATTTCAGACAAATGGTTTTCCAGTCTTTTCTTAAACACTTCCAGTGTTGGAGCATTCACAGCTTCTGGAGGCAGGTTGTTCCACTGATTAATTGTTCTAACTGTCAGGAAATGTCTCCTTACTTTGAGGTGGCTTCTCTCTTTGGTTAGTTTCCATCTGTTGCTTCTTGTCCTGCCTTCTGGCGCTTTGGAGAACAGCTTGACTCCCTCTTCTTTGTGGCAGCCCCTGAGATACTGGAATGCTGCTATCATGTCCCCCCTCGTCCTTCTCTTCGTTAAACTAGACATACCCAATTCCAGTAACCGTTCTACATATGTTTTAGCCTCGAGTCCCCTAATCATCTTTGTTGCTCTTCTCTGCACTCTTTCTAGAGTCTCAACATCTTTTTGACATCATGGTGACCAAAACTGGATGCAGTATTCCAGGTGTGGCCTTACCAAGGCCTTGTAAAGTGGTATTAACACTTCACGTGATCTTGATTCTCTCCCTCTGTTAATGCAGCCTAGCACTGTGTTGGCTTTTTTGGCAGCCGCAGCACACTGATGAAAGCAACAATCAGATGGGCTAATGTACAGAGTTGCAATCCACGCACTATAAATCAGGATGGCTGGATTCCCAGATCAGGCTAAGCCAAACAGGAAAAAAAAAAACCTGCACTATGATTTATTAGCTGATTTTTAATGAACTGTTAGCTTAACCCAGGTTTCACAGTTTGTCAACTTCGCTGAGAATTCCACTTTTTAGATGTGGTTTTCAACCTTCCAGTGTGCCTCCTACAACCTTCCACCAATGATGGGCAGCATCAGTTTTTAGCTTCTCACCTTGTGCAAATAAACCCAATCAATATTGTCGATACGTTGGAGGGCATAGCAGGTTGTAAGAATCCAACTGGTACTTTATTCAAGACAGCATGGTTTAACAAACCAGGGTTTAGCATGTTGCATGAATCCAGTCTAAATTTGATAATTAACAATTGATCAGTGGAACAGCTTGCCTCCAGAAGGTGTGGGTGCTTCATCACTGGAATGTTGGCCTAGAACAAGGGGTCCCCAACCCCTGGTCCGTGGACCAACACCGGTCTGCAGAATGCCAGCAACCGTTCCGCGCCAACAAGCAAAGCCCCATCCGCAGGATGCAGGCAGTACATGAATCCAGGCCCCCTCCAGTCTGTGGAAAATCTCTCTTCACGGAACCGGTCCCTGGTTCCTCAAAGGTTGGGGACCTCTGGACTAGAAACCTCCATTTTCATTCCAACCCTGTTATTCTGTTAAATAAAGTTGAGTTTGGGTGGTTTCCCAGAAGTTAAAGGTGGTATGGAAGAGGAAATAGAGGAAGTGTTCCTCTTTTCACCTCTTAACATACATATACACACACACACACATACTCCAGACAGCTCAAGAAATTCTGCGGAAATTCAGTGAATAACAGAATTCGGCAGCATAGTTTCCATCAATCCAGAAGGTTAAGTTTAAGATGGGGATCCCAGTGTTGAAATTCAGTGACAATCACAGAATTTGGCAGCCTGATTTCCATCCATCCAAAAGGTAACTTTAGGATGGGAATCCGAGTGTTTTTCCTTCAGTAGGCCTCTCTCGCTTTCACCCTCATTTTGGAGGAAAAGCAAAGCAAAACAAAAACTGAAATCACAGCACCAAGAATCTGGCCAGTGTGCTGCCATATTTTAGCAGCGTGTTCTTGGAAAGCGATGCGACCGCAAACGTGCTAAGGACCACCTGCAGCTTTTGAGTCGCCCACCCTACTTTAGGATATTGCTCTGCCAGCCCATATGTTTCAGGATGAGTGTATTAATTCTGCTCTTTAAAAAAAAAAACCATGCACACATCAAATTAATAATACCGCTTACTGTATTATCTCAAAATACATAGCTTTTCTGCTTTCACATCGGGGTTAAAAAATACCAGGGTGGATATATAAGACCTTTTGTTCCATGTTCAGCCATGTGGAACGCAGATGCCTTGAGGACAATTTTTTTTAAAAAAAAAAGTATAGTTGAATTGGGGTTTGTTTAGGACTCCTGCAGTTTGTTCATGTGAAAAGTCTTTGATCTCCCATACTGGGAGGAGGAGGAAAATGGAAAAGTTGCAGACAAACTACTGTTTTTTTGTGTGTTTTTTTTAAAGCTACATGCAAACTTCTCTTTGTGACTTCAGATGCTATCTTCCTTTTCTACGAAGTCTGAAAAGAACATGTTTAGGAAAAGTATTTTTGTGTGTGTTTGCTTTTTGCATGATCATACAATCATAGGACTGGAGGAACCTCAGAGGTCTTCCAGTCCAACCCCCTGTTCAAGGCAGTATACCACCCCAGATAAATGGTTGTCCAGTTTCTTCTTGAAAACCTGTAGTGATAGGGCAGCCCCAAACTCCAAGAGGCAAGCTATGCCATTGATTAACTATTCTCACTATCAGAAAATGTCTCCTTATTTCTAGGTAGGGTCTCTCTTATATAAGCTTCCACCCATTACTTCTTGTCCTGCCCTCAGGTGCTTTGGAGAATAAGTCAATCCTCTCTTCTCTGTGACAGCCCCTCAATATTGGAAGACAGTTATCATGTCCCCCCTAATTGTTCTGTTTGATGGGCTACACATATCTAAGTCCCTCAGCGATGCATCATAACAATTTAGCTTCCAGATCCTTTGTCGTCTGTGTTGCAGAAGTTTAAAACTTTAATAAGAGCCACAAGAGCGCTGCTAAGATTTAAGATTTCTTAACATTTAGATATAATCTTTTTGTGGTTTGGCTTGGCTTCTCTTGGCTCAGCTTTTAGATCATGGAGACATTTTCATGAGAAAGGAACAAGCAAAGATATAACAAATATGCTGATAGTACAGATATACGGTATGTGTACCCTGGTTCTCAGCTGCTGAAACTTGCATCGATAGAGATTTCTCACAGAGGGGGAAAAAACAGCTATTTGTTGCTTATTTTTAATGGGTCTTGGCTGCATTTTCACAGCTTAGGGAACGTTTTTTAAAAACCTTGTAAAACCTGAAAGTTTTAATAGCAAAATTAAATTTATACTAACTATAAAAGTACTAGCTACAAGGAAATAAAATGCAGCTTCAATTAGGGAGGTTCATCACCACTTTGCAAATTAAGTTATGATGCACTTCCAAGGCTTTTTATTTCCCATCTGATTCACTTAACAACCGTGTTATTAACTTAACAGCTGCCGTGATTCACTTAACAACTGTGGCAAGAAAGCTTATAAAATGGGGCAAAATTCTCTTAAATGACTGTCTCGTTTAGCAATGGAAATTTTAGATTCAATTGTGGTCGTAAGTCTGGAGTATCTGTACTTTTTGGCTGGTCTCCAGGAAGCAAACTACATCTCCTGGAGCTAAGAAAAAAAATGTTGTAAATCAGATTGTTTCATTTCATTCACAGGTTCATGCATGAACCAACACAAAAGAGAAATACGGAGCAGTGTTCTCTTATTCTTAGTCATGTCAATGTTTTTCTTGGAATGAGATAGTCCTACTTAGATTTGGCAGCTTTCTTGAAGAAGAAAAAAATCACATAAGAAAATTGGAACTCTGCATTGTTCTTTTCCCAGCCATTTAATGAGACTTCTGTTATTTCTTGTGAAAGAATGCATTTGCATATATTCCCTGACAGAAACGTGGAAATTAGGGGATAATTTTCATTGCAGAATCTGTCTTGTTATTATATGGTTTCCATTTATTTCATAAAAAGGTTTTTCTAGACTGTTCAGATGGTAAGTGCGTTCGCTGACATGCCAGGAAGGTGTTTGTATGTACGTATGTGTTTGCTTGAACATGTCTGTCAGGAAGGTGATTACTTATTTTCTGTTTTATGTTTCTTAAATCCAGATTTAGGTCGTTCCCGGGAACTGCAATATGTTTATGTGGATAACAACGCTCACCTTAAAGGTCTCCCTTCTTACCTTTACAACAAAGTCATTGGCTGTAATGGGTAGGTCCTCTGATTTAAGTTAAGCCCACAAATATAAATTGCCGTGGATCCTTTTATCTTCTAAGTCTTATTTATCAGTTTTATCTTAGATTATTTAATCTGTCGAATGACGGTCCTATGCTTTAAAGCAGGGGTGTCAAACTCAATTTCATTGAGGGCCGCATCAGCATTGCGGTTGCCCTCGCGGGGCGAGTGGGTGTGGCCAGGGTGGGTGCGACCTACTTTGTGGGCGTGGGTGGAGTGGGTGTGGCCTACTGGGTGGGCATGACCACTGGATTGTTGCTCATTTGCATTTGAGCATTGAAGATGACTCTAGTGGCAAGTAACCAAGCCCAGCCCCAAAAACTTCACACTTTCTGGATCTTTTAGAGTACACTTCCCAACATTCCCTGTAGCATTCCGCAATGGGGAATGCAGTTTAGCACATCTGGAGGGTGTTTAAAGTATTCCTGTTTTCTTTCTGCCTCCAAAAAGTGGTATTAGATAACCACTTGCTTGCTTTTCCTATTAAGATGGCAATTTTGAAGCAAAACGTATTCCCTTAGCAAACAGAATAACATGCCTCTGTTTAATTGGGATTGATTCATAATTTGAAAAGCATCCTTCTGTGTGCTTTAGGCGCTGTTGGCAAAACTTGAAAGTGTGCGCGTGAGATGAAATGGCAACTGCTGGCATAATCCCCTTAGGTCTGAATTGCCTTCTGTCAGGTGATTCTGTAAATAGATCAGTGAGTCCTGCTCACTCTTCTTACATTGGACAAAGGGAGATTGTTATCTGCAGGAGTTGAATATTCATAAATAGCAGCCACACAAGTCAAATCCTTAGCCCTGTTGGGACAAACACGCTGGGAGTGGATGCGTGAAAGACAAATACGGGTCCTAGCCTCTGCCAGCTGAAAGATTCCATGTTCTTGGAACTGTTGAATGGAAAAGGATTACATTCCAGTGAAAACAGCCCCATTTAAACAAGCGTCAACACTTTGTTTTGGTGGTTCATGCAAATAAAACACGTGCCCTTGTTTCTCAAAGCAGACCTTGAAGATTGAGAAACATAAGCTAAACAAGTACTTCGTTACTTGTTACAAACTGCAGTATCCTAAGGGCTTAAGAAAAAATAAATTTTAAACCTGAATTTTTTTTACTAGGCATTATGCCTGAAAAGACTAATAAGCAGAAACTATATTTAAGTTTACACATCACTACAGCAGCGAGAATAATTTTTGCACAATACTGGAAGAAAGAAGGATTGCCATCAGAGGAAGAAATAATCAGGAAAATATTGGAATGTGCAGAGATGGACAGATTAACTATGAGGTTGAAAGATAAAGAAGATACAGACTACTATCAAATTTGGAATTTATTTTATTCTTGGTTAGAGAAGAGAATGAAGGATTAGGAATGGAACATGTATTAGCATAGCAAACTCCAGACAACTTGTTGATTGGAAAAATTAACATATGTTGATGAAAAAAAATTAATAAAAATTTTTATAAAAAGAAAAAATATACCGTGTCAAATTCAGTGTCGCTTTTAAGTCTTTTTGAGAAAGCAATTGAATTGCATCAGGGTCTCCTCCTTGAGCGAATGCCACCCACTGAGACCACGGGAATAAGACCCCTGTGGAACAACTTATAACAAGCTATCCGCTCTTCTCCTATCTTACTGGATTTCCAGAAACACAGGTTGCCTCTCAAGGGCTTTGAAAGATGTGGCAGCCTGCAGGTATGGCACTGGCATTAGATGCTGATCAAAGTGATGCAATATATTTTAGCCACCTGGGGCTCATGGAAATCTGCAGCTTAGAATGTCAAGTATGTAAGTAAGTCATTGTGTATGTTTAATGATCTGAAAATTTACTTGCTAGATCCAGTGTAAAACCAAATTACAGGACCAGCTCTTTTGCTCTTCATGTCTGTCATTTAAATTCTTAAATGTAACCAGATTTTGAAAAATCTACTTTTTTTGGGGGGGGGGGGAGAGTTGCCTGGTGCTCTCTGAGCTTGGTTGTTTTCTTCCAGATGTTTCATGACCCCAAAAAGGTAACATCGTCAGTATTAACACTGACGATGTTACTTAGCTTGGGTAATGAAACATCTGCAAGAAAACAACTAAGCTCAGAGAACACCAAGGAGCTATAAATATTCTCCTTACTGGTTATTTTCTGTCGGGATATTATCCCTTTGTGTTGATTAAAACACTTTGGAATCAACGCCCTTGTGTACGGTTGCCATATTTACTTCTATCAGGCCTTAGAGCAAGCTTCTGCTTGTCTTTTGGATGTGTAATTGCTTGACATCTGTGGGCCTGATTAAAATTGATGGAAGTCAAGTTGGGGATGTCACACTTAGCAAGCTTCTTATCAGCAAATTAATTTTCATTCTTGAAGCATGATGTTGGGCATCTCCTGTAACTAGGTGACATTTGCAGATTGTTGCCAGTTTGCATATCGAATTGATCCATATTTGGGAACTGATTTGATTTTGATTTAGAATATTGATTTAGAATATTTTCTGTTCATTCTGATCATGTCAAACACTAGATTATAGCTTGGATGAGCCCCCCCCCCCCATCTCTCTTTTTAACAAGGCCGGCAAGTTATTCACAAGAAATGTATTTAATGCAGATTTGCCTTTTTCTTCTCTGCCTGGTTCTCATTGAAATGATCTGAGATGATGTCTAGTTGTACGAATGAAGGCAAATACACGTATCCAAGGATAACGATGCAAAATCAAACTTGGGTCGATTCCAGAACCAGAGATTTGTTCTTTGAGCTTTTGGACTCGTGCTGGAGCCAGTCTTCGGGGAATTTCTCTACTGGAAGCCTGGGAAAGAGATCCCTTGTCAGTCAACAGGAGTGCTGGATTACCACCAGCCTTTTAAATACTTAGGAGCCGAGGGCTTGGCAGCCCAAGGAAACATCAGCCAGTCGCCAACCATCCACCCATCAATCAGCCAGTAGGAAGGCACCACATAAACACGACTCGCAGAACAGCCCAAAGCACGTATTCCAGTATAGAGAAATTCCCTGAAGATGGGCTCCAGCATGACTTCAAGAGCTCGGAAATCTCTGGTCCCGGGAACCGACCCAAATTCGATTTTGCACGTCTAATGTTGATTGCAAGGGCATGTCTTGAGTGTTCTTTTAGGTCAGTGGTGCCCTCGTCAGCTACTCTTCCGCAGAATAATAATAATAATAACAACAACAACAATAATAATGTTGGAAGGGACCTTGGATGTCATCGAGTCCAACCCCCTGCTCAGGCAGGAAACCCTATCCCATTTCAGACAAATGGCTGTCCAGTCTCTTCTTAAAAACTTCCAGTGTTGGAGCATTCACCGCTTCTGGAGGCAGGTTTTTCCACTGGTTAATTGTTCTAACTGTCAGGAAGTTTCTCCTTAGTTCTAGGTTCCTTCTCTCCTTGCTTAGTTTCCACCCGTTGCTTCTTGTCCTGCCTTCAGGCTCCTTGGAGAATAGCTTGACTCCCTCTTCTTTGGGGCAGCCCCTGAGATATTGGAACACTGCTATCATGTCTCCCCACATCCTTCTCTTCGTTAAACTAGACATACCCAATTCCAGCAACCGTTCCTTATATGTTTTAGCTTCCAGTCCCCTGATCATCTTTGTTGCTCTTCTCTGTACTCTTTCTAGAGTCTCAACATCTTTTTTACATCGTGGGGACCAAAACTGGATGCAGTATTCCAAGTGTGGCCTTACCAAGGCCTTGTAAAGCGTTGTTAATACTTCACGTGATCTTGATTCTATATATCACAGGTCACAGATCACACCAAGTTTACATTGCTCACCATTTTTTCTCCTTTCCTCAAACCTCTCTCCAGCTGTGGTTCTCCTCTTCAGAAATCAGAGCTGCAGCTTCTGTCCTTTTCATCGGGACAGTTGACGGTTTTCCTCCCGGCAGAGGTGAAGCTGATAGGGACGGAACTGGACCACGTGCTCCCCTTGCAGGAGACGGCCATGAGGACCTTATATAACACATACTGCAAGTCTCTAAAAGGTAGATGGATGATAGTTGAGCATCTCCAATATCTTCGGTCTGTAAAGCTGGGAGGGAGGGAGGAGGAGGAGGAAGCTCTGGTCGTCCAGACGTGGCCAAACAAAAAATGTCCGCCATCTATTTGCCATTTTTTCCCCCTGTGGTGTTTACAGGTAAGTCCTTGACTTAACACCACAGTTGGGGCCAGAATTTCCACTGCCCAGCAAAATGGTCGTTGAATAGTCGAGCCCGATTTTGTGACCTTTTTGGCCCGGGTTGTTAAGCAAATTGCCGTAGTTAAGCAAATCATGTAGTCGCTAAGGGAATCCCATTGACTTTGCTTGTCAAAAGCCGGCCGAGACAGTCGCAAATGGTGATCGTGTGACCCCGGGACACCGCAAGCATTGTAAATACACGCCGGTTGTCAAGTACCCAAGTTTTGATCATGAGATCATGGGGATGCTGCAGTGGTCGTAAATGTGGGGACTAGCCATCGGTCACTTTTTTCAGAGTCATCAAATGGTTGTAAGTCAAGGACTGTCTATATACTGTGTGTCAGCAATTCATTTTCTGCATCCTTCTGAGAATCTGAGATAGAGGTGTGTGTACATTTATCACTTGAAAACCTAAGGGAACAACCCTCCAAAGACCTCCAAAACATGAATATGATGGGAGGGAAAACTATTAAGTGCACGAGTGGAGAGTAATCTTATTAACGGTGTTTAATTTTAATTATATCTGAATTCAAATGAAATCAAGCAGGCACGCTTCCAAACTGGTCATCCAGCTGTAGCTGTTTCTGTCTTCTCTGAAGCTTTTTAGAATCGTCTGATGCCATCTTTTTTTCCCCGTTCCTCTCTAGATTTGAAGTTCATGACTCCGATCTCATTACCCAGAAGCCTCCTGGATTTGCTGCACTGCCCTCTGGGACACTGCCACCGTTGCAGTCAGCCCATGTTTACTATTGTCTATCCAAAGCTCTTTCCCTTAAGAGAGACACCAATGGCTGGATTACATCAGGGGTAATTACAGAGAAAATTACATACTGGTTTCAGACGGTATGCATGGGCTTCAGCTAGAAGAGAAGGCATTTGCAAAAGCAAAAGCTTGAGCTTTTGTGAGTCTGATGACTATCTACCCTACAAATGGAGAAGTGCATTATTAAGACTCAGTTACGAGGTGGATTTTCCACAAGATGCTGCTTCTATTCCAAATTGCAGCATTTCACATTGAATATTCAATTGTACGTGTTTTTTTTTCTCACCTGGGAAACTTAAGTAGCGGAAGATGAGCTATGAGGGAGATTCTTTCTTCCTATAGAATAGGGAGAGAATCAGAAAGTGAAGTAGGAAGGAAGCATGCAAAACTTGGCATCAAGATTTCTAGAGCGGGGGTCTCAAAATTTGGCAAGAATAGAATAGAATAGAAAATAGAATAGAGATTAGAATAGGATAGATAGAATAGAATAGAATAGAATAGAATAGAAATTAGAGAATAGAATAGAATGAAATAGAATAGAATAGAATAGAAATTAGAGAATAGAATAGAATGAAATAGAATAGAATAGAATAGAAATTAGAGAATAGAAATTAGAGAAGAGAATAGAATAGAATAGAATAGAATAGAATAGAATAGAATAGAATAGAATAGAATAGAATAGAATAGACCTTGGACATCTTCTAGTCCAGCCCCCTGCTCAAGCAGGAGAACCTATATACCATCTCAGACCGGTGAATGTCCAGTCTCTTCTTAAAAATCTCCAGTGATGGAGCGCCCACGATTTCTGGGGGTAAGCAGTTCCACTGGTTAATTGTCCTCACTGTCAGGAAGTTTCTCCTTAATTCCAGGTTGCTTCTCTCTTTGATCAGTTTCCAACCATTGTTTCTCATCGTTAACAGCCTGGCCCCCTCTGCCTTGGGACAGCCCCTCAGATTCTGGAAGACTGCTCTCATGTCTCCCCTATTTCTTCTTTTCTTTAGACTAGCCAAACCCAAGTCCCGCAGCCCTTCTTCGTATGTTTTAGCCTCCAGGCCTTTGATCATCTTTTAAGACCTGTGGACTTGAATTCCCAGAATTCTCCAGACAGCCTAGAGCGTTGAATACACTGCATTCACTTTTTTTTCTCTCAAATCCCTAAGTGCAAAAAAACCTAGATTGCCTTCTCAAAGAAGGTTGATATTTTTGGAAATGGAAAGCTGTAGTCCCTGTTCTTTTTCAGTGATCAGACTTGGTTTCTACTACAACCCCCCCCCCCAACTTTCTTCTTATATGCTTGATATTTGCCTTGTAAATTCCTGTACAATCACCAAAGACTATATTCAACTTCCTCCCCTAGATCTGAATAAACTATAGGGAACGTACCTTATTATTATGTATTACTTTAGCTGAGAATGTGAAATCATATTTCTATACATAGTATTGGATGATAAAACTTATCCTGATTACGCTCCTTGAAGGGCTAACATTTTGAATCCCAAAGCACCCAGAGCCCATTGGTTCCCTATCTGCACTATACAATATTTTCCAATAATTTCAGACGCAGTGAGATTTTAATTAAAGCAGAACTTGAGTTTATGAGTCAGGCAAAGAGGTACTAAGGTAAAAGGAATGCCCCTTTAGATGTTTACCTTTTGGTGCAAACAATTATTTGCCCAGGAATGTAAAATAATTTGTTATCCAACTAGTTATATAACTTTCTTTTCAGTTGTATTCTTATGATTCTGTCTTGTGCACTGTGATTGTTGGCCTTTCAGTATGCACAATAGATGACTATTTAAATTGCTGATTATTTTTAATTTGATCATTCCAGTTTTATGTTTTCTTAGTTGCTTTTACTGATGTGATACATTTTTAAATTGCTTGTTAAAGCAGTTCAAAATCTTTCTCTTTTTTTTCCCTATTTAAGCAAATATCTTTGCATCATAAAAATTCATGTTGTCTTTTCCATCACCACTACGTGGAAGAAGTCACAACATAGAACGTAGATTATTTGGTAGCAAATAATGGAAGATTTGAGGGAGCATTGTACATTGTTTTAAATGTTCTTCCTTTAAGAAATTAAGAAATCTTCCAGACGTTTTCTTCCTAGGTTCAAATCTGCACTAATAATTAGCGGAACCTTTTGGGATGTTGACAGAGGAAGAAAACCTCTCGCTATTTTTGCAAACTCAAATATTATATGTACTTAGTTTTCTGAGGCTCAACCCTCGCTCCTGATTCCTTTGCTTTTTTAACCGTCCATAAAAGTTGTATCTTGTGTCTTAGGGCCAGCATTTTAACTTGAGACGACAACCGTTGCCTCTTGCTCTCCTTTCTATTCCTATATTTCTTTGTGTTCCCAGGAGAACAAGAGTCAGTTTTGTGGCATATTGCTGCTCCACCCAGTGTCTGCAGACCTTTGACCTATTGAGCTGATAAATACTTAAAGGTATTCAGAAGTGGTGCCAGCTTCAAAGCAGCATTAGACTGTGGCTCCTAACCAGACTGGAATATGTGATTGCATGTGCCAAAGGAGCTGGAGGCATGCCCCAACTGGGAACTCGAAGAACCACTTGAGACCTGGGCTCTTATTAAATCTGGACAAAAGGCAGAAGTTTCTCGTGGAAACCATCGTGATTGTCCAGCTTTAGAAAATGTTTAACACCTTCCTCCCCGAGCAGAAGATCAAGCAAGCAAACAATCAAAGACCCAGCTGGACACTTTCAAAACTTGTACTTCTGATTCAAGTTGCATTTTATACTTCACTTGGGCTGCATGGGCAATCTCAGTTAGTGTGGGGTTTTTTTAATGATACCTTTGCAGTCCTTGTAACTTTTGCAATTATTTCCCTGCTTGATTTCCTGTTACTGCTCTCTTGAGAAGCAGCCATTTCAGGTAGCCATTCATTCATGCTAGTGAGGTTTTTTTTCTTCCCTACTTTCCATTAAGGATCCAATACATTTTCTTTCTCTCCCCCCGTCCGAACTGATGTTTTGATAGTGACTTGATTTTAAGTCATGCTCAAGAAATACCTTGCGCACATTATTTCTGCTCTGGGGACTGCTTCTTAGAATTTTTGTACTTAAACAGCTCAGAAATCTGCCACTTAACACTTTGGGGGGGGGTGGAAAGGGGGGGAGCTCAACTCCTAAATGGTTTACATATTTGTTGTTAGCATCCTTATCAGCTGCAGTTGCTTGCAAGTTTGATCTGTTGAATTCTTTGTTCGTTCATAGCTAGGAATTTGAAAAGTTCAAATATTTTTTTAAAAAGTGGCATGGTGTAGAAGGTTAGGAACAGAAGGTCAGGTGCATGGCCAGGGTTAATGAGAGCTCATACATGTTTTTGACGCCAGAAAGAAATGCCCCCTTCCCTTTATGATTTCACCACCACCCCTGCAAGCTGTCTTAAAGAACAATTCCATTAAATTCGGGTTAAAGAGCACGTATTATGAACAATGGGGTTGGTAGAATTCTGAATAGTACAGCTACAATGAATGGTCCTTGAGATGGGGCATACCTGTGCCATGTAAAGCAATATCTAAACATAACAGCTAAAGGAAAACATGAATCCTTTCACCCGAATTTTCTAAAGTACAGTAAAAAAATACTGTAAAATACAGTAAAAATATCTGCCTGCGCTTTGAAATGGGTACCCTTCAAAATTCAACCATCTCTGTCGGTGACAAGTCACGTTCTTGTTATAGCTACTCCGCAGGAGTGTCTAAGAATTCTATAGGTCTCTTCAGAGGTCCTCAACACTTCTGAAGACAGGAAAAGCAGAACAGTGAGAAATTTGGCTGTCTCGCCCTTTGTAAGCCCTTTGTAACGTTCTACTCTCCTAGGAAGAGGGCAGATTCTAAGCTAGGGACAGGCAACCTTGGCTCTTTTATGACTGGGGGGGGGGGTTGAAGTCCTCGAGTCATAAAAGAGCCAAGGTTGCCTGTCCCTGTTCTAGGCATATCAAAGTCATTAGGCAAGCTTCCTCAATCCAGATGCCCCTCCGTGAGCAAAATCCCCATGTCGGAAAGATAACCAGGTTGGGGGTTTCTGAAATACGAAACAAAGGCTTGTATAATCATCCTCATTTCATCTTTCCTTTTTTTTTTTTTTTTAGCAGAGTTGTTGCATAGACACCCTTGTTTCTTAACTCACAGTTCTTGCTCTCCTTTTGGGGAGGAAATGTGAGGACTGAAACTGCTGTTCCACCACTCCAGCCCTGGGACTTCATATCACCAAATGCTGTAATTAGCCTAAGTAGCTGTAAGGTTTCATTCATCCACCCGCCCACCCCCATTCCATTAATCTCTGCATTCCTAATTTTAAAGCTAAAGTAGCCCCACTGTTTAGTTTGGCTGCCATCACCGCTCTCTGTAATTGCAGTCTTCCCAGAATAAAACCAAGCCAATCCATCACCTGTTGTGTTTTATGTGTGTGTTGAATTATTAATCCTCGTTCTTTCCTTTCTGCCTGATAGGCCGCTAAAAAAAAAAATAAGATGCCCAACAAGGTCAAATTTATTTAGGAAATTAAATTGTAAACTTGAAATCATCTAAATTCTGTCTATCCGAAACACTGAAGCAAATTGGCAGATTTGTGATTGCCTTTAATTACAGCAGTACTTAATGCTAAATCACGTGCTCTGGAAGGGTGCCCCAAGTAATACGGCTGTAGGAATTTTCAGCTTTGGTTCTGTCCATGTCAGTGCAAGCTACTTTTGTCCTAGATCCATTTCTGGGTATATTCCTAATCTGTAGTTTGCCTTGTGTTATACCTGAGTGCTTTCTGCTGGTAGCATCCGTAAGGTAGGTGACGCTTGTCCATTTAAGATGTGAAGCTTCAGGGTCTGCGGTTGGATGTTTCTTATTGACCTATATCAGTGGTCCCCAACCATTTTGGTCTCAGGGATCAGTTTTGTGGAAGACAATTTTTCCATGGACCTGGGGGGGGGGGCAGGAGGAGCACACAGCCTAGATCAACCTTTTGGCCACCAGGGACCGGTTACATGGAGAGGTTTTTCCGCAGACTGGAAAGGGCGTGGTTTTGTCGTGCTGCTTGTATCTCGCGGATGAGGCTTTGTGCAAACCGGTTGCTGGCATGCCGTGGCCCGGTTAGATCCCTCGCATGTGCAGTTTACAATAGGGTTTGAGGTCTTATGAGAAACTTAATGCCTGATGGGCTGAGGTGTGCTGGGGAGCGACTCAAATACAGGTGAAGCTTTGCTCACTCACCCCTGCTCACCTCCTAGTTCCTAACAGGCCACAGACTGGTACTGGTTCACAGCCAGGTATTCGGGACTCCTGATCTATATGCTTTAGCTGGAATAAATAGGCAGTCTGGAAAACATTCTGGTGGCACAGTGCAAAAAAAAAATAGTAAATGATAAATTGGCTTTTTAAACCTGATACAGTGGCCTTGGACCACTTAGCATGGTTTTTGACGTCCATAACATCTGGAGGATAGATGTGCCTAGAGAGAACTGAAAAGAAGTTAGGAAACAAGCTTTTTTTTTTTTCAGAACAGGAGTCTTTGATTTTGAATTTGCTAAACTTTTTCCATTTTCATTTCCAACAAATTAAAAAATTTTAAGTTTATCCTCCAAATCAACATTGGTCAAAGAAACAACAACAACAACACCAGGATATACAAGCAGCTTGGCGTAGCTAACCCAAAACACCACAGGGCGTCCAAAAAGGCAGATGCCATTTTTTACCACGCTTCTTCCTACTGATGTAGTCCTTTAAAAGCATAGAAACCTTTTTGAAATCCAGGTGATGACCAGCTCTTAAAATATTGGTGTCTTTATGACACAAATGAAAGTGTGAGCAATGATTAATGCCAGCAGCCAGGACTTTTCAGATGTTTCATTAAAGTCATTAGAGCTTCATGCCTCCTCTGAAGTTCAAATGAAAGGCACGAGCAGCTTAAGGGGCTTCAGATGATTCAGAACTGCGTTTTGTCCTTCAGGCAAAATGAAGGTGCAAGACCTTGCTTTGATTTTGATTTTGTCCCACTGAGATTTTAGCCAAATGCTGGGCTAGCAGCAAGGGCAGAACGGGACTCTGATGAAGCTAGGAGAGGCTTATTCAGTGGAGATTTGTAATTTGGGTCTGTGCTCGGTGGTAATAATTCCTGCATTCTTAAGTTGCTTGATCCTGTAAGATGTATCCATGACTCTAGTGATAGATAATAGATACTGATAGATATTGAGATAGATATTGATGAGATAGCTATTAAGGAGATAGATATTGATGAGACAGAAATTGATGAGATAGAAATTGATGAGATGATAGACATGGGTGAATGGTGGATAGATAGATAAATACTAAGGTGGGTAGGTAGATAGGTAGGTAGATAGGTAGGTAGATAGATAGATGATAGATAGATAGAAGATAGTATAATAGTGAAATTTTAAATAAAAACAGAAATGATATAACCGTAACAAAATTCTACAACTTGAGCATGACTATTGAGAAGGATACTCATTTTGAAATGAGGTGACAGAATTCATCAAGATTAATATCCACCAGGATTTGGGGGGGGGGGGAGAATCCTCCATAATTCAACAAAATTTATACTCAGGAATATACGGTTAGGGTTGAGTATTTATAGCCCTTTTCTGAAGGTACCTTTTAAATGAAGACCTCTGAGGTCTTCTCTAGCCCTATAATTCTATGTTCTATGTTAATCGGAATTGCACGCAAGCTTTAATATGCATGCAGCCTGCATCCCCTCCAGTGAAAGAAACATATTCATCAGTATTTCCCAATAGGGGTTTCTTATTAGTCTGGTACACACTTTGTGCATGGTTTGGTTTTGCCCTAGCATGTTATTAATCCAGCCATTGCGATTTATAAATCATGGCTGAAGGCTAGTTGTGTTGCACGAAGACAGTCCCTGTAGATCTGTTTAGGACTGGGCTATGGCAGGCTTGCCAAGGAATTAAGCTTATCCAAGGTGTTTTGGTTTGCTGTGATTGATCAGTTCTTGCAAGCTTTACTTTAAATCTCCCAAGTAGCAAATTAATTTAGTTCAGGGAATTTCATTGGAAAATAACATTTCCCAGCCTTGGAGCTACAGAGAAGAATCGTGTGTGGCTCCAGCACATTTTTCACACAAAATTGAGCAACCATCCAGCTCAATAGATTCGACTTGTTGTTCCGTGAACTGAGCAAGTTCCTTTGAATCCTCCAAAGTGCACAAAATCTACAACTGCCTTATAATGAAGCACAATGAATCAACCGCATCCTTCTGTGATGGCAACAGCCCTCTAGCCACTCAACTTTGGAGAAAAGCAAGCGCGATTGAAGAACTACCTAGAGACATGAAACAGTCAATTGAACGTTGATTTCTTTTTCATTGTTTCCTGTTCTGGAATCTTTAGCTTTTACATCCATTGATAGGCTTTCTGCCTCTTTGGCAAAGAGCAAAATCTCTCATCCCATTGGAGGCTGATGCTATAGGTATCACAATATTTTCCCCAGCAACTGATTAAACTCCAAGTCTCAAGATGTTTGGAGCTGAGATCCCTTCACTATTACAGTCGTAGCTTTGAGAAACCTAATTGTTTTGGAACAGGAAGTCCTTAAGACCTCAACTGAGCCTAAAATTTCCATGGCTAAGCAATACAGGTGTTAAATGATTTTTGCCCCATTTGCCCCAGCCTGTCTTGCCTTGGTTACGAAGTGAGTCACTGCAGTTGTTAAGTTAGTAACACAGTTGTTAAGTAAATCTGGTTTCTCCATTGACTTGTCAGAAGGTCACAAAAGGGGATCCGTGACCCCACCAGGACACTGCAACTGTCGTACATGCATGCCAGTTGCCAAGCATCCGGATTTTGATCATGTGGCCACAGGGATGCTTCAATGGTTGTAAGAGTGAAAAACAGTCATAAGTCACATTTTGGTGCCAGTTGTAACTTTGCAAGATCACTAAATCCATGACAGTAAGGTCAGGACTACCTGAATCTAGAAAGCTATCTCCCATTCCCATGGACTGCCCAGCTTGGAATCGCTGACTTGTTAGTCCGTCTGTTGCTTTTCACTAACCAAATATATTTTGCTAAAGCAAAGAAGCAGTATTGACAGAGCTGGTTTTTAGATTTCCAAAAACGGGCAACTGATAATTATTGCTTGTGCTGAGGGAAAGAATTTTGTGCAGCCCACCACAACTTTGATTCCTGAAAGCACCCAGTGTATATCTCTGTAGACTCCAATTGTCCATCGAAGACTAGCTGGGTGCATGGCTTTAAACATCAAGAACATTTTCCTACCATCATTACCTAACACTTCCTTGACCACACATTCCATTTTTCTGGCTTGTGAACCACCTTCTTGATGAAGGCCTCCGAGATCATATTTTGAAAACCTTCCATTGACCTACCAAAGGTAGTCCTTCAAAATGGATTTTAGGACATTGATTCAATTATGGTCTCTGTCAACATGGTTGGCAACTCAGTATCTCTTAACAGCTTCAAGTATAAGTGTCTTTTGCACTCTAGGAAATGTTGGAGAATCAAGCCTGAGGCTTTCTACATACCAAGTAGGTATCCTACCACTGGTACAGCGCTCTCTTTCACATGGAGCTTATACTTACACCTTACATGCTCCTGTCCTCAGTTAATTCCTGGTTGCAGGAATTGAGTATGTCTAGTTTAATGAAAAGAAGGACCAAAGGTGATATGACAGCAGTGTTCCAATATTTGAGGGGCTGCCACAAACAAGAGGGGTTCCTATTCTCACCAGAAGGCAGGACAAGAAGCAATAAATGGAAACTAATCAAGGAGAGAAGCAACTTGGAACTAAGGAGAATTTTTCTGACAGTGAGAACAATTAACCAGTGGAATCTGTTGCCTTCAGAAGTTGCGAATGCTCCAACATTGGAAGCTTTTAAGAAGAGATTGGACAGTCACTTGTCTGGAATAGTATAGAGTTTCCTGCTGGAGCAGTAGATTGGACTAGAAGACCTCCAAGATCCCTTCCAACTCTTGTTATTCTGCTAATTGGCTTTTCCATATGTGTACTGATCATGGTTCAAACATCTTGTTTCTGCCATGTCCTCCAAACGTTGCCTTCACCTCATTCCCAGGCCACCCCATAGTTTTAAGTGGCCTTTACTTATACCCGGATTAAAATAGCATCTTTCCTCTTGTTTGGGAACCATCCAAGAACAATCTCAAGATATGGAAAATCTATTGGATTTGATACCCACTGTCAAGGAGGAACTCAACTGGTTGAAGTGACTGGAAATAGAAGTGATGGAAGCAAAGCTGGGAAGAGAAAAGGGGACAGGCAGATTCATGCTGGTACAGTTTTCTGCAGACTCAGAGGTGGTTAGATAGCATTTCACCTTAGCAGTAGGAAAGGTCCACGGTATCTGAGGTTTCCCTGTTATGCTTCTCAGGCATGAGCTACTTGGAGGTTCACCTTCCATAATAGAGTTGGGAATCAGGGACACTGTTTTGCAGGGGTTCCATTCCTACTTGAGCCTGCAATTCCAGTTAATGGTTACGGGGGAAGAATGATTGAGCCCCCGTGCTCTCCAATTTCTCTCCCACATGTAATTCCAAAGGCATATGAAACTACCGTTGAGAGGTCATCCAGCAGTTTGAGAGGAGGTTTCATCAGCATGCTGATGATACTTAATTGTGCATTGCTACTTCGTGATGAGCTGCGCAGGTCTTGGATTTGTGGAGGAGTCTTGGAATTGATGAGTAGGGACTGGTTGGGGGGGGGGAAATGAGAGCAGACTAAAAGCTGGCCAGAAGGAGATGCTTATGTTCGGCAAAAGTCTTGGTCTTCTGGAAACCTCAATCCCCCTCCACCTGACTGACTGCTTTTCTGTTTAAAGCCACTTTGGCTCCACAGCTGATGTTTGGCAGCATATTTTGCTCTGTTTTGCAGCATTTCCCTTTCCCCTTGTCTTTCCTGCACGCCATTCTTTGATCAGGAAGCAAACAGTCAAGATGGAATGTAACAGGAAAGTTGCTTAACCATAAGAGGAGGAACTGCATTTACATTACAATGACCCACTTTCCTTTCCCCGCCTCTCTCTCTCTCTCTCTCTCTCTCTCTCTCTCTCTCTCCAGCGATTCCCCAACTCTTTTAATGAAAAGAATGAAGGATGAAAACTGCCAGCAGCTCCAGCTCTTTTCACGGAGTGTTCGAACATTTAAGTATACAAGTGGGACCTTGCTCTCAGCTGTCTCCATCCAAGAAGCCACTTTCAATCTTTCCACCCTTGTGCAATGCAACTTGCTTGAAAATATTTTTTAAATGCAAAGGGAGGAGGAGGGAGGGAGAAGGAGGAGAGAGGAGGAGGAGGAGGAAGAAGAAGGAGAGAGGAGGAGGAGGAGGAGGAGGAGGAGGAGGAGGAGGAGGAGGAGGAGGAAGAAGAAGAAGAAGAAGAAGAAGAAGAAGAAGAAGAAGAAGAAGAAGAAGAAGAAGAAGAAGAGGAGGAGGAGGAGGAGGAGGAGAAGGAGAAGGAGGAGAAGGAAGAAGAAGAAGAAGAAGAAGAGAAGGAGGAGGAGGAGGAGGAGGAGAAGGAAGAAGAAGAAGAAGAAGAAGAAGAAGAAGAAGAAGAAGAAGAAGAAGAAGAAGAAGAAGAAGAAGAAGAAGAAGAAGAAGAAGAAGAAGAAACAACCTTGGGGGTGGGATTGAATCACCCTAAGAGCCTTGCATAAAACCAGGCAATTTTTCCAACATAATTCTTTCCCAGGACGTCACAAGCATGAAAAATAAGACAGATAAGTTCTCCTTTCCTCTTTGCTAGTGATAAAGCTTACATCCTGCTTGGAAATCAAGAGGGAGCAAAGAACAGTCCCTGGCACTTCCAGAACATGGGGGCCTCGGCCGTACAGCTGCCCCAAAGAATTCTGACTGTGTTGCAATAGTTGTGTGTGACCTACATTTTGGCTCTTTTTAATCTCATCCTCGGCCTGATCTAGCTACGCTGTTTGTTTTTCTTCGGAGAGATGGATGGCAGAGAGCCATTTTGCAACCCCTTTTGGTAAAGTGTGTCTTTTCTCTCCTGCCACTTGCATCGACAAACAGAAAACATGGCTTTTTTGTTGCTTTCTCCTAGTCAGGACAGATCTGAAGGCTGAAGGTTTAGAAGTTTAAAATTGAAGCTCGGGGGTCCTTAAGCAAACAAGCCTTGCTGAGAATGTCATCTCCATTACTGCTGTCTACCAGAATAACAGAGTTGGGAGGAACCTTTGAGGTCTTCTAGTCCAACCCCCTGCTCAAGCAAGAGACCCCTAAACCATTTCAGACAAAGGGCTGTCCAATCTCTTCTTAGCTCTGGGATAGATTTAGAAGTGGCTGGGTAAAAGCTTGGAATTTATACTCCTTGCAGACAGCTGGTCCTTTGCCTTCTTTTAGTGAGTTGTTGAAGCCACTGGTCCATGTCCTCAGGGTCACCTGAGTAGTGCAAATGGGTGTGGAGCCTTCTTGGGACTGCTGAAAGGACTGTGTTGTAGACTGGAGATAGATGATGTCATATCCCTCCCCGTCTGTTGAGAGAAGGTTCTTCAGTTTTGACATAGATGGCCTCTTTGACCCCTCTTTCACGCCAGTGGTCCTCTCTGCCTCCAAGTGGCCTCAACGACTCTCTAAAAGAAGGCAAATGACTAGCGGTCTGAAAGGAATATAAATCCTTCCATTCCTCACCCTCCAGTCAGAGCTGAAAAAGCTTCTTGGATGAGAAGGGAAACATCTTCAAAGAAAAACAAGAAAGTCCAGTTGCCTTGTGAAAAAAACATCTTTGGGACAACCATGACCTGGATGACTGAGAATCTCCATAGACAACCAGATCTAAAGTTCTGATGGTCACACGCACAAATTTCAGCAATATGGTCAGTTGAAGTGTACCCACAGTCACATATCAAAGCATACTGTGGTTTTGCTGAAATTTATTTTGGGTAACAGCAATACCACGCTCTTATTGCCTTCGCGTAACAATGAAATATGGGCGTTTCCAAATCATTTCAAGAAGAAATAAAATTAGGGTGGAATATTCTTTTCACTGCCTGCCTAACAGCACAAGAGACAGCTCCGATCTTACCTCCTCACTTCCCAAATGAGCTGTGGATGAAGTAAGATCTTGTCGTGAATTCCCACCCACAAGAGACCCTTCCTTGAACTGGGATGGAAAGTGGGCCTCTAGGCCAGAGAGACAATGGCTCAGTGGGGCTCTTCGCTCATGGCGTGATATCGCTGGTTAGAGATGTAGGAAATGGTCACTGTAGTTTGTAGACCACGTTTTATGACTTCATGTATTCTCCAAACCTGCTCGCTTACTACTTACTGTATGAGCCAACGGACGCACCTTTAATTAAGAGTTAGAAGGGGAGGTTTTCTAAATCATTTCACAAGCAGTCAAAGGCCAAGCCACCCTGATGTCACTTGGGAGCAAATTCTGTGGGGCAGGAGCTACCACCATAGAGAAGGCTTGGTGTCCCGTTCCCATCAGCTTTTACTGAGGATGAGCAAATAATTAATAAGGCACCATCAGAAATTTTGGGGCATGTTGAGAGACCTAATTATTTGATGTTTATCAGGAGAGAAACAGGTGCTGGGTTTGCAGTTCATACACCGCAGACTGTTTTAACTGCTGCTGCTTCCTTTAATTAAAATTTTCCCTGGGCACTCGGATGGATTTTTTTTTTTTTCTAAATTAGCAGAAATCCTAAAGTGGCAAAATTTTGTACCCAGTTTATAATGGCATGCCATAACATTGAGATTAGGTCTGATGAATGGCTATCAAAGTAGATCAAATGATATGAATGTATATTATTGCATGGAACGATTGTTTAATCAATCAGTCAATGATACTTATTTGATCAATGGCCAGGAAAATGTAAAAGAACGATAAAAAAAATACTTCACTCTGTTTTTCTTTTGTTCTTTTAGATTTTGCTGGAAATCGACTGAATAAATATTATTGATGGATTGAATAGACTAACAGCTAGCAAAATAAATCACAGAAAACAATATTCACTCCCTTACTATGTTAATACCATTGTTTAATTCGATATTAGCCTAAGACCATAATAATAAAGTTTGTTTGCTTACAATTCTTTCAACAAAGGTTACCACAATACCATCGATAACTTTGGTAACTAGCAAAATGAATAAAACAGTAAACTCTTACATCTTAACCCTATCATTGAGATGTTGCCTTTCTCATTAAAATTTGAACCAAAATTATTCAGCTGAAGCTTTTAGTTAGTTAATATACCCATGAATGTATTTAGCTAGGTTTAAATGTTTTAATTTATTTGCATAATAATGAATAATGCATTCTGGATTGGAATCACTATACAGGAGAAGAGGGGAGAAAGTCTAATTTTTAGCCCCTTCTTTAAAAACAAATTCAGAATTTATAGAATAACATAATTGGAAGGAACCTTGAGGATCTTCTAGTCCAACCCACTAGTCAAGTAGAAACCCTACACTATTTCGGACAAATGGCTGTCCAGTCTCTTCTTAAAAACTTCCACTGCTGGAGCATTCACAGCTTCTGGAGGCAGGTTGTTCCACTGGTTAATTGTTCTAACTGTCATGAAATTTCTCCTTACTTCTAGGTGGCTTCTCTCTTTGGTTAGTTTCCATCCGTTGCTTCTTGTCCTGTCTTTAGGTGCTTTGGAGAATGGCTTGACTCCCTCTTCTTTGTGGCAACCCTTGAGATACTGGAAGACTGCTATCCTGTCCCCCCTCGTCCTTCTCTTCATTAAACTAGACATACCCAATTCCACCAACCGTTCCTTATATGTTTTAGCCTCCAGTCCCCTGATCATCTTTGCTGCTCTTCTCTGCACTCTTTCTAGAGTCTCAACATCTTTTTTATATCATGGCGGCCCAAACTGGATGCAATATTCCAAGTGTGGTCTTATCAAGGCACATGAGAATAAGCCTTAAACTCATTTTTAACGTTTTTTTTTCTTTAATAACCCTATGCTAGGGTTTTTTGGAGGGTTTTTTGAACCAAGTACAAATGGGGGGGGGGAATTAGACTTTCTTTCCCCAAACACAATTTGAATTGTACTCTGGATTAGCCTGTGTTTACATCTGTATCAAGACCTGACAGGGATGGGATGGCGCACAGTTGACACATCATCAAGTTAAGCCCAAAGATGGTTGTGGCTGAGCAAAAGCTCTTTCAGCATACATCACAAATCAGGATATATTTTTTTTTTAAAAAAAATGTTTGCATATTGCTTCTAGTGTTTTGTGTATAGTATTTGTCATTTGGGCACTTTGCCAGAATTTTATTGCCAGGACACTGGATCCTTGCCTTCAACAGACAGCATTTGCTAGAGCCTTTTGAGCGAGGGCCAAAAAATCTTAGATCAGTGTTTCTTAGATCAATGTTTCTCAGCCTTGGCAATTTGAAGAGATACAGACTTCAACTCCCAGAATTCCTCAGCCAGCTTGGCTGTGCTGTCTGGGGAATCCTGGGAGTTGAAGTCCATACCTCTTCAAATTTGCAAGGTTAAAAAGCACTGGAAGCTAAAACATACAAAGAATGGTTACAGGGATTGGGTATGGCTCCTCTAATGAAAAGAGTAAGGGGGGCATAAAAACAGTGTTCCAATATTTGAGGGGCTCCTACAAAGGCAAGAGGGTCAAACTATTTTGCAAAGCACCAAAAGGCAAGAGAAGAAACAATGGATGGAAACTGACCAAGGAGAGAAGCCACCTAGAACTAAGGAGAGCAATCAACCAATGGAGCAACTTGCCTTCAGAAGTTGTGGGTGCTCCATCACTGGAGGCTTTCAAGAAGAGACTGGACAACCATTTGTCTGGAATGGTATAGGGCCTCCTGCTTGAGCAGGGGATTGGACTAGAAGACCTCCAAGGTCCCTTCCAACTCTATCTATTATTCTATGTTCTATGATCTAGGGAATAAGTTGCTTACTAAATAATTATTCTCCCAGAGCATTCTCGGTCTGTGATTCCATGACGTCACCAATCCATGCTGAGCGTGCTCATGGATCTGGAAAGCAAAGAGCACAGCTGGGAAACATGAAGCAGCATCTGCCAATCCTGGGTCCTGGGGGTACCAGAACACACAGCAAATGCCAGTCCAAACAACAGCCATGAAACTACTTACAACAGCCTAATGGAACCCTTGGGTGTGAGAAAACAAAATAGCTGCAAGGGAAGAACGGGAGAAGTTCTCAATAGCTACTCTGGAAAGGACATTAGCAGCCTGGCCACCTGCTTGTTGACTTTATATATTTATGTGCTTGAGGGCTGCGTGAGTCATTTTTCATGAAAACACGGGACTTCTGCATAAGGCTTTCCAGACTTCCATCTCAAGGCTGGAAAACATCCTGCTACGTGCAATGAGAAATCGGAGGAGATCAAAGTCTGTTTCCCGATAACCTGAATCCTGTTTCCTGCCCATATGTGAGGATGAGTATGTCAGACCCCACCCCCCCCACCGCAACCCATCACAAATGTCTTCAGTTATCTGCATCTTTTTCTACATCCTGTCGGAATTAATGTTTTTACTGTTTGATTTCTTCCTCGGCTGCTGCTGTACACTAGAGAATTCACCTGGAAGAGGGTTCCAATTGCTTTTACTATACGGAAGTCCATTCTGGGCCTGGGCAACAAAAAATTAGCTACCGGTTCTGCTGAAGTGGTGCAAACCAGTGAATCCCACCACTGGCTCTGTGGTATCCGAAGCAGAACATCCAGGTTCAGTCACAGTTTTGTTCCGTTACAGTATTAACCTTGTGAACTCTCAAGCTTCCTCCTTGCGTTATGTATTCAAGATGGACAGTCATTAATATTTACATGTTACTTATATGTAAGGGTGTAGGTCTATATATAGGTTGTATATAGTATGTTTTAAATGTGTGTTAAGTGAGTAAGGAACACTTGAGAGGAAGCAACTAAATTTCATTTTTTAATGTGTGTTGTTGTGCCCACAGGAAAAAAAAGTGACAATAAAGGTTTATCTAATCTAATCTAATCTTTGGGCTCAATTGGGATCATAAATCAAGGATTATGTGTATTCTATGGATGTAACTTGAGACTTCATAGGGCTTCGTAGAGAGGCAACCCTGAAGGGTGAGCAACGGACTTTGAAACTGCTAGTGTGTCATCACTGGATTCCTCAACACACTTAGTATTTTAACAATATGCTGGGGATGTTTTCGCAGAATGGCTCACAGGGGGCTGACTTTTTTTATCTTCCAAAATGGCTGTCCTCTGAGGTGTGTAGATGGGATGGTGTGACCAACTGCAAGTCATTTATTGGAGTGAACTTGTAAGTTGGCTTCCTGCCATTCAAGGAGTCCTTCAACCAGCTCAGCTAAGTCTTCTTTTTGTTATCTTCTTCTGGGCTCACTTCCAAACAGGTATTTGACTGAAGCTCTTCTCCATATTTATTTTCTTATCTCAGTGAGCCTTTCCATTATCTCAGAGATCAAACTAGAGCTGGGATGGGACAGCCTTCCTTCTCCTTCTTCTTTCCTCCTCCTCCTCCTCCTCCTCCTCCTCCTCCTCCTCCTCCTCCTCCTCCTCCTCCTCCTCCTCCTTCTCTCCTTTGGGGAAACTATAGCCTTATTCTTAAAACAAATTGATCTCTGTTAAAACAAACAAAGAAGATCCACCAGACTCAGCCTCACCAACGCAGAGTGCAGTTCTCGACCATTGGGTGGCTCTTGGCCCCTCCCTCATCTGTAAAGCACAGCCCTCCAAAGGTGGCCATTCCCAGGCTAGAGGAGGTTGTCGGGGTTCCTGCAGCCTGTTTCCTTGATTATTATTATTTTTTTGCCATAAAACTCGAGCAAAAACTATAGTCAGGTGGAGCAGGAATCTGGGCATTTGGAAGAGAGGTGACCATGGAGACACCGGTTTCCATAGACACCATGGTATTACTTCTGCTGCATTTCATGGTGGCCTGCATGTGTAGAGCGCATTGCGTAATACTACAGCAGAAGGACATTCCTTACCCGGTGCCTGCCTCCGCACGGGCTCTGCAGCTCAGTATTTTCAAATAAAGAAAAGGGAATTAGCAGACCGTTGATTCTGATTCTTCAGCCAGCATTGGGAAAGGCTGTGAATGTCTGTGGAATTTTCAACTCTCCTAAGTCCTAGCAGGCCATCCCAACAGCAGGAACAAGATGGAGTTTCCATTCCACCACCCGGATGCTGACCACATTTATTTAAGAAAAACCACAGTTTCTGCTTTAAAAGATAACATGTTTTAAAAGTAAAATAAAATTAACAGAAGAACAAAATTGGAAGGGACCTTGGAGGTCATCTAATCCAACCCCCTACTCAAGCAGAAGACTTCATACCATTTCAGACAAATGGCTGTCCAGTCTCTTCTTAAAAGCCTCCAACGATGAAACACCCACAAATTCTGGAGGCAAACCCTTCCATTGATTAATTGTTCTGTCAGGAAATTTCTCCTTAGTTCTAGGTTGCTTCTCTCCTTGATTAGTTTCCACCCATTGCTTCTTGTCCTGCCTTCAGGCGCTTTGGAGAATAGCTTGACTGCCTCTTCTTTGAGGCAACCCCTGAGATATTGGAAGACTGCTATCATGTCCCCCCTCGTCCTTCTCTTTGTTAAACTAGACATACCCAATTCCAGCAACCATTCACCATATGTTAGATCAGTTGGTGTTCAGTAGGACTCATCCAAGCTCTAAGATCTTTTCTTAAACTTAGTATAATGGGAACATTTCCAACCAACTTTTCACAGGCTAGTGCTAAATTTCAATTGAGGAATGTTTGTCAATTCCTGGCTGCTCTTTTGCATTTGAGATGGTGGTACCTTCTATAGGACTATATTCAATGCCACTTTTGATGTTTTCTCCCTCTTTCTTGTCTTTCTTCCTGGCTTCTTTGCAGCCTTAATGATGTCTCGCAAGTCCATCCTGCAATTATTTTTTTTTTTAAAAAAAATGACATCCAAAGTATCGGAAACCTGGATTCATATCGGGCATGGTTAGAATGCCAAGGAAACCCAAAGCATTCTTTCCCACCATTTTTAAGGCAAGATGTTGGAGCGTTCCAGAAAAACACATGAAGGACAGTTGCAAGGTCTTAAAACAGATACATCAGGCTATCCAAGCTGCAGCCAAGGAGCCAATAGAAGAAAGCAAAGTGGGGGGGAGGGTGGAGAGAAAGATTCTGAAGGAAGGAAGGAAGGAAGGAAGGAAGGAAGGAAGGACGGAAGGAAGGAAGGAAGGAAGGAAGGAAGGAAGGAGTACTCCTTTGACTTAGGAGAAAAAGAAGCATGATTGTAAATCCTTCAATTTCTTATGATGCTAAAAAAAATTCTGGTTGTGGCTTTCTCATCATTCTGGAAAGCACAAAACGGAGATCTTGTACCGGAGCACAAACTATCAAACGGAGGAGAAAGCTATCTGTCTGGCAAAACCTCTGAGCAGAATTTGAGGCCACCAAATGAGGTTTTCTCAGCACGGGGCATCTCTGCCACTGAAAGGATGTCAGAAGATCCATCCTGTGCTTTGCCCCCCCCCCCTTCCCTCCCCTCCCACCACCAATTTGACAGAGCCTCTTTGATGCTGGCTCATTGATTCCACTTCAGAGCTCATTAGGAGCGATTGCTTTCCTTTTAATTTTGTTGGTGCAGTTATTTAATGGAGATAGCTTTTGCTCTGGGACTGCCAATGAGGGCTAGCTGGAGCCATTTTACACAGAAGGAAAATGAGTTACCTGTTTGCAGGTGATGAGCTGGTAGAGCCAACCCATATCCTCCACCTTCTGGGACTCTCTCCAAGACCTATATTGAGGTTAGCTCGGGACCTTTCTGAACATACAGTATGCGTACACTTAATGGACTGACACTTTATATCAAACCGTCATATTTTTTGTTAATTTTACCTTGGTTAGCTCAAAGAATTCACCAGCCAACTTTGAAGCTTACACATCGTTCATGCTGCCAAGGTTGAGGTAGCTGTAGAGGTTAAACCCTAAAGATGCTTTTCCACGAGGCCACTGGACTTTCTTGGAGGACAGACTCTACAGAACTATTATTTAGAATTTCTGATGACACTTAAAAGCATGAAAGCGAGTAAATGAAGACTACTAAGCAACATGTGATTTGTATTCTAAATAGGATCATTGCATTCAGGTTGCAAAAAATAAAGTGACCAGTAGAGGGCAGCATATTTAATGTTGGCATCTCATTCCTTCCATCTGGTGGTTATCTGGATTTTTGCAGCCCTTAAATTAGCAAATTGAAATAAAGAGAGAAGGCAAGGATTTTTTTTTGTTTGTTTTTAATTGAATAGCATGGAAAAAATTAGGGAAAAATCTACTATAACTTTTCTTCCTTTTATGTTGTTTTTGTATTAGGGTTTTTTTGAGGTTGTATGTAAATTTAATGGAACAACATGACATTGGCATGCACGGTACAGTAAATCTTTTAATTGCCAAAAGGTGGTGCTATTTCTTAACTCTTTTATTTAAAAAAAATTATTAAATGAGCAAATTAGAAGGGGAAATTTTCCTGGTTTAGTAATATTGGGAGTGGGTGGAACAGGACTAAGAACTCAAAGAAAGGAAGAACAGAGTCAGCAACTGAGAATTTCCAGGGCAAAACCTATGGTTATTCCAAACCAAAAACCACCACCAAGTCTATATTTGTAACTAGGATGTCTTTTCCAATTTTAGCTGTGGCTAACATGGTTGATTTTCTTTATTTCATATGGAAATATGTGCTGTGGCCACATGAAAAGGAGGCTTCAAAAGTTTTTGGTTTTTTTTGTTGTTGTTTTCAAAATCTGAGACTTTGTCACCAACATCATCGCAAGCGCTTTTGTTTCATTTTTACTTTGTAGTCTCAACGCCCCACTGAAGACGGTTTTTGCATTTTGTCGGTCGATCTAAAATGGAAGTTCTTTATTTCTGTCATAAGCCAATAAACAAATCTTCCCCCTCTACACACACACACACACACACACACACACACAGCTTTATGCTGAGCACTGACTGTGAAACGAGGAGGGTTATTTATTCATGTTTTTGCAAAAGTAATCCTTCACCTCTGTCGGAGTTGAAAAGCAGAACTTGGCACGAAGACACCTCACCTGTTTTCTTCTGTCACTGGATGATAAACAGTCCTCCAGATCCTGCTGCTATGTTCAGGACAAGCCTTTTCAAATGGCATCAAGGTAATATCCATATGCATGCATCATTAAAGCCAGAAAGTATGTCAGCTCCCCAAACAAAAGATGTTCAGTTAAAGAGAACGCAAGTTACGAATGAAGAAAAACATGTTCATACGTTCAGTATTGCAGCTACTAAGATTGTTGGCCGAGCAGGTACAAAGATAGCCAGGGAAAATAGCCTGGGAAAAGGGCCCCTTGTCAATCAACAGAAGTGCTGATTTACCATCAGCTTATCAAGTACTTAGGAGCCGAGGACTTGGCAACAGAAGAAAACAACACCCAATTGCCGATCATCAACACACTAATCAACCAATAGGAAGGCACCATATGAATACTGTGCATAGAACAGCCCAAAGCACAAATTCTGGTAGAGGGAAGTTCCCTAAGGATGGGCTTCAGCACAAATCCAAAAGTTTGCAAGACTAAATCTCTGGTCTCGGTGACCCAGCCAGACTAGATCTTGCGGAACTCAAGTTAGTTGGTTTAACATCTCATCCTTTTCTCATTCTGTCACTGTTGGTATAGACGCAGGGGTAGGTGGTCATCAGATTGAAAAATGATCATCCTACAGAGTGTCTGCATTTGTGTTTTAAATTTGTTCTATTCTGTAAGTCTTCAATTAGTCTTTTCTCTTGGGAATTCTTGACTTATTGTTTATGTTCCATCACCCAAACGCCATTCTTAAATTTCTGCGAAGGAAATTCCGTCACTTTGGATTCTTCTGCCAAGTTCGTGGCTCTCAATTCGAGGTTTATGTTAGTAGCGTCGTGCTTTTGGGGGGGCATGTGGAATATTTAAGAGGCTTTTTACCAATTTCAAGTAGTGATGTATAAATCATAAAAATCTATTAAGAGCTGTGGGACTCTGACTACATTTATTCCAAGAAGTCATTCTTCAAGAGCACAGATTAATTCTAGAATGCACTGTTTAATTCTAGAATAAATAGACTGGATTCCCACCACAGGAACTCGTTATTTGATCTGTTGAATAAGTGATAAGAAATATAACTACCTGCAAGGATGCTCAAATTATCGTTTTAAAATCACAAAGATCAGCTTTATAGATCACATTATGCCAGGGCTGAACGGACCCCTCTTTGGAACAACGTTGAGACCAGACATAAAATCAGATTAAACAGAGATCTCCAATTCTACTTTTCACAGGTATCTGGAGAAGAAGAGGCATTTTGTAGCCATACACAACAACACGTGATATTCCTACGCCTTCTATTGACAGTGATGGGGCTCTTCTGCCATCAGGACCCCCTGTCCTTGCTGCTTATCAAAATGGGCCCCTGGGTTTTCAATTCCTCTTTGATGAATTTGAGGATTGTGACAAATATCCTTTACAGGCCCACAGATCGTTGGTTGCCATTTGTTCTTTCGAATTAAGCCTCCATCTGGCAAGTTTTTTTCCCCGTGAAATCTGTCCCTGCCTTCTGGAATGAAATGTTTAAACAGGCTTCTCATCAACACATTGGTTTGGAAAATAAAGCTGCACCGTCTTAGGGGGTAATATTTAAAAGACCAATAGCAAAGGAAGGAGAAACATACCTCTAGTAAATATCTAGCAGCCAAAGCCATTCATCGATAAACAATTTCCTCTGTTTTCTCTTTCTTTTCCTCTTTCGTTTCTCTTTCTCCTTTTCTCTTTCATTTCTCTCCTTTCTCTTCTGATTCTCTTTCATTTCTCTCATTTTCTCTTTTATTTCTCTCTCTTTCATTTCTCTCCTTTTTTCTTTCTCTCCCATTTCTATCTTTTGTTTCTCTTTTTCTCTTTTATATCTCTCTCTTTTTTCTCTTTTGTTTCTCTCTTTTTTCTTGTTTCTCTTTTTCTCTTTTGTTTCTCTCCCCCCCCACTATCTATTCCCCCCCTGTGTGTGTGTTTGTGTGTGTGTGTGTGTGTGTTGCTGAAACTAGTATTGATGGCTTTTGAGGACCACAGCTGATTGGGCAGTGATTGGACAGGAATTGTCCAAATTGGAAGAGACATCATCAGAAAGGCACAAATCGTTGTAGTCAGTGGTAATTGACTCCAAGTATACAGTATATTATTTGCTTTGAGGGAACAGGTGCTGCTTTATAAATCCCTAGGTTCCATTGCCTCCAAGTTAATCCACTGATACTTCCTAGAGCTCAGGCAAGAGAAGGCATCAGGATCAATCCTGTTTTCCAGCCTTCATTTCTTGAGTTGCGAACAGGCTTGCTGTTTTGCTTCTTCTCCTGCCTTCAGGTGCTTTGGAGAATAGCTTGACTCCCTCTTCTTTGGGGCAGCCCCTGAGATACTGGAAGGCTGCTATCATGTCCCCTCTCGTCCTTCTCTTCATTAAACTAGACATAGCCAATTCCAGCAACCATTCTTCATATGTTTTAGCCTCCAGTCCCATGATCATCTTTGTTGCTCTTCTCTGCACTCTTTCTAGAGTCTCAACATCTTTTTTACATCGTGGTGACCAAAACTGAATGCAGGATTCCAAGTGTGGCCTTGCTTCCCCTTTGACTTTGCTTGACAGGAGGTCGTAAAAGACGGATCCCATGATCCTGGGATGCTGCGACCGTCATAAATATGAGTCAGCTGCCAAGCCTCTGAATTTTGATCACATGACCATGAGGATGCGGCAACGGTTGTGTAAAAAACAGTCATAAATCACTTTTTTGTAAGTTCGAACAGTCACTAAATGAATTGTTGTAAATCAAGGATTACCTTATATGGATATAATCTGTTAAAAATGATTTTGATGGTATAACTAGAAAAAAAGTGAATAAAATAATTTAATGATAGGGTTCTTCATTTTTCTTTGCTACTTAGTAATTTATTTTACTTTATTTTTTTGGACAGATGCTATTTCTCACACTTCTAAATTGATTCAAAGGCAGAAGTATTTCATTTTTTCCAATATTTTGCTTTGGTGAATTTGACAGACAGCAACAAAAACAAATTAACTTCTTTATTACACCATTTTATATAAGCGAACGGGGGAAATGGATAATATAAAGGGATAATAAAGGCACACCAGCATTAAATACCAAAGTCTGTTGTGTAATATTTTTGGATTCCCCCAACATACTTTAATAAAAATGAGAAACTAAATACTAACAAAAGAAGTACTGCTAAAGGAAGTATTTTTCAATACTGACTCATCCAATTCATCTCTCTTATTCTGGATTTTTTTTGAGACTTTTAGGCGAAACAGTTGTTTTGTCATACATGAGTTTTGTATAGTGCCGGAAAAGGTTCCTTCGATTTTAAATGACAACCACACAGAGCTGTCTTTAAACATTATTCATACTGGTATTTGGGTAAGATCTTATAAGCAAAGGAATCCCCCCCCCTCCCGCTCTTTCTTCTGGCTTTTTAAAACGAAGGTGGCGAGCAGAAGGATGTGGAAATGTAATATTACCCCAAGGAAACGAATGAAAATGTTTTGGTTAAGCCGGCGGTCCAAAAACCCCAGCTAGATTTGCTGTGAGAAGGTTTAGCTTGAAAGCTGCAATTTAATGAATGGAAAGATAGGGCCGAAAGCCGAAAGCCAAGGGAACTTGTGAAAATAAAATCCCAATGGCTGGAGTGGAAACAGAGACCTCAGCTCATACCCCTGTGTGTACAGTATATACTATTACAAGGAGACATTCAGAGAGTCACATTCCCTCAGCATGAACCGGCTACCATTTAATACCAATGATTAATTTCTAAAATTGGGAGATGTAAAGCTCACACTGTAAGGCCTGTTTCGGAGGCAGGATGGCTCAGCAAGAGAGAATCTGCTGTACTCATGGCATGCCAGGAGATATTTTCCTTTAGCTATCATTTCTGGCTTTCTTGCTGAGACCTTGCAAGACATGGCTTGAATTAAGTCAGCATCACTTGCCAAGGTCTAGGACAGTGGTTCTCAACCTTTTTAATGCCGCGACCCCCAACCAGTCGTAAGTCAAGGACTACTCAACCGGTCGTAAGTCGAGGACTACTCAACTGGTGCAGCACCGTTTGCAGAATGGGACTTTTGGCGGGCTCAGCAGGGCAGAGACAGCCTGGACAATTCCTATTGGCTTTTGAAAGCAATAGAATTAGACTCTATTCAAGAGAGTCTATTCTATTGGCTTTCAAAAGGCAATAGAATAAAAGGGAGTAGCACAGCTAAGGAAAAGGGGAAAAAAATGGCGGACTGCGTTGTTTGGCGACCCCCGTGAAATGGTCGTTCGACCCCAAATGGGGTCCCGACCCACAGGTTGAGAACCACTGGTCTAGGAGCCTCAGGAGAGAGGTGGCCACCATCACCAGCTCCTCTTCGCCAACCCGGTTGAGGTGATGGAGCGAGAAGAAACAGCAGCCAGCTCAGAGAACCATCTGAGCTCTGAAGGATGGGAAAAGCCAGCAGCACAGGATGAGGTTCTCCAGAACTTGGGGATGCTGAATTCCTAATCACTGGTTATATCGGGTAGGAATTCTGGGGTCATCTTTCTAACAGGCTTGGAGGGCACCAAGGTCAACCAAAGAGAAGTGGTTAAGTAGCAATGCAGTGATAATGTCAGGTATAAGCAAGCAGGACCACTCGTGAATAGGTGGTCCGAGTAGATATTTTATTATTGCTCACCTATATTACAAGAATCTTGTCGGGACTGTCTGCTTTCCCTTCGGAAACAGCAGATACAGAGAGTCCTCGATTTACAACAGTTTGTTTAGTCAATAAAACAGCTAATATATTTTTTAAAATCGTCATTAAAAACGTTAAAAAAAGCAACCCCTACGATATAGTTATTTATTAATCACAGTTGAGAAAGAAGGCAATTTCAGAAGGATGTCACTGTGTGTGTGTGTGTGTGTGTGTGTGAGAATAGAAGTCAGAGTTACATAGGACTGCCTTGAACTCCTTAGCAAAATGCACACCAGAAATCTTATAGTTGAATAAATAAACGAATCATCTCCATCGTTTTGCCAAGAAAATTGTGTTGGCATGCCCAAGGGATGATGAGTCAAAGGCAGCTGTCATTTAGCACAGGAGAAAGATAGAAAATTGTACAGCTTTATTCAGAGGCGGGGAAGGGATTCTTTCATTGCATAGGGAGCCACAATCACTGGGGAGGGGTGGTTAAGGTTGCAGCAGGACCCTCAGTTTCTGGGGAAAAAAAACAATCTGTTCTCATTGCCCTACTTCAGCACCACCACCACTCATAATTGTTCAAAGCTGGGTAAGAGATTCTGGGGTTGTCTTGTAGGGCAAGGGTCATCAAGCTTGGCAACTTTATGACTTGTGGACTTCAAGTCCCAGAATTCCTCAGCCAGCTTTTGAAGTTCACAAGTCTTAAAGTTGCCAAGGTTGAGGAGCCCTGTTGTAGGGTATTAGGAGTGAAAATGGGAGAGGGGATCTCTCCGATGCTTTCTGCTTCCATCTCCATCCTTAGTTTTGAAAACCAAACAAAATCCTGTACCTCTAAAAAAAAAAAAAAGAAAGAAAGAAAAAAGAAAAACCCCAAACTCTATTTTGCAGCCAAATTCCATCTTTCCTTGCCTTCCCTTCTTAAAATATCGCCGTTTCTCTTCAATGTAGGCCAGTCTGTAAGGCAGATAACATCAAGAGTACAAATACTTCACTGTGGTTTAACAGCAGGAGAGTGAAGAAAACAGGCAGGCACCCTACTGAAGCCAAGTCCAAAAATCAGTTCTACAATCAGCATTTGGATGTGTGTTCAAAAGAGGGTTGTTGTTTTTTTTTCCCTACCTGTTCAATTCAGTCTAGGAAATCGATGCTTCCCATTACAACAGTTTTATCCAAGCAGTGTCCGATTTAATCTTACGCCATTTGTCTTAGAAAAGCAAACATTCCTAAAGCCACTGATGTATTGAATGCCGTACATAAAATGTTATGTATGGCATTCGATGTTTTGAATGCCATACATAACATTTATGGAACAGTCCAGAACTAGGAATTTATGAAGTATAGCTTTTATTTAGCCAGAATGACAGTTTTGAAATTTATGTATGGTTTTTGTTCAATAATCCACAATTAGATATCTGACCAATGAAACTTTAATCCAATAAATATGCTTCTGTAGGTTTTATGTGTAAAGAAGCAGAATAGGAAGAGTCTTGAAGCTTGTGAATTTCGATGCTGGAGAAGATTCCTGAGAATACTATGGACAGCCAAGAAAAACAATCAAGGGATCTGTCTATGGCAGAGATCCCCAGCCTTTTGGGCACCAAGGACCGGTTCCGTGGAGAGAGGGTTTTCCATGGATCGGAGAGTGCGTGGTTTTGTGTGCTGCCTGCATCCCACAAATGGGGCTTTGCTTGTTTGTGCGGACTGGTTGCTGGCATGCTGCAGCCTGGTACTAGTCCACGGACCGGGGATTGGGGACCTCTGGTCTGTAGACATTGTCAGTCATGTGGATGGACTCAGAGTAGCAATGTGAACATGGCGGTAATAAACCTGACGGACCAAATTAGGAACAGATCATGATGGAGAAAATCTATCTACAGTAGGTGGTTGCTAAGAGTCAACGTTCATGGCCCATAATAAATTGTTCCGAAGCTGTTTAAATCTTAGATATTTTCAACCCACATTGAAGGTGGCTAAGAAGAGATGAGTACATAACAAATCAGAACAAAGTGGGCTTTTTAAAAGACATGGAGAGACGGTGCAATGGATAATTATAAAGCCAGTGTGTGGGTAGAGGCAATTGTGTTACTTCTTGTAAAGAGCTCAGGTGGTTTGGGCAACTGTCACTTTAAACGAAAGTGGAGCCACCCTTCAAAATCACAGAAGCTGTGTCATACTTGGGGAATTCCTTAGTTCTATATAAATCTCTGTATGCAACACTTTAAAAGAAATGGCTCTTCCCCCGTGACAACTTTGGAAAAGCGGTTAAAAGTGGAATGCATCATACTGGGCTGTTTGCAGACTTTAGGTTATCTTAAAGGCACCCTTGGCAGACCTTAGCAAGAAAAGGTGGAAGGATGTATATTTGGTATATCTTTCAGCTTCTAAAACCTACACACTTCTGAGATGTACGGGGTTATAGTGTGAAGTCCTTGGTGCCTCTCTAAACTTGGCTGTTTCCTTGCAGACCTTTCGTTATCAGATTAAAAGGGAGTGGGGTTACTCTATCAGAGTTGATGGGTCTTATTTTCCCCTTGGTAGTTCCATCATGAGTCTGTTGTTTACTGCTGGATTGTCTTTTGGAGTTGGTAGTTCTTTGATGAGGGTATTGTTTACTGTTTGGTAGTAAGTCTGATGTTAATCCCTGTTTATCTGGGGGTTGATTGCTGGCAAGATGTTCTGGTCTTTTTGTTACCTTTTTTTAGTCTTTTTATTGTCTGTTTCAAATGATGTGTAAGTGTCGTCTATCTCTATGTGCTTGTTAATGGCTGATTTTTCTGAATGCCTAGCTTCCAGAAATCCCCTAGCGTTTTTTAATTTAGTTGCTCACAATTTCCCTGTTGAAACTATGTTAAGTCTGTCCATGTGTTGTGAAATTAATCAGCTTTCGTTGTGCCTTCTGATGCTAGTTGGCATTCATGGATGCAGCTCTGCTAATCTTCTGTCTGTCTGTCTTAGACAGTAGCTGCTAGAGTCTTTACAGTCTAGGTTGTAGATAACTCCTTTTTTTTTTGTCTATTCCTGGGTTGTTTGATTTATTTAAGATGTTTTGGAGAGCTTTAGTTAGCTTGCATGCTATGGTGATACCACGTCGTAATATCCCTCCCAGTATTCACACTGGGCCCAAGAATGCAGCTCAGACTTGTTTTATCTATTATGAGAATAGAAGGGAGCACACCCACTTCAAACATGATTTGAATGTGAGTGTTTACTGAGGATGACTCAGAAAAACGTTTTCTAATGGGAGCGCAATGGGAAATACCCCGATTATAATATTGCCAGGTGCCTTGCTGTCAGAGTTCATTAAAATTATTTATACCTGGTAGAAAACTATCTAGAAAAGACCTTAGGGGAGAACAATAATATCATCCAGGTAGAAACGGGGCCTGCCATTATTATACAATTGGCTAATCCTCTGGGTATTACATCTGGATATACTAAGGATAGTCATATTAATCCCTTAACAGCTTTACTATGATATAGAAAAGAAGGCAGGACTAAACATGCGAAAACATTAGATAAATTCATGTGACCAGATTATTCTTGGATATTAAAGCGACCTCAAAAAAAGGGACCAAATTATGGGGACTATAAATAGAATCGTAGGGCTTGAAGGGACGTAGGAGGTCTTCTAATCCAACCCCCTGCCCACAGCAGGAGTTTTCACACCATTGCGGAGAAATGGTTGTCCAATCTTTTCTTGAAATTCTCCAGTGATGGAGCACCCACAATTCTGGGAGACAAGCTGTTCCATTGATTAATCATTAACGATAAAGAAATTCCTCCTTATTTCCTGATTGGCCTTTCCTCTGAGCTTCCACCTGTTGCTTCTTGTCCTACCCTCAGGTGCTATCAAGAATAAATTGACATCTTCTTCCCGATGTCAGTCCTTCAAGTATTGGAAGATTGCTATCGTAGCTCCCCTCAGCCTTCTTTTCATTAAGCTAAGCTGTTCCTCCAGTTGTTCTTAATAGGATTTAGCCTTTGGACCCCTTATTGCAGTGGTGGGATTCAGCCAGTTCGGACCATTTCGGCAGAACCGGTAGCTAATGTTTTGTTGCCCAGGCCCAGAATGGACTTCCGGAAGCGGCATCCATACAGAGAACTGGTTGTTCACACAGATGAATCCCAGCACTTCCTTATTGTCTTTGTTGCTCTTCTCTGTAATCTTTCTAGGGAAATCTTGTACTGGGATGAACAGAACTGGATGCAATATTAACTGGACTTCAATGATTCACTTAACAACTATGCCAAGAAAGGTTGTAAAATGGGGCAAAATTCAGTTAACAACTGACTCACTTAGCAACAGAAATTTTAGGCTCAATTGTGGTCATAAATTGAAGAGTACCTGCCTAGAACAGTATTGACTACATTTTCTTGGATAAAATAAAGAATGAGCCTGAAAAGGGGGGCTAATTTGAAAGAGATTTATAAAGGTGAAAAAATAAAGGACAAAAATAACATTAATATATAAAAAAATAACTACATTAAAGCTCAGGTTTTTGAAATAAAGGGCTACCTTTCATAATAAAGGGCATATAGCCAGCATAAATATAGGTCATGTCAATTCAACTGGAAGTCAGTGGAGACAGAGAAAGAAAACTCCACCTGGCTAGATCAAGATTTAGCAATGTTGCATGCAAACCTGGGAGTTCCCAGGAATTCTTCACAGTTGTTGGAAATTCAGACATCCGCCTGCAGTCTGATGGCAGGAGAAAAGTATTGCTTCCGTGTGGAATTGGCGTTGCAATTTCTTCCATCCTTAAGGTCCACATCAGCATTTACACATTTGTGCTCTTATGAATCCCTCCGGAGTGGGAGGGACTGTTTTTATTGGGACTTATGAATAATCAATTAGAGACTTGATGGAAGATTGATTTTATTTATGGTAAGATTATTATATGCATATGGATAGAGAAATATTGAAATTCGGTACCCACAGTGGTGGCTTAAAGGGTTGTGAAGAGGACAGAATTAGCAGACACGACAAAAATTGAACTGTTTTATCAGGGATAAAACAGTAAGTACCTTTATAAATGATTGGAAATCTTTTATGGACTTTCTCCTGAGGAAGGAAAAAAAGTGGAATGATGAGTTCTGGGTTTGCCTACTTAAGAGTTAAATATGGGATAGAAAGAATGTGCACAGAAATTAAAAATTTAAAGAGAAAAGAAGGATAATTAATGTGTAAGCATTATAAAGAAGTCGGGAAGCCACTTAGTTTTCCTCTCTGATTCTGTTGCTTCTTTCACTTTTTATTTTACCCTTTCCCTCCCCCTAAATTTTGTATTTTTTTATTTTCTTTTAACAATTATGTACATATATAGAGTAGGCGGGACTGGTAGAACGCGTGCTCATAGGAGGATCGTGATTGGCTGACAGCGGCTTCTTCAGACGTCTTTCAACCAATCACGCTTCTTCTCTCCCAGCGGCCGCTTTCCATGTCTCCCCGAGGCCTGTGGATGAGGAGCGTGTAAAGGAGTGATTTGATGCGTGCACAGCGAGTTTTAACGGTGCTGTGCAAAAAGAAAAGCTGGCAACAAACTGGTGCCCGCGAAATAGGCCTCCTCCGTAGGCGCAGACTGCTGAGAGACGCCGAGCCACTTCTGCGCATGCGCTCATCCGTTCTCGCGTCTGCGTCATTCGTTCCCTTAAGGAAAAAAGAGAAAGGGGCTTTGTGCGCATGCGCGCGGTCATTTCCACTCTCCGTTTCGCAGTCAAGGTCTCTTCGAGCAGTACCCTCCTCCTCCTAGCTCTGATTGGTTTGCTCTTATCCGGTTTACAGCACTCTGATTGGCAGCGCGTCCTGCCCAGCAAAGGAATGGGGATCCACCTATCAACATTTCCACGATTAGCCCATCGCTCCTCACTCCCCTACGTCATCCCTTGATTGGATCCTTGCTGCCTCCGCTCCCGCCCACCGCCCGATCCGCTCGTGCCTTCGCGCTCTGACGTCACGAGCAACGTCACAGGCCGAGCCGCTCCCCCCCCCTTCCCGTTAAGTAAATGTCGTTCCAAGCCGGGGAAAGCGGGGGTTGGGTGCGAAGTAAGAGACTTTCAAAAGCGGGAGGAAAAAAAAAAGTCAGCGCAGGTGTATCCGCGAGGAGTCCCGCCGCCCCCCCCCGCTCCGAAGCTCCCTTCCAGCCCCCTCACGGTGTCAACTAGGCCGGGCCAGGCTTGGTCAGGAGAAAGACCCGCGGAAGAACACGAACGTGAAAGAGGCAGTGAGCCGTCCTACCCCTCTCGGAGAACCTTGAAGCGAACGGAGGGAGGGGGGGGCGGGGAGGAGCGAAAGCAGTTCCGGCCGCGTCGCCTAAAAATAGCGCCCCGTGGAAATCCATGCGCCCGTGTCAGTGTCTCCGGAGGAGACTCGGCTGAGGAGGCGGCGGCGGCGGCGGCGACCGGGAGGCGGCAGAAGCGGCGGCGGCGGATGGGTGAGTCTGGCGGCTTTCCCGGGAAGGAGCGAAGCCGGGCCCCAAAGGGTGAAGGTCCGGCTGCGAAGTGTCAGGGCCGCCAAGCCCCTCAGAAGTGGGAGGGGGGGGCTGGTCGTTGCCTCCCCTCAAGTCTTCCCGAGTTAGGACCGGAGTTAACGGCCTCGCCTTTGGGGGCCCTGGGGGGAGGGGCGGCGGGAGGGGAGGGTCGGAAAGCCAGCAAGTGCCCCCCTCTCAAACTTCGCGCTGGGATGGAAACAGCCGCTGCTCTCTCCACTTCCATCCCGACGCGCGGGGTAGGAACCCCCCCTTCTCGTCCTTTAACGTGGGAATGGCCAGACCCGTGTCTGCTGGGAGTCACGAGGGTTTAATGGAGGATGCTGGCCGTGCGGGGGTGCTCTGGACCAGCGGGCAGGTCCGAAGGGCACAGGCGTGCATGCACGCGTGTCCCTGGGCGTCGTCTGAACGGATATTTGCGTTGGGAGGGGGGTTAGGACGGGTTTTAGGGCCGTATTCACAAGAGGAAGGAAGGGGGGAGCATCGCATCTGCATCCACATGTTTGTAAACACCTGCGATATGTTGGGGGTTGGTGAAGCCTAATAGAGATGCGTGGCAACCCGTTGGTGTGAATGTGGGTGCAGGGCGCCCTTTAAGGGGCACTTATTTGATTCTCTCTAGATGAGACGTGGGCATGTGTGTTTTCTATCTGGATTGCAACTGAATTGACCTGCATTCGGATTTTTCACTCTTTTTTAGGGGGGGGGGGGATGTTCTTTTTTGTATGCTTAGCAGAATGTGGATTGGCCAGAATAAGGGCTGAAATGTACTTCTTCCAGAGGTTGTGTGTTTTGTGTATACAGCCAGAATGTTTTGGATTTTTATTTATTTTTTTTATACTCCGCCCCCCCCGCCCCCCATGGAATCTGTTAGAGATTGGGAACATTGTTTTCTGCATCTCTTTATTTCTTGTTTTACTATACAAGACAAGATGTTCAAGGCAGTTTACAAGCATATTAAGATGTCAGAAGCAGGCTTCAATTTTTTTTTTTTTTTTAATTCATGCCATCTTGTCTGGTTTTTCAGGGCTTATTTTTTTTTTTTAGGAAGTAGTGAGGTTGGCGAGTAAGAGAAATGTCAGGGAATAAGTTACGTAAATGGCAGTCTTCCTAGTGTTAGCTCTTTAGAATGAGGAAAAATGTCTTTTTCTTGATATATACTCTGGTTCCCTCTCACAGGCTGTCAATTCCTCCATATACTCTCCTGGCAATATCCTTATTTTTCCCACTTTAACCCCACCACCATTTGTCTATGATGTTGCGAAGAGTCACACACAAAAACTCCCTTATGGCCAATGACCAGCCCCCATTTCATAATGTAAAAAGGATATAGATGTGTAAAACTATAATATCAAAAGCAAATGATAATACAGTTTGTGGAAAGGTCTGTTTCGTGTTGATGGTATGATTCTTGGGAGTGATGTTGTATTAGCAGTGTGTGGTTTTTTAACTTAAAATTTCTATTGTCAAATAGAACTATCAGATGCTGAGACTAAGTTTTGTGGATGGTAAGGGAAGCATTTAATGGGTTGAGCAGGAGAATCTCTTTCGAATTTAGGGCTTAGGCTCACATTATGGAAGATGAAATGGAAGGGATGCTTTCTCACCAGTAAACGGGAGTACATTGCTCTTTTTGTTTTTACTTAAAATTTTGAGCTGGCTTTGACCAGAGTGGCAAAGTCTAGCTGGAAATATTTATCCACATTCTGTAACATCAATAGAGATACCTGTTTTGGTCCACTGGGAGAAGACAACCATGGAAACATTTTCTCATGCTTGCCAAACTATTTAATTTTTCAATTTTATTGTCAATATATATATATATATTTAAAGCAACATTATAGTATTCATTTTTTTAAAAAAAATGAAGCTTGATTTTTTTTTTGGCCAGGAAAAAACATGACAAAGTAATAGAGTTCTTTTTATTTCATTGCAAAACATTGTTCCTACTTTGTAAGTGGTGTTGGTCATTGAGAACCCACTTGTTTAGAAATAATTCTGTCTTTATTAAGTGTTTAATGAGTGGCAGTAGGCGTTTTCTTTCAATGGGTGCTGATAGTTTGGTATTGTCTTTCTGGCTTAGTGTATAAAAATGGTGTAAAACTTGTAAGCCTTGCCACGGGTGCTGTTTAGCTCACAGGTTTGCCTTGTGAAACACTTAGCTCTAGGAAGTGAATAGAAGGCAGTATTTTTTTCCCCCAGAATTGCAACAATGTCCCTTCCCAGATAATACTAGTTCTTCCAAACAAGAGATTTTTGTTTGTTTCCTTTCAATGTGTTCTACTTTAAATCGAAACAGCCCAAACAATGTATCTAATGTGGCAACTTTAAGAATAAAATCAACCTTGTGTAGAATAAGAATATAAAATGATTTCAGATTATGGTATTGACCTGTAGATACTGGTGTATCTTATTTTTATTCGTGAATTCATGAGGCACAGGTTGCCACATTTCTTAAGAAAATTTAAAAGCATATTTTGACAGTTCATTGTTTTTAATATGAAGCTTAAAAGAAATGGCAGCATTTTTTTTTAGTTAGCCAAAATTGTCCTAAAATGTTAACTTTTTTTCTGTGTTGAAAATTATATGATTTCTTTTTTTATTCATTTTCAGGCTAGTTGCTGTTCATGCCAAAGATGAAGGAAAACAATTTAAATTAGTATTATAAACCAGCAACAATAGATTTGCATTTATTTTAGGCTATAGTTATGATGGAATTGTAACTTCTAAAGTTTAATAAGAGTGGGAATAACATGTATTTGTTACTATGAATGATTGGAATGCATATAAGTTGGGGAAGAAAACCAATCTAAAGCAAGTGGCTTGGGGATGATTATAAAGTAAAAATGCAATGGCTCTAAGATTAATTTTGCATATCTGTTGATGAGTGAAGTATGATTAAAATAGAAGAATGGTTATCCTATGATTATAAATTATAAAACATGGCTTGGAAATATCTAACATGAATGTAATAAGATGAGCCCTGGAAGCAAATGCACTGGAGTAATTGGCAAATGACTTTGCAAAGTGAAGTTCCTCAGTGTGAAATGGTTGTACTAATGCTTGCTTACTGCTCTTAGCTAATGTTTGTTCTGTATTTGAAGTAATGTGGGGGAAAGGAGTAGGGAAGAGCAGATGAGTGGCATCTGGAAATGGAAATAGGTGAGGTGACATGATGAGATACGTTCAATAGCATTTTTAATTTGGGTCCATGTAGCAGGTGGATTAAATATAGAAGGTGGGTGTGATTTTTTTTTTTTGAGCACTTGAGAGTCTGATCTGAGAGTCATATTTTAACACTGCTTTCATTATTGCTCTCTGCCTGAAACTCTTAACTGTTTAAGAAATTTAAGCTGATGATCTAAGTGAAGTTCCTGGTTCTCCAGTCAGTTACTTAAGGATTGAAGACTTGTTTTCTCCTTTAGTGTAATACAGGTAGTCCTCGACGTATGACCAGAATTGAGTCCAAAATTTCTGTTGCTAAGTGAGACATTTGTAAAGTGAATTTTGCCCTATTTTATGACCTTTCTTGCCATAGTTGTTAAGTGAATCACTGCAATTAAGTTAGTAACATGGTTGTTAAGTGAATCTGGCTTTCCCATTGACTTTGCTTGTCAGAAGGTCACAAAAGATGACCACTTGATCCCAGGACACTGCAATTGTAATAAACGGTCATAAATCAATTGACAGGTGTCTATAGTTTGATCATATGACCCTATGAAAAATGGTCATGTCACTTTTTTCTGTGCTGTTGAAACTTCGAACAGGCACTAAATGAATTGTTGTAAGTTGAGAGTGACCTGTACTACAGCTTTCAGATCTGTGGTTTCTTCATAATTGCCATTGTCCAATGTTTCTGAAAGAACCGATAATAATATGTGAACACTTAAGCATTAGAGTGATTATATCAATGCACATAGTATAAAGTTTCATATTTCTTAATGTCTGAAACCTTTGAAGATTAACATGTACATATTTCTATTCTTAATGATTCTACATAGTATAGCTATTTGGACAAACGTACATATGGTAGTCACTGACATTATAATTGAGGAAACAAGGGAGCGTTATCTTGAGTTCCAGAGCTTCCTTACTTTGTGCATATATAATTGTATGTATCGACTGCCTACAGTTTTTCCAAATACAGTAAATGTCAAATGTCTTTGGCTGTGATGTTAAATACTCTATTGGCCATTCTGAGCTGTGATAGTGCAGTGGTTACAATGCAGTATTGAAGGCTAATTCTGCTGACTGCCAACTGCCAGGAATTCGATTCTCACTGACTCAAGGTTCATTCAGCCTTCCATTCTTTTGAGAGCGGTAAAATGAGGACCCAGATTGTTGAGGACAACATGCTGACTTTGTAAACCGCTTAGAGAGGGCTGTAAAGCACTGTGAAGCAGTATATAAGTCTTAAGTTCTATTGCTATCGTCACTGACATTATACTTGAGGAAATAAAGGAGCTTCCTCATTTTGTTTCATATTTAACTGTAACAACTGCCTACAGTTTTTTCCAAATACAATACACGTCAAATGTCTTTGATTATGATGCTAAATACTCTATTGGCCATTCTGCTAGGATACTAGGAGTGGCAACCTGCTGTTATGGAAAAACCCGATTATTTAGTGAGAATTCCTCCATTTCCCCCCCCCCCCACTACCAGAGTTGCAAGGAGCAATATGATGATGTTACTTTTTATTTAGGTGTCTTGTAACTTGTTACAGTATGTTCAATTCTAGAAAATACTGCTTAACTGAAAGTATTAATGGAAATATGCTTGCTTCAGAATAATTTGAAGTTTGCTTATTCCCATTAACACATTAATCAGAAAATATAGAGAACTTAGACACTAATTCTTAATATGAGTCTTAAAATGGCCAGCATAGAAGTATGCTGACAACAATTAAAAGATAGGTGCTACACTATAACTACAGATACTAATGACCTTCAGTAAACAATAAGTGGTTTAATCTCATGTCAATCTAAAATGCAGCTAAATGTTCATCTTATTACTGAGATCATGCTGGAAACTGCAAATCGTTTTGATTCCTGCTACTCCAGGTAAAGCTTAAATGACCTCTATCGCTGGTAGGCCAGGTGCTATTTCTATGGCAGTTGCTTCAAATGAGTTCCTTGAGGGAGGCCTGGGCTAGCTGATAAAAGTGACAGTAAAAACTAACAGTTCTTCCTCCTCAGTTTTGCTTCTCTCCTTGTAATCCTCCATTTCTATAGCAAGATGGAAAATGTCCGGGACTGTAAGAGTAATTGTTGCTTTACATGATTTGTTTTTAATTGAACATGCCTTTATTTATACCTCCATTACAAATTACTCTGAAATAGTTCTCTTTCCTCAAATTTCCATTTTTGTTCAATTTCTTCATTTCTCATGTGCATTCCCTATATATTTCTTGTCTTCATAGGCTTTATTCTTGGTGCTGATTGTACTGATAGCAATTGATAATTTATGTCTACATTATGGCTCAAGTGTATAACAAAAATGTTCTGAATTTTTGAAATTTCCACAGCATATGCCCTAAAACATGAAGGAGAAGTTAATTTTCCTTATATTGGCCTCCCTGTTTTAAACTAAATTATGTTTTCAGTGTGATGGCTGGTATTGACAGAATTGGAGATTAATGAATAAATAAAAGACATGCTATGATTTAGGATTCTTTAGGAAATTACCAATAGTCTATCAAAGCTTTGTTCTGCTTTAAATTGTTTTATTAAAAATAATTCAGCTGATTCTAGTTACAATAACATGAATGTAAACTTCAGTGCAAAAGAATAGGAAAGGACAGGTTGAGTTAGCTGGAATAAATTGTATTTTAGTAAACATCTACAAATGACTATTGTCATATGAATAAGTATGCAGTAACTTGAGTGGAAGAAATTTTTCCCTTTATCAAGTGAGGTACTGTGGCCTGACCTTTGGGCCTTTGAAAATAAGTATGGATGTTCCTAGCAGTTGGAGGAAGAAGAGGCAGAATTCTGGGCTCTGGGAATCAGCCACAAAGAACACAATATTGTACAGAGAGTTTATTAGTCATGTACGTTGCTACTAAAGTTCTTGCTTTGCAGGAGTTGTTATTCATATGTCCAAATTGTTAGGGCTGTAAAAAGTGTGATTCCTTCTTACAGTAATTACCTGTTAACTTTACATCCCAGACTCTTGACTTTTTTTTTAATTTAGGAGAACCAGGTGATATATACGATGCTTCATCCTCCTGTTTTTTCCCCCACCACAGCTTAACTGAGAAATTGTAACTGATCGAAACCCGGTGACACTGATCTTCTATATATAGCTAACAGTAGAGTATAGTTATAGCTAAGAGTAGAGTAGTACAAGAGCCTGGGTATTCTAAAGCCAATCCACCACCTTAACCTGGAATGATCCACTTAAAGCCTGATGCAGATAAGCTATGTGCTTCTACTCAAAACAGGTGGAGGAGACTGCCTGGAGGACAGCAAAGCTGTGTTTTACATGACACAGATGTCCTGATGTGATGCTCAGAGTGAAGTGCTACTTCATTTTCCATAGCACATCTGAAGGAGGGTGCATCAGTGAAGCATTGATTGAAAATGAACTACCTCTTGAGGCTTCACAGAAGCCTACAAACTATGGTTTTGATATGAGCTGTGATAAAGTTCGGGCAGTTCCCCGATTCAAGGAAAGTTCTTTGAACAGATCAATGACTGGAATAGATTAACTGATTGTAAATGTATAGTAAAAGGTATAAATGAAATCTATTTTCTTCCTATTATATGGGAACTCTCCAAGTTTATCAGTTTATATAGAGTATCTGCTGCCTGTTTTATTTAAAACATATAACCAATATATAATAAATGCATGAATGATTTCAGTAGAAAGATTTGATTATGGTATTGTTTACTTTATCTTTATTGTTTACACTTTATCTTCCTCATTCTATCCTAATTCTTGCTAATGGTTGGAACAAGCTTGTTACAAGATATTATTGCTTCCTGAGTTTTCCTTAAATAACACTTGCTGAAATGTACTACATGTGGTTGACTGTCTGATTTAGAAGTGTATCTGGCATAGTATCCAATGAATGAGTAAAATATAGTGGCAGTTGAAAACAAACATTGAACTACAGCAATCTTACGCCTACTGTGTGGGAGAATTTTTAATATGCTTCCAGAGTTTGACTTAGTGGCTGCATAACTTAAGTATGTACAGTAGGTAAGCTTAAAAAGTTATGAAACAATTTATCATCAAGTGACTGAAAGCCCAGTCTTATTACTTATTACTATACCTTTGTTTGTTTCATTTTCAATCGTGTTTCCTTGTACAGAGATTAATGGAAGATTTGTTACAGTGTCGCTAAAATCCTTAATGAAATCATTACATCGGACTTGCTTAGAATTTTATAATACTTGATGCATAATGGTGTTTTCACTTACCTTTTGAAGCAAAAGAATAGCAATCTATCCCTTTTCAGATATGTATTGAATAGTACATTTCAACCACAGTGATCTGAAAGCTACTATATAGTTGCGTTGCAAACTGGCATTCTTACAAGCAACTGTTTTTGGTAATTTTAAATTGGATCTGTCTTCTATGCCCGGAGAACATAAAAATGGCCCTGCTAGATCAGATGAAGATCCATCCTAGTTCTCCATTTATTCATTTTATTAAATTTATATGTCACCCATTTCACTAACCGCAAACTCTGAGTGGCTTACAAACATAAAAACAGAAGTATAACATTGAATATTAATTTATTTCAATTCATATGGTGATCAATTGGAATGGTTTCAGTCAGGCGGTGGAGAAATAAATTCCACGTCTACCTTCCAACTTGTGTTGAATCATGTCTTCCAACATAGTATCTCTTGATAGACTTGTCCTCCATGAATTTATTGAATAATATTTTAAAGCCTTTCAGATTGGTAGATATGACCATATCCTGTGTAATTAATTATATGGCTCTTTGAATAAGTACTTTTTGGCTGTTATACAAGTTGTCCTCGACTTACGATTTTTTTTAGTACTGTTCAAAGTTAGAATGACACTGAAAAAAGTGGCTTATGACCAGTTTTCACACTTATGGCTGTTGCAGCATCCGCATAGCCATGTGATCAAAATTGGGGCGGTTTGCAACCAGCGTGTATTTATGACGGTTGCGATGTCCTGGAGTCTCATGCTGATCATTCAGAACCTTCCCAGCTAGCTTTTGACAAACTCAATGGGCGAAGCAGATTCGCTTAACAACTGCATGATTCACTTAATAACTTCAGTGACTCTCTTAACAATTGTGGCAAAAAAAGGTTGTAAAATGGGGCACAACTCACTTAAGAACTATCTTGCTTAGTAACAGAAATTTTGGGCTCTATTGTCATAAGTCAAGGACTATGTGTAGTCAGCTTTATTGATCGAATTCTAGTGCTAAATGTTTTGAGAAAGGGCAACAGTTTCTCCCTATTTACTTTCCCTGTGCTGTGTTTGATCTTTATTGATCAAATTCTAGTGCTAAGTGTTTTGAGAAAGGGCAATAATTTCTCCCTATTTACTTTCCCTGTGCTGTGTATGATCTTGATCAGATGCTCTTTCCAAAGCTTAAAAACAAACCAAGATGTATTTAGCCTTATAAATGCAACAAACCGGAATGCTGGATATAGTTGGCATGGATTGTGATTAACATCACTCAGCTTAGTAGGAAGAAACAAGTAGGAGTAACAAGTCAGATGTTTTGGCACAAAACAGAGGAACATAAAGTCAGGAATCTTTATTTCTAGTGGCTTCTTGTATGTGAGTCAAAGTCTGCCAGCTGGATTTGTGCTAACATAGGATTAAAACTCACAGCCTCTCATTTTTAGCCCAGTGCCTTTAACAACTATACCAAGTTGATGCTCAGAAGATATATGTAGAAACAAAATAAACATCACTGAATTTGTATGCTTGCTACCTTTTTAAAATTCAAAACAAGCATTGCTAGAAAGGTTAGGTACAAATGTCTTAAGCGGTTATTTGTAATCTACCACACTGTGAACTTCACATTAGTGTGGGTATGTATCTATATATGTATAATAATTTATGTGTATGTAAATATATATGTATACACACAATTTATTATCAACCCAAATCAGAGTTGATAAAGGCCTCTTCAATGAAGGTTGTGGACTATAATCTAGCACACTGATTGAATGCAGACTGGTAATGTTTTTCAGCTTCCTAGTCTACATATACATATATGTAGCTGTGTGTGTCTATGCGTGTGCATAGCCAGACTTTTATAGGATGAAGTTGATGTTACTATATCTGTAACTGGAAAAGTAGTCATTTTTCTAATTTATTCTCTTGAAAGAGCAAGCATTCATACAGGAACTAACAACCTGAAACCACAAAAGAATATGTGGTAAGTAGTTACCTCCTCAAAATATAAGCTCTGTTGCAGCTACAAGCGAAAACTTTAGGTGAAAAGGGCGCAAAATCTCCTTTCCACGAAACACTGGAAAACTATAAACAAGCATTTAATAAAAAGTTTTCAATTTTAAATGCTATGTACCTAGAATAATCAGATTTAAATAATATTCTGTACAATTTTGGCAACATAAGCATTAAAACACATTATAAACTAGTTTGGATTACCTGGTTGTATAACATTTGCCTGGTGAGAAGGGCATACAGTTGTCCAGCATGGAGCCCCAACAGCTAAAAAATCACTTTTTACTGATTAAATAGTTGAAGTGGAAGAAAAAGAAGCTACAGTATTAACTGGTAGAAAAAAAACAGATTACTAAAATTTGTCACTATATTGATACAATAAGCACTTGATTTAGAACCCCAATCAAAAGCATGCTGCGGATTAGGAAGAAAAAAAATTAAAAATTAATAACAATTTCAAGGGATGCTGATAACTCACCAGCCCCCACTTTTTGCTGATGCAAGTTGAAATAGTAGATCAGTGTGGTTGTTGGTATTTCAGCTGTTGCCAGCCGATCATAAGCAGACATTGCTTCAGCTGCTATAGTTCTTCAGGCAAGGAGATAGTGAAAGACTTGAGGATGTACTGCCAATTTTGAATTATTTGGCAGGGACTCCTCCTTCTGTTGCGTTAGATTTGCAGAAGCATCTGGCATGCACTATAACTCGACTGTTTCCAGTTTGTAGTGTCTGCTCATAAAACACGATATTGGAAAATACAGTCATTATCATTCTTCAGTTTTTAATGTATCTGTTTGGAGGTGAGTCTTGGAAGGGGCTGAATTGTTGCCATTGGTATCACTTAAAGGCATTTTCAAATTGGTTTAGATTTTGGCTTATTCCAAAGCTTCCAAACAGGTTATTTTTGTAGAGATAAGATTATAAAACACCAAGATCAACTCTAAAACAGAATTTTTAAGTGAGATACAGAAATACATGCACATCACAGTCCATTTTGAATACCTTTAGAGAGAGAAATATCTAAGTAATAAAATGTCCCATGAAGGGAAGAGGGTTGTTTTTATTTAAAATGTATTAAACTGTATTTTATTGCTTATGCACATCACCTTCCTGTCACTCCTTCCTTTTCTGCTCTGGCATTCTAGGAAACCAGGAAGTTTTCAACTAAACTTAAAGCAGAAAGCATTATGTTTTAACTGTAAAAGTTGTTTCTAGCTTTGGAAGAAAGCAGTTATACTTTTAGTAAAATGAAACAACGCAAACATAATGTATTTTATATATAATGCTGAATTATTTCCTGTATCTTGATATCAGTTTGCTGCTTGAACATGGGTAGGAAAAAAATGCATAACTTGCATGAAACTCTCATCACCCATCTGGATAGTTTGGTTTGGTGCCTCCATTGAATTGCTAATTTTATAGGACATAATTTTCACTTTTTTTCCCCAGTGTAATTTTTCCACTGAGAATCTGCAGAGAGAGGGAATCTTGACAATTTTATCTAGGAGCGCCTACATTTTGACAGCACTGTCAGAAATCCATAATTAAAGAAACTATTACCCATATAATTAGAGCCTGTAAAGTTACATTTTATTGAGCTAATGTGTGTAGCAATTAAGGTATCAGGTGACTGAGTTTTGTTCTGCCCTGGACATGAAGCCAGATGGGTGGCCTTGGGCCAGACATTCTCTTTCAGCCCAAGGAAGGAGGCAATGGCATGCAAAACTGTGCCATGGAAACTTTAGGGATTAGGTCAAGCAGTTAAAAGAAGTCAACAGTGACTGGAATGACGGTATTTATTACCGTATATATGATTGTTTGATAGATTGCATCTTATTGAATGCAGTATATAGTGTACTGGGGACTCTAAGCTGAAAGTGTGATTCCAAAAGTCAATATTTAAAAAAACACCATATGGCCCAAAATATATACTATGACAAATAACTTTAACTACAGCTTTTTCCTAGGACACATTTTCTTGCTCTGTTCCTTCTTTATGTTGTATGTCAGAAAGACATAACTGACAGCTCAGATATTGGTTTTACATTTAAAGAAGCAGCCATTAAATATCCAAATTAGTGTTAATGCTTCAAACTGTGATTGTTTGAATTGAATGTAAGCTTCAGCCTCCTTGGGTTGTCCTTATGATTTTGCTTAGTCAAAAAATCTTTTTGCATGCCAAACTAAATTAGGTTTACTTGCATGTATATGTCACTGAAGTTAGTTGCGTAGTTTAAAATATTTTATCACGATGAAAATTGCAGCCTTAGTTTATTATGTTGTGTTTGTGCACTTGAAATTGTCAGTGAAATCTTAAGACAACTTACTATGCAAACATTGAAAGTTCAGCTTTATGATATTAATCATGTTAAAAAAATAAGATAACACGGTAAAGCAAGGGTCGCAATGGTAGAGATATAAAATATGTGTACTTAAGTGTACCATGCATCACCAGGCCTTTTTTCTAAAGCTCATCATGACATGTTAAATAAGTATACAGACTAACAGTTGAATTATAAAGATAAAATATTTTTTCTTGGTGTTCTGATATGTTCATGCCATCCATTAAGCTACAATATTTGGTCAGAAATATTACTGCTTAAAGAATTTGGGGATATAATGCACACTGCCCCTGGAGACATCCACCTATACATAACGCTAGATTAGCATTTCAAAATTAAAAGGGAGAAGTAGAAGATACAGGCCATTTCAGAAGAAATGGCTTTTTTTCATTAATAAAATAACGTGGGACATAGAATAGCACACTTGGTAAAATCCTGCTTGTATGGCCCAATCTACTTATTAGGTAACACAGAGCTGTGTTAGGTTATGAATGGACTTCCCATCTAAAAATGGGATAACTTGGGGTGCATTTTTTTCAAGGGTGGTGCATTTGAGGAAGGAACTGTAGACTCTTTGTTTTCACTCCCTCACCTTGATTTCTTGTAGACTTTCATTTGCTCTTTTGTTTAGGTGTATAGGCGCTTTTTATGGGCCCACTGCTGTTGCATACAGTATTATCTCAAACTAGTTGCGATCAGAAGATAGTGGCAAATAACTTGTGAAATCTTGCCAGGGAAACTTGTCCAGGCAATCACCAGGAGGCAAGACTGATTAGAAAGCATAAATAAACACACAAACTTTAATATTATATAGTATGTATGTGTACAAACTGCGCAGCCTGAAACTGCATTCTTGATAATTTGACACCTCTTCACTGTAGTATTCTAAAACTGATGTCTGTTTTATATCTCTTTCCCTGCCCTGCGCCTAATCATTTAGATAAGATTAGAAGGAAGGAGATATGGTTGGAGCTCCTATTTTTAGACTTAAAAGCAATTTTTGGTAGGAGCACTTAAATTGTGGCTGTGCCTCTGCTCTTCTAAAACTATGCAAGTTGGTAGCCATTACATAATATGCATCATATGACAGTGAACTTCATGTATTGTATTCTAAGCTCCATGAAGAATTTACTTTTATTCTGAAACTCCCATTATTCTAAAATTACAGCAGAAGGGAAAACTATGCCTTTTCAATGTATCCTACATAATGTTATACAACTCTTACATATCTCTCTTGAATTTATTTTTCAAAAGCTCTAAATACTATGAACTTTTATCGCAACTTTTGTTCTGGTTACCACCTTTTCCAGTTCAGCAATATCCTCCTTGAGATAAGCTGATAAGAAACTCTTATAGAGGTGTAAATAAATATGTGCAAGAAAAAAGCATTTCCAGGAAAGATTACCTTGAACCCTACACCTTGCCACCTAGGGTTTTGCTTCCTGAATCACAGTTATATCTTTCTAAGTGAGTGAGTTCATAGCTTCTGCTATAGCTTCTTGTAAATCTGTAATTTCCTGACAGTAAGAATAATTAGTGGAACGGCTTGCCTCCAGAGATTGTGGGTGCTCCCTCACTGTGTTTTCAAGAAGAGATTGGACACCCACCTATGTCGCCTGCTTGAGCAGGGGTTTGAAGACCTCCAAGATCCCTTATGACTCTATTCTGTGTTTTCTGTTCCCTTGAATATTTCTGCTTGATGTCAGTGAGGCCTTTAAAGGAAATTTTAGTTGCTGATTTTGATTGAATAAATATTTGCACTGCAGACAACAGCAGCTCTCTAAACTGAGCTATCCTTGAAAAGGTGAACAAGTGGTTAGTACTGGAATGGATGGCGACCAGGACACTGCAGGACTCTGGGTTAAAGTGGGAAATTAAAAAAAAAAATCTTTGAAAGAAAGATTGATAGGTCTGTCCATGTATTAACCAGGTGCAAAGCCTTTTAAATCAGCTGTTTAAGAAGAAAACGATAAAGTGCTTTATATGTTTTCAGATATTTCAACAGTCAGAGCAGAAGGCATTCATTCCGTCTTTATTCTGTGACATCAACTGTAGATTAAAGCTGCTTGTAAAATATCCCAAAATGGTTTTTGCCAGAGGACAGCAGTTACTGCAAGATGCATATGCAGTCAGATGTCTGCTCTATGTAATATGTGCAGTTACTCCTTTTCAAGAGTTGGTGTTGTTCCCAGTCCTTTAGAACTTAGCAATCAGCATTGAAACACTGAAATATTCTTGGCAGAGAACAAGTAGCTATTTATCAGGGAATCAAATTGCCTGGAAGAAATACAACTCACATTTTTTCTCTCTCTTCAAACTATGCCAGTAAGACTTGCGTGTTGCATTTTTAGGGTGATTATTGTTTGGAAGTTCTGCCATTGTCAAGTCTGTACTGTAGAATTGTTTCCACGTGTCTTGGCAAATTGGAAACACGTTGATAAATTGTGTAAAATTGACCAGTTCCTGCTTTAAAACATAGTTTTAATTCAACCGTAGAATAAATTCTCAGTGGATCATTCCAGGGGCATGCCATGCTTCAGAAACAAGCAATTTTCAATTTTTCACTCCTGGTGTACTTTCCTAATTATTAAATTGGAAATACAAACCCGCTCACATTTCAGTAGGCCTCCAACTTCCTGTAAGAAGAAAAATAAAAGCCCATTGGTGTAGTCAAGTTTCAGCAAATCTAAGAAATGCTGATTGGATCATGAACACAGGGACACAAATAAGTTTTCCAGATTGCCATTGATGCTTACCTTCTATCCAAGTCAAAGCATATAATATAATTGTAAAGATAGAGGCATTTCCAGACTGACTTCAGAAGAACAAGCCATCATATGAAAGAGTTTCCTCATTCTTTATGAACTGTTTGCAAATTACTAACTTTCTGTAGGACCAAAGAATGTTGCAGCCAATAGGAAGGTGGGATATGTTCAGATTATTCCAGGTTCTTATTCTAATCCATGCTTTTGAAGATAATGCCCAATTTGGACAATATTTTGTGATCGGTGCTTGCTTATTCTTCGCCATGGTTGTCACAGCTGCTGTGTACTGTGCTATGTGCCTTGATTCTATAGTTTTCAAAGGAATGGGAAACCTAGATTCTTGAAGTGCTGTTGAAGTTACCTCCTGTCACTTTAACCCTCATAGCCAATAGCTATGGAAGGTGAAGCTCTTTAGTAATTAAAGGACTACTTGCTCTCTCATTCTTGGTGTGAAGGAGATTTGTTTCCCATTTTCTCTATTTTATGCTTTCTTAATAAACATTAGTTTGCTAGATAACAGTGTCTTTATTCTGCTGTTCAACATGCCCACTGTCTATAAAAAATACTTTTTTTTTCATTATGAATGGCTAATTTGAAACTGGGTTCCTGTTTGTTGCTTCATCATGATGTATTGCAATCCTTTGTGTAAAAACCTTAGAAATCAGTAGCACAGTACTTTTTTTAGGTATAGGTTGTCTTTTAATAAATTTACAGGTTAGTTCCATTTCTATGGCCAATGACGTAGTGTTACAGTTGGAAAAATGTGCAAGCAGCAAAGAAATGTTCAGATTGGTAATTGGCTTGTTAGTGATGTGTGAAAACTTACAAGTTTTACAGTAATGAATATAACCTTGAATTTCTCAGCTATTTGTCAATCCGTATGTTCCTGTGAAATAGCCTTTTGGGAAAATGAAGTGCTGCATAAAAAGTCTCAAATGGATTTATTTTTAAACAGCATTCAAAAGTTGTTAGTTCTTGAATAGTATCTTATATGTGAGCCTACAGCATTATTAAGAGAAGAAGGCATAGAAAATTTTTGAAAATGGAACAAGGCCCAGAAATGTTAGGCGTCGGTTTGACTTTTTTGGTGGGAAGTTATTGGAATGATGTTTCTTTCCAATACTGGAAGGAATTTTATCCTGTTGACAGTGAAAAAGAAAAGCTACATATTTTGATTTCGTGTAAAATATAGAAATTAAAGAAATTTCTCTTTATATAAATATCTCACAATAAATAATGAATACATTTTGCATTACAATATACTTGTTAAAATTGGCTCAGGGTGTTTAAAAAGGAGCTGTTGATTTTTTTTACATAAAGCATTGGGAGATTAGTACAGCCTTGACCTGGCTTTGATAATGCAACTCATTAAAGCAGAATGTCCTTTTCTAGGTTCACCTGATTGTTGAAGGAAGATGCACAGCAACCAATGTAGAAACATTATTGATATGAAATACATGTTTTTAACTATTTTTCTTTTCTTAATTTTAGATTTCTAAATCAACCCAGTGCACGGTTCTGTGTTTGGGCTTTAGTTGTGGAAGAGAAATGCCTACCATGTGCTAGGATACAAAGTTTGTGGATCCTTTTATTTCCGTGGTTCTGGAATATAAAGAGAGAAACAGGACAAAATGGGGAGGAAGAAAATACAAATCACAAGAATAATGGATGAGCGGAACAGACAGGTGAGAGGATGCTTCTTTGGAAAAATATTTATCTTGCATTCACTTTTGTAAAAGTTGGAAAAGGACTACTATTCCAAGCTAATATTCCCCCCCCCCACAACTTTATCCTGGTAGCCGCTACGGACGAGCTACAGAAGAAAGTATGATGGAAATATTTTTATTTGGTGATATATTTATTATTATCCTAAGCCTAATGTAATTATTAGCTTTATTTGTGAGGATTGCACAAATTCATCATCATTTTTTTAGGTTCAAAGTATTGCAAAAGTTTGAGAACCCCATCTTTAATGTATTCGGATTTAAGACTTCATTTTTTTTCCCCTGTATGATACAGAATACTCAGTGGATTTATAATATTTCCATTGCATTGGAATGGAATCTGCTTAAAAAGGCTACATATTATTTATGTAACATAATTTTACTCAATAATAGATTTTTATATAAAAGTTTGTCAATTACTTGAAGCAGACATTCAATCATAGTTCTCCAGCACAGGGGTTAGCTCTGTCTTCCTGCCCATTCAGACCAGGTCAGCCAAACTTGCCACGCCTGTCCTGGGCTAGGACACCCCCAGTCTCGACCTGGTCTCCAGCCCTACAAAACGTGGCAAGCTTGGCTCCCAGAAAGAGGTAGGATAGAGCTTACCATTGGTGAATTCTCCTAAAAGATCCATGTTCATTCTCAGCAGTGCTGGGATCGGCGCTGTTTTGAATGACTGGTAGAAGAGAGAAATTTTTTTTTTCTCTTTTAAACTCCTAAGGAGAACGGAGGCTTCCGTTCTCTCTCCACCCAGTCGCATTTAGATTCTGCAGCGCTGGGATCAGCGCTGCAAGCCGAGGTTAAAAATTCCTTTCTTTTGGGTCCGTAAAGAGAACAGAGCCTTCCGTTCTACTTTCATTCACTTTATCTAGAGCAGTGGTTCTCAACCTGTGGGTCGCGACCCCATTTGGGGTCGAACGACCATTTCACGGGGGTTGCCAAACAACGCAGTCCGCCATTTTTTCCCCCTTTTCCTTAGCTGTGCTACTCCCTTTTATTCTATTGGCTTTTGAAAGCCAATAGAATAGACTCTCTTGAATAGAGTCTAATTCTATTGGCTTTCAAAAGCCAATAGGAATTGTCCAGGCTGTCTCTGCCCTGCTGAGCCCGCCAAAAGTCCCATTCTGCAAACGGTGCTGCACCAGTTGAGTAGTCCTCGACTTACGACCGGTTGAGTAGTCCTCGACTTATGACCGGTTGGGGGGTCGCAGCATTAAAAAGGTTGAGAACCATTGTACTAGATCCTGCAGCACTGCAGCCCGAGGCTCTTCAAACCTCCGGGGGGGGGGTGGGGGTGGGATTTTCCCGCGGAGCCGCATTCGGCTGAATCAGTCTAAGGAGAGCAAGTGCAAGAAGCGGGGCCTCAACAGACACTGCAGAATCGCGGAGTCAGGGGGCTCCTTTTTCCTGCCGTTTCCAAGGCCAGTTTTTTCTGCTGGGTATTTTCCTTTTAAATAAGATGGGTATTTCAACTGAAATGTTTCCAGTCCTCAGTATCAAACCATCAAATTTCAGTGAGATTGATCAGATTATATACTTTCCTTTATTAAAATGTCATGTTTCATGTATTAATCTAGGCATTGAATAGTATTCCTTCAAAGGCTTGTGCAAATCACAGTCCCTAAATTGAATAAATGCATTTTCTAAGTATGTGTACAATTTCTACACCCCTCAGTATGTAGAGCAGTATTGAGAGAAAGATGCATTGCCCCTATAATTAGGAGAGATTAATGTAACGTTTACTTAGGTTTGTAGACCTCCTAATAAAGTCTTTTAATTAATTTTAATACACTTGGCATTTCAGCTCTCTAGAGATAGACTTTAGATCCAGTAGGAATTTCCAAGGATTGAAAACTGAATGATCACTTTTATGAAGGTGACAATTAGAGAACACGATCAATTTCCATAATGGACCAAAAAGGTTTTATTAGCCTCATAATATTCAAAAACAGGTACTGTAACATTTCTAAAGGTGTTCTAATCTGTTTTTAAAACCTTTGCCCCCCCCGCCCCCACTATAGATTTCATCTGTTTTCATTGCAACAGAGCTTGCACTGACCATGCTTACAATTACATTGGAAAGTTTGGTGATCTAAATTTATAGATTAGTCCAATGTGATGTGCAGGGACATGTCTTAGATTAATCACTGGATATCATGAACAGAATGCTTTGACTTACTGTTTTCACAAAAACTACTTCTTGGCCATCCTTGCAAATTATCCCAGTTTTGTTTATTGTTACTCCCTTTCCTGTCCTCTTCGTCTTCTAATCCTAACCCTGTTACTAGAACAATGAGTCTTGCTTTATCTTACAATTACTAATAAAAGATTGCCAGTAATCACATTTTATCATTATTTCTATCTTTTTACCCTTAAAGCTCTCTAGGTATTTGCATGTGTTTCCATGATATATAGCAGCTCATAGACTGTGTTTACCTTAATGTTATTTCTAAGAGGTTTTTCAGTTCCATTTTTAACTGGAGCAGATATGAGTGACTGCGGAAAGCTATATTTTTAGTGTGTTTGTTAGGGAAAAAAATGAAGCATAAAGGATCTCCTGGAGAGTTTTGCAATTATGTGTCATTTGATAAGTTTCAGTCTGCTAAAACACAAAGGAATAATGGAGTTTACTTTCTTGTCATTTTGTAGCATTTCAAGGAGTTACTTCTGTATCTGGCTACAGTTAAGTAAATAACCAATCAGTTATGACACAAACAATACAATTGCATCAGTGTGGCTTTGGGGGAACGTAAACTGGAAGCAGAAGCTCTGCTGTGTACAATTACCTGAGCTACTTGGAAGGTCTATACAGTATAAAAAATATAGTTCTACATCTCTGAAGAATAGTTGGACAGTAAAACTCTTGGTGACATTTTTGTAATGTTTCTGAGAAACAAGGAACAAAGTAGATACACAGTGAACAGTATGGAGTATGTTTAGACTTCGATTTATGTGGGAGATGCATGAGCAATAAATGCCCCTGAAAAGCAGCAATTTGAGATGCTTAAAATCCTTTTGTTTGGAGACTTGCTCAATTTTGCAAAGGCTAATTTCTCGTCCTAGCCCTTTCCTACTTACATTGGGAAATTACAAGGATTCCAGTATCTTTTCCTTTGTAGGTAAAAAGCAACTTAAGGAAGGCAGCTTTTATCAGAAGATGGTTGATTGGGAACAAGCAAACAACCTATACACAATTGTGCCAAAATGGCTACTGCCTTTTTAGTTTAAAAGTCAAATAGTTGGAGATGGGATTTTGACTGAGGACTCAAAAGAAAACCCATAATTGAGAACTTAAATAAGATACTAAACAACCCTACAGCCTGCTGGCAGAAATTCTGTCTGACGGATAATCCATCCATCCATTTTGGAGTTCATTTCTCTGATCTTAAATTCACCAGTAGGACATTGAGACAAATGTTTTAACTATGTCCTTAAACTAGTGTTTAGTAGGTAAAGTATTTGGTAGACTAGACTTCCTATCTGGTGCAATTTGCAGCAAAATAATCTCCTCTCGGAATGTTTTCCTGACAGAGCTGTGTGAACTCACTTTTTGGGCAACTGCCAGAGATGTGTATATCTGTGTGCTTTATTTGACTCTTGATCCCACTTATTACACATGTTTGGCCAGTATCCCAGAAGGAAGTAAGAATGAGCAAATGGATGGCTTTACATGAAGAACTACTTTATAATTATTAAACTCATATTCTTGCATTAAACATTCTGTAGTCCTACGGGAACTGCCAAGCTTTATCTGTCCCGAGAGCAGTCCCATATACCTGCTTTTACACTATAGTGGCATTTAATAATGGTTACTCCTCAACTTGAGCCCAACATTTCGGTGGCTAAATGAGAGAGTGCAGTGAGTTTTGCCCCATTTTGTAACCCTTCTTGCCACACTTAAGTAAATCACTGCAAATGTTTAGTAACCCAGTTGTTAAGTGAATCTGACTTCCCTGTTGACTTTGCTTGTTAGAAGGTTGCAAAAGGTGATCACGTGACCGTGGGACATGGACCCCGTTGCCGAGCATCTGAATTTTGATCACATGATCGCCGGCATGCTGCAACGGTTGTCAGTGTGAAAAACGGTCATAAGTCACATTTTTCAGTGCTTTTGTAACTTTGAATGGTCACTAAATGAACTGTTGTAAGTCGAGGACTACCTGTATTCATTAAAGTGATCTGTCACATTGTTAGGTAATGGGCATCCTTCCAAAAACAACAATAGATGGAGCAGCTGCTTTAAAGTCCATATTCCTGTTTTGTTTTTTGTTTTTTTTAAAAAAAATCAAATATGACAATGAGTAAAAAGGAACGGCTGTGGTTTTTCTTCTCAAATACACTGTGTTATATAGCCTTGGAGTTACACAGCCAATTGTTTTTACATATGATAACCTAAAATCTGTTGAAGTCATTGCTTTAAGCCAAGTGTGATATTCCCAGTTCAAACTGATTTTGCAGATCTAGTTTGTGACTCATTGTCCCATTATTTATGTGTTTTAATTTGCTGGACTATCCTTAGTGAGATGGAGGACATAGAAACTCAGATGCTTTCTTTCTAGCCTTTGAATAACATTAAATTGTAGGTAATGGTCTTTCTGTGCTGTTCATGCATACAACTCTTCAGTGTTTCTTATAAGTAATAAATCGTTTCAGTTTAATATGTTTATCTGATTATATGTTACCCCCCAAACATACAAGCTTCTTGGCATGGGAAACACAGCCGAAAATACCGGAGGAAATGAAAAATATTTGCAGAGGTCAAGAAGATCCTTCCCATTTAAAGAATGTGCTTCAAATTATGTGATTAGTATTGCTTCCAGAGGGCAGCACAAATTAACATTGGATTATGCTGAGAATTATGTTTTTTGCAGCTCAGAATGATTCTGCCATCTAGTCCACTGCAAGTCTTTCATTATTCATCATGATGGACCTTCAGCAATGATGATTTTTAGTAAGCCACCCAGATTAACCTTTGTCCAGATTGATACCTTTCTTTTCTGATGGTTGGAGCTGTAATAAAACAGAATAACAAGTTGTAAGGGATGTTGGAGGTTTTCTAGTCCAATCTGCTGCTCAAGCAGGAGACCCTATACCATTTCAAAACAATCTGAATCCGACCTCTTTTTAAAAATCTCTAGTGATGGAGCACCCACAATTTCTGAAAGACATTTTGTCCAATAATGTCCATTTTATTGTCTATTTTTGTGGAAGAACATCCCAAGTTCATGGTTGACTTCATGTCTATGTGTATTCAATTATTTCTGTTTCTACTTGAATCAGTTTTTCTGTTGATAAAGTAATAGATACACAGAATAAACTATCTGGGAAAATATAATATAAAGTAATCTTTATTGTCACTTTTTTCTGTGAACCTACTGGCACACATTAAAAAATGAAATTCTGATGCCTTCTGTCTGTCTGTCTGTCTATCTATCTATCTATCTATCTATCTATCTATCTATCTATCTATCTATCTATCTATCGACTTCAAAATGCAATTTGTGATATCCTGTAAAAAAGCTCTGTTAACATAAAAAAGTAACCTCAAAGGTCTGGTGGGTCCAGCTGTTCTGGAACACATTCAGACTTTTGCCATTAAATACATCCTGCTGAAATATTTCTTCTCCCCTTTTGTTTTTAGGTGACCTTCACAAAAAGAAAGTTTGGATTAATGAAGAAAGCCTATGAACTAAGCGTGCTTTGTGACTGTGAAATAGCACTCATAATTTTCAACAGTTCTAATAAGCTCTTTCAATATGCCAGCACTGATATGGACAAAGTTCTTCTCAAATACACAGAATACAACGAACCCCATGAGAGCAGAACTAACTCAGATATTGTTGAGGTAACACATTACCATTCCCTACTTAATGTATAGTAGTTGTATTAAATATTAGTAAGTGGTATTTATTTCTAGATAGATCATTGTTCGTTTCAGTTCTCATTACTAGTTTGGTGTAGTAGTTAAAGTGTTGAATTGGGTGGGTGGAGACTTGATTCTAGTCTATCCTCAACTATAAAATCTCATTGGATAAATTTGGGCCACTCTTCTCTCAGCCCAATCTGGCTACAGAGTTATGGGGTAAATGGGAGTATTATATATGCTGCTGTCATCTTCTGAATGAAAGGTGGAATATGAAAACAAATCATTGTCATTATCATCATCATCATCTTAAACACCCCCTAAATAAACAATCCTGGAGTTGATTCAGGGACATTAGCCATTAGATTTAGGGTGCTTAGATTTATTTGACCAGGTTCAAGTTACTGAAACCAGAGTTTAAGTAAGTAGAGGCTTTTAGTGGTTCTTTAACAATATTCAGTTGGGGTGAAAATTTGAACTTTTGGAGATAGGGGAGATTTAAGGAAGCTCAAAACTTGAATAGTCAGATATAATCCCAAAGATCTGGGGATCTCTTCTCTGTTTCCAGTTCTTTCATTCTTGGTGATAAAAAGCTGTAATAAGTTGAGCTTATACTTCTGGCTACATCCTTTAACTGCTAGTTTTGAAGCAGAATTTTCAAATAATTCCTGGTCCATTTTTAAATTCTCGCAAGTGATACTGGCAGAGTTTACCTACTACAGTACAGTAAAGAAAATGCATTATATTCCACATTCACGTATGTATGGATTTTACTCTTCCTTTAAAAAAAAAAAAGATACCTTGCGACATCTTGAACTAAGATATTTCCACAAGACGTAGATTAGATTTTTCTTGAGAATTAAGAAACATTGATTGATGTTTAATCTTTTCCTGTCTCCTGTTTAAAGTACATAAAAAAGCAAGATACTTAGGGCATACTACCTTATTTCAACACATACAAGTGTTGTTCTCCAATTTGTCAGTTTTTCAAATTGCCTTTTTGCAGGAATACTTTACTTCTGCCACCATATGTTTCATGCACAGATTCCTTCTATAGTGATTGAAATAGTTTATTTGCTATAGTGTGTATACTTGTCACGAGCAGTATACGATTTCTTGATTTAAAAGTAACATTCAGTACTTTGGGGCAAGTGATAATTCTCTATATGTAGTCTTACATTATGTCATGTTTTTGGCTGATTAAAATGTTTGTGTTCATAAACTAAATGCTATTTTATTAATTGCATGGGAGATTGTAAAAGGATAGCCTTCTCTGTCTCTAAAGAGAAGAGCAAATCCATACCCCACTGCTTTCTGCTTGCTAGAAGTCGGGACCCAGCAAATTGAGAGTCAAATTAAATCCTGGTCTTTAGAATACTGAGCTGAGCAAAGAAAGGTCCGTTCCTTTCTTCATATCTGCAGGGTTTTAAAAAAAACAACAACTTCAAACTTGTTTTGCTTCCAGTGACCTCTTTTTCCTTATGTATGGTGAGCATGAGTTTCTGCATAAGATTTTCTTTGTATATTACTTAAATAGAATCCCAGTCATAGTGGGGGAAAAAAATCAGATCTTTTGTAGGTCCTGAAGATCAGCTGTTCTCTTTGTGGAGTAACTAAAACAACCAATTTGTTTCTTATGATTATTCTAAAATGGATTCTTTTTTTCTGATTAATCTATTTATAAATCAACCAAAAGTCCATTCTTTTAAATTAGAAACGCTACTTGTGTGGCAGTAAAATGTGGTTTTCGTTCAAGCCATTAAAAACTCAGCCTTGACTCGTATCCCTTTAGGTTTCTCTCTTCCACCACCACCCCTGTTTCTCTCCTCCCTCCCTCACTGAAGAGGGTGTGATAGCTTTTTTAAGGCAATGCTGTAGAAAATTACACATCTATAAGATGTTTATTGAGTGGAGCAGATGGTAGCAGTTGGCTAACCTTGTTTGGTATGAGCACCTAAGCCAAGTCAGTCCTGGCTAATATTTCAGTAGGAGATCTTCAGAGGATACTATAGGTACTACTCAATAGGCTGTGCCGAGAAGATGAAAAAAAAAACTACCCAGAAGAAGACAGTGACAAATTGCTTCTGTATCACTGCCAAGAAAACTGCAGATCTATGAAGTCACTAGTAGTTGAGCTTGATTTTAAGGAGGCTTAACCTTAAAAACCATGTAGAACTGGGAACATGCTGGACGATATGCAGGGATTAACTTCTTAGCTAAGGATGTAAAGCTTCTGTTCAGGAAAACAATTCACTCGTGTGAATTTCTTCCTGAAGAAAGTATAGCTGTTAAATGTGTGAAAGACTGTTATAAATATTAATCTTTCTTCCTAGCTTATAAAAGTGTAACATTATTAACTGTATTAATGCTAAATTTAAGCAGTTGTTGATTTGTGAAGATATCATAATTTTTACAATAAATTATAATGTTTTGAGTGAAGTGGGATGCATTTAGTATATTTTGGTTGATTTGTGTATTAGAAGTTAATGTTCTATTGTACATTTAGCTACAAATAGAAATGGCAAGGGGTAAAAATAGATCTAGCAAAGCACCACTCTTGTTATTGTTTAGGAAGTCCAATCTGTTAGACACTTAGTATTTCTAGAAAATGTTGAGAACTTCTCATAAAGACATTTCCTCCTTGAAAATCAGTGTGTGTAGTGAACAGTTGGTTCGGATTCTGTGTTTGTTCCAAACAAATTACAGTGAGTGGATTAAAATGGAATGAAATGCAACACTTTACTGACCTTCAGCAAACCTTATTTTATATAACTTTGTAATTACATTTCCCAGTTACTGGGATTTTGCCAGCATCATGAAAAATCTGGAATATTAAGGACTCCATCCACTGGATCATACAAGGGTGCTTGGATACTTGATGTTGTTAGAAGAAGGATGGATGTCAGAGTTCCAAGCAGCTATGCAACTATAGATCAAAAGTTTTTAAGCACAAAAGAAAATGGTATCAAACAATGGGACTATTTCTTTGGATTCCAGTATAGCAAGATCAAAATCATGGTTTCAGTTTTGCTATCAGGTTGCGGGATACTGCTTGCTTTCCTACCTAGACTAATAGAAAAAGGATATGACATTATGTTTTTAGCAGTTACTGTTTAAAGATTAATTAATAAAAAATTACAATAACTGGTCAGTTGTAGAGTACGGGTTTTTATTAAGTGATCTAAAAAGTTGTTTGTTGGGAGATGTTTGATTCTTTTACGTCATTGCAATCCTAGAAACAGGTGTGTGTGAACAGAAAAACATGTAGAATATTTTGTAATGAGGTTTAATTAGTAGGTGAGCTTTTTTATCTCACTGAAAATTCTGATGTTTTTCATGTTTGTTGCTTCCTATAATTGACTTGAATAAAATATTCAATATACCAAATTTCAGAAATTTAGACTACTGTATAGCATTTGAATTCAAATAAACTCAGCAGTGTTACCATTCATCCATAATGGAATTTGATGCTGTATTTTAGAAATGCATTAGATAACGTAATTCTAGCACATTTGTGACTAGTATATGAATCAGGATAGCCAGATCTGCTATTTCAAAGCAGAATTCATTGTCCACGTAGTATTTTATTAGATATATTATTTTTAGATCTTTTTTTATTTTAGATTTTTGAAATTGTATTTATGGGTTGATTCAAGAATGCATGATGCATTTTAAGATTAATGCTATGAAGCTATATTTACAATTTATTTTTATTCTTGGTAAGTAGCAGTCTAGTTAGGAAGTGCTATAATTATATGTCATTTTCTGCTAGAAGTTTATCTTCTTTAAAGAGATGACAAATTCAGTATAACCCCTGAAGTTAATTTAAATTGACACAATTCAGGTAATTGTCTAAATATTATCCTACTTCCTTGTTTGTGCATACAGGTCTAAAAAAATTGCTACTCACATATGAAAGAATGAGCTTTACTGTGACTTAAATAATGGTTTTTTTAAAAAAACCATTGAACGCTTTAGAGGTTGTCGTTCTGCTACTTACCCAATGTATTTATTTTCCCGATATGTCAATATATTTGCATAAGGATTCTGTAAAAAATTCTAGTTTATTGTAAGTATATTTGGCCTATTGTAGTATTTGGCTACTCCTGCTTGACTTTTTTAATTGCTAAAATAAAAAGGGGTCTGAAGATTGACAGTGATGACTTCATAGACATGTTCATGCAGTTTTCTTGGCACAATATGCAAGTGGCTTCTTATTGCCTTCTTGAGAAAAGCGTTCTTGCCTAACTCTTATAGTGGATTCTCTGATAGGCTCCTATCCAGACATTAACCCTGCTTGATTTCCTTAGCTTTGCACCTTTGGCTTGTCGGTTCTTGCCATCCTTGGATAGGACACCCAGCAGCATCTGCAGCAGAGGCAAGGGGTCAAAGGGCAGCCTAGCTAAAGCAGCATTGCCAGACCAGCCCTGCCCTTTTCTGTTTGGCAACGTTGCATACAACTGCAGGGCAAAACCTGGGGAACAGTCCAGTGATACTGTTTCGTCATTCTGATAAAAGCAGTGAGGTCCTGTTAACACTTCTAGGAACATTGTGTTGTGAATGCATAGCTTTAGGTTATGATATTGGAGTTAATTTTCACATGCACAGTTTGCAGCCACAAGGAAAGGAAAGGAAAGGACTTTTACAAACTAGAATCAGGGGTAGTCAACCTTGACTCTTTTATGACTCGTGGACTTCAACTCCCAGAATTCCAGAGCCAGTTGAAGTCCACGAGTCATAAAAGAGCCAAGGTTGACTACCCCTGAACTAGATGGACATGTTCCTGGGGAACATGAATTAAACAGATTCTAGAGACATTCATTAGGTATGTTGATTGTTGCCTTAGCTTTCTAGATGAGCTACCTTCCCCATTTTTACAAGAGGGCATATATTTGAATGAAAGGTGAATCCACAAATACAGTAAAAGCAGTCCTTGCTTCCTGGTCACTTGTGCAGCAAATATTCAAAGTTGCGATGTCACAGCCAGCCCTTGAAGTTCCAGCTATTGCACCATCACCTGCAGTTACCTGCTTATGATTCAGTTCTTAGCAACTGTCTCGAACTGGTTGTGATGGTTGCTGGTTGCTGTGGTTATCAGCCCACTGGGTGCTATATCAAAAATACCTTGGACAACACTTAGTAAATCTCTGTACTGATAAAATTTCCATCTGTCAATTACAAAAGGCCACATTGCTTGGATCAGCACACGTACTATGCCAGTATATTATAAGATCCTAGGTTCTTGGGAAAAAGTCGATACCTATGAGGGCTAAAGAATTGGAAGCTGTGATTTCACATAGTTGCATACATAATATGCCACAAAAAAACATGTTAACTTAGAGACAAAAAAAGTTTGCATAGCTGGATGTTGCAATACCTGGAGACAGCAGAATAGAAAAGAAAGAACTGAAGAAAATCACCAAATCCACAGACCCGCAAATTAAAGTACAATGCCTGCGACAAAAGAAAGCAGAGATAGTACAATAGTAACGGGTGACTTAGGTGCAATTCCATAACATCTGGAACACCACTTGAACATCATCAGCATTAACAAAAATCACCATCAGTCAGTTGCAAAAATTACTTCATACTACATCCTGCTGTGATACCTTTAACATCGTCAAACAACATCTACCTATTCTCACGTCTTTGGGAAGGATTACATAGGTGGATAAAAATGCCCAATCCAGTCTAAACATCTGGTTGACTGTACGCACAACTATAATAATAATTTATTAAATTTGCTGACTCTGGGTAGCTCCCACCAATCAAAGAAATTACAGTTAAGTCAATAAAGCGTAAAAGATAAAAAATAAAAGATGGCCCGAGGGGGGTCTCACTCTTCTTTGCCAAAGTTTTGGATGGAAAGCCAGATTTTTGTGGCTCTCCTAAACAGCAGCAGAATCGGACCATCCAGATCTCGGGAGAAAACTCATTCCAGAGAGTAGGTCTGCTATAGAGAAGGCAGGGGTCTCAATATATGACATTGTTAAATGAAAGAAACCCAGAGTGCACTATCCCTGTCAGATTGAATCAACCAGTCAGATATTATGGGAGATAGGCAATCCTTTAAGTACTATTTGGGGCTTAATAGGTAACAACCAGCACTTTGAATTGTACCTGAAAGTCAACTAGCAGCACTATAGCTCACAAAACAGAGGTATTACATGGGCATGCAAAGGTATACCTATTACTGCTCAGTCTGCAGCCACCTCTTGGACCAGTTCAAGCTTCTGAATGGTGTTCAAGGGCAACCCCATGTAGTGTGTGTGTTGCATCCACTAGGTCACCAGCGCATGAGTAAATTGCACTATCAGCAAAGAGGAGGATCAAAACTATGTTCTCTTTTGACGTGCTTTTAATCAAATGCCAAGTGCAACGAACATTTTAACTTGAATGCAAAGACTATGTTTTTTGATTTATAAATCAAGTATTACCACAGTAGAACTGGATTTTTATATTCCTTAACCAACTAGTCAAAACATTTCTCTCTCTCATCACACATCCATTGCCGTCTTCATTTGACGCTTCAGCTTGAAAAAAAAAATGGTATTCACAAGGGCTTTTCTCAATTGGGCCAGGTACGCACAGCCGTGTCGTATTGTGTGGGAGGAGAGGTGGGCTTAATGCTTTACTGTTTTCCAGTGTAAGGCGCCCGTTGCAAATTACACTTGAGAAGAGTTTCCGTTCATATTGGCTGAAATATGAATTTTCCAAGCATACTTACTATGTGTGTGCATGAATTTTCAGGTTATTATGTGCAGGAAATGGAGGGCTAATCCTGCCCCAGAAGTGCCTCCCACAAATTGCTTCCCCAGGTGACAACCTATGTTAGAAACTGCTTGGCAAGAGTGTAAGTTCATTTTAAAAAGAAGCTAATTTATGTCTGAAAGGAGGGAAGAGGGGGAGGCATCTTACCTACTGAAGAAGCAAGGGATCGGAAATACTCTTGGGGAAAGTGCTGGTATAATGCGCTGTGGTGCTCTTCAAATATGGGGGGTGGGAGGGGGAGTCACTCGTTATCCCATGGTGCAGTGCATGGAGTGCAGGATAATAGATTCTGGTAGGATATTAGGAAAAAACGTAATAAGTGACAGTGCAACAAATTCTCTTGCAAAAGGATCCCTGTTCTTGCACATATGCAAGCTCCGGTTGGAATTTCCTGAATTTTGATTCCAGCACTAAGGAAGGAGTTAAACTCAATCACCTAAATGTTAGTTTCCGATTCTGTATTCTTATGATGATCAACTGTAATGCAGTAATGATCCTTTTATGGTTTTATAGAATTGAATACTTATTTAATACATTTCTTTGCAAGTTCTACATAAACTGCAGTCTTTTATAGGCCTGGGTGATGCCTATGATTATCCCATCAGCTACAATTCGTTTGTCCTAATAAGATATTTTCAGGGCAGAAATAAATGAGAATATGTTAGGATTAATTTACTTATCTCAGTGAGCAACCAGTGGCATGTGACTGGTTTTGCTCAAAGTTGAAATTTAATTCCAGGGGTCCAAAACTGCTGAGATGACTTTGTAAGTTGGACATGCAATAGCTATCTAGTAATTCCTAATTTTGTTATGATTTAAAATAACTGAGTGGTCTGTTAAGTACTATAACTACTATAAGTGCAATAAGTAATATTTTAACAAATAAATCTCACTTGTTTAAGTGATTTGGGGATATTACTTGAGGACTGCAGTTTTGGAAGTCGGTATATATACATGTAACAAAAAAGGCATGCTAACACATTATGAATATTTAATACAATACATTTTTCAACACAAAGATACTTTTTTCCTACATTTGCTAATGAATGTCACTAGCACTTGGGAAACTGGTGTCTTGAATGTATCAAAGTTAAAACTAACTTCACAATAAAATTGTGAAACTCTACCCTTTGTATCATAATTTCAGCTGAATGTTGTTCTTTGGAGGATACTATGCATACCAGGCGTGGTATATGGCTTTAGTCTAATGGACTGTGAGGACAGCAGTGTCATACCTTTCATCATCCCAGCTCAAGGAGATTGACCTTCAGCCCTCCGTCCCTTCAACATTTTCCTTGTTAGGGCTTAAAGTAATGCTTTGTAAGTCCCAGAAAGAGTAAGGAAATTTCTGATATTTCTTGCAAAGTAGCAAGAAAGGCAAAAGGCTGTGGGTGACCCAGGCAAGCCACAAGCCTCCTTTTTCCATTCAGCTTCTGCTTTTTGAATATTCCTGCTTTCAATTCATTTTTTGTGTGTCTGCAACAAGTAGAACTCCCACGTGTGTCTTTTCACTCTTTCACTGTGTTGCAAGCTAGAAGCAAAGAAAGTTTTCCCTTTTGCTGCTTCCATTGTTTTCTTTGTGTCTCACCATTGTTTGCAAAGAAGCAGCTACTTCCTTTGGAAGTTTGCGCTTTCTCAGCCTCTCTTTTTGTCTTTTCTTTCAACTACTAATGGGATTGTTTTATCTGAGTTTTTGCTGTAACAATAAAATGTACTTGTATTATTAAATTTTAAAATGTCCTTAACAAGTACCATTCATACTATTTAAGGGCATTTTAAAATGCAATAATAACAGGATATCTGTAAATCTTTTAATGCTAATGTTTAATGTTAATGTTGAGGAAAAAATGTAATTCTTTTTGTTATAATTGTGAGTCACAGATTTCTTGATAGAAAATAGAAAAGTTGAGAAGCTTTGTTGTTGGAAAAACATTCTTGTACCAGGAACTAGGTATTATGGCCAGATATAAATTTAACAACAATAGTATCTGAAGGTTAAACTTCTACATTTTTTCTTTCTTAAATAACTAGAAAACTAAGCCGTATGTTTTGGTTAGTGAAGGTAGGTTAATCCAGATTTCAGTAAGTTGCATTTGTTGATCAGTTAAATCTTGCCTGATAATTAGGAATTACAAAATAATGCAACAGATTTTTTTTCTCTTAAAATGTGTTTGTATGTTGACTTTGAAGTGGTTCTAAGATGGAGAAATTCTTTGGAAGTGGGGCAGTATACTTAAAAATGCAATAGAATGATTGCTTATTTTTGGTCTTAAATATGACTGGAATTAGTTTTGCCTTTTGTTCTTGATTGTAAATGGTATGATGCAAGTTGGTGTTTGCTGTCTGGTGAGCTTCCCAGCTTAATATGTGTTTCCCCATGCCTCAGATCACTATGTTTATATATATTGATAGATTATACAGGTAGTCCTCAACTTACAATTATTTTAGTGACCGTTCGAAGTTACAATGACACTGAAAAATGTGACTGGACCATTTCCCACACTTACATAAATATGGTTCATATTTATGACGGTTGCAGTGTCCCAGAGTTACTGTGTAGATTTTATTAGAACAAGCTCTAATTCCCGCATAATAATTCCAATAGTAGCATGTGGCGTTCGTAATTCCAGAAAGACGCTTGCTATTATGGAGTGGCATATGCACCAGGACTTGTGAGTTAACTCATGTTTTTTAAAACCAGCCCTCTGGAGACCCACAGAAGTCTTGTGACTATGCAGATGTAATGTGATTTTGAGTACGTGTTGACCTGGTGCCGTGCCAAAGAAAAGCTGCTTCATTGTCCTCAATGGATACGTGTTCATCTTTTTGAAGTGATGCCCCAGAGCAATTTGCAATGTCCACAGATCAGTAACTCCTCCAGGATATATCTCAATCAGTTCGCGATTGAATTGGATGAGATATAAGCACAAAAATATTCATGGAAGAGCAGTAGGTATCCTTTCCCCTTTGTTTACAGAATTTTAGGCATCCCATTTTCTTCACGCCAAAATACTGGTGTTTCTTCGGATATGTACATAGTTTTTTTTAGATATATACATATACAGCTGCATATTTTTAGTCAGGAATACCCTGATTCAGACCACATATACCCCCAAATTATTTACAAAGTGTAACTGTAATAATTGTTCACCTCTAAAAGTTCAGCTGCATGGTAATTTCATAACACAGTCAGCCACTCTTTGTGATTATAACCGTACAAGTATATTAACACCATAATTATCTTGTTGCAGAGCTTGAAGTTCTGCATCTGTTGAGGGAAAAAAGCTGATAATTTTTCTGTGCCACAGTGTAACTTTGTCTGTGGCAATATCCTGAAAAATATGAATGGTATGCCGTATGTACAAATTTAGTTGTTGAGTGAGTTATGTAATCGAATGTTTACTTATTAAGTCATGTAGAGGCAGCAATTGGATTAAAAATGTACAACTTGGTTTTTAGTTGCACCTGTGTATGGCACAGAGCAACGATACAGATATTTCAGAGCTTGGCTATTACATCCCAGAGGAAGACATTTGTTAGGGATGGTATATTTCTCCTCCTCTGGTGGGGATGGTTTGACCCTGGAGAGTGTCAGCTTTCTCTACTCATTCCAACTTGAACATAATAGGTAGTGAGTAAGAAGCTTATCCCTGTGTACACATGGTATGGATCCAGCCAGGCCTCAAATAAATGCAGCAAAATGTTAGGATGAAAGTGTTATAGCAGGGGTAGTCAACCTTGGCTCTTTTATGACTCGTGGACTTCAACTCCCAGAATTCCTGAGCCAGCTGTGCTGGCTCAGGAATTCTGGGAGTTGAAGTCCATGAGTCATAAAAGAGCCAAGGTTGACTACCCCTGTGTTATAGAATGACAGTGGTTCTCAACCTATGATCCACAGAGCCCTGGGGGAGCGTCTATGTCACCCCAGGGGATCCGCAAAGGCTTGAAGAAATGTTATGATTCCTGGGGGGTCCGTGGCTACAAAAGGTATTTAAAGGGGGTCCGTGGTGAAGAAAAGGTTGAGAACCACTTAAACAAAAGCTGGCTTTCCTGATACCGCTGAACCGTATAGATAAAGTCCTTCCGGGCCCTGTCAAATAGCCACTGTTTTGTGTCTGATGAGATGACAGGCATCCAAACAATGGCATAGTAGAAGAGAGGTTGGCAGAAGCTGGATCAGGATTTTATTTATGCCCTAACAGATTACAAAAGAGGGGGGGGGGGGAAATCTTCCTTAAATTGCATTTTGGGTTTCCTTTCCAATTCCTCAGAAAAAAGAATTATGGCAACAGTATTAGGCACTCCACTGATAAGGAAGAAAAAAATATGAAGGAATGCTGGAATTTTTTAACATGTAAACAGTAATAAAGAGCACAATGTCTCCTACACACAGTATGTTATTACTAATCTGGAATGCTATGGATATAGTGGATTGTCTAAAGTATAAAGAGGTGGAAGGTATATCCTCTACTTAAATCAGTGGTTCTCAACCTTTTTAATGCCGCGACCTCCAACCGGTCGTAAGTCGAGGACTACTCAACCGGTCGTAAGTCCAGGACTACTCAACTGGTGCAGCACCGTTTGCAGAATGGGACTTTTGGCGGGCTCAGCAGCGCAGAGACAGCCTGGACAATTCCTATTGGCTTTTGAAAGCCAATAGAATTAGACTCTATTCAAGAGAGTCTATTCTATTGGCTTTCAAAAGCCAATAGAATAAAAGGGAGTAGCACAGCTAAGGAAAAGGGGGGAAAAATGGCGGACAGCGTTGTTTGGCGACCCCCGTGAAATGGTCGTGCGACCCCAAATGGGGTCCCGACCCACAGGTTGAGAACCACTGACTTAAATAGTATTAGAAGCTTTTTTATGTATGTGCAGATTTCATCAGTGTCATTACATAAAGAACTGTTGAAATTTCACATTGAAAAAAAAACATTTTATGCAAGCATATTGTATAAGCTAAACAAAGAGTGTCCTGTTGCTGACAAATACTATGTATCACTCTATTCAGGAATTTGAAAAGGAGAAACCTCCATTATTACTTGAGGCATGCAGTTAAATAAAAATAACCATCTTAATTTTATAGCCCCAAATGAGTAATGCAAATATTATGACTTGCAATTAGATATAAAAGCAAAGCAATAGTAAAAGTTAAAATCACTACAGTTTAATAAAATAGAATGTTAATTGCCTTTGCTTATTAGGAGTCCAGAAAGCACTATGCTAATTACCTTTCAACTAGCTTTTATCATTTAACAATGTGACAGTTTATGGCAGGGGTGTCAAAACTGCTGGCCCGTGGGCCGGCCACGTCACATAGAAGCCGCGCCCACCCCATTGCTGGCAATGGCAAAACAGTCCCGATACGTCACACGACATCACGTGATGTTGTGAGTTTGACATGTTTGGTTTATGGGAAATGAAACCATTTAGTGACTATATGAGTTTGTGGAATAGTATATGAGTTTGTGAAATGGTCCTTTGGAATGTGGAATGTTGCTGCTCTTTGCGACTTGTGATCCTATTAAATGATCCTATTAAAATGATCACATTCTGTAAGACATACATTGAGACTGCTGTTATCTTCTGGGTTTTAGGACACACTATCCTTATGTGGTTGGAGCAATATGTGGTTGGGTGGGAACTCACCAAGGTTAAGAACCTACTAAACTATTAACCAATTCATCTGTAATAAGTGTTAATATTATTTTAGCTTGAAGACCGCTTCTGGTCTTACACTTGGAGGCCCTTGGAATTTTACTGTGGGGTGAGGTTTAGTGGCTAATGCTGTTCTGTGTATTTGAGAGGTGTTCAGTAACAGCACTTGCAGGACAAACTTTAATGATGCAATTTAAGAAAATATTCTCCCAAAGAAGGGCACGACATGGCATAGGCCTTCCTTGTGCAGTAAATCCATTCTGATAACAACTCTTAATTACTTTTAAGGTGTCCCTGACACAGTTATAGCATTTCATAGCAAGTCGTTTTTTCTGTGCTAAGCTGAGAAAGCAGCCTGCTTGTGATAACTTGTCTTACTATCAAGACTGGCAAAAACAAATGTTCATTTACCACTAGTTATTACACTGTGTTTTGTTCAAGAGAGAAGAAAACTCAAAAAAAGAGCACAAATAGGCTGCTTTCCGAGAAATAGGGCCCCTCTCTATTATGGATGAAAGTCAGCTATCTCTGACATGTTGTTGCCTTTGAGAGAACTGCTCTGGCTTATCTCTCACGTTCTGTTGGATTTTGCTTCTGGATGATAGCCATCCACTTGCTTTCCTTTGACATACAGGAGTAACAGTTTGGCTCTTACATTATTTGATTGTGATAAAACACGATGTTTCTATTTGAATTAAGCCTCCAGGACAGTTTGTGTGAAACTGATTAGAAGAGCAAACTTTTAAACATCACAAAATTAATCTTTTAAGAGTTTTAAGACAGCTGAGAACCTGATTTGAAGGGAAGGTTTCTAGAATCAGAAATAGGAGATAAATAAGATTTTTTCCTTTCCTTCTGAGTCAAGAGTTAATTTTTGTCTGAAAATAACTGTTAAAAGAAGGCAATTATCTTTTGTTCAGAAATTACACTTCAGCCTTCTGCAGTGAGCTTCACAATTCACAATACTTCTAGATTCCAGTGCAGTCATGTATTACACACAATACGTATGAGATTGGAATGTGTCTTGGGGAATAATGAAGAACGCTGCTGCGGTATTGTAGTAGTATATAAACTCTGCCTTATATAAACTTTAAAAAAAAAAAAAACTTCGCAGTTTGTAACATCAATGACTTCCTTTTTTCTCAGTATGCAGTTTTAGAGCGTCAGGTCATGTTGGGCAAAATGTATTCATTCCTTTATGAATGCCAGACGCTTTCTGAGTCTATTTATAGCATTCAATAATTTGTAAAGGTTAAATGTAATCCAGACTGTAGTGTTAGCATTTCTCCTGCTGATATCACAGAGTAAAAGACTGGCAGGTCAGCCTTGTTGGAGGTTTGGGAAGGCTAGCAGCTTTCAGAGTCTTAGACTGCAGGACCATGTATGGTTAAGTCCATATAAGTCTCCACCTGATTGGTTAGACAGTAAAGATAAGTACTGTGACAGGTGTTGGTGAAAGCTACACCTGTTTTCTCAACGTGGCCTGATTTGGTGGGAGTTCAAGGCACTGGGGGAGGGGGGGGAGGGGAGAGGGGCAGAATAGTATGCCAAGTAACCCGAGAAGGAATTATTTCCTAACGGTGCCTTGTGATCTTTACATGAATTTGATTGTGTTATGTGAAATGCTGAGAGCACTTTGAAGCTGCAGAGGGGGAAAAAAGTGCCAAGCCAAATGTTGCTTAAATGCACTGTAGCTTCAAAAGTTTAAAAGTTGTTATGGAAATGCAGCTGACCCACAAAGTGAGTTGGCTTTTGTTGTTCTACTTGTCTCAAAGAAGTACCATAAGTTTAGTGGAGCAGGGGATGTGTCTGTATGTCTGTGTATATATACATAGATGTATGTATGTGTGTGTATACACACACACATACATATAATACATTTTTTATATATTATATACACACATATATAGATATACATAGATATATACATATATACATAGATATGTACATTATATATATATACACACATATACATATATACATACACACACACACATATACATACATACATACATACACACATACACAAAATCTAAAAAGAATGTGTGTGTGGGTATACACATACACATTTTAGATCTTACAACTATTTTAATAGTTTTAGATTTTTCAACAAAAGATATTTAATCACTGCTACATTATTGGTAAAAAAAAAATTGCAAGCAATAATGAAATGAGAGCTATGGGTTTTGGTCTAAAATGTGAAAAAGGAAATCTTTCTGCTAGCAGAGTCCCAAAAACATTGTGTTGAACATACAAGCTCACTGTGTGTACCTTTCAAAATAAAAGATTGAGATTTCCTTTTTAAAGGAGAATAGAATGGACATGCTGTGTTCCTTTCAGGATCCTCTTTGTACTTGTAACGAATAAGTATATTTGATAATGCATTTTTGGTTTGTAAACTTAAGTTGGTGGAGTTGTGGAACAGGACAAAAAAATTGGTCTGAGATCAGAACATACTGTCATATCTTTGAGATGTTAAGCTTGTAGTTTCTGGCAACAAGCTTTTAACTAGTGCTTAGAAAGTAAATTTCAAGCTGAGGATAGTCTTTTCATAATTATTGTCTTCTGAGGAACAATTGCATTTTGCAGGGCATTGTGGAGAATGTACCTTTAGACTATGGGAACTTACACAATTTTAATGAAAATGTTATTACAAAATTTGAGAATGGTCAGTATACTAGTGATTCTGTAGACTCGTAAGCTAGAGAGGTTTGCATGGAAAAAGAACCTGTAATTTAAGCTGCTTCATTCTTTCTATTGAGTGTATTATAGCTCAGAAATCACCTATTTGCCTATTCAGAAGTGAGGAGAAGGATACCTTGTTCCATTTCTCTGCAGGTTTGCATAATGAATGGTGAGGTGAACAGCAGGTAGGAAGGGGTTAAGAGCCTCTTTCTCTTGCTGTTTTTCCATTCCAGTTCTCAGACTGTATTTGGCATTAAAATAAATAAAAGCAGAGGGGAGAGTAACACAGAATGTCTTGTAACAAGCTGTTTGATGCTCGAGATCTCTTGAAGCTAAAATCAGAGCACAGAGAATATGCTGATCCTTCATGTACCTACCTGATAGAGGGCAGGCAATCTCCTGCCCACTCTTGTTCTAGAACATTGGTTCAGTTTACACCGGGAACCATTTACAACTGGAATGCTCATAACTTGCTGTAGATTTAAATTCCAGATGAATACTACGACTAACAGTGAAATGGATTATTCCTAATTTCCCATAAAATTAGTTTAAACTTTTTTAAAACGCCAGGAAATTTGGGGAAAAAATTGTGGTGGTTACCAAGGAGATGGGGAATTATAGTTCTGTTAACAAATGTTGAAAAGTTGCAGTGTGTTAAGAAAGCAGTATTCCTGTGGCTTTGGCTGTGAAACGGTCAGTGCCCTCTTAATACAGCTTTGCAGTTGAAATGACAACAACATGGCAAGTGTAGCATTTCCTCTGTGTGTGAATTTTCCAATTGTATTTCAGACTTTAAGAAAGAAAGGCCTTAATGGTTGTGAAAGCCCTGATGCTGACGATTACTTTGAGCACAGCCCACTCTCGGAGGACAGATTCAGCAAACTAAGTGAAGATAGTGATTTTATTTTCAAGCGAGGCCCTGTAAGTACTTCTCTTGGCTCCTACTTTTTATTTGTTGATTCTTTTTATTAACTTCATTATTTAGGCTCTGAACAAGAAGGAAAACAGAGGGTGCGACAGCCCAGACCCTGACACTTCCTATGTGCTCACGCCACATACAGAAGAAAAATATAAAAAAATTAATGAAGAGTTTGATAATATGATGCGGAATCATAAAATCGCAGTGAGTACTGTGGTATGCCTTGTGCTCTTGTTACATGCATGAGAAGATTGGGGGATACCACCTTCTGTGGCTACTTCTGCTTGGAAAGCAGAAATACCCACTTGAGGTGTGTCCATCCGAGGCAGAAATCTTGAATGGTCGTAATAGCCCTATTAGGCAAATTCTGCTGAGCGATGCAATTTGATTGGGTGCATCTTCTTGGTGTAGAACGCAGCAAGGAAAGCCTGAGTACCTATTAGGTACTAAGAAATCCTACATTTTAGTAAGAAGAAGAAACTTCATGAGTAGTTAGAAATACATAGACCTTTGTGATATCTCCTGATGTATCTGAAGTCATATGCCTATGGATGGATAAAAAATAATTCTCTTTTTTTTTCAAGAGAGCATCCATAACATTGTTTTAGTTTAAGGAATTGTTTATGTTAAGGAGCGTTTATGTTAAGGAGCGTTTACTTCATAATCATGTATGTGTGTGTGTGTGTGTATACACACACATCTGTATATGTGTGTGTATATACACACACACATATACAGATCTGTTCTTGGTCACTTTTGGTGAGATTTGGTGTACAAATTTGATTAAAAAAAACTAGCAAACAGAGAAGGAGGAGCATCTCTAGTGCACCTTGTAGGGTAAGGTCATGTACTTATGTAATTACCCAAATTGTACGTATTAAATCATTAGTTTTATCATTATACATAGTACCATTCAAATGCATAATACTTAATGGACTATAAGAAGAAAAACAGCTCTCTCATACAGCCTAGGAAAAATATGGGAAACACGATAGTTATATGCTTGGCTGTACTTAGAGCAGAATATACAAATTAAGGGCTAAAAGCTTCATGTAAAAGATAAGTTTTGAGGAAGAATTTGAAAGCCATAAGGGAGCATTATAAATAGAAAGGCTTATAAAGTTTATCTCTGTGTAGATGACTTTGTAACATTCTTTCAACTACATTCCTTGCACAAGCTAATGTTTACTCTCCCTCACACATATGAATACTGTTACAATATTGTAACACACACTAACATTTTATTAGCTTCTTGGCAACTTTAAAACTTTTAATGTATTAAATCAAATTTATGTTCACTGTTAGAAAACAAAATAAATATTAGAGAATTTTTACGAGTAGCCTACTTTTACCTGCATGATATTTCTGATTGTAGCAGTATAACTTACTGTTTGTGGATTCTTTTTTTTTTTTTAAGGCCAATATGTTTTTGTTGAATGTTTGCTTGAATGTAACATGTGAATATCAATTAACCTGTTTCATTTCCTACTCGCAGTGTTGAATAAGCCATTTCTAAACTGATGAATTTGAAGAAATTAAAAGCTATTCGTTTCTTAACTAATTTTGAAACTTTGAGTAGTCGTATGTAACTGATGCCAATATTTTGTATTAAACAATAATTATAATCTGTGTATTTTATAAAAATCAAAGCTAGTATTCTAACACTTGATGACAGCTTAAGATTTCAAAAATGTACTTTTCTGTCTCAATTCCCTCCCCCTCCCCCTTTCCAGCCTGGGTTGCCTCCGCAGAACTTCTCAATGTCGGTCACTGTTCCTGTATCCAGCCCCAATTCTTTAAACTATAGCCCTGGGAGCTCTCTTGTATCCTCAGCCCTGGCAGCAAGCTCTACCTTGACAGATCCCACACTGCTAACTCCTCCTCAAGCTTCATTGCATCGAAATGTATCACCTGGAGGTCCTCAGAGACCCCCAAGTACAGGTAGCGCAGGTAAGACTGATTCTAAAAGTCTGTAAATTCTTTGCTCCATTCAGTATATAACATGGAATGTAATACGCATTTTTTTTTATTGCTTAACTAGGTGGGATGTTGACCACCACCGATCTCTCAGTGCCAAATGGAACTGGTTCTAGTCCAGTGGGTAAGTTTTAAAATTTTGTATTTTCACTAAGACAAAAGACCTAATTGGTTACATGGTATTTGGGCGCTTTGTAAAGAAAGCCAAGCTTAGCGGACAACAAAATTGCTTCTTTCTGTGAAGACCTTTGCTTATTCTAGGATTGCCTTGGATGTGCAAGTATTTTCACCCAGAATAAGTACAGTATACGTGCTTAGAAAATAAGTACCTTAAATTTTAGCCTATTGATTCTTGGAAGACATTGCCATGTCTTCATTTTTATAGTTTGGTGCCTTTTGTTTTTGTCACGGTACAGAATGCATAACCGTATACATATTAATTAAGGAGCGCAGCGATCAGCAAAGGGGAACAGAATCTGTGAGCTTTCATGTGAGCTTGACTTTGAAGGGTGAATATTTTTTCCCTTGGGACTTGTTGACAGTAGGGAGGTGTGCTGTTTGCTTCAGTCAGTGTGGAGGCATCTGTGTTCCAATTCTCAAATTACCGGAAGATGGCACGAACACCTGCCACACAATATTACTTGCCTACTCCTAGTATCACTTGATGGTGAAGGATCAGCTAGCCTGGAATGAAGAGTATAGAATCTCTCCTGGGAAGGAGATTCATCCTTCCTGCCATTGATATTCTGAAACAGGTCTTCGGGTGTATTTACTGTACTTCATGTATAGGGCTGGAAGTCCTTTGGAAAATATACATGTAAAACTGATGTTATGTTCGATCCATCGGATGTGCGGACTGGAATTCTTTAAAGCTTGCTCCGGCATTTTACAAAACTGGTTGATGTTACCAACATTTTAGATCTGAGTCTTATGTATATCTGAGGTTATACTTCATTAAATGCTTATGCAATTATTGGTTAATTCAGACATTAAAAGCAATCAGGCCTGGAGTGTTTGCATATGTTTTTGATAATATCTACAACAACTTTAAATATACCGGTACAGTGGAATTATTCTGAAATAGGAATTAGGCACGGAGGGCTAATAGTTTATCTCAGGTAGTTTAATGCTTATGTAACTAAGGTGAGATTTCTGTCAGAGCATCTACAGTTTGCAGAAAATAGTGACTCTGTTAATACATGTTGCTAAGTCATAACATGGTTGGTTTGAATTTAGCATGAATCCAACAATTATTGTTTGCTCTACACCCTGGATTACAATTATATAAATGATGATTTACAATCAAATATTTTACCTGATTTTACCTGATTTTTTGATAGCTAGAGGTAAGCTATTCAGGCAAATGTGTGTTTGTGTGAATATATTTTGTTCTGGTCCTTAGCTCAAACTGCCTCAGGAGCCTGGTTTTTATCAGAGAAACAGTTTAATGATACATACCATTTAATTATCATATTTAATAGTGGATGTATTTATAAACTTTTAAAGGCCTTTTTTTATAATTTTATATGGCATAGGTTATACTGTGTATGCCTTCACTTTTTTCTTCGTCAAATTTTAAATTCATTTTCAGGGAAACACTAAAAGCTGAAGAGCTCTCCAGTCAGGTTTCTTTAATGTAGTGATATATTACAATTTTATTGTGAAATATTGGGCTGGGATATAGAATTTTATGTTACTTTAATAATGGATTATTAAATAAGAAAGACCGTATTAAAAAGCTTGAAGATAATAAACAGTTGAAGTTCTTAACTATTTTTAGTTTAGGATTTAAATTATTTTAGAGGCTAACACCTCTTTCTGGGATAACTAATAAGTGGCCGCAATAAATGCTATTTGGTTTAACCTGGTGGACAAGTTTCTTTGAAAAGCGCATTTTGGGGAACGATTAAGCTTGTCTCTCTGCATTTTCTAAATAGTTATCCAGATATGCACAGTTTGTGTTCTTTTTTCCCCCCTTTTTTATTTGTACTTTAAAGGTGCAGATTATTAGTTTGGCTTGTGTGCAAGACAGAGCTGGCATGGAAAGGGTTACTGGAGTTTCATTGGACAAAGCCCTCTGACAATTACATCATCTTACGATCACAATCTGCCTCTGGACCCTATCCTTAAGCAGAAAAATTCCATGCTTTGTTCTTCCAATTCAATTTATAATTGGATATTCTTGTCTTAACAACATGTGCATCTATTTAAAGCTTTTTCTTGTCAGGTACTGAAAAACTGAGACTTTTCTGTCTCTAAGCAGATTCTTGTGTTGTGAGGAAGTTGTTGCAACTTGAGCAAACAATTCACAAAGTCTGTGCCTGAGAGAAAAGAGATTCCCTGCTAATCTTAGATAGGGTGTCCAGGATAAACTGCATTCTGAGTCCTTCCTGTGCTGATGCCTTATCTAGAAAATGGCTCTGGCTTGCTGGCAGCGTGTCAGATAAATCTGCCTGCCTGAGTAAAGCCTGCACAGAATATCCAGTCGAGAAAGGTCTTATATGTCTTATGGTGCCATTAAAGGGTGTAAAATGTTCTCTTCCAATGACAGTCCCTTGTAAGAAGGGCTTCGGGAAATGATTGTATTGGGTGTGGAAGCAAAAGCAGAACAGCTTTAACTCGTGAATAGCCTGCATACTCATGGAAAGAGTAAAATGGGTGTAGTGTAAAAGAAAAGGGGGAGAAAGAAAGATTAGCTCTGTGCACTGATGTAATTCCTGTGATAAACCGAATTGCTGAATAACTATTCATGAGCACGCTTGCTTTGAAGAAGTCCCTGTTGCAATTAACGGGGGGGGGGGTTGCTTCAGGTATCTGTCCTTAGAGCCTGGTCAGACTTCTGAATAACACACAAGCTCCAAGCAGCTGTTTACATTGGATGTACCCATTGCTGCCAAATTCTCTTTCTAATGGACTCCCCTGTATACACAGATTTGTGAGGCTACCAGAAAATTGTAATGGGCAATTAACCTCATTGGTAGATACCTGAGTGAGTATAGTATTAGTGATCTTGAGTGCTATATTGAATTAGCCTTGGATTTAAACAGGTTGCCTGAGAGAAGTAAGCATTTGATGTATTTGGCCTATTAAATGGAAAGGCAAGCTTTCCTAAATAGATGTTGCAAGCTTCTAGCATGGTATTTCTTCACTTCCTTACAAGCATTTCCATTCTGTGCTGTAGAGTACTGTACTTTGATCCCCATATAACAGATTGTGAGAGGATGTTTGATTGATTTTTTGGTGATTTCCACGGCTGGAGGACAGTTGGGACACACATACACCCAGTTCTCAATACTGTGAAGGGTACATGTCTTTATTTTCTCCCCCTTCTAACTGTCAGCTCTTATGAGGACTAGAGGTCCATCAGTTCCCGTGCTGCCTGCTCTTCTCCACCCACTGTATCACGTGTGTTATCAGTTTCATAAAAACTGGGAAGCTGGCATGGTACAAAGCAAGTATCTGTCTTTGGCATCTCAATAAGCTTTCTTAAGAAACAAAAACAATGCATGGTTATAGCTTGAGGCTCATTTTCAAATTTGTCCCCTAAAACAATGATGAACTGAGATAATCCTTGTGTGTTAGCCAATAAAGCTATTCTATTCTATTCTATTCTATTCTATTCTATTCTATTCTATTCTATTCTATTCTATTCTATTCTATTCTATTCTATTCTATTCTATTCTATTCTATTCTCTGTCTATCCTATCCTATCCTATCCTATCCTATCCTATCCTATCCTATCCTATCCTATCCTATCCTATTCATTTGGGAGAGTTTGGGGCAAGTGGCTAGCATGAGGGGCAAATCGCATCCTAGTAATCCATGTTTTGCAGCTGATTATAGCCTGGACATTTTGTAAAGGAACTAGGCTCCCCAACAGCCTTTCTACAAGTACACACACATCACACTTCTTCAAAATCCAGAATCCAAAGTGTAGTAATACTGCAAAATTTCAGCAGTCTTGTGTTCACCTCCATTTCATGAAAAATTACTATAAATTAGTAGGTGGCTTCATGTGCTCTGTTTACAAAATAGTTAAAGCCTAAGGAAGCACACACTGATAGACTGAGATATTATTACTCTCTTGTCCTTATGAAAGACAGCAGCACACCTGAAGGGTGCAATGATGAGACAATTTAAGGGAACTATACGTAACATCTGCACGGTTGGATGGAGTAGCTCAATCTATATGGGAATTTTCTAAGTTGCCTACTTCAATTAATTTTATAACAAACAGAGAGCACAGATGGGGGTTAGATGCTTAGCATCAATTTCTTAAAAATCAGTTGCATGTGTTATGTAAACACTGCCTATCAGTTGATTGTGTGTGCCAACCAGTCTTCTATGACTCTTCGTTTTTGTCTCAGGTCCAACCATCTCTGTGTCTGTGTGTGAGTGTTTGTGTTTGTGTGGCCAGAAACAAATGTTTGACCAGATTCCCATCTTTTTTAGACTAGTTAAAATTACTGTGTGTTCTTCCACATGAAAGATTATTTACAGTTTGTATAATGCAGTTGCTAAGTTACAGGCGCAGCTCAGTTAGTCAGACATTTAAAATTGTGGTTCTTTGTACCTTGCTTTTAGAAAGATGAAATGGCAGCCTTATGGGTACGATGTTTATATGCACCAAATTGAAAATAGGATTAATAATAACTAATGCATAAAGTTAAACAATACAAATGTTTGTACATAATCTAGGAGAAAGAAGCACAAGATATGAATGGAATTACAGAAGAGACTGACTGGAGAGAATGCTCCAGTAACATTTAAACTAAATGTGTTGCTTAAGTTTGGTTATTGTTCCTTGTAGAATTTGGGATGTATTGTGATAAGCTCTTTAAAATTCATACTAAGATAGAAAAATACAAATATTACAAAGAAACCTGTATAAAAAGGAAGGTTTGGGCTGGCGAGTAGAGTTTACATTGTAAACAACAGCTTAGGTGCAAAAAAATAGGTTTGCATTTCTCTAACAGCAGCACAAAAAAAACCTCTAGATTATTTGCTTCTCTTTTGAATTAACTGTAGTTACTTGTAATAGCCATATATACACAAGTGTGTTGTTAACTATGGTTTGCTCAGACAAGCTAGTTTCAAGTCAGGTTGAATTTACCATAAAATTATGAGGCCAAAGTTTAACATGTTCTATCTCCTTTTTTCCACTGTTGGGTCTAACTTGCTACTGCTTAATATTATCTCAGAATCCTAAAATGAAGTTAATCTTAACTGTGATTTGTTAAAACCATTCAGATTCAGGTGACATGACACATGTTGAACAAGCTATGGCAGTGTGAGTCATACAAACAGCTGAGTCATGAACTGTGCTTTTCATAGTGGCCACATTCTTATAACCAATAAACAAAATAAGCTATATTAGAACAGTGTGTGCGCGCGCAAGCACACATGCCATTGCGTTCAGACATAGGACAGCTGTGGTTCAATATCATGATAACATAGTATAGGTTAGGTTGACCTGGTGTTTGTCAAGCTTATCAGAGCCAAATATTTGTGAAATGATTTTAATCTGTGACTTTGATATGGCTTCACCTTTTGAGGGGATAATTGCAAGGTATCATGTTAGAGAAAGTTGGTTTTAGATTTTGATTTTTAAACATGCAAATAAAATACAGGATGATGGGGGAAAAACCCTCCCCATATACTTAATATGTTATTGTGTGAATCCTCCCTACATATGCATCCAAATAAAATCAAGAAAGATAATTTTTTGTATAGAGTGATATGCAAACAAAGGTAATGCACATTCAGGGACTATATTTTATTTATAGGTGCACATGCAATCCGGTACGGGCAACTGTTCTGTGGTTTTCAAACTGTTATCCAGGATTTGGGCTGTATTAAGAAACATGTATGCCCTAGGCACATTTATATTCATAGGTCCTTGTTACAGCAGTAATCCAAATACTGAGGGTTATGCAAGTATTTCCTGAATCTATATTTGTTAGTAAGTGACAGGGATGTTTATTTATCCAAGAGCCCAAAGTAATATTTGCAGTTCAAGCATCCAATATAGTACATACATATGTATAAACATACCATGGCAACTTGGAGTGTTCCATTTTCTAATCAGCTGTAGGCTTTTCTAGGTTACTGTAATCTGTACCTTTCCCCCTAAACTTTGGTGTCCTCAGCTTATCAACAGTTAGCACTTTTTAGTCTCTAACCACTCACAATCTTCAAGGCATGTTTTGGGCGTTCTCCCTTTGTTTTTTCTCCCCTCAAAAAAATCAGACCAGACCTGATGTATCATTGAAGCATGGTTTTCCTTACTTCTGATATTTTTTTATACTTGTTTCTTCTACATAGTATTATCAGTACTCCTGTGAGTTGCAGATTTGAAGTTGTGGGTTCTGGGCTGTTACAACCTGTCATTGCTGGACCTCATTTGACTGTTCAGAACATCACAATCCTGTCTTGAAACTGAATTTAGAGAAAAATGAAGTTGTCTTGCAGGAGTTTCTGTACTGTTCTTGATTTTTCTGAGGAAGTTTCCAAAAATAACCTCTAAAAGCTGTACCTTTGCAAGCTCTCATAAAAGTAATAATGATAAGAATCAGATGTTTGTTTTTTCGATTAAATGCTTCAATATTTTTTCTGTCACACTCTTTTTCTTTTTCTTTACCTCTTAGGAAATGGTTTTGTGAACTCACGAGCATCCCCAGGTCTGCTTAGCAGCACTGGTGGCGGGAATGGTTTAAGCAAAGTGATGCCTACAAAATCTCCCCCACCTCCTGGTGGGGGCAGTCTTGGAATGAACAGTCGCAAACCAGATCTCCGTGTTGTCATTCCTCCGTCTAGCAAAGGCATGATGCCTCCATTGGTAAGGTGTTCCTTTGACTACTTGTGCATGGACTGTATTCTTACGGGGGCTTAAAAGTGTAGCTGCTGATTCTACAGACACAAACGTTGCCTCAAATGCTGCTTTGCTCTCGTATTTGAGGGTACCTTCAACACACCAATCATTAAGAATTAGCACTTCTTTGCAAGGAGAAACGAGCCATGCTAGTTGGTGTGCTTTCTCTCTCCTTTTCTTTATTCATGCATATAAAGTTTTCAAACTACGGGTAGTCCTCAACGTACGACCACAATTGAGCCCCAGTTTTCTGTTGCTAAGCGAGACGTTTTTTAAGTGCGTGTTGCACCATTTTAAGACCTTTCTTGCCACCGTTGTTAAGTGAACCACTGCAGTGGTTAAGTGTCATGGATCCGAAAGATGAAACTCTCCAAAGAACTTTGAGGCATTGTTTACCTTAAAGAATCTTTAATCGAGCAGTATAGCTTCAGTATCTACATGGTTGAAGCCAAAATCTGACTTCCCCTCCCTTCAGCACACAGATCAAAGCACAATTCCCTCCTACAACTGTCATAAATCACATTCTCCAATTAGTTTGAAATGCTGGCTTCCCGCCCAGTTCATTATCCCACCATGCTTTATCAGCTCTTGTTAGGATATTGTATGTCTACCTAACTCCCATCACATTCCTCTCCCTCCCCCAGTATCATCTAATTCTAAGAGTACAGCATATGAGAGAAAAAGGCTGCATCTCCATCTGGTGTCAAAGCAAGAATATCCAATGTTAGCAGCGTTGACATCAAGTTAGCAACATAGTTGTTAAGTGAATCTGGCTTCCCCACTGACTTTGCTAGTCAGAAGGTCACAAAAGCCGATCACATGACTCTGGGACACTGCAACCGTCATAAATATGAGTCAGTTTGCCAAGCTTCTGAATTTTGATCACGTGGCCCTGGGATGCTGCAAAGGCCGTCAGTGTGAAAAATGGTCACGAATCACTTTCCCCAGGGCCGTTGTAATTTGAAATGGTCACTAAACGAACTGTTGTAAGTTGAGGACTACCTGTAGGGAGAACATAGAATAATAGGGGTAGAAGGGATCTTGGAGGTCAAGCAGGAGACCTTTTCGTTGCAAGGCAGAAGTCTTTTTACTCTAGATTTCCGCAATCTATCCCCTTACCATAATGGCTGAGAATTCTTGGAATCCACCCGGAACACAATATATGGGGAAGATGCTCTTAATACTAAACATGAGTATGACTTGGTAGTGAAATCTACCATATTTCTGTATTATTCATGCAATTCTTTATGTGTACAACCCCATGGGTTGGCCTCGATAAGTCTTCTATTTCAAAAATATTTCAGGGTCCAATTTCTCAGAATCCAGGCACTCTGAGGAGTGCCTTGTTTTGTTTGTGTGAATGCTGCTAATTGCTCATTTCCTTGGCTGTTCATTTGCCTTTGGTTAACTTCAAAGGCAGAATGGAGCCTATGCTGTTTTCTTTTTTCAATCCAGTGAAACATAGTATGAATTTTAAAAAATGCACTAATATTTCTTAACACAGCTCTGTTAGATTATTCCCACACTTTTTTTCTTTGTATTAATTGATTTGCTTGTCCACTTGAAGTTAGTTTTAAATGCACAAAACTACAAAGACAAACCCTGCCAGTACAGGTCAGAGTTATCTGTAGCCCTGCTTTCTGTTTCACACTGTAGCCAACTTGTTGCTTCTCAGAAGCTCACAATCAGGACTTTATGAAAACAAGAACCCCCCCCCCCAATTTCCCATCTCCAGTTCCCAGCATTTAATCTTGAAGAGCACTACTGTCAGTTAGATATAACTACCACGGATTTGTTTAATTCTTAAAATTCTAATGGATAAGCCAGCGTCATCTCTTGTGGAAAAATGTTTGCCACGATCTGTTCTAATGTCGAACAATTTTGTGTGTCTATTCAAGGTTATACCAATTTGGGGTCTTTTGCAGGTCTGCATTGAGAAAAGCTGATTGCTTTTATCAATGTGAATGCGGTTGCTTTGCATATATATAATGTTTCCACTTAGGAAACAAAATGAAGAATTGTGCATTGGAATCTTGGCATAGCATCTGAGCTAGAACCAAGAATTGACTCATCACTTCAGACTTTACTTTCTCAAGGGGTAGACAGATGACAATGGGGGGGGGGTTGAAGCTTAACTTTTGACCTTGAGCCATCTGGTCTGTGAAGGGTACCATTTGTCAGCTATGCAATTTTCATTTGCTTTTCTCATTCTCACAAAGCAGGCTCTACACTTTCAAATTGTTGCTCTTTATCCCCATTTCATTAGTGTTTGAAGTGGAACTTGATTGATCCACTAAATTCTTCAGTACTCCGTGCAATCTGGGATTGCAGCTGCCAAATTGGCTTAACTCAGTGGTTCTCAACCTTTTTCATGCCGCAACCCCCCAACCGGTCGTAAGTCGAGGACTAAACTGGTGCAGCACCGTTTGCAGAATGGGACTTTTGGCGGGCTCAGCAGGGCAGAGACAGCCTGGACAATTCCTATTGGCTTTCGAAAGCCAATAGAATAAAAGGGAGTAGCACAGCTAAGGAAAAGGGGGGAAAAATGGCGGACTGCGTTGTTTGGCGACCCCTGTGAAATGGTCGTTCGACCCAAATGGGGTCCCGACCCACAGGTTGAGAACCACTGGCTTAACTGAATTAACATGAATTATGCTAACCATAATAAATTAGTGTTCCATGCTCAAATAATACCACATATAGTCCTTGACTTAACGACCATAATGGCTTTGCTTGTCAGAAGCTAGCTGGGAAGGTGGCAAATGGTGATTACATGACCCAGGATGTTGCAACCATTGTAACTACATGCCAGTTGTCAATACCCAAATTTCGATCATGTGACTGTGGGGATGATGTAATGATTGTAAGTGCAAGGACTAGTCATCAGTCACTATTTTTGGTACTGTTGTAACTTTGAAGAATCGGTAAAAGAATGGTTGTGGAGGACTATCTGTAGCTTGCTTGTACAGGCTCTGGAACAGTTGTAGATAGAAGCTTTGCTGGATAATTTAGCTTTCTTAAATTATGCTGTTATGCGTGATACTCATCTATGTAAATGAAAAATACTAGCGAGGCTAAATATAGCTAGCTTTTCCAGCCTGAACGTGACTCTTTTCATTCTGAAATGCAATCTATTCTTAGTAATGTTGTTATTCCTCTTATTTGCTGAGTACAGTCGGAGGAGGATGAATTGGAGTTGGTGAGTCTGGGTTCTTACTTGGTATGAAACATCAAAATCCGAAGAGCTTTCATGTCAACTCTGTATGTAACCATACCAATGTTCCCTTTGTCGCAGAGGGGGAATAAAAAACATTTAGGGGAAATCAATAAACCTTCAACAAGAAGCTTTTTTTCTTTTCCTTTTAATTGAAAAGGGGAACATTGGGACCACACCTCTAACAGCAACATCAGGGAAATAGCCTTAAAGGATTATTGGCACGATGGCTCAGTTAATGTTGGTGTTTCGAGGTAGCGATTTGGCCTACAAAGTTCTGCAAATATTGAAACAGATCTTGTGGCTACTGCTTTCCTTCTCGGAGATTACATCACTCCCAATGAGCTCACCATGCTGGAGATAAAGTTAATTTCATGCTCCACAAGAGAAGGAAGCCACAAGGGGATTCCCTGTTTACCAGAAGAAACTACAATTGCAAGCTGTCTTTTTCTAGTGGAAAAGGCTTACTTTTAAGAGGAGTTTTTACAAAACATGTACGATGTAGTTTTTTTCTCTTTATCCTTAAAAAAGCACTCCTAAAATAATGCTTCTCAGCATTACTGCAAATCTGCATCTTGATAAACCTGTGCAAACGACAAGAGAAGAAGAGTTTTGATGCTTTTTATCAATTAATTTAAACCCATTGAGTTGCTGATATGGGGCTTTTTATGCACGACAGCATGGTTTTTTTTTTTGTGTGTGTGTGTGTATGTTTCTACGTTTTGTGAATGCATCCAGTTATATAGTACATTTATGTTTTTAGACAAAAGTATGATGTCTAATATATCAAATGTGCTAGTTTTTCCTATGTAATTGTTTTCACATGTATTTGAAAAGCTAAGGAGTTAAATATCCATTTTATTCAGTCAATTATATTGAAGTGACTTATAAGGAACAGTAGATCAGTGCCAAACACAGGAAAATTAAATATGAACCCCCCCCCAAATTAGCATAAAATCCTTAGAGAACTCTGGCAAGGAAGGATTGTACTTCACTTCCCTTGGCCATCATTCCATAATGTGGACCCATTATGGAGAAAACTGAATTTATCACTGAGGCTAAAACATCTCTATTAAGGGACCTTAAAAGAGTAAAATTGTGGAGCAGACTATTTGGGCATAGGTGGCCCTATAAGTAGCTTGCTCATAAGCCTTACAAAGCTTTATACATGACCATAAGCAGCTTTCAGTTGACCTCAGAGACAGACAGTTGGTAGTTTCAGCCAAGGGGTAAATGTAGGGCATGAGAAGGCCCAAGTCACTGTTGCTTGTTCTGCTGCTTTCTGGACCAGCTGTGATTCTGATACTGTTGTGTATAGTCTTTTGAAGTTGAACCATCTTGAATTTGAAATGCCTGGCTGGATTCTGAAACAGTTGTTTCAAGGTCAAAGCAGTTGTTCTGAAGGTAACAGGCTGTCCTTTTGGAAGCATGTCAAGCTTGAAAACACTCTTATTCTGAGCTTGAATCACTTCCGGGTTTCAGGACGCACCTCCCTCCAGCTGACCGGTCCAAACCACTCTTGGTTCAGGTGAAGGAGAAGAAGATTAGGAGCACGCTGATGACTCTAAATCATCTGCTTTATGTACCCAGTGGCTTCATATAGGAATTAAATAGTTTCATTTAGTAAGACTATCAGTGAGCTGAGTACAGCCTTTCAATGTCTTTTTCAGGGAATTAGGTCTGTAGATAAGAGTAGAACCAATGCATGATCCAAAATTATTTCAGGAGAATATGATGATTTCCCAAGAGAGCAACATTGCCGTTATCCTCTAATAAAAGTAGTCCTTCAGGACAACCCAGGAAACTTCTGACCCATAGTTACCAGAAACTATTTTAAAAAAATTAATTGGAATTCTTCAATGAATAGAGAGGCCTTTTGTTTATTGTCCTCTGTCAAATTGTACCTTTTTGCAAAGCTTATGGACAGGAAATTTGTTAGCCTTTTAAGATATTCCCATTCCACAGGTAGAATCTGAAACGGTTAAAGTGTTCTGCTAGCAAATCACAAGATATATTTTGCATACTGACAGGATTGTAAGCAGGGCTTTCCAACCTTGGCAACTTTTAAGACTTGCGGACTTCAATTGCCAAGGTTGGAGACCCCTGCTTACACACTACCACATGGGTCCCAGTTTAAATCAGGTGCACTGTAGTTGAAGCCTTATGAATTGCGCCTGACAAAAACAAAATGGACACACGTAGGTTTGCAGTGATTTGTTCAAATGATGCCTGCGTATATTTACATTTCTCTTTCCATAAACAAGGTCCTAATTATTATTTGCATGCAAATTGCATGGATGCATTTGTTGTAGGTTAAAGGGCATGTCTGCTGAGTTTTTCAGTGTGCCAGAACGTATTTTGAAGCAGCTCTATATTTTTCTGTACAAGGGTAAACATCCATTTGTATTTTAGCATTTACAGGAGGAGATTGCCCTCTGGTGGTATTTACCGTTTCTTAATATCAAGCCAAGGAAAAAAATGATAAGGCCTCCTCCAGACAACTAGATCATTTAGCATTGCAACTAAAGCCCCAAAACTGGTTCAAGCTATGATGTTGCCCAGAAAAAGAGGTTTTAAGTATTGTGGAGTCTTGTTTTATAAATATGGCATGCTTGGTCTACCATGGATCAACACTCTCTGTGTCAACTTATCCTATTGAGTATTAAATTATCAGTAAGCAATTCGAAAGGGCTGGAATTCAAAAAACAATATTGTGGAGAGGAAAGGATTTGAAATTCACTTATTTAGATAGTTTTGTCTAAATTTAGATAGTTTTATCAGCATTCCCCCTCCCCCCCCAAACTAGATGTGACAAGATGATCCCTAATAGTCCTGGGAATGAGTCCAAAGGCAGCATTTTCTCTTCCTATCTTGACTAAATTGCCATTCTAAACACTAAATCATTATGGTTTAAATTTTTGTCCCTCCCTGGAATGTGTTCAACTGTTATTCTGGTTGAATGTCAGAAAAGATATTAGATTCCAGTTCCTATAATGGATGTGCTCAAAAGGAGGCTGGACAGCCATGATGGGTGTTTTAATCTGGATTCATTCGTCGAGGTGGAAGTGGAACTCTGTTCCAACGTTCAGCCAAATGGTCCCTTTCAATTCTATGACTCTATCATAGTTCATTTAAAAATGTGCTGCTTGATTACCTCAATGGAGATTGATTTGATATAAAACATATTAAACCTCAGAGTTTGTATTTGGCCAATGCATGTCTGAATTCACTTCAGCACATCTTTATTTTGTTTGACCACTTTCATTTTTCTGGTTACCATTCATAGAACACACAGCGGTTAAGTAGTTCTCAGTCCACGCAATCTCTTGCAACACCAGTTGTATCTGTGACAACTCCAAGCTTGCCTCCACAAGGGCTGGTCTATTCTGCCATGCCTACAGCTTACAATACTGGTAAGTTACACATTTGTTGGCTCTTCATCTCCTGTTTTCTTAATGGCTGCAGCATTCAAAGGATTCTAAGCCTTTAGGTAATCCTGTTCTTTGCAACGTTCAACTGTGGCCAACAAAAGTCGCAAATACTGAATTATTGCTCAGAATTATGTGCTGCTCTTCATAGAACAGTTTATAGAAATCTAAATCAGCCTAAAACTAAATCACTATAGCAGAATAGTATACGAGAGGGGTTTGATAAATACTACAGAGGGAAATTATGAGGGAAGAGCCAGTTTGTTGTGGTGGTTAAACCATCAGGCTAGAGACTTGGGAGACTGTAAGTTCTAGTCCTGTCTTAGGCATGAAGCCAACTAGGTGACCTTGAGCCAGTCACTTTATCTAAGCCCTAGGAAGGAGGCAATGGCAAACCACTTCTGAAAAACCTTGCTAAGAAAACGGCAGGGACTCTGAGAATTGGACACAATTAAACAGAAGCGGGGAAAAATATGAGACGGGTTTGGTACATTTTAGAGGGGAATTAATTTTCAGGATTTTGTCTGAACATTTATATAGATGAATTAGTGGCATGAGCTTCCCTCTGAAACAGGAAAATGAAGCAATGGTGCTTTCATCCCACAGTCAATGTTATGATTCCCGCTGATGTATGTGAAACAATGCCTGGTTTACATGCTCAGAAATCTCTATGTGCCCATAGAAAAAACTGTCTAGCCAGTATCAACTAATAGATAGAAAAAAACAACAACCTTTTAAGCACAAATCATTGCTCTTTCACAGGAACCCATTTTTATCCCTATCTTTCCCCAGGAGGCAAAGGGATATATTAAGAGAACAGTATTAGAAAGTGATTAAGTGTTGAAAAGCGTTTGCAGCTTCCTCTCCTTCCATATGTGAGAGAAAAAGGAGTGACAATCATGAAGTGAAATAACTTCCTGCATATTAATCAGAAGGACAGCTATTTAAGCCCTGATTTTAAAAACCTAATATTTAAGTTTTTGAATCAAACCCTGGAGACATCTGTTCCATAAGGCTGCAGAGGGCCCCCACCCTGCAAAAGTGAGGGTGGGGGAAATCAATTCTTCATTATTTCTGGAACAATAATCAGGCAACAGCTTTTAAGTACTCTTCAATTTACTTACCGTTCCTCTTCAGATGGGCTTCCTGAACGGTTTGCATCTTAATTGGTATTCTTTTGAGTTGGATTCCAGTCTCTTCCCTTCTCACTTCCTCCATATCCTCCTTCCCTCCCTTCTGAAAGCAGCAACAGCCACTAATGTTATTTCTGAAGTTTGTAAGCTATTTGGGAAGTTTTTCGAAGGCTTAATTGCAGATCAAATGATACTTTAAATAATGTTCTAATAAGATTTGAATCCTTGGCTGTTTTGCAATTCATAAAATGGTGTGCAGATATAAGCAAACTTTGGATAGCACGATCCCTCTGGGTTTGCTCTTAAAGGAATTAACAGGACCCGGTAACTATTTGGAATAATCTTGTTTTTCTCACGGGAGCCCACCTGAATTTCTTGCGTAAGAGTTGTATCAAGGACTCTACATCTGCTCTCTGCTCATAAATGAAAGACAGTCTTAATAGGCTTCCCATGTTTCAGCATCTCAAGTAACTATACCAGTGGTGGTGAACCTATGGCACGCGTGCTAGAGGCGGCATGCGGAGCCCTCTCTGTGGGCACGCGCCATCACCCCAGCACACATGGTCTCTAAAAATTTGCCAAGACCAGCCAGCCTGGAGCCGCCATTGGGGAGCCCACCATCCCACCCACCAGAGACCCCCTGGATCTCCCCCAACCCTGCCTGGCTCCCACAGGTTTCCCTCCCCATAAGCAGCATCGAGGTGGCCACGCCCACCCCAGCCATGCCCACCCAATCTGCCATGACTACTGCAGCCACACCCACCCAGTGGCCACGCCCACCCAGTCTACCAAGCCCACTATAGCGGTGCCCACCGAGTGGGCCACACCCACCCAACACCTGGCGATACATAAGTGGGTTTTGGGTTGCAGTTTGGGCACTCGATCTCTAAAAGGTTTGCCATCACTGAACTATAATTTCCTTGAGCAAAAAATAAAAAAATGAACCTGAGAGTTAATCCTTAGAGACGGGGGACAAATTAGTTTGGCTTGCATTTTAGTACAAATTTACCTAATCTACTTAAGAGCAGTAAATAGGACCTCACAATTGTTTTAGCTGTTGGCAATCAGTCTGTGAGGTGTAGAAAATAATAAGAATAAAAACACCTTAAAACTTTGCCGCAAATGCTTAATTCAAAATCCTTTGTATTTATCTCTCCTGTTTCAGATTACTCCTTGACTAGTGCAGACCTGTCAGCCCTGCAGGGGTTTAACTCCCCAGGAATGCTGTCATTAGGACAAGTTTCTGCCTGGCAACAGCATCATCTAGGACAGGCAGCTCTCAGCTCTCTTGTGTAAGTAGGAGACAATTCTTGCAGCTTCGTTGGATTCGCAGTCTTATTCCTAGCGGGAACCCCACAACCTCTGGTCCTGTTTGGGTCGATTCCATTCAGTGCCATTTTTATTTATTTATTTATTTTACTTTCTAGCTTTTAGTTAGTTGGATGCGCGTAGTTGTTTTCTTGGGAAGAACGCCTGATTTATAATTTGCAAAACGCCTGCATTTTTGCAGGTTTAAGAAAAAAAATTCCAAAGGAAGTCTTGTATTCTTTCTTACCCTGTCATTCTCCTGTATTTTTCTCTTCATTTCAAAAAACAACCAAGAGAAATGGAACAGCTTATTATATATACCATAAATGCCGGCGTACAAGGCGACCCGGCGTATAAGATGACCCCCGTCTTTATAGCCGGGCTGCATTCCTAGAACATCATCTTATACGCCGGAAACTACCAGTATTTCCGGCGTATAAGACGACTCGGCGTATAAGACAACCCCCGTCTTTGGCGCCGATTTCAGCGCTCGCGGAAGTTGCCTTATACGCCGGCATTTACGGTGTGTGTGTGTGTGTGTAAATTGCCAGAGCATTTACTGACTGTTCAAAATGATTAAAACACAGGTACATAATTTTCCAATCACTTTTCCCATTCTAATTCATTTGAAATATTCATGAGAAACACAATGAGATATAATATGTTGCAGTAAAGGCTGATTGCTGATAGAACTCCTCTCACTTTTGAATGAACAAAAGACTAGCTTCCCACACTGTCCTAAATCATAATCTGATTTATTCCCTTTGGCTTCAGGGATAGGTCCACCCAACCTGATGTAGAGTATTCAGCCAACTCTGCTGATAAATGTTAATTGATTAACATGACATGCAAACCAATTAATTTTTAAGACTACGTCTCAGAGCTTGAAATGTTTGGAGAATACTAACACAACTGGATTGCAGAGGGCTCGTCCATGTTGGCATATTTGCCCCTGGTCTTCACTTGTAGTGCATTTCATTCACACAGACAGACCTCCCTCTCATTTTTCCATTTGCTTGACTAAACTGGGTTGTCGATGTGGGGAAAATAAGAGGATGAAGGTGTGTGGGATATGTTCGTCACCTGGAATTATTTGTAAAAAATAACGAAGGCGGGATATAAATTAAGTAAACATTGCATTCTATTTTTTTTTAATAAAGATTTTATTGATTTTCTTCTCTCTCTCTCTCTCTCTCTCTCTCTCTCTCTCTCTCTCTCTCTCTCTCTCTCTCTCTCTCTCGTCCTCCCCCTTCCCCCGGCTTTAATTAGAACGGGAAGCCAGTTATCCCAAGGTTCCAGTTTATCCATCAACACCAATCAAAATCTTAACATTAAGTCTGAACCGATCTCACCACCTCGAGAAAGGGTGACCCCCTCCACCTTCCAGTCGCAGCAACAGGCATCTCAGCAGCAACCGCCACCACCTCCTCCTCAACAGTTGCGGCAAGAGATGGGTCGCTCTCCTGTGGATAGTCTCAGCAGCTCTAGCAGTTCCTACGACGGCAGCGATCGGGAGGATCCCCGGGGTGACTTCCATTCGCCGGTCGGGCTGGGAAGACCTCCCAATTCGGAAGACCGAGAGAGCCCGACGGTCAAACGGATGAGAATGGACACATGGGTAACCTAAGCGTGCCGTTCTCTACCTTGCTTTCCACTTTTGAGTTACCCCAATGAACAGTCCTGACATATCTAAATTTATAAATAAGGACATCAAATAAATATTTATATGTGTATATATATATATATATATATATATATATATATATATATATATATATATATATATATATTATATATATATATACATGCATATATATATCTTTGTATACGTATATATGTGTGAATGTGTAGCAAGACACAAAAAGAAAAACCGGGCACTTAACACCAACGTTTTATATGGTTGCGGATGCCCTGTGGGTTAAACAAGTGTAACAGAAGGTGCCCCCCCCCCCGGTAGGTCTTGGCCCCACCTGGCACTTAACGCTGGACTTCGTACTTGGTTGTGCAAAAGAAATATTCTCCCCCATATATAAACTATCCAATTAGATGGCTGAATCATCAGGGCCTGCCTCTAGTAGTGTTCCTGTGTGTTTTTTAACAGTTGTGTGGTTTCCTGTAATTAAAATTATGCTTTGTAGCAGCAGAGCAGTAGGAAAAAAAAAAAGCAATACTGTACATAGGATGACCTCTCTCTAACCCAGTCTAGCATGGGTCTCTCTTGCAAAGAATGCATGGAGAAGGGCTGGTATTATTTTAAAAAAACACACACAAACTCCTGTTTTTGCATGTGCAAAACAATGCTGGGTCTGATCAGATTTTTTTTTTTAAACCACGAGACAGACTCACAAATAATACGCATGAAATCTTCAGAAGATGTTAGCCTATGAGATATCTATAAAGAAAAAGAATTAATATATTAAGTTATAATTGGAATATGTTTTAAAAGCTTTCTTATGTTAATCTTACCTTTTTTAAAATATAGAGAACCAATTTTAGCTTGTGTATATTTTTTATTAAAGAAAACCATACGTCCCTTGAAGACTATATAGAAAGTTATATATGTACTTTTGAACACATTCTGTATGAATTATTTATACAAGCCAAAGTTGAATGGTGTAGCTTTTTTTTTAAATTTGTAGAGTATACTTCTAACTTGATTTTTGACTGTCTATTGTTTTTATTTTCAGGGGAGGAAGGAAAAAAATTGCAGGCAGAACCTTAGGGAAAAATAAGCCATGAATATTCTTTATGTAAATTAAAATTTGAGCCAAATTTTGTGTACATAGCATCTTAAATATATGATCACCTTTTGGTGTAGGTACGTATGTGCTGTACCTTCACCAGATTAAAAAGTATATTTTTGTGGATTGACGCCAACTTGAAGAAAAAAAGAAGAAAAGGCGAGGTCCTTATTAGTAGAGTATTCACTGTTTAATATTTACTATTTTGTTCAATATATACTGTACTTTCTTTTGGATTTAATTAATATTCAGATTTTTTCAAAGGGTGTTTTAAAAGGGGTCATCCCCTTCACTGGTGGCGAATGTGTTTGTTAAAATTGTACTCTTTTTTTTTGTGCTGTATAGTAAAGCTTCCCTTACACGTTTTATAAATATATACACACAGAAAGACACACATATATATATATATATATATATATATATATATATATATATGTATAAGTGTATATTTGTGTGTGCATGTGTGTGTGTATATATATCTATATATCAATATTTATATATATATGAAAATATATATGTATATAGATAGTAAAGTGATAAATCCTTCCCTAATCCCTCTTACAGAAATCCGATATTGAATTCATCCTGCATAAATAGAAAAGGGTATTGTAACATGGTTTTTAAAGGCATTATTCACAAATGTCTCTTCTGGGGTTGAGGGAACTATTCATGTAATGAAATGAAAACATGCACAGAGAAGCAAAAAGAAAGAGGGATTTTGAAGTGGTTTGTGTATGTTTTGGACAAGATATATTTTACAAGCATTTTGCTAATGTGAGTTATTTAGAAAGTGCTTTTACACATGGAGGGAGCAGCTGTTTAGGCGTTTCCTCTAGCGTGTTCACATACCCGACATGTATCTCTGAGCACACGTTAAGAGTATTTAAATCTCTGGGGCCAAGGCCTGCTCCGTGGCTTTCATTTGCACTAATTTGGATTTAAAGACAGCGTCATGCCAGGTCTAAATTTGGCCTTCTTGTGTACAATACGGGTGCATGTATCGGTATCTTGCAGAGTTGAGCATAGAAAAAAAGTTAAACTTCACTTTAGCTATTTCATTTTAGTGGATTCTCTTCTGCCGTGTAAGAAAGTCATCCCGTTGGCAAAAATGGCTGTGTTGATCTGCAAGCATTGCTAACCATCCTACAGTCCAGTTCAAATACAATTCATTTCTGTGGATCAGTTCATATTTAACATCAGTAATTTCTGTGGAAAAAAAAACTGCTTTGAGCTTGGAGTCTGGCAGGACAAGTGTAGAGAAACCAGTTACGAGGATCAGAAACCCTCTGGCTATATATAACCACATAAATAGTATATCTGAATATGTGATTTACTGTAAATGTGAGCCAGTCTTTTATAAGACACTAAATCACTGACTGCTTTCTTTTGACTTTTCCTTGAAATGAAATAGTGATTCTGTTTCATATCTAAAATAGGTAGCATTTCGGAACATATGCAATTGAATTCTGGAAGGCTGACAAATTTGAGTTTTAAGGTAAAGGTTTTGACCTGCATTCCTTCTTAACCTACAGCCTTCTAAACCTCTTAGGCATGGCTTGCTGGAAATCTCCTCCAACTAAACAAAATAGATATTTCCTTTTTTAACACTATACCTATTCTTGTTTCTTCTATCTCATGAATAATTGTATACACCAGTGGTGGATAGTGCCTCTTGTTATTTTTCAGTTTGGAAAAAATAGGAGTTGCCCCTATTCTTTTGATGATTTCTCAGTGTTTTGGGAACTAAAAGCGCTGGAATTTAGCTACTCCAAACCTTGTTAGGGTAGAGCAGAAAATTGCTCCCTCACGTGGGAATAACATAACCACTTCAGTGATCCTTCTGATGCTTCAAATGAGCATGTTTCCCTGGCGTTACATGGACAGTCCTACAGATTCAAATGGGAGTTTTTTTTTTCATTTCACATTTACTGTCTCATTTCTTGTGTGCCTTAATGCAAATGGCTGTGCTGACTGTATCTCAATAGTCTTTATTCCTATGCAGGTCTCTTAAGGAGTTACATCATCATACGTCTTTTTAAAAAATCCATACAACAGAAAGTCTTGGGCTTTGTTCATTAAGCCACCCAACTTTTTTTTTTTTTTAAAAGAATCATTTCTGGAAATCAGACTGTTAATTCTCAGCCCAACAAGTTGTTCTAGAATCTCTCCCTTTCCGTTTCCTCCTGTGGAAGAACTTCACACCATGAAAATGAAAGTGATTTTTTTTTTTTACAATTAGTACTAGTGTAACTCTAGACCTTTTTTGGAAATACCCTTTGACCTTGTTGATAAAGTTGCAACGGCAGGTAGGATTGTTTATGCTAAGTTAGTTATATAGCTGCATCCTGTACTTTGGCATTTGAGTGAGTTGGTGTTTCTGTTCTGTCATTTGCTGTTCCTTTGTACCAAATATAAAGTTTTGCACTGACGTTGCCGCAGCGATGCAAAACATTTTAGAGGGCGATGCGTTTGTGAATCATCACCCTCCCCTCCAGCAGGAATTGTGCAATTATTCCGTAGCAAAGACTTCTGGGGCAGGAAGTGGTCAGGCATCCAAAGGGCCCTTCAGTTAGCTGCACATGCCTCACAGACCTGAATTTTCTTTTTGAATAGTTCAGGTAATCTTCATTTAGCAACCGTAATTGTAACCGGCCACCGTTAAGTGAAGATAATGTGACTGTACTTATGATCCTACTTCAGCTTTCCTTTGCTTTATAAGCCTGTGATGGCCCTAAATGCAAGGACTTACCGCAAAGTTATTTTTTCACCCTTGTCATAACTACAAATGGCCATTGCCCAGGGCTGTCACTAAACGAAGACTACCTGTAGTCCCCTACATTGCACAAAGAGCCAATTTTGGAATCTTAGACGAATTTGTATTACATCAGTGAAGATCTGGCCGGAGTAAGAACTACTCTGAAATGCTGAAATAGTATTCTAGTTATTTGCAAAACCCTCAGCTTAAAGCATGCCTGAAGTCGTTCTTTGGTTTGATCCTGGTTCTCAGACCCCGTCTCTAGGATTTTAGCAACACTCTGAAACATGTGGTTTCTGAGCCAATGTATTTCCATTAAGGAGATCTATAGCTTGAAATATATCCTCAGTACAAACTCTGATGAAAACAAGGACTTCAGGTAAGTTAGGTGTGCTCAGATCCTTGGTGAAAGGACTGAACAATCCACCCTTCCCAAGATTGCTAGGGTGTTACCAGCTTGACAGAGAGCTAAATCCTCCTAGAACAGGGGTAGGCAACCTTGGCTCTTTTATGACTTGTGGACTTCAACTCCCAGAATTCCTGAGCCAGCCATGTTGAGGGAAAGGGAGAGATTTCCAAGCTCAGCCATGCTGGCTCAGGAATTCTGGTAGTTGAAGTCCACAAGTCATAAAAGAGCCAAAGTTGCCTTCCCCTGTCCTAGAATGACTTTCATAAAGTGATCAACCTCCCTTAATAAGGATATTTGAATACTCCCCCTTTTAAGCTAATGAATAAGTTTAAGCAATGGAGGTGATGATGTAAAACAGTTTTAATGCATTTATGATATGATTTCAGCAAGACTGCATAGCACACAAATCTTTCTAGAAAGGAGTTGCAAAGAATTATAGACCTATTAGTAACATTTTCTTTTTCTTTTCTTTTTTTTTTTAAAAAGTATATTAAAAAAACAAGGCTGTGCAGCACTTTGGAATAGTTCCAGAAAGGTGCTTTGGAATGAGTGAGGATGCGGATGTATCAGCTGTATGCAACTCTTTAAAGCAGCTGCATCTTTTCTTGGGGATTGCACAGCACTGAAAAATCCTAGTAGAGAATGCTTTAAACCTTTTACCTATTATAGGACATTAATGCATAGGCAAGTGTACTGTGTGCACAAGAAATATATAGTAAATAAGGAACATAAAGGACTCCTCCCAGATTAACCATGGGGGAAAAAAAAAACATTTTGAAATTTAGAATGTGAAAGACTTTTAAAAAGAGAGATTTTTTCCCCCTCACTTTGTTGTGCAAGAAAACACTGCTTTGCTATATTTAAAAAAGAAAAGCTTTTTTTAAAAGAAATAAAAAATATATATGTACTTAGTAATTGTTTGTAGTCGACAGTTCACAGACGAAGCTGTTTGCGGTTAAAGCCGCCTGGCGGCACAAGCTGGACTTTGTTGCCATCTTTAAGATGAATCTTTAAGGAAAAAAAAATAAGTTAATCTTTTTCCCTGAATGTGGTGTTTTTTTCTTCATTATACAATAAATATTCTAGTGAACTTTTTATCAAATGGCTAAGAAAATGCTAGAAGTTGTTGTAAAATATTTGTATCTTGCATTCACTAAAGTAAAAATACTGGCTTTTACTGTGTATATCAGACTCACTCCTATTTAGAATGCTTGGTTATTCTACCTTCCCCTGCTTCTGAGTCCTTCCTAAGCTTGATTCATCTTTTTGTTAGTCATTGTCGCATCACCAGGGCCTGCTGTATTGTGTGAACTTGAAAGTGGAGCTGTCCAACTTCATCAGGCTTAAGGCGATCCAACCGGTCAGTCCTAGAGGAGATCAACCCTGACTGCTCTTTAGAAGGCCAGATCCTGAAGTTGAAACTCAAGTACTTTGGCCACCTAATGAGAAAGAAGGACTCACTGGAGAAGAGCCTGATGCTGGGAAAGATGGAGGGCAAGAGAAGAAGGGGATGACAGAGAATGAGGTCGCTGGATGGAGTCACTGAAGCAGGAGGCGTGAGCTTAAATGGACTCCAGAAGATGGTAGAGGACAGGAAGGCCTGGAGGAACGTTGTCCATGGGGTCGCGATGGGTCGGACATGACTTTGCAACTAACAACAAATTATAGAAAAAAAGCAAGGCAAATTCTTCTCTGCCAGCTGAGTTTTGACTGTCTAAATCAGGGGTCTTCAAACTTGGCAACTTTAAGACTTGTGCACTTCAACTCCCAGAGGAATTCTGGGAGTTGAAGTCCACAAGTCCTCAAGTTGCCAAGTTTGAAAACCCCTGGCCTAAATCAAACACATCCAACTTGACCCCCTCCCACCCCCCAGAAATGTCAAACTGCATCATCACAGGTTGTTGCAGATCGTGATGGTGTGGCTCAGCGCTGTTGATTACAGTCCAACTTAGACGATCAGACTAAAACTTCCCCTTTTTGAAGCATGACCCATTTTCATGGGCAACCAAGAGTCAGAATCATGCTAACTTGTTTTGAATCGGGTCCTCCTTTAGAGACACCCTGTTGAACAATGGATTTCTGATTGAACTAGTTCACAAATTTGAACTAACCAACAAATACATTTCTGGTAAATGAATTAGAAGTCGAAAGTGTTAGATGCCATGTTGGTTTTAAACAATTTTTACAGCCGACTTAGATGAATTGTCTACGTTCAGTCCAAGAAAGAATAGCTGAACTGGCATAGGCTGGGTTCACACTAAAATGTAACGTGACTTGTTTGAAATTGGCTTGGCATCTTCTATATGCAAATTGTGGTTTATTCAGCAAGCTGTGGTTAGAATAATATGTGTAAGCCAGGAAGCCTTCAGGTGAGGTGTTAGCAGCTGCCTCTGATTCAGTTATCTACCCTGGGCCCATTTGCTTTGTTCAACTGAGGATGAAAAACAAATATTTGGAAAGGCCTCATTTAAACTGTCCCGTTGGCATCTGAAAACAAACTGTTTTCTTTGGACTGAAATGTGTCGAAAAAGCAGGATCCATCTTCGCAGAACTGAACAAAATCTGAACTGAAAATCCTTGGAATATGATGATGATGTTATCCATTCAGTCATGTCCCGACTGTTGGCGATTCTGTGGGTCAGGTCTCTCCATATCTTTCCATCTTGCACTACTTTGTTCTATGCTGTGGCTGGTGCCAGTTTTGATGGCGTGCAGCCACCGTGTTCTTTGCTTTCCTTCTTCCCTCGGAATATAGCTAGGGGTCTTTAAAATAAGTATGTTTTCTTTCTTTTTCTCTGCAAATGCCTCAGTGTCCGTTTCCTTTTGCTTCTAAAACCTGATGCATATGAGAGGAAAGGCGAGTTCGTGTTACTGAGATCCCTAAATGAACATGCAGAAAATAGAAGCATACTTTGACAGGTAAACGTAATACTTCAACTTTATTAAAACATAACAGTCATAGCTCAAAGATGATAAGGTTAAATACTCAAAAATATTCCAAAGATCCTTAAAACTACTTCAACCAAAAATCAGGAGGGCTTATTTCTTTTTATTACAGTATTTGAGTTTTAGAAGAGGGAAATACTTTTTATTTTTTTTTAATTACAGCAATGTAGGACAAGGTGATAAACAGGGCAATTTTGCATAGGAAGAATGAAGAGGGACAAGCTTCTTTCTGTTTTACCATATTCAGGATGCTCCCATTTACGTCAAGTTAGGTTTATATTTTTTGTTTTTGTTGACCTTGGGGAAAAGCAAGGTATAAAACAGTGGTGGCGAATCTATGGCACGGGTGCCAGAGGCGGCACTCAGAGCCCTCTCTGTGGGCACGCGCGCCGTTGCCCCAGTCCTAGGCCTTCAGCTGGGTTTTATAAAACCTTTTTACTTTAGGCCTCTGCCGCCATGTGCAAAAAAAAAAAAAGTTCAATCAGTCAATCAATTTCAACCTGTGGCGAGAAAAAAAAATATCTTGCAAAGTTGGAATTGATTGATTGAACTTTTTAGTCCCACCCAGTCTGCCGTTACCGCTGCAGCCACGCCCACCCAATGGGCCACGCCCACCTAGCACCCAATGATACATAGGTGGGTTTGGGGTTGCAGTTTGGGCACTTGGTCTCTAAAAGGTTCACCATCACTGGTATAAAATATGGAACACGTTACTACAGGATATTCATGGATCCCTTTAGTTGCAGTTATTTACTCATGAATTTCACAACCACTAGGACTAGAAACATCTTTAATAAAAGATAAAATTCTCACAAAGTTGGCTTCTCTAATTTATATTGTCCTCTCTCTTTAAACAATGAGGGAGTTAAAGCCTTTATGGAATTTAATTCCAGCATGAACCGGCCGGTAGAATGTTATTCATTTTTCATTGCAACACATGTCCATTATTTTCCATGGGTAGACAACATTGGGAAGAAATGACTGGGAATGCTTGAACGGTCATAAGTGAAAAATGGTCATAAGACACTTTTTCAGTGCTGTTGTAACTTTGAATGGTCACTAAATGAACTGTTGTAAGTCAAAGACTTCCTGTATCCCAGTCAAAAAGCTTAAGAGGAAGTTTTTTGGCTAGCTGTATATATCCAGTCACCTACAAGTGGGATGCTGGTCAATAAGAAACATAACATAAATATTAAAACATGCACATTAAAAGTAAAAAAAAAAAATACTCTCCAGTTGAGGGTGATTAATGTCAAAATAGACTTGTACCTTCCTTGGCCACAAGGTTTACCCTAGATACGCACTGGCCACTTGCAAAATAAAAATAAATATATGTATGTAAACAATGCCCCCAAATCCTAATTTGAAGACCTCAAACATGGCTTTTAAACAATTTGTTAAACACATGCAATGTTCTGGCTTTTGGTGGATTATCTGGTTGCATCTTATTTCTTCAAAAGGGCCAGGCATCACAAAATCCTGCAAGAGGAATAGGGATATCACCCAAACGGCTTTCACTGAAAAAATTACACAGTGTTGAGAAATATGTTTTATCAGTAAAAGGAAAATGGAAATTAGGAAAGTTAAAAAAGGGGGTTTTTTGGAAGTTGAGGTCTAGTGAGGAAAACCTGGGCATTTGTAGGATGCTGCAGTAGGTTGGGAATCTGTCCTCATTTTTTGATATTTAAAAAAATGGCTCTTCCTACACAGTGGGAACAATCTTACAATTGGCTAATCATCTTCCATGACTCATTTTGCCCTGTTGTACCCCTGCTTGGTCTTCACTCAAAATTCATTAGCAACCGCAAACAACAGAGATGCGTTCCACTGAGGCAATACTTGGAGAAAAACCCAGAATCTGTCATTACTTCCAGATCATTTGGGGCAGGGGAAGCAGGCCAGGGGCTGTCACCCCCCTGAAGGGATGAAAGCTTGTTTAGTAGTATGGACAGTGGGAGTCCTTCCTCGCCCAGCATAGTTTGATCTTCCCACCAAAGAACTGTTTACTGAGATTTTAATGGGATCTGTCGTGTTGGAGGCACTGGGTACCATATCTAGTTGCTGGGTCTTAAAATAGACAATATAAAACACAGGCAAACCAATTCCTATCAGGAGCATAAGGAAGACCGCTTTCCACCACTGGATCCCGTAATCCGCTCCAGTGCAGGTTGCTTTCTGCTCCTGAGAGGACCAGTTTGAAGGTTCAATGTGGTGAACTGCGCGCGAAGGGATTTCCATCTGTGTCACTGTTTCAATGTTTTGGTCAATCCCTCTGAAATATTGATCAAGCTGTTCCTGGTCGCCACTCCCGTTTTCTGGATCTATGGATACAGAGTGTTCAGAGAGCAGAGCAGGAGTGTGAAGAGGCAGCAACTCGCCGCTGGTCTCCGTCAGTAGTCCATGAACCTTGACTGGAATCTTGATGGATTTTAGGGCATAAAAGTCTTGTTCTTGGATAAAGTTATTAACCCGTTTGATATCTGCAACCTGGAAAATTCATAAAAGGAAGCATTTCATTTACTCAGTTTATAGCATCGCCCACCTTTCCGAGTGACTCTGGCCAGCTACCAAGGCATTAAAACAATCAACAAAAATAATAAAAATGATATACAATCCAGCATTCAAAGGCAGGCAGGTCTAACGTGACAGCCTGAAAACCCATTGGAAAACCCAGGTATGTAATAACTTCCAAATGGCTAGCAAAATTGGGAGTCAGTCAACACTCAGGATGGAGATTGTTCCAGACAGCAGGTGTTGCTATAAAAAAAAAAAAGGAAGGCTTTCTACAGAAGAATTAATCAGTATCAGGACCTTCTGGACTGTACCACACTTTGTCTCTCGATCCTTCTCCATTCCTTGGACACCATTTTTGATATTTAGATAACTCATTGCAAGGCCCACTCGAGAATCCAAAGGGGTTCAGCTCTAATCACTGAAAGTTTCTAGCCCTCTGAAGTGGACGTCGCTGTGTTTCTGTATACTTTTACCTTGTAACACATTGGAACTGCCTTTTCAAATTGGACAGTATTCGAGAATTCAGTCAATCGTAACAAAAGACCGAAAAAGAGATGGTTAGGGTTAAGCCATGCCATCTAATTACTGCAAAAGAATTAACATTTCGTGTACATTTAATGAAAAACTAGCAATACCCTTTCGTGTAAGTCAAGGGTTACATTTTGTTAATCTTGTATCAGCAGCTGTTGGCAGCTAAACCCAGAGATAATCCTAGGATTTTGTTTAGGAAACTTGTTTATAAATTAGCTCTATTATTCTTGGTATTTTTTTCAACAAGCTTCTTTAATGACATTGATAATAACAATTCTAGGATTCAGCACCAGACAGAACTCGGTACAACTCCAGTTCAACACTGATACTCCTAATTCCTGCCAGTTAAATAATCACATTGGTTGCATTTAGCAAAGTGTTCATTCAGACATTAAAAAAAAAAAAAAATATTGAGGAAACATCTCTCTTATGGCCTGGAAGAAAGCAAGAATTTTTGGGTGTTACTCTGGACAAATCAGGCTTAATCTTAACTTTGAATCATATGACAGTTTCAAGTGTTGTTATTTTTTTTTTTTACAAAAATAGCTTGGTTTTCACTACTAATTCAGTTGATATGCTCTACTAATTGCATGAAGATTGTCTCGTACTAATTTAGTGTAAAGCTCAAACATGGCTTCTAAATGTTCCTCTTGTAGAGCCAAGAATGGAGTGTCTTGCACCAAACTTCCACATTTGTTAAAATGTTTAGTTACACACATTCAAAACAGCCTTGATCAAACCTTAGTTAAGTGCAGTTAGAATACCAGAATAAAATACAGTCCAGCACAGCCTTCTCCGATTCTTATTTTCATGTCTTTTGAGTGTTAACACCTTACAGTATTTCTACCCAACATGAAATATTATAGTCCCCTTGCATCTGAACTCTCCCGGTTGAGGAAGTCAATAATATTGCCTAATCAGAACTACAAGGAGGCTAATATCACACATTGTTAGGATCCAGAATCAGGAACAGAGGTCCCTACCAAAGGTTCATTCTCATTCTTCCCCCCCCCCCAAGACAGGCTATTTCATAAAGAAATGATATGTTGCATAAAACTTCCCAAACAAATCATGCAAACTATTAGCAAAAAAAACCCTTTCTGTAATCATTTATAAAAATTCAATAATACAACACAACTTTCAGGTCCAAATTAATCCCTGGGGGAGGAAATCTATGCAAAACCCATGGAGACCCATTAACTGTGAAGTAGACCAGGCCCTGATTCAAGTTCTTTTAAGCAAGCTTCTTCTACTCTAAGATCAAATTAAATTCACAGTTTAATCTTAGTCCCACTCCTTCACAGGAGAAAAGAGGAGGAGACAGGCGTATTAGGGATGTCAACTGCCTTGAGTTATCAAAATAATAAAGGCACCATATAAATAAAATAAATAAAACCAGCCTTGATTTTCAAGTTGCACAATATTCTTAGATCAGCAAAAATAGTCTAATGAATAGTTTAATCATTAAAGGACTGAAAGCAAGCATGGAATCTCCTAATTCACCTGGATATGTCAAAGCTGGCATCAGGGAGTAACCTCTCAACTGGAAAAACCAGATTGTCCTTCCTAGTCTTTAAACCATCCTGAACTAGCAGTTAATTTTGTAAACAAGATTAGCTTGAAACAAAATGCTTTATCAATCCAGTCGGTAGAAACGAGAGCAACTGCATTCCTCAAAAGAAGCCCCTTCTTACTTTGCATCCATACTGCAGAGCCAGCTTGTTGAGGTTGTCGTCCTCCTTAACAACCCGTTCTAGAAGCTGCACGTCCCCAACTCTTTTCTTGGAAGAACTGGAAGGTTGGGGATCTTTCCCCCTTGCACGTAATTCCATGGCGTTGAATTCCTCTTCTGACGAGTCCTCCGAATCGGATTGTCTGCTGCTTCTGAACAAAAACACTTGAGCACCTGAGAGGTTTTGGACAGCGGATGGAGCTTGGAAGGGCCTGATGAGCCTTTCATATAGTCTCATGTTGCAGCAATCTCTGCAAGGCAAAAGGGAGAGCATTATTCATCAAGCAAGCAAGTAAACTTAAGGACGGGTTGAGCAAGTCAAGTCTTGAGGCAACAACTCCGACACGAGAAGGTAGATCATTCATGTTGAAATGCTGCACCATGAGATAATGTCCTAATCTTGGGCCTGTTGTCCTAAAGAAACAAGTTCCTTTTTCATGTTTAATGTTCATGTCCCTTGGCATATTTTTCTTATTAGCTTTTTGTCTTATTAGCTTCATCCCTTAGATATAAATGCTGGGAAGGTGCTAATCTGATGCCATCCAGAGGTGGAGAGATGAACTTTAAGGCAATCTTGGATTTCCAAGAATGGAGAAAAAAATTGCACTTTGTTGCAAAAGTAGGCTTTTAGTTTGTTTTATATATATATATATATATATATATATTCATTGTAGCTGTTCATATTAGGAAGCTTTTGCTGAGCCTTCAAGGCAGTATCATATTAAGTTTTCTCAACCTTGGTGACTTTAAGATAATCTTAGACTCACCTCCATGGATTCCTTAGCCAGCCTTAACAATTAAGTAATACACCAATGACAATTTTTTTCCTCCAAATGTTCATTGTGAATTTAGCAGACTTCCACTGAAATTTCCACGTTGTATCTCCATTAATGCATTTGCTATTCATTTAATCATACAGTGTTTGACCTGTTGGGATTCTGTGTCATACATACTTCATGAACAGTTTATAATGACCCTCAAGTTATATTAAGCTATATATAATATTATAAAATTCCAAAATTCAGTCAGTGCTGTCTTTTTAATCTGCAATTTTTGTCCTTTTTAATCTGCAAATCTTGTTAAAACTAAACTATGTATTTGAAGATAATAAAATCAGGTATCATTGTTTATCAAGTATAAACAATGTTAGTAACTTATCATCTTCTCTTAAAATACAACAAATGATTTCTTTTTCCCATATCTCTTATCTATACATAAATCATTCAAGTCTTCATTGTTTGGTAAGCGTCCATTAACAGTTACCAGAAATCTCAACACATCTATTTTAAGGTCAAATCAAACAGATTGATTCAACCATCCAACTTTATCTTCCTTCCTTTTAATTTCAAGAGTTTTGATCTTTAATTCCTTCCAATCATATCCTAGAACTGGATTTCTTTCCATTTTTTTCTTTGTACCTTCTTGTTCAATTCTCCAAAGCTTTAACACATCTCTTTGGTAATTCTCATATGGAAAAGTGACCAGTTTCTGCGTTTATGATTTGTGTATCCCTTCTTAAGACATCAAAGGTCTTAAGGGCAAGTTTTCGTCATCAACATGTGATCTCCTTCCCATTGTCCTCATTCCCGAGCTTCAGATTCTGCTAATCTGATTTGGAAATGAGCAATCCAAAGATCTGTCACCCTGCCCACTTTCCTTCCACAGAGGGTGACGTCAAAATGTTTAGTCACGAATCGATGGATGACCAGCAAGTAGAAACACTTGAGCCAAAAGATTTGCTGCCTTGGTGCGACTGGGCTTACTACAACCTTCCTAGTTAAACTCCATCTAATCCAGGGCTGGGCAACTGTGGCCCCTTTATGACCTGTGGACTTCAACTCCCAGAATTCCTGAGCCAGCCATGCTGGGAGTTGAAGTCCACAAGTCATAAAAGGAGGCAGAGTTTTGCCCTCTCCTGATCTAGTCCAACATGGGTGGAAATCTAGCGCTGAGCCACCCACCTCAGTAGGATGAAATATTGGGCAGTGCGACATGGTAGCATTTGTGGCTGCAGGTTCTTCACACAGTATTTGTGCGTGTCAGGAAGAGTATAAAATGGACTTTAGTAATATGGTCTGTAGGACAGACCACACACCCTGGGACATTTTCCTAGTTTTAAGAAAACTACCACAACTAAGTCTCTCTTTTTGTTTTTAAACAAAACTTCCCAGGATTGTCTTCCAAGTTCTTCCCTAAACTGTTCAAGCTAGCACTTCCCTGCTCTCCAAGCAGGTCCAAGAGCTTCTCCCTTCATAACCACGTTACCTTTCCCAAAGACAGACTTTGTAGTCCAACCTGGTGGAAAGAGTTTCCAGCACCCCAGCTGGGGGGAGAATTCTACCAGCTGAAGCCCACACCGTCTTAAGGTTGCCAAGATTGAAAAGCAACCCTTGCTCCTCCAAAGCATGCTGGCTGGGAACTCTGGAAGTTGGGAATCCCCACTTCTCAGAATGGCCAAGATTGAGAAACCCCATTATTAGACTCTCCAAGTGACCCTTCCATTTCTCTTCTCCTCTCTAAAGCCTTGTGGTTCCTCCCTCCGGGCAAAGTCCCCTGAGACAGGAGACCTCCCCCAAGATCAATCGGGGCCCGATCTCAGCCTCTTCTCGGACGAAGCCCCCCCCCCCTATAACTTTTCCCCTTCCTCCTCCTCTCTCTCTCCCCCTCCCCAGCAGCCCAAGGTCCTTCCCCCATTCCTTTGCTGACCTGGATTCCGGCAGCACCCTTTCCTTCCTGCTTGCCTGTTCGAGCTGGCCTCAACTGGTCAAGCTCCTCGCTTGCTTTCTTCACGATTGGCTGGCATAGCCCAGGAAGGCGAGGCCGGGCAGCATACCAGCCAGTCCCACGCAGGGAGTGGGCGGCGGAACTGGCACGGATGGGCAGGGCGTTAGAAACGAGTTTGCTGGGGCGGGAGGAGCAGACGCCTGGGATTTAAAGGAAGAGCGAGCGCCTCTACTTGGGGAATTAAACCTTTATCTCCCTAAGTCAAAAAACAAACAAATCTAATAAGGGAAAAAAGAAAGGAAAGGAAAGAGCGCAAAGAAAGAGCGCAAAGAAAGCGCAACGGAAAAAGAGAGAGACAAATACCTAAAGAAACCAGAGGACTTCCGACTTTCTTTGCAAGAGAGAAAGTAGAATCGCCGCGTCGTCTCCCCTCCTCCTTTAAACTATTCCAGGAATCCCTTGCAGCCCTTTGCTTATTAATTCTCCTCTCATAAAATGATTAAAGACCCGGAGACGAAAACGCAAGAAGAATGGTTGCAGGGACTGGGTTTGGCTAGTCTAGAGAAAAGGACTCGAGATGACATGATAGCAGTCTTTCAGTATTTGAGGGGCTGCCCCAAAGAAGAAGGGGTAAATTTATTTTCCAAAGCACCAGAAGGCAGGACAAGAAACAATGGATTGGAAGCTTAATCAAGGAGAGAAGCAACCTGGAATTAAGGAGAAACTTCCTAACAGTGAGAACAATTAACCGGTGGAACAGCTTGCCTCCAGAAGTCGTGGGTGCTCCAGCACTGGAGGCTTTTAAGAAGAGACTGGACAGCCATTGGTCTGAAATGGTATAGGGTCTCCTGCTTGAGCCCTAGGGGTTGAATTAGATGTCCTTGAAGGTCCCTTCCAGCTGTCTTCTGATTGATTGACCGATGCTTCCAATCCAAAAATTGTACATGACAATGGATGGATGCAGGCAGAGTCATTAAACCTTGTTAGAAAAAACACAACTGTCAGCTCAAGAACTTTTCTTGAATTCCCACCAACCTTAGTTCTACAGGTGTCTAAATAAAAAAGGTTTTTTTTTTTTTTAACAAGCCTTTCTGCTGCTGTGATGGACAATGGCTGCAGGTTGGGCAGAACTATAACCATGAGTGGCAACATGCCTTTAAATACTTTTTTTTAGCCAGAAAAGATCCTGTCAGGCTCCTCCTGATTCGGACAGGAGAAAATTGATATAGCAATTTTAACAATTTGCCAGCAGATGGTGATCTTATACCATATATTGTAAAAGGAGTTTGATTACACAGGCAACTGGAACCCAGGAGAAAGAAATTACTAAGTTAGCTAAAACGAAAGATAAATTTGGCTCTTCCTGAGTAGGGCAGCATCAATAAATTACTTTGAATAAACTCCACGCATTGCAAATAAAGGCACGGCTTGTTGAAATTTTGGAAAAAATACATTTATTTATTTTTAATATTAATATTTATTTCAAACACAATGAAGCTTCTCTCATTTCCAGAGTGGAATTACTTTTTTTTTAAATTACAGTTGGTTTTATTCAGCTTGACTGTATTTCTTTGACCAATTTTAGCCAGCACCAGGAAAAAGAATTAGAAATATTATCTTGACTATAGTTCATATCTAATTGTTTTTAAAGCATATATACATGTTTGCTCTCTAGTGAACAACCTAACATTCCATTATTGCCTTGTATTAGAATAAAATATCCATATTCAGCTGCAAACCATTGCTTTAAATCACAAAGGGAGAAAAAGGTAGCACCAAATGGTAGTAAAATTCTACACTCATAAGTGACAAATTGTGCAACTATAAATGTACAGTACTTTATGGAACAGTACATAGAATAAAGCTTTATCATAGTGGAAATATGACAATGCAGGAGTGTTCAGTTCAAAATTAACAAAAATATTTCTTTACATATAATGAAAGTCACCTGCCACCCAGCTGTTTGGGTGTTCCACAATGAAAGTACAGATGGTTCTTAGCTTACAACCATTTTGTTAGTGACCATTCAAAGTTACAACAGCAATGAAAAAAGTGACCTATAATTGTTTTTCACGCTTATAAGCGTGTGACCCCCTTTTGCGGACCTTCTGACAAGCAAATTCAATGGGGAAGCTAGATTCACTTAACATCCGTGTTAGTAACTTAACATCTGCAGTGTTTTGCTTAATGACTGTGGCAAGAAAAGTGTAAAATAGAGCTAAACTCGCTTAACAATTGTCTCGCTTGGCAACAGAAATGTAAGTCAAGGAACACCTGTTACTGGTAATGGTGAACAAATGCTCTCAGAAGGTAGCTCGCTCACCAGTAATCCCAAAATAGAATTCCTGAAACTATCTGGGTTGTAGGAAATGATAGCGACGTTGTGACTCTGCCCGATGGTCCACAAAGATGTACATCCATACAACATAGTGAGGTTTCTTTGCAGTTCCCATTCATCAATATGGCTTTGCAACAGAAGTAGTGAAGTAAAAATGTTGGCCAAAATTAGAACGGTTGAAAGCATCACATGATCCCAGAAAATGTTTTACTGCTTATTTCAAGGAATATCCCCAAAGGTGAAATATACTGTACATGTAGGTTGAACTATCAAGATAGTAAGTTTGAATTATCTTGAGAATAAGTTTGTTTATTGATTGATTGGCTGCCCAACTCCATTTTGGGGGAAGAGCTGTATAAACAGATCTGATCAGGGACCTAAAGATGGAAAAACGTTTGTTATTCAAGCTACCTGTCTTGAGATTCCCTGGATGCACAGAAATCCACTAGAGAAGAGCACATTTGTGTTATGTTAATTTTTAATAGAAATGTTTGCTCTTTATCTTTATGGGGTGCTGTGGGTTGTTCTCCCTGACTGTCAAGACTGAGAATCTAAGAAATAACAGGAAATACCAAAAATTAACCATGCGTAAAGGATAGATAAGCATTTCATTCACGTAATTCTTGATAATTTACCAAAATTAATACACAAAGGGGAAAGAATGTGCATGAAAGCAAATCAAAATGTGGGAGAAAGCACAAAGGACATTTTTATCTCTCTCAAAGGATTTTGAGAACTTAGTCCTTAAGTATCTTCCATTGCAATCCTTGTGCATTCAGCTGCTTTTGTGCCCAATTAGACTAACCATCTTTTCTTAGCAGACTTTTTCATCCTTAACTGAGCATAAAGGCCTTTGCTTAATATGGCTGGTATAAATAGGTGAAAGTTTTTGTTCTGTTTTTTTCAATATTATCAACATTTCAGATTGTTTTATAAGTGCGATGGTTTTTTTAAAAAAATAAAATAAAATAAAACTGATCTAGGGACAGTAACAACACAGATTTGAAAAGGAATAAAAATGGCAGGTTTTTTTATAGGGCAAAATGCAGTACTACAAGCAAATGCTTTTAGCAATATGTGTCTCTTATATTGAGACACACTATGAGGATAAAGTTCATTCTTCAAGCTTGTGGGTTGGTTTCTGAACAACAAGAACACTTCGCATGTTGCTAAGACTTGTTTGGCTAACTCACCCAATTAAGGTCTGTTGTGTGAACCCAGCCATCAATTCTAATGTTCTTAATCCCAAGGCTGTATGCATACAAGTAGGAACTACATACTGAACCACTGAAACTCAAGCGTTGTGAAACTGAAATAAATGGTACAAAATACCTGCATTCTACTGGATGCACAAGTGAAGACCATCCACACACACTAGGCTAGCAAGTAACAAAATGGGTACTTTAACATTGCACTAATCACTGGACTCCCATGGAGATCCAAGCAGAGCTGCAAACTCACCACTGTACCATTATTTGTAGGGACTAAATGTCTAATAACTTATGTCAGAACCAACCTTTTTGCTTCTGATAATTCAGGAGAGCAGGAGCTTAGCACCAGTGGAATTTGAAGGGTAAAGAAACATCTCCTGCGCCACTCCATATGCATTGCAAACATTCCTGTTGCCTTGAGTAGGGGTAGAAAGTTTGAGCACCATTAAGTTTTCCTCTGGCTTGGAATGGCCGACATGATCCCTTTTTCTTTGTCTGAAAAGTGTAATTCCTTGTATGACATTTATTTCCCCAAAAGAGACTTTGAGGAATTTCTAATGCATATGATGGCTTTGTTCCATAAGGCATAATGTGCATTCTTTTTTTTTTTTTTGCAATCGTGCTTATCCAACTGTACATCTCCGCATCTTTGCAAACTTCGAGTTGTAATATCCAGAGCGTTCCATGCCTTCATCTGCTTGATTGCCGCCGGATGAGATATCCAAGTGTCCTAACATGACAGGATGTTCCGTCTTCCAGGACGGTTGAGTTGCAGAGAACAGATTCAGTCTGTGAATTGCAAATTAGGTAGTTGGTGAGGGATGAAGCCTAATCCTATAATTCCCTGAAGGTGTTGGGAGATGCTGAAGCAAACACTTTGTCCAGATATTGTTAATAAAGGATGTTCCAATCAGGTTAGACACGGATACCTTTCAGTCTTAGAGCAATACCTTGCATGATCCTTTCCATGCTTGAACAACAACTAGCCATTACAGAAGGTCCCAGAGATGATATGTGGTTTCACTGGCCCCATTGAGTTTCTCCCTTCCCTTCGAAGGAGCAGTTCTAGTGCCGGGTCAGAATTTTGAAAAGATGCTCAGTTATAATATAAAATGATGGACATGGTCTGGATTCAAGTTATCCCCTATGCCAGTGATGGTGAACCTTTTAGAGACCAAGTGCCCAAACTGCAACCCAAAACCCACTTATGCATCATCGGGTGCCAGGTGGGTGTGGCCCATTGGCTGGGTGTAGCCCATTGGCTGGGCCTGGCTGCGGTGGTAACGGCAGACTGGGTGGGACTAAAAAGTTCAATCAATCAATTCCAACTTTGCAAGATCTTTTTTTTCCCTGCGAAAAGTTGAAATTGACTGATTGACTGAACCTTTTTTTTTTTGCACACGGTGGCGGAGGCCTAAAGCGAAACGGTTTTATAAAACCCAGCTGAAGGCCTAGGACTGGGGCGATGGCGCGCGTGCCCACAGAGAGGGCTCTGCGTGCTGCCTTTGGAACCCGTGCCATAGGTTCGCCACCACTGCCCTATGCAATAAAACATTTCAATAGGGGCTTACAAAATGATTACTTTATCTTTTATTTATTGCTGTATTAAATATTTCAGATGCATTAGGCTACCCTATTAGACTTAGGTGAGGCTGGGAATTGTAGTCTAAAAAGCTGAACAGAAGACCAGCCCAGGGGAAAATTAATATATAAATACATATATTTTAGGCGAGAGAGGAAAGATGGCTATTAATTAGGGCTTTTTTAAAAATTTCTCTGAAATTATACTAAGTGGTGGATTGAGGGGCTACAGTAGATTTCGTTCAGAAGTTTCGGAAGGGCTGGTCTGCTGTTTACTGCTTTCTGGTAAAATTATATAAGATTTCACTTCATTAACGGCTTTTCCCTTTCAAACCATCCACCCTTCATCCAGAGATATAGATGGAGATAATATTCGCTACAGGTACATATATCTTCATTCAATTTAATTGCTCTCCTAATCTTTTCCTTAAAAAATAAAAAATTAAAAAAATGGTAACAAGCCATCCAGTGGCTTGCAATAATCTATATATTAATGAAAAAAAAAATGCAGCTATGTCAAAAGTATCATAATATTCTACAGGGTTGGTTTTTGAGATGAATTCTTTTTTTCTTCTTCTTTTTTATGTGATGATTTTGCTTTCATTCATCCAGTCTGCAAAAGGAGCTTCGAGTCTTGCTAGGTAAGCACCGGAATTAATTGGGTGTGAATAACTTGAGTTTGAAATTAAACAGATACTTGCGTTTGCAATTTTCGGATACAGTTGACCTTGCTGAATCAGATCAAGGTCCATCTGGTCAAGCTTCTTCTTTTTCATAACATCCAGCCATGTGAAAGGTGATGATGGCCTTCCAATGTGATATCATTAGTCCTTGCATTTCAAAAGTATGTGGCCTCTGTTCACAGAGGCTCTATAATTAGCAGTCGTGACTATTAGCCACCAATAGACCCAATTCCCCTATAAATTTATCTAATCTAAGCTGAAATAGCTATCGCCACGTCTTGTGGCAGCAAGTTCCATAAGTTAATGATACATCGTGGGAAGAAGTATGGGCGAGCCATCATTCCCCAAGGACCGCAGGCAGATTTCATTAACTCTTCTGCTGCATCTTGCTTGCATAGAAGTCTCTGCAGGTTTGACAGCAGCGCTGGTACCAACGCATGTCCTGGCAGAGGTTCTTCTCCCGGATCACTCGACAATAAACTGCCCATTGGTCTCCCGTGCACTTATATGTCAAAGCAGCTGTTAAAACAGGAAGAGAGAATATTGGAACAAGGAATTATGCCATTGTTTTCATTTAGGAAGACGGTAATTCTAGAGAAACTGCATCTATCTGTCTGTCCTTCCTGCTATCAACTGGTGTCTGTCCATCTGCCAGTCCTTCCTTCCTTCCTTCCATCCATCCATCCATCCATCTACAGAGTTGGAAGTGGACCTTGGAGGTCATCTAGTCCAAGCCCCTGCTCAGGCAGGAAACCCTATACCATTTCAGACAAATGGCTGTCCAGTCTCTTCTTAAAAAGACTGGACAGTGTTGGAGCATTCACAACTTCTGGAGGCAGGTTGTTCCACTGATTAATTGTTCTCACGGTCAGGAATCAGTCCATCCGTCTGTCCATCCATCCATCCATCCATCCATCCATCTCATTTCTATCCAATCTGTAATGATCTGTTTCCTGACCCAGCCTATCCCAGTTGTGTTCCAAATCAAGATTTCCGCACCTCACAGCATGTCTAGAATTCTGGGAACTGGATTCTCAACAACTTTCAACTTCAAAAGCATGCCCAATATTATATCATTCTCAGTGTTTCCTTATGTTAAGTTTTTAGGTGGAAAATTTTCCTTGGTGAGAAAAGAAAGGAAAAACTCATTGACCAAGTCGTAAGAAATCTGAAACTCAGTGGAGGGACCCTGTGTTTTGGCAGGGGCTTCTTAAGTTTATTTTGATTGAGAGGAAGATGACAAATAAAGAGTTCAAAATTCAAAATTCAAAAGGGAATGCATACTGACCAAGTCTTGGAGAGGTAATTGTGTTGACATTGATTTTCTCATTGCAGGCCTGTTGGTGACACTGTCGGTAGGCGGCAAGTTTGGAGAAGGCGGGACACTCGTTGCCATGGCGACCTGTGACTTTGTGCATGCACTGCACCACGCGGGACTGAAGACCTTTGCCACACGTTGAGGAGCACTAGACGAGAGAGGGAACCATCACGATATATGTAAAGCAGAGATATAACTGAGGCAGATGAAGACCTTGGATTTATTAGATTTATGTAGACAGTCCTTGACTTACGATTGGTCACTTAGTGACCGCTTGAAATTACAGCAGACTTGCAGGTAGTCCTTGACATACCACCAGAATTGACCCCAAAATTTGTGTTGCTAAGTGAGATGCTTGTTAAGTGAGTTTTGCCCCATTTGACAACCTTTCCTGGGAATCTGGCTTCCCCATTGGCTTTGCTTGTCGCGAAAGGTGGATCCCATGACCTCAGAACACGGCAACCGACACAAAGACAAGTCAGTTGCCAAGCATCTGAATTCTGACCACGTGACCACGGGGGAGGCTGCAACGGTCGTGCGTGTGAAAAACGTCACTTTTTTCAGTCTTGTTGTAACTTCAAGTGGTCACTAAATGAACTGTTGTTAAGTTGAGCGCTACCTGTACTTGGGGGGTACTTATGACCCGGATACCAAGTTCTGAGGGTGACCCCCCCCAGTCATGCGACTGCATGTTGGGTGCTCAGCCACTGAGCCATATATATGTCTGTTTGCAGTGTCCTGTGATCACATGACTCCGTTAACAACTGCCTTGTTTAGCAACGGAGGTTTTCGGCTCAACTGTGGTTGAAAGTCGAGAACTACTTATATACCCATCCGGCTGGGGAGATGGGGGAAGCTGGGAGTATATGCAGAAGCGGCTTGGCTAACATTATCCAGAATCCGCGGCTACTGAGTTCGATTCTAGCCTGCAAGAGTTCCTTTTCGCATACAGATCAACCGAGCCGCGGACTGCAAATCAGGAAGACGGGGGCTTCTGGTGCCTTCGCCCCGGAAGATTTAGCTGCCTCGCTCCCCCATTGCAGAGAAAACTGGGTGCCCCTGCCAAATAGCCCAGTCATAATGAGAGGGCCTCGCTTGCTCCCAGCAGTGATGAATGACTGCTGATCCCTTCTCAAGGCAGAAGACAAAAGCAGGGTTATTCTAAAAGGAAATGAGAATTTCCCTGGGGTTTACAGGTCCTGCGGGGAGGAAGAGCTGCTGCCAGGATTTCAGAGGCGAGCAGCGCAAGAGGCAACTGGCAGCTCCACTCGTCAGGGGAGGGCGGGCAGGCAGGTGGCTGGAGGCAATGTTTCAAAGGCGCTTTATCACCAGTGACAGGGCTTGGCAGCCACCCCGCATTCTGAAGATGTCCTCTCTCTCTTTTTCCCCCTTTTTTTCTTTTAGCCAAGCCCTTTGCTGACGCTTCAGAATGCATTCCGCTTGGAGCGGAGTCCTCCTGGAGCTGGCTGGAAAGACTCTGCCATCAGGTGCGGAACATGGAAAGAAAGCAGGAGTCGGTTCCCAGCTGGGAAGCATGGGACCTAGGCTGGCGGCCAAATTCCCAGGCCTGCCACCCAGGATGGGGTGGGGCTGCCCGAGAAAGGGGGCTCCTTGTCCACACAGGCCAGCCTTTGAAACGGGCTTGCTGAGTCTCCTGATTCAATCAGCAGAGGCATTCAAGTCAAAAACAGGGGTTTTCCCCCCCTCCCCTACACCCAAGTCGAGAAAATAAAGTTTTGTGGGATAAGGTATACCGTTAAGAGACTGTGAACCATCGGCTCGTAAGTCTGGTTTCAGTCTGATTTCCCACGAACTGGTTAAACAAGCAGGGGTCTTTCAATATTAGCTGAAGCTGGGATTATATGAGAGTGGTCGCTGATAAGCTTCCCAAAGGAGGCAGTGAATGGTGAAATACTCCCCAAAGGACTGCCCAGATGCTAAATTTATGATAACAGACCATAAACGCCACTTAGTATGAATGCTTGAGAGCACAATTATTTTGCTGTCCGCTGTCTAGTTTAAAAATAATTTTGGTCCTTCCTTCCTTCCTTCCTTCCTTCCTTCCTTCCTTCCTTCCTTCCTTCCTTCCTTCCTTCCTTCCTTCCTTCCCTTCCCTTCCCTTCCCTTCCCTTCCCTTCCCTTCCCTCCTCCTCTCTTTCCTTCCACCCTCCCTCCCTCAATGATCAATTCTAATTCTTAGTGGGTTAAAGAAATCTATTCTGGCGTTCATTCCGTTTGGTTTGTATGTGCAAATATGTATTTAGTCATTGGTCTTTATCCTTATGAAAAGCGAGAAGTAAACGGACTAATGTATTTCTGTTCCTCACACTAATGCAGGAATTGCAAACTAGAGCTAGAACGAAATGCTATTCCAGAGACACACTGATCCACACCACCTGCTTCAAATTATGTCTCTTTAAATAGCAGACCGCCTGACCTTAGACCACTCCCCAGTCTTCCATTCGTAGCATCCGGTGTGATCTTCACACTCTTCCTCTTCCCTTGGCCTCGTAGCTGCATCACACTTTCCTTGTGAGTTGGTACACATGACTTTTCTCTTCTGTTTCCCCCTTCCACAATCAGAGGAACACTGCAAAAGGGAGCATTGACATTTGGATGAATTGCACCTGAAATGTTCAAAGCAGTTTCAGCTTTAAAGCATTCCACTTTTTCCAAATGGGAATACTACTACTACTGCTACTACTACTGCTGCTGCTGCTGCTGCTGATGATGATGATGATGATGGAAGGGACTTTGGAGGTCATCTAGTCCAACCCCCTGCTCAGACAGGAAACACTGTACCATTTCGGACAAATGTCTGTCCAGTCTCTTCTTAAAAACGTCCAGTGTTGGAGCATTCACCGCTTCTGGAGGCAGGTTGTTCCACTGGTTAATTGTTCTAACTGTCAGAAAGTTTCTCCTTAGTTCTAGGTTGCTTCTCTCCTTGATGAGTCTCCATCCATTGCTTTTTGTCCTGCCTTCGGGTGCTTTGACTCCCTCTTCTTTGGGGCAACTCCTGAGATATTGGAACACTGCTAAAATGTCCCCCCTTGTCCTTCTCTTCATTAAACTAGACATATCCAATTCCAGCAACTGTTCCTTATATGTTTTAGCCTCCAGTCCCCTAATCATCTTTGTTGCTCTTCTCTGCACTCTTTCTAGAGTCAATAATCTTCATGGATTTTTCACAGGAAAAAAATATACACCAATGTATATAACACTAATGAATAAAAAACCCCAATAATTTTCCCCCTATAAATCATGTTTAACTTCCTGCCCTTCCATGGGTCACTGATGAACAGACTGTGGATCCAGCACCAAATAAATAGATGAAGATCTTTGTGCATTCTTTTCGAATATGCTCCAAATAAAGCATCTCTATTTGGGGGAGTGGGGTGCCCAGGTTAGAAGCAAGTCTTAGCCTGATGCTGATTGCAGCAAAGGGCAGATCTCAACATGCATATCTAACCATCTTTCTTAAAAAAGAAAATGTTTTTTTTTATAAAAAGCCATAATCCAGGCAGACGTGACTGCCGACCTTGTTTAGGACATGAATGACAAGTGTTTTATGAGCCAGCTAGCAAGCAAACATGCTCTGGAAACTACAGAGCAACTGGGAAATGACTTTAGAATTCTCTCTCTCCCTCTCCTTGTATCTAATTTCATGACCTCCTTGCAAAAATTAATATCTTTGCAGTGCAAAAGCATACATGTAATTTTGGATGGAAGACTTCTTTAAGTTATTTGTTTTTAATTAGTAGCCTCCTCTCAAATTCCACAACTCCCAGTGGGAAGCCACAGTATTTTAATTGACATATGGAACCTTAATTGTATTTGTTCCAAAACTGCTTTTTATAAAAAAGGCAACTGGAGTATCTCTCTTTGAAAACGTTGTGCCTTCTCATCCAAGAAGCTTCTTCACATCTAAAAGTTTTTAAGACTGAAGAAACTTCTTGGATGAGAAGTCACAATGTTTTCAAAGAGAAATGGTGTAGGGTTTCCTGCCTGAAATTCCTGTCTGAAATGGTAAAGGGTTTCCTGCCTGAGTAGGGGGTTGGACTAGAAGACCTCCAAAGTCCCTTCCAACTCTATGATGATGATGATGATGATTACCAAGAAACTCCAGTTGCCTTTCAGAAAAAGCATCTTTGGAGTAACCATAACCTGGTTGGTTGAGAATCTCCATAGGAACTTAGTTATATTTGTTTATATTATTGTTGTTATGGTCCTGCCCTTTGTGTAATCTCAACCAATTGACTTCAGCAGATATTTAGCTACATCTCACAATTATCAGTCCTTCCTTCTACCAGACTGGAAATACCTTAGACCATTCTGAAGCTTCCCAGATGGAAAGACAGTCTCGGCCTTCGCAGCTCTGTATGGTTGCTGGCTTGGGACCAAGGCAGTAGAGGTCTCTAGTGTTGACATAGCTACCATTCTGCAGTTGATAGACACATGTCACTTCCCGATGCTGGAGGCCTTTGGCACAAGTTGAAGAGCAAGGACTCCACTGTCCTGTAACCCACCTGTTCAAACAATCACGGAAAGAACAGCAGGACAATTACAATCCTTGTGAGGAAGAGATACTAGATAACCCATGACCCATTGGGTCATTGTTTTGGAGATATTTCCTGATCAGATTCCTTAACACCTTCCACAATGACAGAGCTTCTAATGTATTGGAAACGTCCTTAAAAATTCAGGGTGCCCTGAACCAATAAACACCAGGCGTTGACCTAAGAAATATTTTATGACACGTTGTCTTATGGATAAAATGTTTTATTAAATACGCCAAATTCCATGGGAGTCGTCGGTTCAGGCTTTTGCATACAAGCTAGCCTATTTGAAGTACCTTGCTTCAAAAATGGTTGCCCTACGATGAGCCATTTCCAAATGAAGTTTGCAGAAAAAGAGACACAAGAGTTTTAGTGGCATATAGATTCACCGCCCTTTCTGCTTTATTGTAGGGCAGATGTGATGCTCGGTCTTATTCAACTCTATGCAATTACACTATCTCAAAATCTGCCTGTATCCAATTTTTGGAGCTCGGTTTTTGAAGCAGAATAAGGCACCATCGATTGGGAACCGGCCGGGCTTCAGATGTGCCTGGGTCTCATGTTGCATCCGTTGACAACTCCTTAAACCAAGCACATCTTTTCCCAGGACTGTGTGGCAGCTGCTAAGAGCAGCTGTGTGATCTGGGGAAAAAAATACAGCTGGATGGACACATTATTGACTGGTGCTACCTGAGCGTCTCCCACCGCGAGTGCCTTTTGAATCTGAAGTGCTGCACAGCTCTATTACAAATACAGGCAAATGTCATTCTAAAATTTCCAAATTTAATCCTTGTGTGAAATTCTCAGATGCTTCTGAAAAGATCTGGTTGCTCCTTGGATGATTTAAATGGGATCTAACTGGGCTCTAGACTAAGGTTCCCCAAAGTGGACAATGTCAACCCCCAAGGGTTGATAGGACTCTCAAATAAGTGTCTGGGGGTCAATAGGTGGCTGATAAATGATAGAAAGCTGATTGGGACCAATACTTTTGGGGGTCTTAGTAGAGCTCCATAGTTTGAGGGGCTAGCAGCGAGACCATTACTCAGGGTTAGATGTCAACCATCATTGAGAGTTGCTTTGAATTGTCTATTATTGCTGTTATTGTTCATTAGTTAGAATAGTGTTTTTGAAATGATTTTCATATAACACTGTACGGGCCTGGGGGCTGATTAATAATCTGAAACTTTATGAAGGGCTCACTCAGCTGAAAAGTTTGGGAGGGTCCCTGTTCTAGACTCTCTCCAACTTTTCATCAATCTACTCTTCCAGGTTTCCCAGATACTATTCACGACTCTCTTGGTAGATCTAAGCTATAAAGCTGGAATAGCTCAAAGCAAGCCTTAACTGACGGTTATGAGGAAAAGGAATGCATCTGATAAATGCTCTTTATGGCATCCATTAAGCACTTAGGGAGATCTGTTCCGAAGGCAGCTTTCTTCTCTAATTTGAAAAAACCTCACGTCAAAAGAAAGCAGTTAGTTAGAGCCCTTGATGTGTGGGAGCGTGAAATAAAGCATGAAAACCATCCTCTTTTTCGGGAAGTTAAAATTCTAGTCTGGCTTTTAAGCCTGTCAACTTGATTAGCCCTCTCACTACCGCCACCATTGCAAAGCAAACCCATCTTTGTCTTTGGCCTGCTTCTAAAGCACCAAGCAGTATATAGGAATTAAGAGACAAGGAACGGTTTGAATGGGCAAAAAGACCACAGCGAGCCAGCCGTCTTAATGAAAAGAAAATGAAACCCAGGAGCAAAAAATTAGGACTTTGGTTAACCATTATTGGCTGAAAACTCAAATCAGATGGAAGGCGGTGTAACACTATGGGTGGGATGGGGAGAGAACGGCTTCGCTAATTTATTGTCACACCTCAAGAACAAAAAGGTTGCCGTGCAGGCCTGATTGTGGTAGTGTAGTTGAATGTGGTCTATAGCTGTGGGGCAAAGAACGGAGAGAGAAAAATAGATGGTGACTTTGATGAAAGGGAAAAGAAAGGCAGCTGAAAAAAGGCAGACTCCCGTACTTCTTCTTCTTTTTTTTTTCCAGTTCAGTGGTGTATAAGAAAAGACAGGAAAATGAACTTGAGAAGGGCCCAAAATTCTGTTTGAAGATGGAGGGGAAATGCAGGGTTTAGGATCTTCTCCTTTCAAGAACTCATTGCAAAGCTGCTAAAGAAACAGGCTTTATTTTTTTACTCAAACTCAGAATTACAGAATAACAGAGTTGGAAGAGACCTAGAAGGCCTTCCTCAAGCAGAAGACACTATTACCATTCAGAACAAATGGCTGTCCAGTCTCTTCTAGAAAACCTCCAATGATGGAGCACCCACAACTTCTGGAGGCAAGCAGTTCCACTGGTTAATTGTTCTCCCTGACAAGAAATTTCTCCTTAATTGTGGCTCTCTACTGATCTTCCTCCCAGTCAAACTTTCACACTGCAAGGTAAGACAACTAAAGGACTGCCTTGTTTAATGAATGTTTGCAGTTACAACGGTGATGAAAAAGTAACTTTGCAACCAACTCATGCATTTATGACCTCTGCAGGTCAGTAAAGCAAAGGAGAGCTGAAATAAGATCATCAGCACAGTTGTTGTGTCCCTTAGTGATTGCTTTGCTTAACGACGGAGTGGCCAATCCTAATTTTGGTTGCTAAACGTACTGCAATTTTAGAGCTGGATAATCAAAGACATAACAACTTTTGAAGAATTGAACATCAAAGAATCAAACACAAACGTTTCAGATCTTAAAGGTAACCACTGATCTCACTTTCTGGTGAGTATCATGTTTAACATCCCAGATTTATTTTGTAACTTTATCACAGTGTCAGAAATTACAACCCCTGTTCTCGTTTCCTACAACTCGTGCAGAAAAAAGTCAGAGTGTGATGTGGAAAACAGAAGAACTTACTGTTAGGAATCCTATAATAATTCCATTTGGACTTGGAAAACAAACTCAGAATTTCTGAAAAGAAAATATATCTCTATATTTAAAAAATAAAACACTCTATCCATGGTGAAAGAGAACGTTCTCTTTAAGATGTTCTCGGTCAACGAATATGCCAAGCATGCATTTCTAATGTCTGTGTGGGCAAACACAAATGGAAATTTAAATTCTACAGAGATGAAGGGAATGTGTTTCAGAAAATGTTTCCATTTGGCAGTCTCTGAAGTGTGAATGTATGGCCAACCTGGAAGGAATGTGAAAATGCTGAGCGGGGTGTGGCCAAGCCTGAAGCATTGTCTGGCCATGTGCTTCGAAGCAATAACAGGCCCACTCTTAGTTGCTTGACCTCTAAAGTGACTATAAGCTTGCTCAAAGACACTTTAGCATTGTTTCTAATTGTTTGTCCAGTAGAGGAAGGGAAGCAATCAGTGTGAAGATTGTCTCCTTCACTCCGTTTCTGACCAAATAGCAAATGAATAACTTAGCAGATAAAAAGGGTCACTGGGTAGAGAAAAAAAAACCCCATAAGATAGAGCCTGCTTAGCATAATTATCTCTACTTTGGTTATGGTTTGACCAGTGGATGAATCAAAAGTTCTGTTACTAGAAAGTATAAAAGAATGATGCTCGTTCTTCAGTGCTTCAAACTCTACTGATCAATTTGGGGGCAATTCCAAAACATCTGGAACACCACTTGAACACCCTTGGCATTGACAAAATTACCAGCAGTCAATTGCAAAAGGCAGCTTTCCTTGGAATAACTTACATCCTGTGACAATACTTTCAGCACCATCAAGGAACAACTGCCTTGCCAAGTCCTTGGGAAAGGGGCACAAAAATGCCAAATCCAGCATAAACGCCTGGGTGACTGCACAACCAACCATTAATAATAATGGCACTGAGAACATGTCATTCCTAAATAATAGGGCACACGGTGTGCCTGTTCATAAAACGGCAACCATTTGTTGCATGGTTGGTGTCCAAATACATTTACTAGGAGGAAGATTGGTGACTTGCTCCCAAGACTTCTCCTAGCTCATACGATGCTCTTTCAGGCCTAACTCACTTCCATCTTTTTTCCCCTGGATAGGTACCCACAGACGCAATGAAGATTCCAAATAGAAACATTTCTTTGGGGGCTCAAAAGTGTTCTTTGCCCTTTAGGTATTCCAAGGGAAATGTATTTCTGATATTTGCAACACGCTTCTTACCTGGACTGGCAGGGATGGGCATGACACATTCTGACCTGTGGCTCTGGACGGGTTGCCCTCTGGCAAGCACTGTCGTTCACCAGTATCATAGTCTTGTTAACAATCTGGGTGCAGGACACAACGGTTTTCCGTTCCCCTGAATGCAAAAGACAGGAGGAAAGAGTGATTTTTGGCAAGGCAGAGCTATTTATTAAAATACTTATCTGCCGTTGTTTGGCAATGGATTTCTGGATCTCAGAAATATTGGTGCAGCAGAAAATAGCGGAATCCCACTCGACTGTAAGCAAATTGTCAGTGGTTTCTCCCCCCCACCACCAAATTTGCTACTTTGCAAAGTAGCCACTTAGGAACCTGAAGCAAAAACAGATCAGATGACATATTTTTTGGCAGGCAAGTCTACTTTTGTTTCTCCCATCATGTAATAGTTACAGAACACATTGGGGAGCCTTTGTTTTTTACTTAGGTGGAAGGAAGACTTGATCATCTCCAGCTCATTGTCTTGAATTTCTGATTCCTCTCCAGACCAATTTTGTCTGCAATGATGGAAAACGTTTGATCATCAATCTTCCCAGATCAGTCAATTCAAGAGCTAGAGTTCAGTAGAAAAAAAAAAAAAAAAAAAGAGTTTGCATTCCAGGTCAAATGCTGAGATTTCCAATTAAAAGAGAATTTATTTTGCCCAGGTTTCTTGGAGTCTTCACCAGATATGATAGCTTTAAAGCAGGGGTCTTCAAACTTGGCCCTTTTATGACTTGTGGACTTCTACTACCCTGTAGTCGGAAATGAAAATAGCATACCTTTTTTTTATTATTATTCCCAGCAACCTAGATCTCACTTTGCTGTACTTTATAAATAACAGGAGTCATCTCAAGAATTCCAGCTAGTAGGTAGGGGTACCAAATCCTTAGAAAAATAAATGAACATTACCTCCTCCACACTGTACATTGCAGTCTTCCCATCCACTGTGTGTCCATATATACAGCGAGTCCTGTTGATGTTCTGACTCACTTCTATTTTCAGTAGAATAATTCACAGGAATGGTATATTCATAATGTATCCCATAGTTCTGATCATGGAATAACAGTACCTGGTTGAAAGAACCAACATTTGTTTGTATATGCTGCCATTATTATTATTATTATTATTATTATTATTATTATTATTATTATTATTATTACTATGGATCATCGCACAGTCAGCCAGATGTTCAGACTGGATTTGGCATTTTGTCTACCTATCGAGTCCTTACCAAGGACCTCGGATAGGCAGATGTGGATGTTTGATGTTCTTACAGATATCATTGCAGGATGGAAGCAGTTCCTAGTAAGGCCGCCTTTTGCAATTGACTAATGGCAAATTTGTCAGTGCCAATGGTGTTCAAGTGGTGCTCCAGTTGTTTTGGAATTGCACCCAAGGCGCCTCTTACTATTGGTACTACTCTTGCTTGCTTTTGCCACAGTCTTTCTATTTCTATTTGTAGGTCTTTGTATTTTGTTATCTTCTCCAGTTCTTTCTCTTCTATTCTGCTATCTCCAGGCACTGCCACATCCACTATCCAGACTTTTTTGTCTTTCTTATCAACAATTGTTAGGTCCGGGGTGTTATGTTGAAGGTGCTTGTCTGTTTGAATTCTGAAGTCCCAGAGCAGTTTAATTTTATCATTTTCTATGATTTTCTCTATGTTATGATCCCACCAGTTCTTGCTTACAGGCAAATGATATTTTTTGCATATCTTCCAGTGCACCGTTGTTGCTACTTGGACATGCCGCTGCTTGTATTACTACTACCACCACCACTACTACTACTACTACTACTACTATTATTATATTACAAATAACTCAAGGCGACAAACATATCCAACACACCCTTCCTCCTCCTCCTATTTTACCCACAACGGCAACCTTGCTAGATGGGTTGGGCTGAGAGAGAGTGACTGGCTTTTATGTCTAAGGTGGGACTTGAACTCAGGGTCTCCTGCTGTGTAGCCTTGTGCCGTAATCATTGGACCAAACTGGCTCTCCATTTGGGCAGGGTGATGAAGAGATATTAACATCGAAACACTTGACATGATATAAACAAACAAACAAACAAATAAAAAGAGTTCCAAAAGATAAATCATAGCAATGCATTTCTGAAACTACGAGGTTTAAAAAAAAAAGGAAAGCAGCTAAAAAATGGAGATAGGAGTATTTTACTTTTCACAAGAACCTTGCAAGCTGGACATACCTTTCATACTTCAGGCTAAGGCAGAAAAAAAGCTAAGGTTTCTTTCAATGGGAGGAATCAATGTAAGTTCAGTGCTTGCTGTTTTTTATATTTCTTTAAAGGCTAATGGTATGGTAACTTGAAATAGCACTGTAACACTCCTAAAAACCAAACCAAACAGCAGCATGCAATCAAAGAAACAAAAGCCAGATTGTTTGATTATGCAGCTGGGAATGCTAAAATAGCATATTTGGAAGTTAATAACTCCCCAATCTCGTTCTTGTTCCACATCCCATCAGTTGGGAGGGGCACTCATTGACCTTTAGCAAAGAAGAGTCATTAATCAACTTCTAGATCAGTTTTCCAAACTTGGTGTATTCCAGATGTGCTGGATTTGCAAATCCCGCTTTGCCTAGCTGACCCTATGGTTAAGACTAAGCTATAAAAGAAGTCTGACAACTGAGGTTCACCACACAAACAGAGAGTACCAGTTTAGGTACTCAGAGACATTTAGGTGCTCAGAGACATTTCGAGGATTTAGCGTTGAACAAGCTGTGTAAGGTTATTTCATGGTCCTTTTTGTTTTCTTTCTCTTTCTTTCTTTCTTTCTTTCTTTCTTTTCTTTCTCTCTCTCTCTCTCTCTCTCTCTCTCTCTCTCTTTCTTTCTTTCTTTCTTTCTTTCTTTCTTTCTTTCTTTCTTTCTTTCTTTCTTTCTTTCAACATATATGCTGCTCTGGATGCTAATTTATAAACAGCCCAACTTTCTCGTGAAATTCATGGTCTCAGGTCCTCCTTCCCACTTTCTTCTTCCAACCGGAAGACTTAGAGCAACTCGCGAATTCATATGGGCCTTGTTTACCTTTACGTAAATAGGTTATGCAAATAAAGCATCACTGAAGCCAATATTGGTCCCCATATCACAATAAAGATGTTGAGAGTTTGGAAAAAAATCAGAGAAGAGCAACTAAGATGATCAAAGGCCTGGAGTCTAAAACATATTAAGAACGGCTGCGGGACTTGGGTTTGGCTAGTCTAAAGAAAAGAAGAAATAGGGTGGACATGATAGCAGTGTTCCAGTATTTGAGGGGCTGCCACAAAGAAGAGGGGGTCAGGTTGTTCACCAGAGCACCAGAGGGCAGGAGGAGAAACAATGGTTGGAAACTGATCAAAGAGAGAAGCAACCTGGAATTAAGGAGAAACTTTCTGACAGTGAGGACAATTAACTGGTGGAACTGCTTGCCCCCAGAAATCATGGGTGCTCCATCACGGGAGATTTTCAAGAGGAGACTGGGCATTCACCTGTCTGAGATGGTGTAGGTTCTCCTGCTTAAGCAGGGGGCTGGACTAGAAGACCTCCAAGGTCCCTTCCAGGTTTATTCTATTCTACTAATGGAGTAGAAGCTTGTAGGTGAGTGAGCTTAAAGCACCTAAATTAAAGGAATTAATGTTTTAGCATCCGGTAGTGCTTTTTTCCCCCTGATAAAATACATTTGTCGGGGGCTGAGCGCAATGTGCCTGAAGATACGTTCCTGACCTTACGGCAGATTGGAATTAAGGATGAGAAGACAGAGAACGAGTCTTTTTACCCTGCCAAATGGCAGGAGTGCAACTGATATGGCCATTAAGGATTTAGAAGCCACTCAACAAATTGAAATGAATACAGAAGTGCACGATCTAATGCGTAGTATGGAATCTTTCCAACTAATCTAAGCCATCTGTAACTGCTTCCTCCTCTCTGAACAAGACCAACTAGGACAGTGGTTCTCAACCTTTCTAATGCCGTGACCCCATAATACAGTTCCCCATGTTGTGGTGACCCCCAAGTGGGTGTGGCCACCAATAAGAGGGAGTAGGACAGCTAGGGAAAAGGGAAAAAAATGGCGGACAGCGTGGTTTGGTGATCCCCGTGAAATGGTCGTTTGACCCCAAATGGGGTCCCGACCCACAGGTTGAGAACCACTGAACTAGGAGAAATCAAGTGCTGCCTTTGATGGGACGATCTTAAATTGCAAAACTTTGGGAGTAGAATGGACCATGACACCCCCTTAACCTTTGAGGGATGTTTTGGAGAGGCACAACAAAGAGTGGGTGAAGTCAAACCAAAGAAGCTGATGGAGTCATGACAAAAACAAAATTTGATGTAATCAAACCTTAATTTAATGTAAATCAAGTTAGTAAGATTATTCTCCCATACGTTTATTTAATTTCTTCCTGTTGTATTTAATTTGGGGACAAGTCCTATGAATATGTTGGGACAGGAAGATAAGTTCTAACCACTCTGTCCCCTTCAGGAGCAGAGTTTGCTTTGACTTCTGGATTCAGCCCAGACCATTTGGACGAGGATGGCTACTAACAGGCCATTTTATGCAGGAGGCACGGCAGAGCAAACTTGCCCTTTGACAGATATACATACAGCCTACTTCTTTTATCAAAGAGGTGAAAACTGTTTTGCTGACTCATGGCTTTAAAAACTGGTAGAAAAAAAAATAGTAATGCTGATGCAAGGATGCAGCAACGGCTGGTAGGTACCTCCCATCCTTGGCCTCTACAAGTTGTAAAAAGGCCCTGAATCCAACTCAGCTGGAGGGAAACAGCTTCATGAAGGCTGATCTGAATATCCCAAAAGTAGTTTTTTCCAAAAGGAAATCAGACTTTATGAGTTTTTTCTTTGGAAAAGTTTTGCTTCTCATATATAAAAAAACTTCTTCTGTTTAGTTCTTCAGAACTGAGGAAGATTCTTGGATAAGAAGCGAAACATTTTTGAAGAAAAATCACCAAGAAAGTCCAATTGTCTTTTGGAAAAAAGCACCTTTGGGACAACCATGACCTGGATGATTGACATTTAGTTGACTGGAATGGTGAACTAACCTGGAAAGATCAAAGCTTTACTTTACCATCCTGGGAAGACTTAGTCTACTCACTTTCTTTTAGCACCATTAACTTCATACTTTTCTCACAATGATAAAAGGCAAGGGAAGGAGAAGAAACGGCGCCTTCTCCCTTGAACTCCTCCGAGGAAGGCTGAGAAAGAAACAGGCCCACGAGAAATAATAAAATAATAATAATAAAACCTCAACCCGAGAGAGATCAGTCTACCGAATTACTTGAGAAAATTGTTCGTAAACCTCAGGGATGTATAGAAGCAAGCCCCATTAGAACAGGAAGTTTCCAGTTTGGCCTGACCTGGTTAAAACACTTGAAATCTGGCTTCCAGCCACCACTTGGTCGCTAAGACAGGCCCTTCTCTTTGCTGCGCATTAGATTCCAGCCAGCTGTTCCAGCACATGATGTCAGAGACCAGGGGTTGACAACTCTACACTCCAAGTTTGATCCAGGTCCAAGCTAGAACCCTATAGTGTTTATTGAACATCTGCTGCGAATTCTGCTTCCATGAACACCCCAGAGGCTGTTCTGGTCCTTTTCCTTTCTTATGAAAGCAGGCATCTTTTTGCCTTTTAAAAATTGTTCTGCTGGCTTGTATGAAAAGAGACAAATATCTTTTGCAAGACAGGGTGGGGGTGGGCAAGACAATAGCCGACACATCTGCGGCTGCAGAAGGAGCTTTATTAGTCTGTATCGGGAGCCAGCGCTCAGGCAATCAGACAACTGGAGCTATAGTTGGAGAGGGTTTTTTTTGCAAGATCCAAGAAGCTTCAGCACCAGCCAGTGCAAGACGTGAAGCCCCACCCTGCCCTTATTTAACCAAACGAGATGCGAATAACTTTGCTGAACAGCTTGGAAAGAGGCAGCCTCCCTTGGACACTCCCGTTGCCAAGCGGAGGTCTGAAACATACCTAACTGTAGACTCATTTCTCCAGGAAACATACTTACAGTAATGTATTTCAGGCAAGTTCTGCTAAAAAGGGGAGGGGGGGAACTTCTTAAGTCTCTCAATCTGGAAAGAAGACTGCAGAAACTAATGGATCATCTGAAACTCATTCCGTGCAACAGTTCTATGGTGTGTCTCCTGCCCACTCTTTCTCATTCTCCCTTGTTAGTTTCCAACAGAGGTCATCCTACCTTCATCCGGGTGATTATGTTTTAAGGTTCTTAGAAAAATTGATTTTAAAAGCACGAGGGGGAGGGAGAGAATGCCGAAGCTTCTCTAAAAATCAAGCTGCTTAAACCTGATCTCCTCTTGCAATGCACACCTGCTGGAAAGTGCTGAACATGTCCTAACGTGCCCTTCTTATTCCTTAAGAATTCAAGAGAAGACACTGCTGAGATTGTATCCACAACGTGTTCCTGAAATATTCACAATGCACTGGACTTTTCAGAGGGTTTATGCCACCCTTCCCAGCCCATAATACTCGAAGATGTCCCTGGAATCCTGGGAAACAAAGCTAAACACATCTGGGAAGCACCTGGCTGGGTTACATAACATTTCTCTGTTTGTTATTACTATTATTTTCAAACTCTTTCTCAGCCACGTTTTCAAAATAGCAAACAATAAATTTTGCCTAGTAACAAGACATCACATCACAAAAGTCTTTAATTAAAACCCTAGTTCTGGACCCAATCCTAATTTATATCTCATTCATTCTAATGAGCTCAGGCTGGTTCGTTTGGGGACTAGCCCAGTTTAATTGCGGTCTGCAATCTAGACGGGAACACAGCCTACGACCAAGAGAGAGTGCTTTAAACATAGTAAAATTAAAATTAAATAGATGGACGCTTTTTCCAAGAGAGCGCCAAACTAGAATTAAGGAGAGATTTCCTATCATTGAGAACAATTAATCAGTGGAAAGGTTTTGACTCTAGAAATTGTGGGGGCTCCATCACTGCAGGTTTTAAAGAAGAGATTGGACAGAAATTTGTCTGAAATGGTTTAGGGTCTCCTGCTTGAGCAGACTAGAACAGAGGCCCTCAACCTTTTGGGCACCAGGGACCGGTTCCGTGGAGAGAGTTTTTTTCGTGGACCAGAGGGTGCATGGTTTTGAATGCTGCCTGCATCCCATGGATGGGGCTTTGCTGGTCTATGCGGACCGGTTGCTGGCATGCCACGGCCTGGTACCAGTCCATGGACTGGGGATTGGGGATCCCTGGACTAGAAGACCTCCAAAGTCCCTTCCAACTCTGCTATTGTGTGATCTGTAAATTATTTGATAAGGATTTGGCCAACCAGGAGAGTGAGACCAGGATCTTCCTGATTCCACCACTTTATTTGGAGACATTTTACATCTCTTTGGCATTAACAGGTAAATCGTTTCAGTGAGTACGGGAAGAAAATAAGTCAGAACGTGAACATTTACATCTCCAGAAGAATACAATGAACAGTCAGACAATTACCAAAAGATGAAGTGGTATTTTGGTTGGTCCTTTGGCAGACATCTTCTCCCACAGGCCTCGTCGTACGTAACGAATGGTGGTCCCCGCTATCTGAAACTCACCAGGAAGTTCAATTTTCCAGTCGCTATTAATGGATTTCTTACTGGAATCTTTCAAAGCTGCAAAGAATCAAATAGGCAAAGGGGTTCAACAAAGTTCTTAAGTCTTCTCGGCCACAAATTCAAGCAAGTCTCCTCAGCAAATGGTCCAACCATCCTTCCATCTTTCTGTGAGCTTCTTGGCGTTTTGAGCTGGAGCTTCCAAACTTCTAAAAGAAGCCCATGGGAATTGGTAGCCTTCAAGCCATTACTGTCTTTCTCCATACTTAAGTTTTGACAGGTACTCCCCCCCCCCCACACACATTGTGAACAGGAACCAATCCTCTCAGCCTGTTATCCAAATTTGCATGACCTTTTTCTTTCAAGTCAGATTCTTTCCAGCTCTGGATACCTCCAAAGTGTAAGGCATTTCCTGTCCAAAATAATTTGCAAAAATCAATCAAGCCAGCCAGTGTGGGATGAAAGTAAATGGAAAGGAACTCGCTGAAGCATCAATTCAACATGAAGCACCCAGCTACGTTTACAAAGAGTGTTGCCCAGTCGGGAACAAAAATAAGACATCAACAAGTTGTTAAGGGTATCATTGCAGTTATTTAGTCACACAGTTGTTAAGAGAATCTGACTTCCCGATTGATTTTGCTTGTCAAAGAGGTCACCAAAATTGATCCCATGATCCCGGGACACTGCGACCGTCATAAATACATGCCAGTTGCCAAGCCTCTAAATTTTGATCACGTGACAGTAGGGACGCTGTCACGTCACTATTTTCGGTGCTGCTTTAACTTCAAACCGTCACTAAAAGACTACCTATACTGAAATATTGCAAGATGGGAATTTTCCGTAGCAATTGGAGAGAGAGAGAGAGGGGGAGAGAAAAGCTGTCTTTAAGGAATTCAGTGACAGCTGCCTTGCAAAAGTGAATCTATCAACACAAGTTAATTTGTTTTCCTTTGAAACGAAGATCTCCTTCACAAAACACGAAGACAGATGAGATAATTTTAATGCAACAAGGCTGATCAGGCAGAAGTGTGAAGCCGTAAAGGAGCTGGAACCTTAATGTGAACAGTCAAGTTTGACAACCAGATTAAAAAGAAAACAAAAACAACAAGAGCAGTTACGTTTGACAACGAGCATTCAATCAATAGGTAGGCAAAAGCAGAAAGAGGTGCCTTTTTATGCCTGTCTTCATTCCAACTGATACCTGACAATGTTCAACTGGCAGCAGCTATCCAAATTAATCCAACCTTGTTAATAAAAATGCCGATTTTTCAAAAATTCGAAAGATTTGCAAGATACCAGAGCACTGGCAGACACTGTTTTACTATGTCAAAGCCTAGAAAAATGGAGACCTTTTAGTTCCAAATATCGCCTGCCATACAAGCAGAAATAAAAGCAGCAAAGCAAGCAAGACGTTGTAATTTTGGCAGTGATCCATTTTTTTGGAGGAGATCCTGCAAATTGTGAGGCCGAACATTCTAAGCAGCTTTCTGAGCATCCCTTTTTAAGAAAGAAAGTTTCTAACCCATGTGGATGTGAAAACAGACTTGAAAGCCTGCAGACAACACTTAACGGGATCATAAAAGCCAAATACGTGACCAATTTCAAAAGCTAAGCAGAAGCAAGAGCTAAGGAAACCAGACTCCGTAGGCAAGAAGGAAGATTTGCACAAAGTTTCAGAATTCTGGGTTTTGATGGGCAGACTTTTTCTCCGTTCACATCATAAAAGTTGGCTCAAGCCCTGCCACTTCAGCTACATCAGTCTTCAGCTAGAGACAACAGGCTGTATAGTAAATAGACAACAATAAAATGCCCATCTGAATGTCTGGACAATAGTTCAAAATAAAATTCAAGAAGATGTAGCATTATGATAATAACCAAACACTGAGGATCCACTGAAGAATAAAAGCAGAAAGGAGGTCAAAGTAGAATGGCTGGCTTCTAATTCCTATGACTTTTTATTAAGACGGCATGGTTGAGGTCATTGTTTCTTAAACTTTGCACCTTTAACATGTGTGAACTCCCAGAATTCCCCAACAAGCCTGGTTATTACTTTAATACTGGAAGCCACCCAGAGTCTTTTGCTACGAGAAAGGCAGTATATACATTAAGTAGGGAGGGAGGGAGGGAGAAAGGAAGGGAGGGAGGAAGGAAGGAAGGAAGGAAGGAAGGAAAGAAGGAAGGAAGGAAGGAAGGAAAGAAGGAAGGAAGGAAAAGGGAGGGAGGGAGGGAGGAAGAAAGGAAGGAAGGAAGGAAGGAAGGAAGGAAGGAAGGAAGGAAGGAAGGAAATTTTTGCAAGAAAGCATGGCCGGTTGGCTGCACGTTGACTAGAGCACTAAATATTTTATCCCAGGCTCTATTCTCTTTATTATTAGGAATGTTGGTGTTAAATCAAAACTATGGTAACCAAGGGTGTTATCTAAATTAGATGGCAACCAGTTTCCAAGCAGGTCAGAGGTGGGAAAAGCTGAAGAAAAAGAGACATTGTCATCAGAAACCATGTGCTTCCAGCAATGTGTGTAGTGACTAGGCTTCTTCCACTCTCCAACTAATGAGTGGCCATGTTCTTGATCATGTGGGGGTGACATCAACAGATGCCTCTGATGGAGCTGTCTATTTGCCTTTGCAACCGTTCCCACCAAATGGCAATAGCATTCAGATTTATATACTGCCCCATAGTGCTTTACAGTTTACAATGTCAGCATATTGCCCCCAATAATCTGGACCCTCATTTTACTGACTTCGGAAGGATGGAAAGGGTGAATCAACCTTGAGCCCCATCAGAATTGAACTCCGGGCTGTGAGCAGTGCTTGCCTGCAATACTGCATTCTAACCATTGGGCCACCAGGGCTCAAATGCCAAGCAGACGGCCTTCCTTGAATGGACACAACTGAGCCAAGAACCCAACTGGACTTGGGAACTAGACAAAGGATCATCATTCTTCTAAATATAGAAAATAAGTTAACAACTGATTTGCAAAAAGCAGCCCGTCATAGCTGGACACCCTCTCTATAGCTACCATTAGCCTCTTTCTGAAATTACCTCCAAATGTTTACTTTTCAATGATGAGAATCCTAGTAGTAAAAGTCTCTGAGATATAGCGATGGTCAATAAAATAAACTTTTCTCCAAAGCCCCACCCATGTTGCTTCAACCAAGTCCCTACGCTTTTCACTCTTTCTCTCCTTACCCAAAAAACTGTGACCAGGTTTGTCCTCCATCACCCGGATACGTCTTGCTCCAGCAGGTATCACAGCTGCTTCAATATAACCTACAACCAAGAAAAAGAACGTATGAGCCGCATTATATCCCAAAGTAAATACACAGGGAAACCGATAAGTGGTCCTGGTGGCTAAGTATGCATCCTTTACAGTTTGGAAGAAAAAAATCCACCACTCCAACACTCATTTTGAAATTTGGTGAGACACTGGGCCACCCAAATTTCAAAGATATGAATTATGACTTAAACAGGAGAAAGAAATGAATGTGCCCATGTTTCAAATTCAATTCCTACATAACTAAAATTACAATGCAATAAACCCCAATTGGTGATGTTTGGATATCTTTGTGTGATCAGATCTCGGTTAAAATTGTTGCAACTTGTTCCATGAATCAAAAATTGTTCTGAGAAAGCCCTTAAGGATATTTCAATTTCTTTTGGCTTCAACTAATGTGCCAACCATTTTAATTTGTGGGAAACTTGATGTCATACTTCACACATGTTCAGTCACTGTGGTAGGGAAGCCCTGGCTAACAATGCTATGTCAACCCAACCAATTGGTTGATTTAATAAATTATGGCTCAACAAATTATGCTTTTGCATAAGTGGGAAACTAGGGCAATATCGCTCAAGATAAGCATGAAGACCATATGGTAAAAACTAAATTAACTATCTCTATTTCTCCCAAATAATTCAATTAATGCATCATTGGAAGATTTAAAAGAACAGGTTGGTATGATGGAGAAAATCTAACTATGTGGTTGCTAGGAATTGAAAACAACTTGATGACACATAATCAATCAATCAATCAATCAATCAGGCCCATCCTGGCTAGTCCAGCTTCCCAGACCTGGTGTCCTGTTGTGTATCTGGAAGGAACCATATTGGAAAACTTTGATTTGGTTTCTACCAGAAGCATTTCCAATCAAGAACAATATGACAATAGAGCATCTGTTTCAATAAGCATTCCTTGTTTTTGTCTTTTGTTTTTCACTTACTAATCTTTTTATGAAATGACCCCTGCCCTGACTACACATTCATTTTTCATTTTCTTCTCCTTTCATTAGTTTACCAAAGAAATAGCTTAATACCACAGAAAAGAAAACTGAAAAGAGGGCTACAATAAAAAGTTCAGAGTTAAGAATCTGGTGCCAACATGTTGGATTCAGTACTGCTATGATTTCAATGCATGTGGCTATCATGTTGCCGTTAGGATTAACTATTGTTTTAATCATTATTTTTACTACCACAGTTATGCAAGCGATCATAATCCAGGCAAACAGCTGTCTAATATACAGCTTGACAGCAAGAATTTGGGCTTACTCTCATTCAGCCTGTTCAAGCTGTATCAAACCATCCCATTCTAAGAGGGCAAATTATTTCAGTGGGAATTCAGGAATTTGAAGGGTTTATATCCCTTCTGCAGAAAGAACTGGCATTACAGATGTTCCTTAGTGTTTGAGAAATTTACATATTTGGAGCTTGCAGTCTTATCTGAATTTGATTATTCTCCTACAGATGTTTCATTAGCAAGCTAAATATCATCATTATGCCTTAGCAATGCACTGAGGATGTTACGTAGCGTGGTAATGAAATTCTCTGCTGGAATCAACCAGTTTTGTGAGTGCTAAGATCCCAACAGTTCAACCTATGATACATATATTCTTTACTATTGAAAGTCTACTTTGTTATATTATTTGTGGGGTTGTTTTTTTTTAGCTTTAACTTTATTACTGTTGGAGAACAGTAGCTGTTTGGCGCCAGACATAACTGGAGTGATACATAAACCCAGTAAAATAAATGCTTTATATAAATAAATAAATATCTTGGCAATATAGACAGACCCCCAAACCAAAGATTATTACCACCGATAAGGTGACGTAATAACAAGACACAACCAAAGAGAAGAGGGTAAGAAGCAGCTTGAAATTACACATGTCATCAATGTTAGGACAAACTTATGGACATTCTCTAAATGTACAATTTCAAGATTTTATCCAGGAATTTAAAGAATTAAAATAAGTACTCTGTTGTTGGATCCTCCATAGCTAGCCCCAGATTTATACCAAATATCCACTGACAGAACACCTCAGAGCAATGCCAATATTCACGAGAAATGGAGAAGTCAATCCCAGTGGGAAGAGTCTTCAAGTCCCTTTTCATATTATAAGCAAAAATCCAATTGCCTTTTGGGACAAGTAGATGTAGAGTTAACAAATTATTTAGCAAATACAATACTATTTCTATACCACTAGACTCCTGGGGTTTTGAATTTCTTTTTACCCTTATACATTAATGGACATCAATTTCCCAGCATTTGGAGAAGTGTAAGACTTGATACTGTCTCTCACCATTTACAAGTCACCACTCCCTTAGCAATCTGTAATTGCAGCATGGATGCCGGAAAGTTCAGTAATTTTCAGTTTACTATGACAAAAAAAACAAAAAAAACCCCTCTACAATTAAATCGTTCTCAACTTTCAATAGAATCTGGTCCATTCTTTTCAACACCAATTCCGGAGAGACAGTTAAGACAATTGTGCTACAACAGAATAACAGGCTCCATTCTTGTTAGGTCCCATTCCAATCCGTTTAGCAAAAAATAATTTCAGATCGAACAATGAGGTTTCCCAAGTCTCCTGGGAACTCTTTGTTGTTTGTTAACTCGTAGTATTCTATGCAAGCGCACTCTACCTCAGGAACAATTCTCTCTTTCTGGCACAAAATCCTCTTTCTTTCTCGTCTGTGTTACATCGAGGCCTCAGGAATGCACAACTGGGCTCGGAGAGAATGGCACGTTAAAATTATATGGCAGGGCTCAAATGAGGGAGACGCCTGAGCTGGTGGGAAGGGAGCAGAAGGGAGCAGAGCGAAGGGGACAGAAAGATTGCCTTTATTCCTGTGAAGGTTCACAGAGGGAGAACAGCTGGTGCTGTGCCTTCCGGAGAAATCAGGAAAGAAGGAGTGATCAACAACTTCCTTCAGCCTTTGATACCATAATTCCTTTTTTTTTGCCTCTAGCCATAGTCATTGGAGGAAAACCTTAATAATGAAATAATAGAGTTGGAAGGGAGCGTGAAGGTCTTCTATCTAGTCCAACCCCCTGCTCAAGCAGGAAATGCTATACCATTTCAGACCAATGGCTGTCCAGTCTCTTCTTAAAAACTTCCAGTGTTGGAGCATTCACCACTTCTGGAGGCAGGTTGTTCCACTGGTTAATTGTTCTAACAGTCAGGGAGTTTCTCCTTAGTTCTAGGTTGCTTCTCTCCTTGATTAGTTTCCATCCATTGCTTCTTGTCCTGCCATGATTTCTTGAAGTTATGGATAGATTTCAAAGCCAACAGTTCATGGCATCAATGATAAGTTTGGAATTCTTCGTGAAATTCTTATAGTATCTGCTAGGGTTCCAATGAATTACTATTTTCCAAAGACATGGCTATATCTAAATATGGGAATGTTTGTATGAAATGCGCTAAGTGGTTGTTTTCACCTTCACCGATGGAAAGCTGGTTTTTATTCCTCCAGAGAAAATAATGCCATTTCCCAGAAGAGAAAGACACGGCGGACATAATTAATGCCTTCTTCCCAATATCTTCCTCTTTCATTCTGATCGCATCCAGCTCCCTCTTTGAATAACCAGTGGGACATATTAGGTAGATGTGTCTTCCTCTCTTCCCGTTGGGCTTCTCCTTCGAAGGCAGAGTCATCAGCTGGCGGAATCGTGAAGGTTTACATTCTGGTTGCGATGAAGAAGCCTCTTGATTTATATTTCAATCGGATGACATGTCCATCGACCGCTCTGTCATCAAGCCTGTCTGCTTCTGAGCCTAGAAACCCCACCACAGGTAGTTCTCAAGTTATGACAATTGGGACCAGATTTTTCTGTTGCTAAGCAAGATGGTTGTTAAGCAAATCATGACTACATTCTGCATTTCAAGCCAACCAAAGAATACACAGGAAGACCCTTCACCGAGAGAGTATCTATCTACCGGCACCACCGAAAGCAACCGAGGCATCTTACACGAGAAACACTTCGGGACTGCCTTTGTCCTTGCCATCACACAGGTGGAAACCTTCTTACATTGATTATTGGAGACTAAGAAAAAAAAAGGAATTGGCACAGGTTTAGTGACACGATCAGCAAGTCAGCAGTCAATAGAAATAATCCTTCTTCAGGAGGAGCCTGATTCAGCAGCAGGAGATGACATGTCTCGCAAGAGCTTTCTGATATCTATTATAAAGCAATCCTCTTTGGGAACTGGCTGCTTAGACACAGAACATCAAATCTGAATCGAAATAAAATAGTCCAGTACTGGAATAGGGCTCGGTTGCACTTATACGAGAAATGCATTTCAAACTATATAACTAACCCATCACTTCTCTAATTTTTTGGCTAAAATCACGTACGTTTATAAATAGCCCACTTTTTCCCCAAGTTCAGTTATAATTCACAGCAAAACAAGACGTGCATCGAACTATCCCACACAACCAAAAATAGAAAAATACTGAATAAGGGTCAGTAGTGATTGGCCATTAACATCAGCAGCAAATAAAAAACCGAGGCAAGTTGTTCCATTGATTAATTGTTCTCACTGTCAGGAAATTCCTCCTTAGTTCTAGGTTGCATTTCTCTTTAATGGTCTTCCACCCATTACATCTTATCCGACCCTCAGATGCTTTGGAGAGTAGGTTGGCCCCTTCTTCTCTGTGACAGCCCCTCAAGTACCAGAAGAAAATTATCCTGTCTACCCTAATCCTTCTCTTCGATAGGCTAGCCGCTAGACATACCTCACTCCCTCAACTTTCTGTCATATGATTAGCTCCAGACCCTTTATCATCTGTGGTTAATCGTGGCTTATCATCATAACATGGTTATGCCACATGCTGTAAATATTAAAGTAGGATGTTTCAATCTTCATATGTGCAAGAACTACTCACCCATCCCTTTCGTATGGTTGAAGTCCCCTTTCACCACTTTGCAGGTTTTGCCATTTCCATTACAAATGCCACAGTGATCTTCTTTGGCAGCAGATCCAATGATCCCATCACAGCCGATTTTCTAATGGGGATCAAGAGGGTTTTTTTTCGTTATTGTCATAACAAAAAGAGATTTTAGATATTTAATCTCCTTTAGAGATCACTAAAGGTCGGTAAATCCTGGAGAATAGAATAGAGTAGAGTAGAGTAGAGTAGAGTAGAATAGAATAGAATAGAATAGAATAGAATAGAATAGAATAGAATAGAATAGAATAGAATAGAATAGAATAGGAGCTGGAAGGGACCTTGGAGGTCTTCTAGTCCAACCCCCTGCTCAGACAGAAAACCCTATACCATTTCAGACAAATGGAATGGAATTAATAATAGAATAGTAGAATTCCCATTAAATGATCTATCAGCTCAAAAGTGTGAAATCTCTCAGTGCTTTTGGTTTAACTCCCCTATACTAGTAATTATTTTTTTAAAAAAACTTATGTCATTTCTCTTGGCACACAATTTGAATTTTACCCAATTATGGATGGGCTATTTTCAACAAAGCTTTTTAAAATTCCTCGGGGAAAGAGCCCATTCATAGTTTGGGTGTTACTCGACTAGCACAATTGTAATTATTGCCTCATGTAAAAAAAAAAAAAAAAAAGACAATGCCCTTTTCATGCAGCACGGTAGTGTTTCCCATCTGCTCAGCCTGCCATAGCAGATTGTATATAAATACAAATATTGCCCTTGTTAAGTGTCATTCTGAAATTTAATCATGCCAAGATGATATCACTGTAGCAAATTTTCCAACTGTCAACACTTGTTCACACTATAGACCAGGGGTACTTAAACATCTTGCTTTCAGACAATATTTATTTGCTGAATCATGTAAAAATAACAATATAAACCCATTCGTTATTAACATAAATAAAATCAGTCATTGCAGAGAAGCCTACAAAAGAACTCAGAACACAGTACAGAAATAGACATCCATAAATTATTTAACTGGGTAGCAGGTATTTTGTCAGATTTTGTCTAAAAATTCCAAACATGGCAACAAGCACAATAACAGAGCATACATATGATTGGTATATAGAAAGCCCTGGGTTAAATGACTGGTGTTTTCTCTTCTCCTTCTCCTTCTCCTTTTTTTTAAAAAAACCTATTCAGTGATATGAACTCTGACATTTTTTTCCAACGGACTCAATAGGTCACCCAGCCATCTGCTGAGCTGAGGGAAAGCACTTCCTGTGTTTGACATTCTACCTACCTTAGTAGCTACAAGAGAGTGCTGGGGGACCAGTTTGGGCTTCCTGTCTTGGACATGCCAACGTAACGTGCAAGTTGATAAAAGTACCTGCCACCACTAGGAACATCAGTCTGTTTTCTGTACTAGTTCTCCACCCAAAAAACGCTGAATTTAGCAGAGCAACATTGCCAGTCCAAAAGTTTGATTCTCTCAGCAAGACAGAATCCAAGCTATTTCTCTTCTAAGGCATGGGTCCCCAACCCCCACTCCGTGGACCAGTACCGGACCATGGCATGCCAGCAACCGGTCTGCACAAACAAGCAAAGCCCCATCCATGAGATGCAGGCAGCACACAAAACCACTCACCCTCTGGTCCGCAGAAAAACTTCTCTCCACGGAAACGGTCCCTGATGCCCAAAAGGTTGAGGACCTCTGTTCTAAGGAATTCAACTATTTGAGTTCAATTGGGGGTCCTTCAAGGAAAAGCAATTCTCAGGAATCCAAGGTGACCATGCTTTTTCTATCACACAATTCCTCCTGAATAGCAATGGGTGCCAAATCTCAATTTTGCAAAGGTTTTTCTCTACACAGTATCAAGTATTTTTCATCACCTGTAATATAAAGCTCAAAGCTTTTGGGAAACCCTAGTTTTTAGTGCCTGATTCTTAACGTCTTCCAATTGATAATGAAAGAATTATAAGAGAACACCATCCATTTTTGAAGATAGCAAACAATGACAAACCACCTGGAATCTTACACAAGGACATAGCAACTGGATATCTATGTCAATACAGAGGTAAGGGCAATTCCATAGTCACAGCTTTGCATTTTCCCCATAAATATTGAACTCAGCATAATAGTGTGTTTAGATGTTAGTTCAGATGAAATAACAAACAAAAAGTTACTCCACCTGGCACTTGCCATGAACGCAGAGGTCAGTCTCATAAGGTCCACATGGTGTACCATCAATGACCCTATCAGATACCAGCATAGGAGACTCTTTCCCAAATGGAGAGCAATGCAGCTCACAAGGTTTTTCTGAAAGAAAAACAACAGATTCACTGATGATGTTACCTAGTCAGGTCATGAGATGTCTACAAGAAAACCACCAAGCTCAGAGAGCACCAAAGACCTCACAGTTTGACCCGGAGCTACAAATATTCTATCTTAAGAACAACAGAGTAACACTCTTATGGGGTTTTAAAATTTGATCAGCACCAGAAGTATAACACACTGGACAGAACAATAGTTGGTTGATTGATGTAGCTATCCCAAGAGACTTATGTTGAAGTCAAGAAATTGCAAAAAGATTACACAATACAGTACTGAGGTTTGCAAATAAAGACTACAAAGAGTGAAAAGCTTATATTCTTTTAGATTTCCATATGTAAGTATTCTGACTACCTACTATTTTTTTTAATTTCAGGGTAACATCTGAGATCCCTTTCTGTCAATTAGCACAGAAACAGGAGCAATATTCTCCTTATGGACTTTTTGCTGGAAACCCCCCCCCCCAAAGTCATAATTTATGAATCTGATGATTAGACAGGGTCGATTATGGAAAGCAGGAAACTTTGATGTAACCTTAGAGAGGGCAAGCATAAATGTATTTATAACTGCTTCTGTTAAGAAGATCAGAAGGCACTTTATTATTCTTTCTTTCTTTTCTTCCTTTCTACCGTATTTTCCAGTGTATAAGACGACTTTCTAAAGCGTTGAAATCGGCGCCAAAGTCAGGGGTCGTCTTATACGCCAGAAATTATGGTAATTTCCAGTGTATAAGACAACTTTCTAGGCGTGCAACTCGGCGCCGAAGTCGGGGGTCGTCTTATACGCCGGGTCGCCTTATACGCCAGAAAATACGGTACTTCTTTTTCTCTATTTCTGTTTTCACTTGTCTATTACTTTCCTCTACTTATCTTTAACTCAAAGGTGGCATTGTTTTTAGTCTACGGAAAAAAGTTCTTTAATAAAAATTGTACAGTGATGCCTTGGCACTCATCATTCATTGGTTTCGGTGACGTGATGAGTATCAAAAACGATGAGCACTAAAAAAAAAAAAAATCCCCATAAGGAATAATGTAATCAGTCCCAAGGCAGCTGACATTGACAAGTTCTAGCTTGTGCATTGAGTACCAAACAAACGATGAGTCCCGGGATAAAATTTTTGCCTCAAAATGCGTTGAGTACCAAATTCGATGAGTTTCAAACAAGCTGAGTACCTAGGTTCTACTGCAGTGGTTCTCAACCTGTGGGTCAGGACCCCATTTGGGGCCGAACGACCATTTCATGGGGGTCACCAAACAAGGCTGTCCGCCATTTCCCCCCCCCCTTTTCTTTGGCCACGCCCCTGGCACCCGGTGATGTATAACTGGTTGGGGGTCACCACAACATGGGGAACTGTATTATGGGGTCGCGGCATTAGAAAGGTTGAGAACCACTGTTCTACTGTGTATAAAAAATAGCAGTGTTTTTTCATCTGCTGAAACATACCATCCATGATGACAGACGTCCATAGGCTTTTCTTCTTGTTGGCCGAGCGATCGTGAGATTGACACTGTTGGTCTCTGAAGGACGACACCCCTCTGGGACACGGCAAGTTTTCACATACCGTGTGTTCCACACTTGCTCCCTGGCAGTTTTTACCTCCAGGCCCAGGCCTGTTAAATATGGACAGCCTGCATTAGTTTCCATCATGTCATCCACAAAAGATTGATAGGGGAGTTTGTGAATATAGAACTTCTTTCTGGACTGTTTTGAAAAGAAAACACAAATTAAAAGCAAAAAAAAAAAAAAAGATTTCCTTTCAGATGAATTTGACTTCTGGTGATTTCATACACCTTCCTGAAAACATCCATACGGACTAATGAGAATAGCAGCCAGGAAAAAAAAAGAGGGGGAGACGCAATAAAGCCAATAAATCAGGACTTAGAACAACAGAGGGCACAATTCAGCCAGGTATGGTCATCCTACCATGGATCGAAAATGAAAAAAGAAGTGGTCCGTATCTAATGCAAACGTGTTTGTTTTACATTTTTGAGGCAATGGACAAATCAGAATTCAGTGATCTTTCCAAACTTGTCTTGAATTTGAAATATTGTTTAGTGATTAAAACACACACACATTGGGGAAGATCTGTACAAACAACAGATAAATTCAGAACACCCTTGAGTGCAAGTGGCAAGCAAAAATGTGTCATGTATAAAGTGTGTAAAATACATTTTGCAAATGTTTTTAAGTTACTCGGTTTAGTAAAGGAAAGGAATTTATAAATGAAAAATGAGAAAGTAAGAGAAACTGAGATTGGCAATATGGATCGTCTGTCCTCAAGTCACATTCAGACCCACGATTTTTTTTTTTTCATACTGTTGTTATACACACTTAAGTTTTAAAACAGTCTTAACTGACATCAGTAGCGATTTTTCTGAAACCTGAATGTAGGACAGAAGAACTATTTTTCAAGAGAGGCTCACAATAACACTTCCCAAATTGTGCTAATTATTTATGGCAGCGATACAGAAGTGGTTTTCCATACTTTCCTTCAGGATGTTTTTTTAAACATCCCAATCCAACTTACCCCCTTGGGATTTACTAGTGGCCTCCCATTCAAGCACTAATAAAATCTGACCTTGCTTAGCTTTTTCAAGATCAGCCAAGGTCATCTGCTAAAAATGCAGAAAAGATTTAACAGTCCTAGGAAAGCAATGCTTTGGAAGGGAATATTTTGTGACTGACAAATAAAAGCAATGATTGTCCACCATTAAAATCATCATCATCATCTTCTTCTTCTTCTTCTTCTTCTTCTTCTTCTTCTTCTTCTTCTTCTTCTTCTTCTTCTTCTTCTTCTTCTTCTTCTTCTTCTTCTTCTTCTTCTTCTTCTTCTTCTTCTTCTTCTTCTTCTTCTTCTTCTTCTTCTTCTTCTTCTTCTTCTTCTTCTTCTTCTCCTCCTCCTCCTCCTCCTCCTCCTCCTCCTCCTCCTTCTTCCTCCTCCTCATCTCCCCTTCCCTTTCCCCTCCTCCTCATCTCCCCTTCCCTTTCCCCTCCTCCTCTTCTTCTTCATCTCCTCCTCCTCCTCCTCCTCCTCCTTGGACATGCACCACATCAGTTTCCCCTGGATTGGGTAGCGGAGAAACAGATGGGCTGGGCTTCCTCTGAAGACATCTTTCTATGCTCCCTTAAGTGCTCTTAAGGGTTAGGTGCTCATCAGAATGAATCAACTTACGGAGGATTGTCACATTTGCGCTGCCTGAATCTGGCCCCGGACTCACACGTCCGGCTGCACATGCTCCATTGACTCCAAATGCTCCAGTCACCATCAATGTGTTCAGGGATGGGGGTTTTACTGACACACTCCCCCATTCGGCACCACTGGAACAAAAAGAGAAATTCTTTGGTTTGGATAGTGTAGAACTGTGATTTAGGTATCACATATAAAATTAAGTAAATGACTTTAAAAAAATAATAATCGTAAGGTAACACATGCGAACAACATCGTTAATGTAAATCACTTTAAACTCGATTGTAAAAAAATGACTTTTAATTTATAAGAGTTGTCAAAGTCTGGAATATTTTACCTGATTCAGTTGTCTCAGCTATTAACTTTCATAGTTTTAATTCAAACTTAACTTCTGTGGACCTCACACCATATTTAAGAGGTTCCTAAGGGGGCGTGGGTGCTCACATGCCTATCGTCCCTGTCACATTTTATTTTATTTTTCTCATTCAAACAAACAAACAAAATGAGTTTTGAGGTGGTGGCCACCTTAGGATCTTTTCTTACAGACATTTCCCAAGAATAGGCAGAACTGTCCATCAGAAATATTTAATATTTTACAGCCAAACCACTTGGGGGTCCGTGGCTACAAAAGGTATTTAAAGGGGGTCTATGGTGAAGAAAAGGGTGAGAACCACTGTTTTGCAGCATTATAAACAAGCATTGCACCCAAGTACTACATAGAAACCATTATCTTTACTATCTGGCCAAGAAGTTTAAAAACAAGTTTTTTTTAGGAAACAGAGTTGATTTTCTCCAGGGCTTTTACCTTGTCAGCTCCACATTCTGTCCCATCCAGGGGAGGATCCAGTTTGGTTTTACAAGAGGCATCTCCTTCCACAAGGCACCAGAGACCAGCACACATCAAATGCTGCCAACCGAAATAGGGAAAAAAATTGCATTTGCCTGGAGAGACCACTATTGCAAGGAAAATGGCACAAAGCATTATCTGATTTATTTTTTAGTTGTTACAAATATGTTTTCAAAAAATAAACCTGCATGCAAGAATTAACTTTGCATCAAACAACTAAACAAATTCAGAAATCAAAATATTCCCCTACAGGAGATGAAAGAAGGGGAGAGAAAAAGTTTAAATTGTATTCAAGTTAACTGTGACTAATATAACTTTGAAGAAACTGCTGGATAATATGCAATACACCAGGCAGAGATTTTGACTCTCAGATTATTAATTGCCATCATTTTTGTTTGAAAAGTTTAATTTGCAGAAAAATGAATGTTGGTTTGCATTTGTGGACACATTTCATCCCAGCGTGAGAGAGAACATGAAACATCTACAAAGCAAATATTTTCTATTTGCTCTGCACTTTATGGCGAGATGGGAGACAAATTAAAATTTTTAATTATTTAATTTTTTAAAAAAGTAAACAGCATCAAAATTTCATTCTGTACACCATTGTGCACACAGAAAAGTGACCATAAAGGTTATTTTGTCTTTTCTTACCTTACTTTATCTCACTTATTCTGTCCTCTCGTATCCTATCCTCTCGTATCCTATCCTCTCGTATCCTATCCTATCCTATCCTATCCTATCCTATCCTATCCTATCCTATCCTATCCTATCCTATCTTTGTTGCTGCAAAGGTTTAGGGGAAAACTGAGAAAAACCTGTATGCCTAGTTATCCTCAAGACTTCGGCGTTTTACAAATATTTCACACACGCACTAAAAGTCATGTGAAAAAAAATTCCTTGAATAAGAAAATCCAACGTGGAAGACTTAAAAGTGAAACAAATAATCAGGAGCTTCAACAGAGGCAGACAAACTAGTTTCTCCCTAGAAAAGTCATTGAAATAGTTCTTTATTTTAGTCCCTTGTGCCAGGACAATCTTTCAAGAGACTGTCACTAATAACAGGTTCGGTAGCCCTCTGAGAAACACAACTTGATTTCCTTCTGAAAAAAAAAAAAAAAGCGAAGCTCACTGTTTCATGTTGCTCTAGGAGTTTGCCAGGATCAACATAAATAAAGCAGAACAGTCAGGATTTGAAACTCAAGCGCACAATCCAAGCTTTTTATTACTTTGGCACATCTTTTTTATGCAATAGGGGAACGTAGAAAAAGTACAACTTATTTTCCTATCAGATTTTAGGTAGCTGAAATGTTTACGATAAGGAAGATGGGGGAACTATTGAAAGAAATTGCTGTGCTAAACCAAGAGTACACAACTTTTACAAGCCTCTCAGGAAAGGAATGGCTGGTGGGTGATATGCCCACAAAGTCACTTGGGTAACCTGGGGATGGTTTGAGGACAGGTGGGCAGGATCTAGTTTGACTCTATTTGATTATTTATTAATTCACTGGCAGCAGTAAAGTTCCATAATAAAGCTTCAGTCATTTAGCAACTCACCCTCTGCAGGTTAAGCAATTAGTACATTCTGGAATGTGATATTCTGACCTATTACACAGCAGCTTTTTTAAAAAAATAATGGAAGTATGACATCAAATAATGAAATACTTCTAGTTTTTATACCTTGCAAAAAATACTATTTCCAAAGCAAAAGAAGGTGTTTCCTATCGTTTTGGTTTTTTTTAAGATTGCCCCAGGAAGAAATCTCTGTTCTATAATCCTAGATAATGCTACCATTTTATCAGAAGATTGTTATCTGTTCTTTTATGATCCATATTACCTCCATATTCTTACAGAAAGTTGCATTGGTCCCAAAGAGGATCTGGCATTGCTCATCTGCGCTATAATGCATTCCTGGGAGTTTATAAGGCAGGCGAACAGCATATCGGCTACGTGGGTCTGTTACCAGCAAACAGTTGCTGACTTTGGACCTGGAGAATCAAAAGACATGTAGACGTGCTTGGCCATCTCTGTTCTAACATAGAGTAAAGCTTCTTCAAATTCAGAAAATGCCGTTTGGGCCTACAAAGAATGCTAAATGTGGTTTACATTATACAGTAAATTTTACAGCCAACATTAAAAGCACTAGTACCTCAATAAACACCAAGCAATTTCAAAATACCAAAGGCTTCTGTGAAACTCCCAGAGATACAGACTGCAATTTTAAGAGATACACCTGAAATTAAATCCCTGCTTGATGATGATCTTCAGATTATAACAAAGAGGAAATCTGCTCTATTGCTTATCAACAGATTCTGGTGAACACATATCACATCAGCTCTAACGATTGGATAAAAATATGCAGTGACTTTAGGAACTAAATTGAAAATGATGGTAAAGATGTCAATGGCCTCTCCTGCACATCCTTGGAACACACTGTCTAATCACCTCTTTTCCATCTATCGCATCAAAAAGCAAAACCATGTTCTTCATTTTTTCATTCTATCCATGGCCGGGGTTGGCAATGCCACAAGGTGCGGAAATGCTGGATGTCGTGACATGATAATGCAAAATAAATTTTACTAGACAGTACAGAGGGGAGGTAGATCTTTCATGGAGTTCAGTTTAGCTCAAAGATGGAGAGAGGTCACCTGAGAATCTCAGGTTTCTGTTATTTTTGCCAATACTTCCTAAACATAGAACCAGATATTTATTCCCAACTGAAAGAGACATTCAGAAGCATATTACTATTGTCCAAAAATATGGGCAGAGTTGAAGTAAAAATGACAGCAACTCCAGGATACTTTTCAAGAAGTTGTCAAGAGGCTGAAATTGGGGCATCATAAATGCTTCTGTTCTTCTGCCAATAATTTTTCTGAAGGCCGGGATGCAAAAGCAGATCCAGTTTACCTTCAGTATCCGTCACTGAGAATTGTTCCTTATTTCAGCTGAGAAGATAAAAGACCACTGACTGTCATTCAAATGCTTTGCAGTTAGCAAACATTCTTACTTTAGAAACTTTTCAAGGTCATCTCGGCTGCAGGAAGACCAGGATAGGTCACTGGGATTTCTGCCCTTCACCCATTCTCCAGACATGATGTGAGATCTCCCAGTGCAGGACAAGTGGTCGTCATCATGACTCATACCCATGCTAAAAGAAGAAAGAAGAGAAAAAGAGAGAGAGAGAGAGAGTGAAAGAGAGAGAGAGAAAGAGAGAAAGAAAGAAAGAAAGAAGGAAGGAAGGAAGGAAGGAAGGGAAGACAAAGGTAAACAAACATTGTTCCTATGATCTATAGGTGCAGATTCTTATTCTTTTTTTTTAATATAACAAAATACTTTTTATAATATAACAAAAACAAAATACTTAAACGCTGGCAGACCCAAAGCTCTGGAAAAGAGATTTTGAGTCAGATAACCTAACCAGCTGCTAGCTTAAGAGCTCATATCATTAGTGGACTGCAGTCTTTCAAAGAGTATGTTACAGAAGGAGAAACACAATCCGTTGTCTTCTCAGATCATTAATTTGATTTGTAATCTACTGTCCTCATTACAAAACGCTCCCAGAGCAATCAGCAGCTCCATTAAAATTAAACAAATTTTAAAACTCAAACTCAGTATAGGGGATAAAAAAACCCAGCCATTAATTATAGCAAGAGATAAAACATGAAGCCTTCTTAAAACATTTAGAAGAATGAAGTCTCTCTAATATGGCAGGGAGAATCAAAAAAATTCATTGCCCAACAACAGGATCATAAATAGGATATAAACAGTATCTGAATCAGTGGAACAACCTTCCTCCAGAAGCTCCAACACTGGATGTTTTTAAGAAGAGACTGGATAGCCATTTGTCTGAAATGGTGTAAGGTTTCCTGCCTGAGCAGGGGGGTGGACTAGAAGACCTCCAAGGTCCCTTCCAACTATTCTATTCTATTCTATTCTATTCTATTCTATTCTATTCTATTCTATTCTATTCTATTCTATCCCATCCCATCCCATCCCATCCCTAGCATAAAGGAAGATAACTGAAGAAGAACCGAAGAAGCTTCTTGGATGAGAAGTGAAACATCTTCAAGGAAAAAAAAATAAAGAAAGTCCAGTTGCCTTTGGGAAAAGCACCTTTGGGACAACTACAACCTGGAGGACTGTAAAGAAAAATAATTTTAATGAAACTGATCGTGGATGATCCAGTTGGTGGGCCTTCGTGATCTCAAAAAGCATATGGCAGCCATAACATAATAGGAAAAGACATTACATATGTTACTACTGAAAAGCAAAATAGCTTGTTAACAGCTGGAAGCCCTGTGCCTCAGCAGATGTGCATTCAGGAATACCCAGACCTCTTTATTCAGTGAAAGGCTCATAAACCTCCTTTAAACAATGCCTTGGTGTTTTGTGCGCAGAGCTCTTGGTTGAGGTCATATAATCCCTTCCTGAAATGAGCTGCTTTTTTAAAAAGGGAATTCTGGGAAAACTGCCCCTCCGAGTCACTTACAAAGGCCTCTCTGTCTTCAGACTCAAAAGGCTAAAATAAGTGGGAGGTGCAAGGAATGTTATTAATTGCCTTTAGGTTGCACAGCTCTATTCAAGGAGGATATAATATTCTCAAGGCTGTACCATTCATTAAAACGTTAATTGATGCTAGTTAACTTACCCGTATTGCTTTGATCAAAAAGAACCCCTTTTCTTGTAGGAATTGGGTATGGCTAGTCTAGAGAAAAGCTGGACTAGGAGTGATATGATAGCAGTATTCCAGTATTTAAGGCGCTACCACAAAGAAGAGGGGGTCAACCTATTTTCCAAAGCAACAGAAGGCAAGACAAGAAACCATGCATGGAAGCTAACCAAAGGGAGAAGCAACCTAGAACCAAGGAGAAACTTCCTAACGGTGAGAGCAATCAACCAATGAAACAGCTTGCCTTCAGAAGTTGTGGATGACCCATCACTGAAGGCTTTCAAGAAGAGACTGGACAGCCATTTGTCTGAAATGGTACTCCTGCTTGAGCAGGGGGTTAAACTAGATAGAAGACATCCAATATTGATAGCAGTATTCCAGTACTTGAGGGTTGCCATAAAGAAGAGGGGGTCAACTTATTTTCCAAAGCAACAGAAGGCAAGACCAGAAACAATGGATGGAAACTAACCAAGGAGGCAAGCAACCTAGAACTAATCAATCAAGGAAAGAAGCAACCTGAAATTAAGGAGAAATTTCCTGACAGTGAGAACCACAATTAATCAATAGAACAGCTTGCCTTCAGAAGCTGTGGGGACTTCATCACTGGAGATTTTTAAGAAAAGGCTGGACAGCCACTTGTCTGAAATGGTATAGGGTCTCCTGCTTGAGCTGGACTAGAAGACCTCCAAGGTTCCTTCCAGCTCTATTCTGATGGATTGATTCCCTCAGGATCTCTCCACAAACAGGATCTGCTCCCTACTCATCTTTTACTGGAACGGCTCCAGAAATAGGATACAAGAAAAGCTTTCCAGAGATCTCAGATTGGAATTTTTTGGGTTTGATTACGCCCCCACCCTTTTGGAAAAATTAAACATAAATTCAATACTTTCTGTTGTTTGATATTCCCAAAGAGGATTTCCTAAAATAGGATGGGATTATTATAACAATCTGTTACTTTTCCAGGCAACCCATTCCTCTTCTTCTTCTTCTTCTTGTACAAACCAATCCATAGCTAATTTCACCAGGTTTGGGAGCTGGATGGCTAAAACGTCAGGGCTGATGCAGCTGTTATAAAAACTGGGGGGAATGGAGGAATTCCTTCATTCGTTTGTGATGCTATCCAGATAGCTTTTCCATGGATGGATATCAAATAGAGGTAATCCTCGACTTATGACAGCAATTGAGCCCAACATTTCTATTGCTAAGCGAGACATTTATTAAACCAAGCACTGTTGGAACGGTAGGTCTGGCTTAAATTTCTCACACACACCCACCCAACGTTATCGTAGACAGTGTTGGACTACAACTTCCAGAACCCTTGGCCAACATCTGGCTGGAGAAAGCTGGCCTAGCTTCCAGACTAATGGTCTCACCCCAAACCTCACTAGAATCAGCATTCTGCTTGATGAGAACGTGCAGTTATAGCTAGCATAAACTTTTCTTTGTCTTATTAAGACAGTATTTTTGCCCTAAGAGCCATCTCAAAGCTCCACCCAGTGCCACAAAGCCACTTTCCCATCCCAATAAAACATTTATGGTTGACTGTTTGGAAACATTCTACTCCCCCCCCCTTTTGGTCAATGTGCCTAAAATAAAATTAAAAAAGAAGAAGAAGGAGAAAGCTACAGCTTAAACCAAAGCCTGCAATAAAGCTTTGAAGAAAGAGGGATAAAGAGTTGCAATGATCTCTAAGATGTATTCTGCTGGATTGAAACAAAACCATTGTTTGCTGCCCAACATGCTTCAAATCGCAGCCCTAGCTCTCGTCACTGGAAGCAGGGATTTGAACTCAGGATGCCTTCTTGAAGCTGGGTTCCAGTGACATCAACCCTTAACCTTTTCTAGATAGGTTCTGGAAACTGACGACTTCTTATCATCTAGACTTGCCTCACTCTGGAGAGGTTGTGGGAAGGTGGTCTTGGGCGTGTTTGGCCTCTGGTTGGTCTCCAGGCCTGTTTTATTTCTGTTTCTGAATTAGCCAGACGTTCCTTTCCACCCTATACATTCCTTCCCTTCTTCTAAGATAGGAGTCTTCCAACATTTGAGGAGCAGTAAGAGAGAAGAGGGGATTGACCTAAAGCACCTGAAGGCAGGACAAGAAGCAATGGATGGAGAGAAGCTAACTAGAACTAAGGAGAAATTTCTTGATAATGAAAACAATTAAATCAGTGGAATGGCTTGCCTGCTGGGGTTGTGGCTGGTTTCACTGAAGGTTTTCAAAAATAGATTGGACAGTCATTTGACCGGAATGGTGTAGGGTCTCCTGCTTGAGCAGCAAGATCTCTGAGGATCCTTCAGCCCTGTCATTCTATGTTCTAGAAATAAGGACTTAAGGCTGTTGCAAACCTGCTTTGCAACAGAGAGACACAGGACTTCTGGAACGAGCAGACTCCATCCTACAGGCCAAATGGAACCGCAAGTTCTTTTTGAAAGAATCTAGACTTGGCCATTTTAAGTTGAGGTCCAAAACCTTCAAATTTTCATGATGGAAAAAAATACTGCCTTAAATCATCTCATGTGTTCTTGCCTGCAAAACTAGCAAGCATTTGTCCCCCCAAAAACTATAATAAAGGATATCTCCAAATTATGGGCTTTTAGCAGGACAGATGCTTTGGCTGGCTCTGATAACAACCCCATTTCTTCCAGAATCACATCTGTTCTCCTTGATTTGAAGTTCAAATCTCAACTCCTAGAATTCACACATCTTCAGGCTGCCAAGGTTGAGAAACACCGCTCTAATGCTTTCAGGGAAATGACAGCTTGCCTCCCAGACAGCTAAGCATCCTTTGTTTCTGTGCATCTTGCAGCATTTTATTTTGACACACTAGCACTGCCTGGAAAACTCTTAACTGTGCTGAAACTGTGGGAGAAAAGCAGCCAACAGCCATCTTCCTTCAATCAACAGTTTTGTGGCTCAGCAGGCTGTCCTTACTCAAGTTCATTCTGCTGAGTAAACCAAAGACACATTAAATAGCCAGCCTACAATGAGCTGGCAAAACCAGCCACTATTTTGTGCCAGAAAGATTCTGGTTCAACCTACAGTGACCTCGGCGAGCAATCAACTCTTTCACCCAATGATGCAAGCCCCAAATGTGCAATTTTTGTGAAGAGAGTTTCATTTCATCCACATTTTCATGGCTTTGAGCATCACTTCCTGAGTGGCTGATTCTTTCTTTCTTTCTTTCTTTCTTTCTTTCTTTCTTTCTTTCTTTCTTTCTTTCTTTCTTTCTTTCTTTTTCTTCTTCCTCCTCCTCCTCTTCTTCTTCTTCTTCTTCTTCTTCTTCTTCTTCTTCTTCTTCTTCTTCTTCTTCTTCTTCTTCTTCTTCTTCTTCTTCTTCTTCTACTTCTACTTCTACTTCTACTTCTACTTCTTCTTCTCTCTCTCTCTTTTAAAAATCATGCTTCCCCAAATTTTGCATTGGAATTCTTGGCTGAGCAATATTAGAACTTGCACTGAAAATGTTTCTGAACTAGAGAAGATTTTGCCTGAAAATAAAAGGCAATTTTTCTAGCTCTGTTTCTTTCGTTTTTTTAAAAAAAACAAGAAAGCAAAAATATGATGGAATTAATTGATAACTGAGCGAAGGCAACATTGAGATGAATCAGAAAGATGCTAATTATGCAGCCCTAAAACTGGATAAATTGCGGTGCATATAAATCTGGATGCAAAATTAGTAAAATCTAAAATTCTGTTTTCATAAAGAGGGACAGTTCTATAGCTATCTCTGTTCTTGGTGTATTTCTTCTTGTTCAAAGCCGAAGAGCCAAAAGGAACAGGATTAGATGAGAATAAATGTATCGACTATTTATGACAATCTACTATAGATTCCCTCTTTGTTCCATAGTTTAACAGGGATCAAACAGAAGGGCAGCTGTGCACGAGCAGCTGAACTTTATTTGTGGATCAGAACAAACTCATCTCAAAAGATTCTTCCTCCATTCATTGAGGCAGGGGTTCTCAACCTTGGCAAATTTAAGACTTGTGGACTTTAACTCCCAGAATTCTGGGAGTTGAAGTCCACAAGTCTTAAAGTTGCCAAGGTTGAGAACCCCTGCAGGGTTAAGTGACTTTGGCTTTGTACAAGAACTGAGGTCTAGGCCACGCCTTGTTCCTCTTTTGTTATGATATCCATCTCAGCCCACATTTGAGATTAATAAAAAAAGGTCTTTGTTATGCCCCTAGGAAAAAAAAACAACAAAACAGGCTGATTAAGAATTAGGGATATGAAGAACCTCGCCTGAGAAAGTTTTGCCCTCAGACTCTTTGCTTTCTTGGAAATTCTGATGCTGCCTAAGAGTTTTGTTAGGAAGCTGTTGTTCTATTTGGAAGGTTATCATTTCCATCTACATCCAGTAAAAAATATTGAACTAGCACTGCAGTTTAACTAGAATTGAGAAGAATAGATAATGCATCTGGAACAGTTCATCTTGAAGTTAAGAAGTTAAAACTATCTCCGAATGTCACTGAACTCAAAGAATAAACATTAGTGTCTGCAGGGTAATGGTCACAAACATCAAGACTTGGACTAGACTGTGCAAACAAAGCTTCATCTGCTTTTTAAATCTGTGTCACAAGTGTGTTGTATATAAATAAACAATATCAACAAAAACAGCAGATGGAATCAATCACGATGTTGCGGGCACCAACACTGACCACACCCTAGAGACCTTGAGAAGGACGTTCTGAAAAGGAGTTGGAAAATAGATATATGGTGGCCAAAAGTTAACCTGAAATAAATCCAGTAGCATTTCTCTCCTCAGAAAGACAATTACGTACACTTTGTGAAAACCACCCCCAAAGTATGAAGCTGCATGGTAAAAAGAAAATAAAAATACCCAAAATATGTTCATTTTGATGGCTGTCAGGCTGAGCCCAAACGAGGTCTGAAAAATATGTTTTCAATTATCTATGGGTAGAATAATGAATAATTAAAAGAACAACAACCGCAACAAAAATTTCCACTGTACATGTAGAACAGAAATGCCAGAAAAACATAGCAGCAGGAAAAGAGTAGGACTTCTTAAGGTATTCTTTCCGTTGGATGGTGAACAGCAGAGGATAAAACTCAAACTCCACAGTGAGCTGGAGTGAAAGTATTGGCACACCTTCAATATCAGAAGCTCTGGAAGAATAGAATAGAATAGAATAGAATAGAATAGAACAGAATAGAATAGAATAGGAAATAGAATAGAATAGAACAGGAATAGAATAGAATAAGAAATAGAATAGAATAGAATAGAATAGAATAGAATAGAATAGAATAGAATAGAATAGAATAGAATAGAATATGGAATGGAATGGAATGGAATGGAGTAGAATGGAATGGAGTGGAGTGGAGTAGAATAGAGTAGAGATGGAATGGAATAGAATAGAATAGAATAGAATAGAATAGAATAGAATAGAATAGAATAGAATAGAATAGGAATAGAATAGAATAGAAAATGGAATGGAATGGAATGGAATGGAATGGAATAGAATAGAATAGAATAGAATAGAATAGAATAGAATAGAATAGAATAGAATAGAATAGAATAGAGAAAACTTCCAACAAAAACTGAGAAGGTTAGATACTATATGCCTCTCATAAAAGCCACAGCTTCAAAATATAATGAATAAATACCCACTATCTGATTTATCCTGGGACATGTATGTTAACTTCATTTGTAATAAATTACAAAATAAATAAATGTGATTAAAACATTTTTATGGGCTTCTTGAGAGTTTTTGTTTAGGCTGGAGAAATATCGTTCTCTTCCAACTGACAACTAAGTTTTTGTTTTGTTTAGATCAATTTTTAGAAGGAATGCAACTTAGAGGATCAGTTATAGTGAATGAATCTGTACCAAGGTCTCTAGTGCTAAGACCAACTCGAGCAATACAGCAAATGCCTGTGTTGTCTTACTTGTGTCCCAGTTCATGAGCAATGGTGAAGGCCAGATTGAGTCCATTGTCTTCTGCAAGGACACACTTCCTCTTCAAGCTGCAAATTCCTCCAAGGTAAGCAATGCCTGAAGAAAACAAGAACATGCTCCATCAAGGCCAGTATAGTACCAGGTGGTCCTTGAACTATGACCACAATTGAGCCCAACATTTCTGTTGCTATGTGAGACATTTGTTAAGTGAGGTCTGCCCCATTGCATGACCTTTCTTAAGGTCTCCCTCCCCCAAGCAGAAACCAGCTATGTCGAAATGCTGATGGAGGCCCCCCAGCTGGAAGGTTAAGAAGACAAAGACCCCTAAAATCTACATACCCCACCCAAACTCTAAGATAGGACATAATAGGATTAACCCACAGATGCCAAAGGGCACACCCAGACTCAGGTCAGAATACATGACACAGGAAGTAGCCTCAAACAGGAACAGGAAACAACTCCAAACAAAAGGCTCAAGAGGGTATAAAAACCCACTCCCTACATGTGCTCACTCTCTTTTCTGCCAGAGCCATCTTTCTGTCTGGCTCTCCTCTTCAATAAACTGCAATTTTCTTTCTAAAGCAGTCGCCATGTTTATTCCCAGCTTGGACTGGTAATGTCCCCAGAGATGGGAGTCTTTTTCTGATTTGGGCTCTTGGAGTTTTTGTCAGTAAAATCAGTGCACAGGTCTACTGGCGGCATAGAAAACCTATTCTGCTTCCCACTAGGGCAAATAAACCTCCCAAATTAATGTCACTGAAATGGAGTAACCATATCTCAGGTGCTGCACAGGGTATATGCATAGGGTGTAGGGTTTCCTGCTTGAGCAGGGGGTTGGACTAGAAGATCTCCGAGCCCCCTTCCAACTCTGTTATTCTAGGTATCGTAACTTAAATGAGCTATGACATAAAACTGGATAAGAAACATATTTGCTTTGATCTGCTCTCTGTGACATCCGGAATCCACATCTTAAATGAGAGAGAGAGAAAAATGTTTTGATTCTATATAAAGGTTCATACAAAGAGTTTATGAAGCCCACCACTGTCAAAAATGAACAAGCTGCAATAGAACTAGATCCCCTTGGAGAAATCAAAAACAAAGTTGGACGATACGCTTATTAAACCAAAAGCACATGCAAGCTTTCAGGATCTTCCATCTAGTTAGTATACGAAGAAACGTCTCCTTGAAATTTTGTACAACAAATTAGCTTTCCTCTCTTGCTTTCACAACTTTTCTTGGTCCACATTTCAAAATGTTTCCTAGGTGACTCTGTGCAGCAAAAGGCAGCATCTAAAATGTGAAGTAATTCCCCCCCCCAAGGCATACTTACAGTTCCATGCAAAAGACAGACCAACCCAAAGGCAGCATTTCTATTTTAATTAGGACCTTATTTGAGTTTTTTAAAAATCCCTTTTTTTTATCCCCAAAGACAAGGGGTCTATTTGTTTGTAAGAAATGTTGCTCCCACACAGAGGTAGCCTGGGGACCAGCTCCTATTCAGAAGGAGAGTAAAACAGTTGAGGCAACTGCACTATTTAACAGCTGTTCTCTCTTCCCACCATCATTTTTTTGTTAAGAAAGAAGGCAATAAAGGAAAAATATCCTTTTGATGAGCATGGGAAACTGTCCAGTATTTTTATTTTATGAGAAATCATATTGCATAGATGCTAATTTTTCAGAAGGCATATTTTTTGCCTTCCTGGGGAATAACTTCCAATGATGCCCAAGACTATTTATTCCAAATATAGTGACTGTATTGTTAGGATAGTAGCAACAGCATGCTTGCAATCGTGGGTTCTTTATGTTCACGTATTGTTCTAAGCCAGTGGTTCTCAACCTGTTTGTCCGTAGACCCCTGGGGAGGGTATGATATCGTCACAGGGGGTCCGTGAAGCTTTGAAAAAAATGTTACAATTTAAATCTTAAGTCTTGGTTGTCCTTGGCCATGGTCTGTGACCACAAAAGTGATTTAAAGGGGGTCCGTGGGGAAGAAAAGTTTGAGAACCACTGCTCTAAGCTATAATGGCTTAGTCTGAGTTTTTAAATTTTTTAAAAAAAGTTTTTAACTTTTACCATAGTGCCTGCTCAGAAAAACACTCCCCCTTCCCCCCAAGCTGCCAATTGCCACCCAGATACATCTGGAAAAACTCTTTCAGATACTCTAAATCAGTGGCAGAAGTCCAGCAGGTAAGAGGAATTTGAATATGCATTTATTTCAGAGAATGCTTAGCTTGAGTTTGTATTCCCAAGCTGTTGAGTTTTAAATATATCACACTGAAGAACCACATTTTGCTCATTGGCATTTGGAAGCTGAGCAAAATGCTACACATTACAAATAGTTTAATCGTTAAACTAGAGAAACCCAATTCTTGCAACTCTTCTTCATATATTTTAGGGGACTGGAGGCTAAAACATATGAAGAACAGTTGCAGGTACTGGGTTTGTCTAGTTTAATGAAGAGAAGGACTAGGGGGTGACATAATAGCAGTCTTCCAATATCTAAAAGGATGCCACAAGGAAGAGGAGGTCAACCTATTTTCCAATCATCTGAAGGCAGAACAAGAAGCAATGGATGGAAACTAATCAAGGAGAGAAGCAACCTAGAACTAAGGAGAAATCTCTTGACAGTGAGAATAATTAATCAGGGGAACAGCTTGCCTCCAGAAGTTGTGGGTGCTCCAACACAGGAGTTTTTAAAGAAGAGGACAACCATCTGTCTGAAATGGTATAGGGTTTCTTGCCTGAGCAGGGGGTTGGACTAAAAGACCTCCACAGTCCCTTCCAACTCTGTTATTCTGTAATCAATGCTTTCTTCTGAAATTTACACCATTTTCAACAATGTATTGTACACTTCACTCAATGGTACACAAGGATCTGCACATGTTTAAAAGAGACACATATCACTTGAATAGACAAAACCAAGCAAACCACATCATGGTTTAGTGTAGCAATGTTTCCAGCCTTCTGGATCTTGGAGACTCCTTTACAATCTTTAACTTCTGGAGTTAACTTTGCCACCATCGTGATCAGAACCACCTCTTTTTGCGAGTTTGTTTCTAAATCGGTACACAATTTGACACTCCCACAGAACGGGAGGGGAGGCAGCAGTTCAAAACACAAGAGTGCAGACTGTGGTACTGCAAACCATCCAACCTCAAAGGAGCAAAAGGTGCTTCTGCTTTTAAGTCTTGTTTTCAGATTCCTTTTCAGCTCCTGATCAGTCACATGAAGAGAAAGAGCGTGGCACTAACCAGACAGACCGTTCATCTGATGAAACATGGTTCTTGCATTCTCTAAAACGTTACTTACATAACAAGAATGTCCAGGTATCTGTGCTTTGAGCCTCAAATCTTCTAAAGCAGTGGTTCTCAACCTTTTTAATGCTGCAACCCCAACCGGTCGTAAGTCGAGGACTACTCAACCGGTCGTAAGTCGAGGACTATTCAACTGGTGCAGCACCATTTGCAGAATGGGACTTTTGGTGGGCTCAGCAGGGCAGAGATAGCCTGGACAATTCCTATTGGCTTTTGAAAGCCAATAGAATTAGACTCCATTCAAGAGAGTCTATTCTATTGGCTTTCAAAAGCCAATAGAATAAGAAGGAGTAGCACAGCTAAGGAAAAGGGGGAAAAAATGGCGGACTGCGTTGTTTGGTGACCCCCGTGAAATGGTTGTTCGACCTCAAATGGGGTCCCGACCCACAGGTTGAGAACCACTGTTCTAAAGGAACCAAGTGGGCCTTAGGTTACCAAAAAAATCTTAATTTGGAGATTTATCCTGCACTACATTCTAGCTCACAATGGACTTTTTTTGAAAAAAAAAAAAACCAAAAACAACTTTGGTATACTCCAGGACTTGCTATTTTCTCCAAAAAACATCCATCTAGCTCTAATCTGTGCAAGCTATTCTATTCACGTTGCCTCCAAAGAGACTTTTATGTCTCACACACCCAGTAGCAAGGCAAGAATCCAAAAGTTTTTGTTGACATTTATTTGGCTCATGGTCCCTAGCTGGACATCAGCTGAGTGTATGTCTCCAGCCAGTTCAGCTGAAGATGTGACTGTCTGCATGCTTCTTGAGCAATGCAAAGGAATTACTTTAAATTATGATGGAACTAGAAATAGACAATAGATCTATTCCACATGCCAATATTCACTGAAAGAGGCCACGTAGTGACTCAAACTTTTTATCCTGGAAGTCAGCTCTCCACCCTTTGCTAAAATGCCTCCAAAGAAGTGAAGCATCCTCTTCTTAGAACAGGCAATAGGCAACAGATAGGACCTGTATTATGGAAACTCATCTTTACTCAGCCTCTTTACAGAAAGTCCTCCAAGAAAAGAGGAGAAGAATAAATATTTACTGCGACTTCATAAATGTAATGAGGGAAACAAACAGAAATGGAGCCCCAACCCACAGTAGGTATAAATTAAGATTAGATTACAACCAACCATAAAAGATTGTTGTGTTCTTGACCTTAGTCTTCGGCACAGGGACTGGGGATCATTGGAAGATGATGGTCTCACATGAGAAATATAAAAGATTAGATAATTGGATTTACTTAAGTGGAACACTTAAAGATTAAACATATGCTTGAATATGGTTAAAACTAAGAGAAAAAATCTGGATATAAATGTACATTCGTCTAAGAGGGATACGTATTTTAAATAGTATACTATCTTATTTCTTTTTCTAATTTTTCTTTTTATTTTTTTAAGATATGAGAAATGTAAAAGTGTTGGGATGGCCTGTATGAGGAAAAAGACTTAAATACTTAAGTGTAATGAAAAGGAAGGAGGAAGATGGGTTGAAGTTTAAGTAGCTCAGATAAGTAGAAATAGTTTTATTGTATATAATATTGATGTTTTAATTTGAAGAGAGGAATTGCTCGGGCATTTCCCCTGGACCGCATCCGGAGCGAGAAGATAGGAAGAAGGGGAGAAGCAAGTAGGAAGGTTGACGAGAAGGAGGAGAGGGGGAGAGTGAGGAAGAGGAAGAAGAGGGAAAGAGGGAAGTAAGTTAGAGGGTGCATGCGGTTTGGGGGGGAAATGGGTGAGCAATACCGAAAGTTGTGTGTATCAATCTGCTTTATTTTTTAATCTGAAGTATTTTTATGAATGTAATGCATTGTAAAATTGAAAATAAAATTTTTTTACAAAAAAAAAGAACTTTAAACAGGGTCTATGATAAGGCAATCAAGATGATCAATTAGAAAAGAAGTTTTATATCAATGCAGTTATTATTTGCAGAAATATTAGAAAAATATCTGTTGTTCTGTGATCCGTTGAGGCACTCTTCAAGCTTTTTCAAATACCCAGACATTATGGGGGGCTCAAGAGGTAGCAAAGGGTGGGGCTAGGAGTTAAGAGACTCTAAGCAAGGTGGACGTGTCATTAGGGCTTTGTGTGGAAGCCGTCCTAAGTCCGATGGCTGAGTTTGCTTCTTCAATAACGAGATCCGCTTTGAGATTCAATTGCCTAAAAGACAGAAGAATGCTCATTCTATTCCTCCCACAGGATATTAAGCCTTAGATACTGAACTTTCCGTGCTTGGCTGGATCTGAGGCAGCATGGCTGGAAGGAAGTTTCAACAGGAAGCAGGAGAACCAATTCAAGTCACAACAAGACAGAAATGTCCCAAGGCAGATGGCTGCAGCCTACAGACTGTTTAACGAGCTTCCGTCAAGGATGAATGGAATGAAAGCAAGTTTTTCTGCATTTCAATGCTAAAATTTTGCTTGGGGGGCTCTCTCTGCAGTTACCCTGCCTACATTGATCTAGCAAGAAATATGTAATGTCAATCTCTCCTCCTAACATCTTTCTGAAGAGGAAGAGGAGAGGAGAAAAGAGAAAAGAGAGAGGAGAGAGGGGAGAGGAGAGGAGAGGAGAGAAGAGAAGAGAAGAGAAGAGAAGAGAAGAGAAAAGAATCCAGCTGATCTTTAGTTTAGAAGGAGGTGACCAACCGAATAGGCACATTAAATGCCTGCACAGAATCTTGGTTGTTCTGCTTCTTGTCTGGCACAATCTCATCCCACAAATGCATACCTACATACTTTCCTTCGTTTTTGAGCTCAGCTCAGTCATTATGTAACCTTCAAAGCTACTTTGGCAATGGAATTCCATTCCTTAAACAGCCCATTCCAGGGAAGACACCTTGCCAAAACTCAAATGCAACCTGCCTGGTGCGTATCTTTCCTCCAGCACAGTTTCCAAAAAGGACAGCAGCTTTTGCAGAAACCGTGTTCACGTCTAAGTTAAGGCAAATTGAGCTCAGAATGTGCAGAGATTCTGGCAACTGGAGACATGCACTGTCGATCGATCGTGGCAAACGTGTAGCCACAGAAGAGGGCGTTCTGCACATTTTGTGTAGACTCTCAAACACAAACCTTGCCAAGGCAGATAAATTGAGAACGTTGTGTAATACCTAGCCAACCTGTGGGTTGAGCTGTGTGGTATTTTGCCTATGCTGATAATAGTGGGCAAATAAATCACATTGCTTAAGGAAGATTGGGTTATTACCCAATGTCAGAACATGAGATTGTTTAAGTAATATCTAAAAGTGAAAACCACAATGCAGATTACAGATAATCCTCCATTTATCACTGATCATTTAGTGACTGTTTAAAGTTACGATGGACCCCCAAAATGGGACTGACAATCCAGATTTGAAGTTCTGATATATACACATAGACACACACAAATCACCACTACTATGGTCAGAAATATAACAAAATGTTCAAATAATTAGCAGAGCCTTCCTAAATTCTTCATAGTAAACTGGTTCTCACTTTTAAAGTTAAAGATATAATTCGTATCGCCTACCATATCATGAGAGAACATACATATGCTGTGCTCCAGGCATTGCAGATATTGATTCCGTTTTGCTGACCTGTCCACTAAATGCCCCTCTTAGGCTTAGATATTTAACATCCCTATTTGGAAGAACAGATCACCGAGATCTGAATCACAGCTTGTCCTGTTTAATCCTGGACTCTAATGTATACCTTGCATAAGTGCTAAGTTTATGGTTAAGGAGTTCAGCTCAGAACTTTTATAGCCTATTCATCTTCTAAAGGTTACGTATTTATCTGAATATTGATTATTTGCATTTGCCACATATATATTTTATTACTGTATTTTAAAATTTATTTTATTCTGGAATTAGATCCTGTATTTTGTTTTTGTTTTTTTATATGATTGTAAGACTAATCATCCATCCATCCATCCATCCATCCATCCATCCATCCATCCATATCTATCTATCTATCTATCTATCTATCTATCTATCTATCTATCTCTTATCTATCCATCTACCCATCTACCTACCTACCCATCTATCCATCCGTCTGTCTGTCTATCTATCTATCTATCCATCCATCCATCCATCCATCCATCCATCCATCCATCCATCTATCTATCTATCTATCTATCTATCTATCTATCTATCTATCTATCTATCTATCTATCTATCTTCTATGTATATCTATCTATCCATCCATCATCTATCCATCCATCCACCCATCAATAATTCTGCACACTGATGTGGCACATGATCATGGAATTCTGTTTCATTCTGTCCAAGCAGCTTCCGTATCTTCTTTCCATAGATCCACTTTCTATGTGGGAGATTAATCTTTCTTCTAATACTTCTTCATCCAGGACTAATCTCTTCCTGTAGTTATTCTACTTTGTTTCACTTCTTTCCTTTTCTTTCATGAGCACTTTCCCCCAAGATCCATTCTTGATACTACAAAGAACCATTCTACTCACAACCAGAATCTTTCATCAGCAAGCTAATTGCCCCAATCTTTTATTGTAAACAATTAAATCACTCATGGGGGATACTTTTGTCATGAATACATACAAAAAGCTTTCAGCTGAAGCCATGTATTCGAAACAGACATCTTTCTGCCAACTAAACAATCACTGTTCTCAATCATTCTTGGACTGTCAAGTGGCGCAATCATTTCTTTTGTTTCCTGTCACATTCCCACCCATCCATTCATGTCACTAACAGAGTATTTTTCCTTTGGGTGACATTCATTCAGAATACTGTACAGTCCCTACACCTCCCATTTATTCTCCAATTATTATCATTCACTTAAGTGTTAACATACAATTAACAACAACTTATGCTTATGTTTTCATAAGCATCCACACCAGCCTAGATGACACCAATTCATACTTGCTGGCATATATTTTAGGCACTTCATTTATAATTAAACTTCTACATAAGAATAACTCCAACTGCACACAATCAGGACCTTCATTCAAATAATATTCTTCCCCTTTCAACAAATCATTTATTCTGCTTATATTTTAAGTCATAATCTTCCATACGCCAGAGTTATTATCAGATGGATCATTAGATATCAAACACTGGTCAACCTTCACACAATATTTCGATTAGGTTTGAGAAGATATTGATTAGGTTACCAGCATCCATGTACCACAAATGGCACTCCATGCTAATGGTAAGGATAGTACTGTTCAGACAAGACACATTTTAGCTGGTATGCCATTACTTCAACTAAATCTCAGTTTATTCCAGGAATGCTCATGCTGTACTGTGGAAGCTACCGATAGTATTTCTAAACTATACACAATTTTGGAAGCCAATATATTCTTGATCACATCTCACAGGAATACATGAACTATACCGATACACGCTTAGGATTCTTGCATTAAGACACACAATTTACATACACAGTTACTGTATACTCATGTCAGGCAGAAGACTTCACTGGAGAAAGCAATTATGTTAGGAAGAGTTAGCGGTAAAAGGAAACCAGGCCACCAGAAAAACACTGTTGCTGGACACCACCAATGCTGATACCAGCCAGAGCACAGAACAAGTCAAAGAAGTAGTGCAAGATCAGAAGATGTGGAGAGACCTGGCGCATAGAATCGCCAAGTCACCTCCTCCTCCTCCTCCTCCTCCTCCTCCTCCTCCTCCTCCTCCTCCTCCTTCTTCTTTCTTCTTCTTCTTCTTCTTCTTCTTCTTCTTCTTCTTCTTCTTTTCTTCTCCTTCTCCTTCTCCTTCTTCTTCTTCTTCCCCAAAACTGGATTGTAAACCCTTTTTGTATTCATTTCAAATGACATGGCAATCAAAATTCTAATCTTCTCAATATCTATGTGACCCAATCACAGAAGCACAGTTCAACCGATGCCCAGTTATATAATAAATCCAATCCTGGCACTGGTCTCTAGATCTGTTTTGGATCGTTCTTCTAGCAGGTCTAATTTAACCAAGACAAGGAGATGTTCTTGCCAAAAAAATCTCCAAAGAGTCCCAAATAGGAAGAAAAAACAAAATCCTTTCTATCATCCCCACTCTTGTTTTCACACTGAGATTGCACAAAGATAACATATCCCTTCCTTTTCTCCCTACCCCCCCCAAAAAAATCAAAAACAAAAAAACCCTTCACATTTTTTTTCAAGGGTTCGAGGAACGATGAAATGAGATGCTGGCTCCTAAGCGATAGCATGTGTCTTCCATCAAGATGGTTTTAGCACATGATTTGCTGAGCACATGCTTGTCTGTGGCTACATCTGGACTCAGGTAGACAGTTTGAATGCTTATCCCATGGAAATATGGTTTCCATTGGCTTTCTAGACAATAATGGTGTTGTGAGTCATTAGTTTCCACTCACAGAGCGAGGATTTAGGGGCAGCTCCAATAAATACTGAAAACAGAGAACGTACGTCTCAACTTTTCCTTGCAGCCTCACCATGTCCTGTCTTCTTTGATTATCCTTCCCATCCAAGATAAAATAATAATAATAATATATGACAAGCTATTTTTCACAGGAGCTAAAGCTGAATGGCTACAACTCCATATGTTCTGAGGCCATAAAAGGACTTCTCATCTTACCAGAAGTATTCCAACATTGTTCTGACGCTACCAGAAAAAAAGTTCCTAATTCAAAATGTAACATTTTATCCTCTTTGGGGCAATTAAAAAGAGTCAGTTTTGATGTCAAAACTCCTCTGATAAGGCTGGAACAACAAACAATGACTTCCAACACGATCGGAATTGTCTGAGGATCAGAATATTCCACCCTCAAATTATGTTGGAGATCTCTTTTTAATCAGACTTCTCTTTATGCAGCCCTTGTTATTCCATCCCCTGTAATATCAGCATATATATTAGAAGACAGCGAGAGAATTTCTCAGCATTTAAATTCTGTACAAGAATCACAACATGCCATCATGCAAGATGAGGACTAGTCTTAAGGATGAATGGGTGCCACCACCATCATTATATCCAGGGCTTTTTTTCTCATAGAATGCCCAGAATGGAGTTCCGGCACTTTTTTGGGATGGAACCTTGTAGGCTAAGCAAGGCAGGTTGTATGACATGTGTGAGTTCCGGCACTTTTTTTTTTTTTAGAAAAAAAGCACTGATTATATCTTTTATAACAGTGAAATATCCGAAGAGGTCTCCTCAAGCTTTGCACTGCAGTTGCAAAGAACTACAAATGAAACACTTTTAAAGTTTTCTAAGGCAATCACGCTAATTCTTCAGTCTTTGGATATCTGTGGAGCAATTAGTAACTCTGATGGTTTCCATGTTTAGTCAGACAAACTCTTTACATACCATATTTACTGAAAATGATTGTCTGGGACACAACACATCCTCTTCACAACCTGTTTCCCTTGTTACCTTCTGGGAGGAGGTTCCATGGTATCCGAAGCAGAACATCTAGATTCAGTCACAGTTTTGTTCCGTACAGTATTAAACTTGTGAACTCTCAAGCTTCCTCCTTCCGTTATGTATTCAAGTTGGACAGTCATTAATATTTATATGTTACTTATATGTAAGAGTGTAGGCCTGTACATATGTTGTATATAGTATGTTTAAATGTGTGTTATGTATGTGTACACTTTGAGACCAAGCAACTAAATTTCATTTTTAATGTGTGCCATTATCTATCTATCTATCTATCTATCTATCTATCTATCTATCTATCTATCTATCTATCTATCTACCTACCTACCTACCTACCTACCTACCTATCTATCTATCTTATCTCTATCATCTATCTTCCTGTCTGTATGTCTGTCTCTCTGTCTATCTATCTATCTATCTATCTATCTATCTATCTATCTATCTATCTATCTCTATATATGTATGTATCTATATGTACATGTATATAGCATGCATATATGTGTGTTCTGTATATGTATGAGTAGATATATACTTTCTTTTGACAGCAGGCAACAGAATTTCATTTTTAATGTGGGCCAGTGTGCTCACAGTAAAAAAAAATGACAATAAAGTTTACCTTATCTTAAAAGGAAGACAATCATGATCATGAATACAAGGGTTCCATTCCAAAAAAGAATTAGAAAAAAAATATTTCTTCTTTATTGTAATTCTCAGCCAATTTAAGACAACCACACCATGTCAAAGGTAAATTATCTGAAGGGGGGGGGAATAATTAGTTTTCCTCACTGGTAAATACAGTAAAGCAATGCATTGTAAATGAAATCCATCTGTAGGTTTACTTACCTACTGTGTCACAGGGCTCATCCTTATGGACACAAAAATCTGTCCTGAAAATAATAAATCATGATTAGGAACGTTCCTTAAATGATGAGATGTGGGTTGCGTAAATGGACACACATTTCAGAGCGTCTATTGCCTACAAGCCGCTAATGTACATGATTGTACTAGGGGCAAGTCTATTCCTATTCATTCATTTTCTTTTCATGCTTCATTTTACAGATAGTCCTTGACTTACAACTATGATAGGAATGTTCATCGCTAAGCAAGGTAGCCACACATTGAGTCGTGCCTGGTTTTATGGAGAAGGAATGGCAGGATCTTGGGGGGGGGAGTGAAAAGAGGAACCAGTCTAGAATCCCTACATAGCCACAAGTGAAATAGGTCCAATTCCCCTTGAGTGATGTTGACCCTCATCTAACTCTATCTAGTGTTGGCCAGTAGTTGAAAAGATTCCCGCGCACAGGCTTTTAGCAATAAATCAGCTTAACTGAGCCTTCAGGGGTGGATCTGGTCTTTCACACCTGGCATCTTATGATCCATTTCGTTGTGCTCATTAAGTGAATCACCATAGTCCCTTCCTTCCTTCCTTCCTTCCTTCCTTCCTTCCTTCCTTCCTTCCTTCCTTCCTTTCCCCTCACCCTATTGTTCCCAAACTTCAGTCATCTCTAGGTTTCTCTTGACAGCTTCTCTTGACAGTGAGAACAATCAACCAATGGAACAGAAGTTGCCTCCATACGTTGTGGGAGTTTCATCACTGGAAGCTTTCAAGAAGAGACTGGACTGCCCTCTGTCAGAAATCATGTAGGGTCTCCTGTTTGGGCAGGGGGTTGGACTAGATAACCAACAAGGTCCCTTCCAACTTTGTAATTCTACTTCTTTCAAGTTGGCCATCAAGAATGGTTTACTTCAGGCAGATGTAGGACAACACTCTAACTTTCTACGATTGAAGCAGAGAAATCTCGAGCTGTTTTATTGCACTTAAAAGCTTGCAATGCAAAGATAGCCAATGGATGGTAATCAGTGGCATACTCCTCTTGACTCTGCTGGCACTATCATCCTTGCAGGAGTTGCCAGGCTCAGCTTAGCAAGGCTTATCGAAGGACTGTGTTATATTATTATATAAACGGGTAAATCAAACGGATGTTTTTATAGGGCATTTTGAGTACAGGGACGGGAGGGTGCAGCTGAAAAAGCTTCTTTCTCCAAAGGGGATTTCTAGCTTAGCAAATGAAAACACAGCATCTCTGTCTCTTGCATTCTGGAGGACCAGGGAGGACAAGAGGCTGGTAGTTCCAGGTAATTCCCTGGATTCAAATCCCTTTTTCTAACGCCAAGGCTCCCTACAGTAAAATAGTGCAAAAGCAATAGCTGTTCATGACTGGAGGAAGCCCAAATCATCCCTCAGTGCCAAGGGCCCATCTGGGACTTATTAAAATAGCAGCTGAAAAGGAAGTTTAATGCCGGCAACTGAAAACCAATCATTGTTTTCCTTAAGTTACAGAAACTGAGGTTGTCCCCTTTCTAGTCTCACCTCAAGTAAAATAACAACAACAATAATAATGACAATAACAATACAATAACAATAATAATAATTCCAGAAACAGGGGTATAATTTTTATAGATACCTTTCAGAAGGCTCTTATCTTACATTATGATCTTACAACTAATTATAATGTATTTTGTGTCAATTGTTCCTTTGCTCTGTGTACCTTGCTTAGTAATAAATACCTAATATATAAACAATTACACTATTAAGAGCCCTGCTGGCACAGTGGTTAGAATGCAAAATTGCAGGCAAACTTTGCCTACAACAGCTGGGAGTTTGATCCTGATGGGGCTCAAGGTTGACTCAGCTTTCCATCCTTCCAAGGTCAGTAAAATGTGGACCCAGATTCTTAGGGGCAAGATGCTGATACTATAACTGCTTAGAGAGGGGCTGTAAAGCACTACGAAGCGGTATGTAAGTCTAAGTGCTATTGCTATTGCAGGCTAACTCTGCCCACAGCCTGGAGTTTGATCCTGATTGACTCAAGATTGACTCAGCCTTCCATCCTTCCAAGTAAAATGAGGACCCAGATTCTTAGGGGCAATATGCTGACCCTAAACTGCTTAGAAAGGGGCTGTAAAGCACTATGAAGCGGTATATAAGTCTTAAGTGCTATTGCTATTAACCAAAGTACTATATAAAGGTTTCATTATGGTTATGAGAGAGCATCACATCAACTCTCATATCAAGAGCTTTAAATGGCACAAACTCAGCAACACTGTGTCATTCTACAGCTGAAAGCCTTGTGGGTCTCGGAGAGAAATTTCCTAAAAGTGAGAACCATCAACCAGTGGAACGGCTTGCCTTCAGATGTGGTGGAGGCATCTTAGAAGAGACTGGACAGCCACTTGTCTGAAATGGTCATAGGGTCTTCTGCTCGAGCAGGGAGTTGGACTAGAGGACCTCCAAGGTCCCTTCCAAGTCTGTTATTCTATATTCTATTTTGCTAAGCCACCATGTAGCTGTGAGATTTTTGTCTGGTTGATTGTATGACCCAAGCAATATTTGCTATTCTAGACTTAAGGAAGCCTTTATGAGTTGAAACCAACAGGCAAAAAAGAAAGTTTTCCAAGGTGAACAGAACTTGGCTTCCTTTTTGCTGAAAAGAATGCTCCATGCCGAAAAAAAGAGGTGTTTTTAGAGGTCAATCGTAAAATGTCTGGTTCGAGTTACAAACAGGCAGAGAGAAAAAATCGAATGTTGAAGATCCAGTTCTTGTTTTTTTTCCCCTTGGCTTAGCCATTCCATGCTGGACACAGCCGTTTCTGCATCCTTGCCACTGGTCCACATCTGTACAATTTGGGGACCTTCCAGACACAATACACACACACAAAGAGAGAGAGAAAGAGAGACACCACACATGCTGAAAGAGAGCACTTGAGCGAAAAAGCGCAAATGCCGATTTCTGTGCCCTAGGAACCAAAACAGCTGAGCCAGGAGTTTGTTCAACTGACAATTGTTCCCGATCCCTTTAACAGAAGGAAGTTGAAACAGGATAGGGGAAAATGAGGATATACTGGAAGGGAAGTGTTGTGAGAATCCAGGGCCAGCTTATTTTGCACAGTGGATGTGGTTTTTACTGAAGCCCGGCCTCTGTTCGCTGCCTAATTCTATCACAATACAAACTAATCTTTTCATTTATCCAGCACAGTTCCTTCCAGGATTGTTATGCCTGGCATCTCCCTCTCTAAATCCACCCTATTTGAACAGCATACTGTCACTTTTCCCTGCTTGACCAGCTCTAACACATGTGAAACTTCATTAGATGCTTCAACCCTGGGTGGGGAGAGTATAACGAATATAATTTCAGGTTCTCACAACACCCTTCCACCCTGAGGCTGGGGCGGGGCGGAACCCATCCTCCGGGAACTTGAATATTCTGGAGAGAAAGAAATTCCCCGAGGATGGGCTCCAGCCTGAGCCCAAAAGCTAGAACAGAATAGAACACAACAGAACACAACAGAACAGAATTCAGAGTAGAGTAGAGTAGAGTAGAGTAGAGTAGAGTAGAGTAGAGTAGAGTAGAGTAGAGTAGAGTAAAGTAGAGTAGAGTAGAATACAATAGAATAGAGAGTCAGAAGGGACCTTGTAGGTCATCTACCTTAGAAGAGTAAACCTTTAGTCCTGGTGACCAAGTCAGATTGGATCCTGCAACATTATCCTGGGACACGTATATTTTATCTTCATTCGTGAAACATTCCAATCAACTTTGGAGAGCCTCAGCAACTTGTTCAATGGCTGCCTTCAGATCTAGGCCTAACTCTCCTAGCAAACAGACAGCAGCACTGTAGACAACCTATGGATCACTCAATCCGAATTCACTCCGTACCTTGTAACAAAGACAGCAGCATCCACTGGAAGAGTGTCATCTCGTGCTCCAGGTACCTGATTGTTCCCAAGGTACTTTGCACCACCAAACTCTTCGTTTTGCCATTGGCAAAAGCTCTCCAGAGACCTCTCTCCATGATGACCTATGGACAACCTGGCCTTCAAAGAAAAAAAAATCAGGAATAGAAGACAGACAAAATGAAAGCCACTGATGTGCTAAAGTGATACCGAAGCTCACCTTGAGCCAATGGTAGACTATGGACATGCATTTTATAAATCAAGTCATCCAATTTTTGCCTATAAATCTAAAAAAGTGGTTGGCTTGGAGATGTAGATATAGTGCAGAAGTATGGTCAAATGTGTGTTGTGTTACCCCTTCACCCTAAATGTGTGTTGAAGGAACGTACTGGGTGTACCTCTGCCTCTGAAGATAACTATGCTTAAGGACCTGCTCATCTCTCCTCTTCTCTACTATGAAATCTCCACTAGGATGACACCCTTGTACATGCAGCATAAGTGTCAACTAGGTTGTGCACTCTGCTTATAATAACCATATCCATAGCATTTAGACTTATATACCGCTACATAGGGCTTTACAGCCATCTCTAAGGGGTTTAAAGAGTCAGCATATTGCCCACAAAAAACCTGGGTCCTTATTTTACTGACCTTGGAAGGATGGAAGGCTGAATCAACCTTAGTAGGATCGAACTCCAGATTGTGGGCAGAGTTTGCCTGCAATACTGCATTCTAACCACTGGCCCACCAGGGCTCCTAGTCATCTACATTAATACTCTTTTTATGGTTTTCAGAATATCTCACCCCAATTCTTTTTTGAACAAGGTTTAGAATGCCACCCCACTACCACAGTTTCAACCAAAGCTCAAAAGGAACTTACAGGACGTCTTCGGAGCAAGACAAGCTTCGTAACTCGAATGTAGACTTTCACCCCAAGACTCTGGTGCTGAAACATGTTATACACCTGAATAAAAGCAATAAAAGGACCGTAATGTCATAGCATTCATGACAACAAAAAGATATTTAAAAAATGTCAGACTTGCTTTATTCTCTGCATATCTTTTTTTAACGAATAGAGGAAATTTTGCAAGGGCAATAATTATGTCCAGTTATCTTGGACATTGGAAGAACCAAATTTTTGAAACCAAGAGCATATCATAGAGCTGTTTAAAGGCATGATTTGTGCTCTGCTGAGCAATCAAGAAAAGGATACAGCAACTCTGCCAAAATAATCATCACTATGCTTTGCAAGTTTATATCCCAACTATGAATTAGCTGTACTCCCACATTTTCAACTACTGAAAAATGTTTAATGGTAGAAGGAGTCTACAATTAAAGAGCAGTCCTCTAACCTCTTTACAGGATGTGAAGCTCCACAGCCAAGCTTGCTGAACCATAATGTAAAAAAAAGTCCTTAAATTATGACAATTGCTTTCAAAATAGATGCATCCGATATACTTTCTTTCTGGCTTTCAAATGAACGTGCATCTATTTCTCAAAAGACCACAAACTGACAAGCAATTGTAAATGTATATCCTCTATACTGCTGCAGCTGCTGTTAAACCATAAAATTAATGGAAGGGTCTCTTGAAGGAGGATGCAGTAACATGCAATTAGTGATCCCTTGAACATTATAAAAAGAGAGGAAAAAAAGAGAAAGTTTGTCTTTTGGAACAAAGCTAGTGGTTGTTTTTTTTTGTTGTTGTTTTTTTGGTAGTGTCCTTCTGATTTCTGAAGCACTCTGTTTTCAGCCTGCCTTTCAACTAACACATGCTTTAAATAGAAAAAAAAAGTAGGGGAAGTAAATGCGATTTTCTTTCAAACATACTGATCTTCATTTTTGAAATTATTCCTTCAGGTATTATTAAATATTTGGAGAGAGACAGAAAGTTGGACCCTCTTCCATGAAAATCGAGCATATCCATGCAAACATTTTAAATCTGATCGTCAAGGGGAAAGGCTTTTAAAACGGATATGACTGAAATAATATGTGGCTGTATTGTTTATTTGTATGTATCCAAGGGCATCAATGCATAGCACGTTTTAAAGATTAACATATGCAAAAATGATAGAATCTTGTCTTAAGCAGTTCTGAGTTTAACACTGTACAGACAACTAAGGAAAGCTAAATGAATGAAACTAGAAAGGAGACCACCAAGTAATTAAAAACATTGCATAATTAATCAGCTGGCAATTAACAGATTTGGAAGGGACCAGGGAATTTGATTTTGTGTGATTCTTCATTTTAATTTCTGAATTAAGATACCTTGGGCAGCGTCCATCATCATCATCATCATCAAGTTGGAAGGGACCTTGGAGGTCATCAAGTCCAACACCCCTGCTCAGGCAGGTAACCCTATACCATTTCGGACAAATGGCTATCCAGTTTCTTCTTAAAAACTTCCAGTGAAAAACTTCAAAAACTTCATGTTTTCCTTCTAAGCACACAGATCCTATGCCTCTGAAGTGCTAACTAATATTTATTATCAGCGTTTATTTCTACATCTTATGTAGGGAGCATAAATGTGAAGAATATGAATTATTTCGTATTTCATTATTTCAAAGCTTTAAAGAGGGGATTGTCTTCATTTATGACTGCGACTTTTTTTTTTTTTTAAATTCATATTCAAGAGTTGCAGTTGATATTCTGCAATGTTTTATTTTTCTTGGAAGGAACAGAAAAGAAATTGCTTTAAGAAGGTCCAGCCTTTAAAAACCTGCAAGCATAATGTGTGTGCCAGTAAGCCATTTTAAGTCTTACTTTGTGATTTGACAGTAAACGCAATGCCTTACAGCAAGGACCTCAATTAATAAATACCCCCCTTTGCCTGACAGCAATGTTCTATTTGCTCAAATCCTGACATGCATGCCAAAATGAACATTCTGGTTTCTTTTAGAAGCATGGTGTTCACCTACCATGTTCATCACAGTAAGGATGAATCTTTGAGCCGCATCAATTCCGTGATATTGGACCATGTCAGCGTCAGCCACCACAAGCGTTTCCACCGTGTACTCATTTGTGAGATGAATGGCGTTTCTCCGTCCTTTCCAGTCGTGGAGAACCTTGCCCTTCGGAGGCTTCTTTTTTTCTAGAAAGCAAAGAACTTGTTTCAAAAGCTCCGTCTAATACGTTTGGCTTTTGGTGCTCTAGCAGTTTAGAAAAACTCAGGAGACCTATGCAAATATCAATAGCCCTTAGACTTACTGTATAGGCCATCCCATAGTGCTTTACGGCACTCTCTGGGCAATTTACAATGTCAGCATGTTGCTGTGGTCTCCATTAGAATTCTTTAGGAGGGTTAATATTTCTCATAAACTCTCATAATGAGAAATGTTAACTCTCCCTAAAGAATTCTAACAGAGACTAAGATCAAGATAGACTATGTCATCCAATACCTCAATAGCAAGACCGCTTAGACCAGTGGTTCTCAACCTTTCTAATGCCGTGACCCCATGTTGTGGTGACCCCCAACCACTTATACATCACCGGGTGCCAGGGGCGTGGCCAAAGAAAAGGGGGAAAAATGGCAGACAGCCTTGTTTGGCGACCCCTGTGAAATGGTTATTCGACCCCAAATGGGGTCCCGACCCACAGGTTGAGAACCACTGGCTTAGACTTATATGCCACTTCACAGTGCTTTACAGCACTCTCTGGGTGTATTTTCCTCAAGAATCTGGGTCCTCATTTTACTGACCTCAGAAAGATGGAAGGCTGAGTCAACCTTGAGTCGGTCAGGATCAAACTCTGGGCTTTGGGCAGAGTTCGCCTGCAATATTGCATTCTAATCACTGTACCACCAGAGCTCAAGAAGAGAATGTTTTTAGCTCAGAGTTAACCTATATAGGTCCCTTGGTGCTCTCTGATCTTGGTGGTTTCCTTATTCTGATGATGCTGCCTAGGTAATGAAGCATCTGCAAGAAAACCACCAAGCTCAGAGAGCACCAAGGACTCCATAGTCTTCCTCCTGTTTCTCTCTCCATACCTCACTGCCTTCTAACATTGATGATGTTACCTAGTTTGGCAATGAAACATCTGCAAGAAAACCATCAAGCTCAGAGAACACCAAGGACGCCACAGATCTATGCAAATCAGGTCGGGCAAAGATAGGCCTGCCTGAGAATTTATCACATAGATGTTTCCACAATTTTAGAACTGCTTTTATGAAGGAATGTAGAACTTGGGAACGTGGAAGGAAGAAAAACAAGAAGAGAGTGATTAAGAAAGAAACTCCACACTTTATTTGCCTTAGTATAGGACAGGACAGAAAGGAACTTCACTATGTTTTCAAGACTGATGCTAGTTCTTCAGGCTAGGCAAGACGGGATTTTTTTTCTCTTCCTTATATTTACATCAGGAAATAATTGGCACAATGAAGATTTTAGACACAGAGATTGGACAGTGGAAAAACAGAATACTCTCACTTAAAGCTCCGTGCACTTTTCCTTGACAGAAATCAACAGCAATTCTTCCATGAAACTGATACTGAAACTATTAGGGGAAAATGCAAAAAATAAAAAAAAATAAAAAATTGGCACTGCCTAACTTCATCTGTAATTAATATCAAGCCTTCTGTTCATCCACATATCCACCCCATCCCATCAGCACAGCATTCGTACACATTCAGCTCATCCCCTATCAAAGAATCTGGCAGGTTTTGTTTTATTGCTTTTTTTGCCTGAGGCACTTACTATCATCACCTATAGCTCTCTTCCCCTCCGTATTCCATACCAAAACACAAGATATTTATGCCCTTTCCCCTCCTAAGAAAGCAAAACATTAAGCAAAACAAAGAGAAGGGGAAGTATACACCCTGGAAATACCCTACTTAGATAAAGATCAGTCTTACACACATACCCCCACACAGAGAATCTTAATGTTGAATTAATAATAAATAATAGCAATTTCTCCATCGGTAGCTACAATCTCACTCAACCTGTCTGGGCAAATTCCTATCCATCTGCACTGTCTGTGTGTGTTCAAAAACAGGATATGAATTATTAAACTAGACATATTAAACCCACCTCCTCCTAAAGCCCTAAGGCAGGAATCAGCCATTTTCCATTAAGAACTTCTCAGCACAGAGCTGGCAATTCAGCTCCATCAGGGCTTATTAGGCCTTTCAGTCCTCCATCAGCCAAACCCGGTTTTTATTCAACTAGAGTACGTGAATCGGTTTTAGACAATCATTTCTGGTCAGTGACCATATCTGGGATTCAAAGAACTTTCCACAGACATCCTCTCAAAATGGCTTCCTGGGATGGATAGAGCAGTGTTCCAATATCTACAGGACTGCCACCAAGAAGAAGGGGTCAACTTATTCTCCAAAGCACCTAAAGGCAGAACACAAAGCAACGGATAGAAACTAATCAAGGAGAGAAGCAACCCTAGAATTAAAGAGAAGTTTCCTTGACAGTTAGAACAATTAATCAGTGGAATGAGTTGCCTCCAGAAACTGTGCGTGCTCAATCCCTGAAGATTTTAAGAAGAGACTGGATGAAGAGCCGAGGTGGCGCAGCAGTTAGAGTGCAGTACTGCAGGCCACTTTAGCTGACTATGTTCAGCAGGTCAGCGGTTCAAATCTCACCGGCTCAAGGTTGACTCAGCCTTCCCTCCTTCCGGGGTAGGTAAAATGAGGACCCAGATTGTTGGGGGCAATGTAAATATATATATACACATTGCTTACTGGTGTACACCGCTTAGAGAGTGCTTGCACTTAAAGCGGTATATAAGTCTCATAAATAAATAAATAAATAATGAAGAGTTGTCCAAAATAGTGTAAGGTTTCCTGCTTGAGCAGGGGGTTGGACTAGAAGACCTCCAAAGTCTCTTCCAACTCTGTTATTCTGCTAGTGTGTTAAGTAAAAATACATTGATTGGGGGGGGGGGAGAGGAAAATGTACAAAAATCAAGGGCCCTCCCAGAAGGCACCGCACAACAAATTGAAAGCTTGGCTACGCACACTGCATTCAGTCTCATGACTACCCAGAGTATCAGTTCAACCCACTGGGAAAAAGAGGATTTCAGAACAGCAGAAAGAACAGAGATGGGTTTTTATTGCATTTTGGAACTGCTTTTTTAAACTTACTTTTATCACTTTCTGACCCGTTTAGTGAAGGAGAATGCGTGGTGAAAAAGGAACTCGAAGACTGACAATTTAACTAATTTATTTTGCAGCATTGAACAAAGGGACCCATCGGATTCTCTCAAGTACCAACTAAATCATACTTCAATAGGAGATCTTCAACGAATGGGTGCACATCAAGTCCCCTCCTTGTCCCCCCTCCCAGAAATAAAGTTTTTCCTGCAGACAATTTGCTAAAATACAGGCCTAGACTACAATAATGGTGGATTAAGGAAGGGGTGTGTGTGTGTGTGTGTGTGTGTGTGTGTGTGTGTGTGTGTGTGAGAGAGAGAGAGGGAGAGAGAGAGAGAGAGAGGGAGAGAGAGTGTCTTTCAACAGAGCAAGCCAATTGCTCCATTCTTCTCCTGCATCTGATTTATGAACCTTTGAATGCGATTCCTCTGCAAGTCAATAAAATCCCAAACTAAAATAAACAGCAGCCATTAAAGAAAGGATTAAATGAACAGCACCCGTCTCCCCTTGAACAAACTGATATTATAAGCTCTGCGGCTCAGATGTGGAGGGTTAGCAGAAAGGCAAATAAAACACAAAGAAGAGGCGCTGAGGCCAAGGAGAACATAGACATGGAATAGTAAATTGAGGAGATCTTCCAAATGAGAATGAGCCATAGGGGAAGAATCGGAAGAGAATGGTCAATGGGGTGCTGGAGTATTTGTTCTGCCTCCAAACACCAATGATAGTACTCCAGAAAGTTAAAAATAATTAAAAGTGGTTGAAGAACAGTTGGAGGAATTGGGGATGGCTGGTCTGCTGAAAAGAAAGACTAGCAACCTACGCTCTCCCTTTTCGGAATGTGATGCATGATAGCAGTATTCCAGTATTTAAGAGGCTGCCACAAAGAAGAGGGAGTCAACCTATTCTCCAAAGCACCTGCGGGCAAGACCAGAAACAATGAATGGAAACTAATCAAGGAGAGAAGCAATCTAGAACTAAGGAGGAATCTCCTGACACTGAGGACAATTAACCAGTGGAAACTGTAGGTGCTTCAGAGGTTGTAAGCGCTTCACCACTGGAGGTTTTTAAGAAAAGACTGGACAGCCACCTGTCTGAAATGATGGGAGGTTGGACGAGAACAGGCATGTCAAACTCGCGACGTCACGTGACGTCGTGCGACGTATCACAGCTTTTTCGCCATTGCCGGCAATGGGGTGGGTGCGGTTCCGGTATGATGAAACCGGCCCGCGAGCCGGCAGTTTGACACCCCTGGACTAGAAGACCTCCAAGGTCCCTTCCAGCTCTGTTCTGATGGATTGAAATCTTGCAAAATAGCTACATTCAAGAAGGTAAGAAGAGCTTTCTGGATCATGCTCTAGATCTAGCTCGTCTAGCTAGATACATTTGGAGAAGCTCACAGATTTAGGATGGAGGTGAGAGCTTATTTTCACTGTCATTTCCTAACCACTAGCGCTGAAGGCTTGCTGCAGCAAAATAACCATTGGAATTAGTCATCATCAATGCCTGATCCAGAGGAATCTGTCCAATTCTCTTTGAGAACCCTCCAAGCTGGCTGCCTTGAGCGAAAACCAGGCATCAAATTCCAGCGTTTCACTAGGCTCTGTGTGAAAAAGTGTTTCCTTCCATTGGTCCTGAATCTCCTGCATTTAGTTTCAACTGGAAGCCTTTGAAAACCAACTTTGCAAGCAGAGGGGGTGGGGAACCCTCTCTATCTGCACAATTTATGTCACGCAGGATTTTATATGCTTGTAGTTAACGGACCACAAATGAGGTCATCTTTCCTCAGAGAAATTGCTCCAGTTGTCCTTTTAGGTGCCTTTTTTTTTCCGTTGTTGTTCTGCAATATTTTTAAAGGCACAAGCAGGCCTCCATGATAGTCTCCGAGCAATCTAATCCAGGATTTATATAAGAGTAGGCGTGCTTCCCTTCCCCTTTTTATTGACCCCTGGATTGATTTTTCCGTGTATTTTGTTTTAATAGCATTTCAACACAAATGACATTTTCTTCTAGCTATTCATGTTCCATTATGAAATGAAGAGAGAGAGTGGGGGGCAGTATAAATTGTTTAAAAGTAAAAGTAAATATAAAAGTTTCCCCTGTTCAGTCGTGTCCAATTTTAAGGGGTGGTGCTTATCCCTGTTTCTTAGCCGAGGGAGCCAGCGTTGTCCAAAGATGTTTCCGTGGTCATGTGGCCAGCATGACTATACATCAAGGTGCATGGAATGCTATTACCTTCGCATGGAATGCGAAGTGGCACCTATTGATCTACTTCCGTTTGCATGCTTTCAAACTGCAAGGTTGGCAGGAGCTGGGGCAAGGAACAGGAACTCACCCCATCACAAGGTGCTTGGGTCTTGAATTCGGGGTCTCAGCTTTCCAGCTGACAAGCTCAGCGTCTTTAACCACTGAGCCATCACACACCCCTTATAAATGGCTTAAGAGCCCCTTATCATGAGAAGAGCTATAAGAGGAATGAATGAGAGTTATCTGAAGGAGAGATTACTGTAATCATAAAACTTGTCAGGAGATCGTAGTGAAGAATTGGCCTCTGTTTATCTCCCCAGTGTCTTTTCAGTGCCTCCCCAGTCAAACCAATTGCTGACTCAGATGATAGAAAGTAAATTTCATCCAAAATTAGGGCTTTTAGTTGGACCCATACACATAAATTGAGTCCTACCCTTATTAATTAGGTTACTGCTGAAGACTATTCAGAAACTTCACAGGCCTCAAAACACAATTATATCCCTGCCAGAAACCCAGCTATTTGAAACACATCTTGCCAGTTTTAAAACACTCGTTCCTGTGTTCATTTTCAAGCTCTTGCTTGCTGCTCTGATCTTTCAAAGCTTAACAACGGCTGAGGATCTCAAGGGCCACCTACTTTACGTAAATCTGTCCAGTTATAAATATATCCTTAGTAATGCCATTCAGAGCCAGTCTGGTGTTGTGGTTAAAGTACCAAGCTTGAAAGGCTGTGAGTTCTAGTTCTAGTTCCACCTTAGGCATGAAACCAGCTCACTGTCCTTGGGCCAGTCACTTTCTCTCAGCCCTAGAAAAGAGGCAATGGCGCACCACTTTTGAAATCTTGCCAAGAAAACTGCCAGAATTTGTCTAGGGCTAGGCAGTTGCCAAGAGACAACACTGACGCAAAGTTTCCAATAAACAAAGAAAATAAAAATCCCATTCCAGCAATACAGCAAGGCAGATGGAAACATGGACAAATGTTTTGCTGTCAGAGACATCTTCAAAGGAAGATAAAACAAAAATAAAGATGGTGGGTTCAACTATGCAATCAATGACTTGTCGTAGTTTTTAAACTTCTTGTCCCATTTGCTGCGCATCTGATTGTCAAATATGGGGATCCTTTATCTGCTCACAATAATATAAACGGTACCTGTAGCAGCTTATTTATTATATCCTTACTGAACCATTCTCCAGTCAGCTCAACATAGTTCTTATGGGTTTCCCTCATTCCCAATTTATCTTTGTAATAACTCTGTGATCTAGGCATGGCTGGATTAAAGCTATTCTTAGTAAATTTACCAAGGTTAAGCTTCATACTAGGTGGATATATGAGAATATAAACACAATCCGATGTTGGTTCATTTAATCACCCGGAGGAATTGCACTGTTCTGCAAAATAAACTTTCATCTTCCTGAACAACAGTGAAAACCATGGTCTAAAGAATATACATCTTGTTCATTTCTAAGTAATGATATTCAGCATAACCATCATAAATAGACAAGGGCAATTAGGGGTGCGAATAGAATCTTTAACAACAATCAAGGAGTACAATTTTGATATGCTCAAGGTTGACTCAACCTTCCATCTTTCTGAGGTCGGTAAAATGAGAACCCAGATTGTTGGGGGCAAGATGCTGACTCTGTAAACCGCTTAGAGAGGGCTGCAAGGCACTATGAAGTGGTATATAAGTCTGCTATTTCTATGGCCATTACTATTTAAATTAGATTTAAAATGAGTTAGCACAGGAAAAGCAATCCTTCCGTAGACTGTGGACTCAATAGATTTGGAAACTATAACTCCTCGTATTTCCAGCCAACATGCTTCAAAGAACATCACATTAGGAAAATCTGAGGTCAAGGAACATAGGTATACATACAAGATGGTTGCCAGTTTTACAGCCTGTAATGCTTTGAGTTCACAATTGATCTAACACAAGCTGTCATCAAAAAATGCACTTGTTCCTATTACAACATGTACTTCCTAATAAGGGATAAGAGAGTTTTCATTACATTGCTTGCTATTTTTAGCATGCCTAGTTTTTGGCCACAACAATAGGTGTTCCAAGCCAAGTTAAACCTACAGCTTAGAAGAAATAACATGGCAGAAGGATGATGGTTAAAGATGCAGGAGAAAATTATTGAAACCTGGAGCATTACGTGTTTAGGATGCATGCCTGGGAAAGAGTGATCCACAGTTGATACCTGAGTCTTGGGTAAACTGGAACATCTCCTAAGCATCATTATCTCTTGTGAACTTTGAAATTTCCAACTTGAAACTTCAAAATGAACAGCACTGTGGTGGAAATAAAATAATTGGCTTTTGAAAAAAAAATCTTCAGAGCTTTTTCTAAACTATGGAAGCATCCTCAGAGCTTCTTCTAAATTATGGAATCAATAAAAATTTGCTTGCCTAATGGCAAGATGCCTTTATTTTTCTGTGTTCGCCTAATTACAAGTGCTTCTATGAGTAAGGCAAGAATGCTCTAATGAGTATTGTCTATGTAGTCTCAAAAACAGAAGAGGACAAAACAAAAACCAAAAACCAAGAAAGTCCAGTTGCCTCTTGAAAAAGCACCTTTGGGACAACCGTGACTTGGATGACTGAGAATCTCCACGGACATTTAGCCATGCACTTTGGGAGGAACCCCCTTCGAATGGTGTGGGAGTATGAACAGATTTCCAGAAAACATCGGAGACTACAGGAACCATTTGCGCTTCAGTTGGAGATGCAGACAACAGAGGCTCATCCCCAACAGCTGCACCTGTCTTCAACAGTGAAGGGACACAGGGCAAAAAGCATCTTGCAGCCAAGAAGGTTCCACATAGGTGGCCCTGAGGACACAGGTTAACCTCCAAGCGGCCTCAACGACTCTCTAAAACAGTGGTTCTCAACCTGTGGGTCGGGACCCCATTTGGGGTCGAATGACCATTTCACGGGGGTCGCCAAACAACGCAGTCTGCCATTTTCCCCCCCTTTTCCTTAACTGTGCTCCTCCCTTTTATTCTATTGGCTTTTGAAAGCCAATAGACTAGACTCTCTTGAATAGAGTCTAATTCTATTGGCTTTCAAAAGCCAATAGGAATTGTCCAGGCTGTCTCTGCCCTGCTGAGCCCGCCAAAAGTCCCATTCTGCAAACGGTGCTGCACCAGTTGAGTAGTCCTCGACTTACGATTGGTTGAGTAGTCCTCGACTTACGACCGGTTGGGGGTCGCGGCATTAAAAAGGTTGAGAACCACTGCTCTAAAAGAAGGCAAATGACTAGCTGTCTGCAAGGAATATAAATCCTTGCATTCCCCACCCACCCCACTCAGCGCTGAAGACGCGTCTTGGATGAGAAGTGAAAGATCTTCAAAGAAAAGCACCTTTGGAACAACCATGACCTGGAGACGGAGAATCTCTATGGACACAAAAGAGGCCATTACAGAACTCTATCACAGGCATAGCTTAGGCTACTATTTTCTTTTACTAGCAAACAATATTTTTTCCCCCTCATATCCTATTTGGGAATAGGGATTTTAAGGTTTGATTAAACCACCTAGGGAGACCAAATACCACAATGTGTTTCAACTTTTCTGACTGCTTATTATTCAGAAAATTTACACGACACCTGCTCCCTTAAGGTACTCTACAAATCACTAAAATCGGAACATCTGTTAAAAATAAAACAACTATTAGTGACAGAATTAAATCAGAGGCTCCATATTGCAATGGCACTTAGACTTATACACAGCTTCGCAGTGCTTTGCAGTCCTCTCTAAGCAGTTTCAGCAGAGTCAGCCTCTTGCCCCCAACAATCTGTGTTTTCATTTTGCTGACCTCGGAAGGATGGAAGGCTGAATCAGCCGTGAGTTGGTCAGGATTGAACTGCTGGCAGTGGGCAGTTAGCCTGCCATACTGCATTCTAACCACTGCACCACTACTGCTCGATACAAAAAGCTTGGACATCAACTGGGAAGATGGAGGGACTTCACAGAAAAGTCCTAATAGGTTTTGTAAGGATAGTGGCAGGAGAGTATGTATTCCGCCTCTTATCAGATATAGTTCTATCCATACATTTATGATTCACAGCTCATAATTTCAGGAAACGCAGGGTTTATGACCAAATACAATTTCCCCCAATCTAGAACCCCACACATGCTTTAACACTTCATGTAATTCTTCATTGCAGATAATTCTGCAAGATGTAAATCCATACATCTGAAGGGTACCCAGTTTGGGTGATTATATGTGCACCCAGCCAGTTGGGTTTATTGGCCCATTTATGACTAACAAAGCCGAGCATAGCTTGGGTGAGCTTAGTCACAGATTCTAACCCACAGCAAACCTAAAGAAATTTATTTTGACTATAGCCAGCCTACAGATTGTTCCTCTTAAATCTGCTTAGGGGTACGATATTTGTTTTGTTATTGCCGGCCCGATTTTTGTTTCATGTTTTGCATTCTGATCGAATCTTTGTTCTATAATTTATGCCTTGAGCCTCACTGTCTTAATTTGGAGTTGGGCGACACCTAAATTGACTGATTGGATAAACGAATGAATGAATGAATTACAATCTTCACCGACACTTGAGATTTCTTTCCCCTTGTTTTTTTCATGCCTGCCTTTTTTTGTTTGCTTTTTAGACATTAAAAATAAAGCCAGTGTGTTCCTTTGAAACGTGTCCCTATCTCTCCCATGATTTAAGACTTTACAAGAAAAATGTGGTTTAGCAAACCCAAACTTTTGCAGCTGACATATTTCAGAACAATATACTGGGCTGGTGGCCTTGTCTCAGAGGGCAGATTTGCTTTGTTTTCAGCTATGTTTTATACCAAATCCATCCTCTGTAATGAGCGTTTACATCACCGGCTGAGATCTCAGGGAAAGAGATTAAGAAAGGAACACTAGACTCCCAGGAAAACAGCACGTTTGCAGCCATCAAAAGAACCATTACATGTTTGATTACATTCTTATAGCTTAAATAAGCATTTCTCAAGAAAGGGTTGAGATGCTTTTTCTCCCAAATATTTGTGCAGTTGATATATTTAACCAAACCAGGAGGACGCAAAATAAACGTGTTTCTGAAGGTGCCAATCAGATTATTATTATTGTTGTTAGTTGCGAAGTCGTGTCCGACCCATCGTGACCCCATGGACAACGTTCCTCCAGGCCTTCCTGTCCTCTACCATCTTCTGGAGTCCATTTAAGCTCCTGCCTACTGCTTCAGTGACTCCATCCAGCCACCTCATTCTCCGTCATCCCCTCCTTCTCTTGCCCTCCATCTTTCCCAGCATCAGGCTCTTCTCCAGTGAGTCCTTCCTTCTCATTAGGTGGCCAAAGTACTTGAGTTTCAACTTCAGGATCTGGCCTTCAAAAGAGAAGTCGGGGTTGATCTCCTCCAGGACTGACCAGTTTGATCACCTTGCAGTCCAGGAGACTCGCAGGAGTCTTCTCCAGCACCAGAGTTCAAAGGCCTTGATTCTTTGGCGCTCAGCCTTTCTTATGGTCCAAATTTCGCAGCCATGCATTGCAACTGGGAGAACCATGGCCTTGACTATACACACTTTTGTTGGCAGGGTGATGTCTCTGCTTTTTAGTGTGCTGATTATAAACTTCTCTAAAAAAAAAAAATACAATGCTGCACCTTATTTTCTACAAATGTTGCGTTCCCACAATGCAGGTAGTCCTTGACTTACAACACCATTAAGCCCAAAATTTCTGCTGCTAAGCGAGACAGTTTTTAAGTAAGTTTTGTCCCATTTTTACCACCTTGCTTGTCACAGTTATTAAGTTAGTAACACAGTTGTTAGAATAAATCTGCCTTTCTCTGTGTGGATGCCACTTCTGGAAGTCAGTTCTGGGCCTGGGCAACAAAAAATTAGCTCCTGGTTTTGCTGAACTGGTGTGAATCCCACCACTGGTCATAAGTCACTTTTTTCAGTGCCATTGTAACTTCAAACAGTCACTAAATGAACTGTTGCAAGTTGAGGACTGCCTGTACATAATAAATTATGATTTATTATGATTTATTTCTGTATATAGAAGATCATATTTCTGCCTTATATAAAATGTTAAGTCAAAATAAGCCAAGCGAAGCGTAGCTTAGCAACAATGTTCTGGTTTCCATAATGTGGTTTGATTTTTGACTTAGCCCTTGCCGCTTGGACATAAACATTGATGGTTTAATACGTTGTGAGAACATAGCGTTATCAGGATAATGGCCATAGTATTATAATCCCCTTGCAACACTGTTTGATCTCTTCTATTGTCTACAAATAATATGTGATCCACCCTGTACACAAGACACACAACTGAGATTTACGGCATTCCACAGGCTGATGTAATGTACACCACAAATTCTCCACAGCAGGCGAAAGGAGGCTGAAGACATGGGCTGTTTCTGCTGAAAATACTTTTGCATAAGTTTGAACGTTACATGGAGCCATGAACACAGGCTTGCAAACCATAGTTATTGAGTTTGGAGGGGTGCTGAAGAGTAGGCAGAGTGGGGAATTGATGCCACATGAATCACGGCTTTGTGTCCATGATGTAAATTTCATCCTTTGTGTCATTTGCACAACGATGTCAACGATACACGTGACATAACGTCATTATGAAACATATCGGATGCCTACGGTTGAGTTCCTACACCACGCTAAGCCAAAGCCAAACATATCACATTGTGGCTTAACACGTTGTAGGAACGTATCCTAGATGCAGCGCTCTGAGTACTGAGATGCCATTTTGATGTATTGGATCATTCGTTTTCTTTTTCTGAAAAACCCTCAAGAGGTCTGACAGAGTATGAAACTGCAGGGTAAATACAAAACCCCACATATTTTTTACCATTCTTTTGTCATTTGTAAACCTTGTAACAAAGTATTCTTTGTGTTTTTCCTTGTGTTTGTATACTTTTGAGAATCTTTGGGCATTTTAAAGACTAACACATTTATTAATCTAGGGAATGTCAGTGTCACTGTTCCGCTGTTTATAAGGGTTTCAGGTGTGGACGTGTCAAATGAGGGGCTTTTGATGGGTCTTGTGATGGGAGTTACATCCAGTCAGGGTCCCTGGGAGCTCAACTGCTGGGGGGAGGGAGGGGGCTTCTATGGGTTAGTTGAGGGTCAGTGCTGTCTCTGGTGATGTGCCTGATATGGATTCTGAGGGGTCCATAGGCCGGATGTAGGTCAATGGGTCTGTTGGTGGAATTGCATGTGGAGTGCCAGGCTTTTATGAACTCGCGAGCATGGCGGGTGGCGGCGTGGCCGATGATTTTTGTGTTGCTCCAGTCGAACTGGTGCTGTTTGGTGTCGAGGTGTGTAGCAACAGAAATTTTGGGCTTAATGGTGGTTGTAAGTCAAGGACTACCTGTATTGTGGGAATGCAGCTTTTGTAGAAAATAAGGTTCCTTTGGAACTTAAGGTGTGGCCCTGATTCTTCCAGACTGACATTAAGTGCTGTAACCAAATGGATCTCTACTCACCCACCTGGTAACACACTGCAATGCTCCATCGGGATCGTTGACTTCAAAGGACGGCCTGGGCTGGATCTCTTCCGCCTGATGAAGTGCTCTTTCCCATGGAATGACAGTTCAGACCCGTTTACAGGCTGTATCTGCACCTGTTCTAGACCAATCTGGATATGGCCAACCTGTCCACCAAAACAGAAAACCACCCCAAAGGTTAAATGTCTGAGATTCTCCATCATCCCCAAAGGTTCTTCAGAACTGAAGAAGGGTCTAGGATGAGAAGCAAAAGGTTTTCAAGGAAAAAAAGAACAAGGAAGTCCAGTTGCCATTTGGAAAAGTGCCTTTGGGACACTTAAAGGTTAATGCTGGGTCCAAAAATCCTGTCATTCCACTTCTTCGAAGGCAATTTGTAATTTCGCTTAGGGACTGCTTTGGGTTTAGGTGAAGGTGGAGTATGCTATTCCCGGTGCTGGTTTTTTCACCCCCCTCAAACCTCTTTCCATCCTTTCAAAGCCTCTCTTTTGGCACACGTACACCCCAGTGTGGGTAAATAAAAAACAGAAGTGGCCTCTCCTATGGTCTTGCCTTGGGATTGAATGGGGGAACCTAGAGATGCTGGACCCCTGGAGAGAAGATTGTGCGGTGAAAGAATTGAGAGAAGATCAGACATTCACATGGAACCCTTGGTCACCTCCTAGCTATGAAAGTGCCCGTGCCCTACATGTGCTTTGCAAATTCCTCCGTTCTTTTTCCTTTTGACTGCAGAGAAGGAAAGTTATTTGGAAAGCATATGAGCTGGCAGAACTAGTGAATTTTTTAGAATGAGCTGAGATTATGTCTGCCCAAAATGTTTGAGCAATCAAGAAAACAAGATCCCATCCCAAAAGACAAAACATTTCTTGCTACACTGGAAATAATGTCTACAAAAGAGGAGTGCTTTCTGAGCTTGGTTGTTGTCTTACAGAAGTTTTATTACCCAAACTAGGTAACATCCTCAGTGCTAGAAAAGGGAGCAAACCGCACTCTCTTCTAGCACTGATGATGTTACCTAGTTGGGTAATGAAACGTCTGCAAGAAAACCACCAAGCTCAGAGAGCACCAAAGACACCTCATTTCAACCCTGAGCTGCAAATATTCATTTTATTGGTATTGTCTAGAAAAGCTTGTGATCAAGACTTCATACTCGTAGTTTCCAACCGTTCCTTTCATGCAGATGTTTGGCAACTTAATGCTTATCGATAACATGGTTAAGCAAAATATTTAACATACACTCCTGGCTGAAAACACCCCATAAATGTCACCACTTTTGGATCCCCTTGATCTGACTATCCACTCTGCAAAGATCACAATATCAGGATTTAAACCCCAATAATATATATATATTAAGGAAACTGCATCTATGTCACTTTATTCACGATTCACATGAAAGCAGTCCATAAAGACAACTGAAGCAGCACAAAAACATTCACTGGCTAAACTAAGATGATAAATCTAACTATGATAACACCCCATCACCACCACCAATCAGCTTAAGCCACAAAGAGACGCTGGGAAAACAGTACCCTGCAAGGCTTGCAAAATGCAAGAACAGATGAAGTCAAGTCTAACTCTAACGGAAATACAAAGTAAACGGGATTATTAAATCAGGCCCTCTGCAATACCACGAAGATATTTTTAGCTACTATAAATATACAATATATAAACCATTTTTAGAGTTTTCTACAAAATCTCAACAATCCTTCAGTAAAAAAAGGATGTAGGACACTCATCTCTCTAATTTCACTGTTATGCAAACCCACTATAGAGGAGAAAGCTAGGAATACAACATTCGTTTAAAGATTTCTCTACCAGCCAGTCACCCAAACAAACTCTCCAGGATATAGAACAGCTGTCTGCATTAATGTGATTTACAACCTACATTACATATGTGTTATAATTTATACAGACTCACACATACCACACACATTCCTTGCCTTTGCTTGCAACCCAGATGTGTCATTAACACAGCACAGCTCCAAGCAGTCCATAAGATATAAGCTTAAATGTAAGAGAGCCATTCTCTCCTATATTACAAGATTATTTAGCCAAAGCAGGAAATGTTTGGAAAAAAAACAAACCTCTTTCCAGCCATTTTAACTGTGTTTTGGCATTCTAACCAACGCATCTGATCTAAATCCTCATCCTTTTAGGCACGTGGTGATTGTAAACCTTAGGAATGGAAGCTGCAACCTTCAGAGGAACCCAGCAAGACTTAAGTGTATTATTCTCGCAGTTAGCATCCAACTCCTAGGAAGAGTGTCCCACTAAACCCTTGGTACAGTGCCTGAGTTCACTTCCTAAAGGTGTGTTTCTCAACCTTGGTGATTTTAAGATTGCTAGAGCTGAGGAATTCTGGAGTTGAAGTCCCCAAAGCTTAAAGTTGCCCAGGTTGAGAAACACCATCCTAAATTGAGAAAACCATGTTATGGATTAGCACAACGATCCGTAATGAGGTTGTTTGTGATGCCACTTCAGGCTCTTTCTGATCAAGCCATCAATGAAACAAATGAAACGAACAAGGCTTACATTTTTCAAGATGACCAAAGGCTTCAAAGCAAAGGCTGTATTGGAGATTCTCAATCATCCAGGGTGTTTTTCAAAAGGCCACTGGACTTTAATTATTTTTTGCCTTGAAAATATTTTCGCTTCTCACCCAAGAAGCTCCTTGAGTTCAGAACGGAAGAAGCTTCTTGGATGTGAAGCGAAAAACGTTTTCAAGGGGTTAAAAAAAAAAAAAACAGAAAAAAAGTCCAGTTGCCTTTTGGGAAGCACTTTTGGGACAAAGGCTGTATCTCATTAGAGAAGCCCGTAGAGCAGGGGTCTTCAAACTCAGCCCTTTTATGACTCATGGACTTCAATTCCCAGAAGGCACGCTGGCCGAGGAATTCTGGGAGCTGAAGTCCACACGTCTTAAAGTTGTCAAGGTTGCAGACCCCTGCTTTAGGGTCTTTGACAAAGGTTATCTGGAGGGTTTGAGGAGGAGCTTTCATAACATGCAAATGTAGAGTAGCTATGCAGAGACATGTTCCAAGGAATATCCCCTCTCCACGTTGTAATTAAAGATCCAAGAACAGGTGGGACTTTGGTCTTGTTTCTTCATGCAGTTTCCACAGAATAGAGGTGGAGGGCTGACTTGTCTGAACATTCTTCGCTGAGCTCTCCACAAAAGATGAGGGGGGGACCCAGAGGCAGAGAATAAGCATGGAATGCTTATTTGTGCCATCAAAATGCCCATTCTGCCCCTTGTTTACTTTATGCAGCATGCAGACGCTAGCCAAAAGGAGTGGAATTCTGCAGGAACGGCCTGATGTTTAGACTGAGGCTATCGTTCTTTGGCACGATTGAGGACACCTACAATTCACCCTCTAACATGGGGCTGCCCCTGAAAAGCATCTGGAAGCTCCAGTTGGTTCAAAAATGCAGCAGTCCGCATGGTTTTGTGCAGACTTCCGGGTGCCCATGTGTCACCTCTCCTACTCTGGGAGTTGTACTGATTGCTGATTTTCTTCCAGGTGCAATTCAAGGTGTTGGTTGTTATTTTTAAAGCCCTCCATGGCATGAAATCACGTTATCTGAGGGACCATCTCCTGCCAGTCATATCCACCCAACCCACTAGAGTGGGACGGCAAGGAATGTTGTGGGTCCCGTCCCCTAAGGAGACACATCTGGCAGGACCCAGAAGGAGGGCCTTCTCCGTGGTGGCTCCTTCTCTTTGGAATATCATCCCTGCGGAAATTAGACTGGCCCTCACCTTGACACTCTTTCATAAGGCCCTGAAGACTTGGTTCTGCCAGCGGGCCTGGGGAACCCAGAATGTGATGGAGCCCATCAAATGGCTTATTTGGTTGTGTGATGGAGCCGGGGGGAGAGAACAGGTGAGGGTGGGTTATTGTTTTTTATTTATTTTTTATATTGTGTTTTTGTTGTCTGTAAGTTGCCTAGAGTCGCTGTGAGCGAGTAGGCAAGTATATAAATTTTCTAAATCAAATCAAATGTAAGAAATTCCTTTCAGTTGGAAAGGAAACACATCATCGAAAAAGCCAAGGTGACTTGCTTCACACCTTTGGGTTATGCGACATCAAGTCAATGTCCCATTTTAGTGGACAGGCAGCCCTCAATCTATCCACCAGTCCTTTTAATGTCCAGTTGGATTTTTAATCACCTCAGAAAAGGTGCTTTGTAGCTTGTAAGGCGCTTCCGGCCATCGTAAAATGCCATGTTGCCCCATGGTCACGTGATAACATTCGGAAACTTGGCGACTGCTTCACATTTACAATTAGATGCAGCATCCCACAACCGCGTGACCCCAATTTGTGTCTTTTTTGCTGGTATTTGGCAAAAAGCGCCCCTCGCGAGAATAGATTTGGGCTTACGACTGAGTTAATGATGCTTGTAAAAATGGTCCTAAAATCGGGTCAACACGGAGGTCCGGATTTACAGTCCTTGTGAGTTCCAGCCAAAATTCCAGTTCCAATTGGGGCCATAAATCAAGGATTACCTGTACATCACCTTTTCTCCAGAATGATGCTTCGCACGTTACACTAAGCATTACATTTTCCTTGGTCTGGGTTTACCGTAGGTGTAGTTTTGGTGTATTGTGAGAATACAACCAGATGTTTCTTCTAAGAAAGGTAGTTTTCTAAGTGAACGAAATTATGAATAGAGAGAAACATGATCGCTCCCCGGGGCCTGAAGAGGCAACGCCAGACAGGAATAATCTATATGGGAATAAGACCTCCCACCAATTTTTCTACTGTGTCGTTTTTCTAGACAGTGCAATTAAATTTAAAACACGCATAAGCTGTGTTAGTCCAGCAGGGTTATCCGTGATTAACTGTACTATGCTTTCCCTCAATAATTCTGTTTCCTTTGTAGGAAACCCTGAGCCAAAAAAACAAAGAGCCAAGGCTGAGTTCAGGCAACATGTAAGGCTAAAACAGGGCGACTGAATTTGTCAAATAAGTAAGCCAGTTTAATTTGCTTAACTGGCCAATTTAATTTGTCAAGTAAGTGAGACGACTGACCTCCAGCAAGGTAAATTCATCTCTGACTTGATCTTAACTTCTGGTGAATTCCAGAAAGAAATTACTGGAGGATTAGTAGGATGAAATGGATGCCATCATTACAATCATTTGTTTAGCAACTGTCCGTAGTTACGATGAAACTGAAAAAAGTGACTTATGACCATTTTGTACACCTAGGACCATTGCAGCATCTCCACGGTCATGTGATCAATATTCGGGCACTTGGCAACTGGCATGTACTTATGACGGTTGCAGGGTCTCGGCGTCATGTGTTCACCATTTATAACTTCCCAGTTGGTTTCTGACCAGCAAAGATAATCAGGGAAGCCAGATTCACTTAACATCTGCATGACTCGCTCAACTGCAGCGATTCGTTTAACAACTGGGCAAGAATGATCATAAAATGGAGTGCAACTCACTTAGCAACTGTCTTGCTTATGTTGGTCTCAATTGTAGTCACAAATCAAGGATTACTGGTACTCAATCACCATTACTTTCTGCTTATTCTAATTTGTAAAAATAGATTCAGAGACGGAGAAAAAAAAAACCCCAGAAGACATTTAAGTTCAGAATATGGCTCCTGGAGAGAACCCAATCTCAGTTGCCTTGATGCCTTTCTTTTTCCATCACCAAAGCAACGCCCTGGCGGTGCAGTGGTTAGAATGCAGTACTGCAGGCAAACTCTGCCCGCAGTCTGAAGTTCGTTCCTGAAAAACAGAATAACAAGGTTGGAAGGGATCTTGGAGGTCTTCCAGCCCAACTCCCTGCTTCAGCAGGTGACCTCATACCATTCCAGACAAATGGTTTTCCAATTGCTTCTTAAAAACCTCCAGGGTCGGAGCACCCAAAACATCTAGGGGCAAATTGTTCCACTGATTGTTCTCACTGTGAGAAAATTTCTCCTTAGTTCTAGACTGGTGACCGGGCTCAAGGTTGACCCAGCCTTGAATCCTTGGTAAAATGAGGACCCAGATTGTTGGAGGTAAGATGCTGACTCTGTAAGCAGCTTAGAGAGGGCTATAAAACACTATGGAACAATATCTAAGTCAAAGTGCTATTGCTATTGCTTTTACAAAATTGGGATCAGCTTCTTAGAGCCTACAGCTGTCCCAAGTTATATTATGTTCTCTATTGCAAGTCTAGGAGTACTTTTCAAGATGCGTAGTTTTTCCCTCTGTCTGCTCTCTGCCAACGTTGATGCAGTTAGCAAGGCTGGAAGGGGACCAGCAATAGGAGCTGGTCCATGTTTCTTGCTCCAGTGGTTAACTCATTGTGTAGCCCATGTTATTTGATTTATGTATGGTGCACAGATGTCATAAGTGTAACTGCTCTTCACAATCATGGCTTTATTCTTCCCCAGATGGAATTCCTATTAAAAGTTACACCAAGTCTTGGAAGAGAAAGGAGGGTCAAACAACCGACTTAAAACAGGGGAGGTGTTTTCAATATCAGATCGAGGAATGCAGCAAACCACAATGTCCTTGAGATTTTCTTATTCCTCTCCTTAACTTTCTGGGACTGAAGCTGATTGCGTAGGGGAAAAAAAAATTACACTTGTATATACAGTTCCTGAGTTACCACTATGTTTGGGACCAGAATTTCCACTGCGCTTGTTAAGTGAGTTACTCTCAATTTTATGATACTTTGTCACAGTTACTAAAAGCAAATCGCTGAGGCTGTTCAGTGACTCATACAGTCATTATGTGAATCTGGCATTATGTAAATCTTGACTTTGCTTATGAGACAAGTCACAAAAGGTGATCACGTGACACTGCAACCTTCATGAATATGAGCCAGTCACTAAATGCTCAGGAGCATGTTGCAATAATTGTGCAAAAAGCAGTCATAAGTCGCTTTTTTTGAGCGCCCTTGTAACTCTGAATGGTCATCAGAACAAGAGTTGCAACTTGAGGACTCCCTATACAGCATGTAGTATGAAGCAGCTTGCTTTCTGCACTATTTTGTGACTCGATTCTTTTGGGATGCTTTCGTTTCTTTATCCAAAAATGTTACAAAGGCAAAAGAAGCCCTTATTTACAAAATATTAAAAAGATGCCCAAGAAAGGGGCAGGGGGCTGGACAAGAAGACCTCCAAGGGGATCTCTTCAAACCCTTATTTGCAATATATTGCAAAGGCAACAAAAGAGGTTAGCTTCATCCATCTCTTAATTCTACACTTTTGCTTTGCAGAGCGCCTTAGCTGTTTTGCTGCTTTCCTGTCTCAGACAATCAGTGTTACCCCAGATAAATTCCCACCTGTCTGCTGCTGCTTTATTTTATTTTATTTTTCTTTAATTGAGAGTTCTTTCCATCTCTACCGGCCCAGGAAGGGCAGTTTTGAATGCTCAGCAGCTCATGAATGAGCTTAACAAAGGAGGGGGAAAAATGTTGACAGCTTTTCAAACAGGAAAGTAGCCGGATCAGTTCTAAGCCCCAAGAAACTTTTAGTGGTAAGCTCCTTTTCTAACATCAATCAGGGAGCTGCTGAGATGCCATTATCTGGTTGCAGGTGCTCACCTAAGGCAGAGCATACCTGTATATCTCTGTTCTTAAGCTCTGTCATCTTCCCAAACTAAACTCCACACAGCTTGTTATCCCAAAGGGCAAATAAGGCACAGGGTATAGATAGGGGAGGGACAGGGAGGGTCCTACACAGACTCATAATATAAGGATTAGAAGTGACCTTAGAAATTATCCAGTCCAAGCTCCAGTTTATGCAGAATCTACTCTAGGTAGTCTACAGCTTATGATCACAATGGAGTCCAGGATTTCCTTTGCTAAGCAAGATGGTTATAAAGTGAGTTTTGCCCCATTTCATGACCTGGTCCTACTTGTAAAATGAACCACAGCAGTTAAGTTAGTGACGTGGTTGTTAGCTGAATCTGGATTCCCCATTGACTTCACTCATCAGAAAGTCACGCAAAAGAGGATCACAGGACCCTGGGACACTGCAACCATCATAAATAGGAGCCAGTTGCCAAGTGTCTGGATTTTGATCACATGACTGTATGGATGCTGCAATGGTCATAAGTGTGAAAAATAGTCATAAATCTCTTTTTTCAGTGCTGTTATAACTTTGGTCACTAAACAAATCGTTATAAGTCAAGGACAATCTCTACCACAGCATCCCTGCCAGGACTTCCAGTCTCTGAAATATTACCTCCGAAGAAGAGTTCACCCCTGGTATAGGCTTTCCTGCTTGAGCAAGGAGGTGGACTAGAAGACCTCCAAGGTCCCTTCCAGCTCTATTCTGTAATACGTCTAGCCAAAATGGTGCAGCTTGCACAGAGAATATTATAAAGCTGGCTAAGAAAATTCCAAAGTTTGCAAAAGAAAAGAGAGAATTCCTGAACTCTGATTGGAAATTGAATATGGCCATTAACACAACTCAGTTTTCATTCAAGAGTTTAGGAATTATCTCTTTCTGCCTCATGTCTGGTTAGCTGAAGAGGAATCTCTATTTCCATATGCAACTGCAAGTCCCCAGTGTTTTGTCAACACAAATGAGCAACTTTTCTGCCTAAGGAGATGAACCCAGCCTTTCTATTCGTCCCCTTGAATCTTTGTCTCTATCCTACAAACATCCACACTTTGCAAGGCTGTCCCTTCCTCTACCTATTCTCCCCCCCTCCACACACACACACCAACGACAACAGGTTAATGTAGATAAGTACCAGTCCACCACAGGTGCTGAGTGAAGCAAAAGAGTCATGACTGCGGTTTAGCACGTGGCCCGTGTAGAAGCAAAGCTGGTCTACGGCCCGATGTCGGTGGATTCTTTGGCTCTCATCAATTTCTTCCACAGAGAAACCAGGAGCCAAAAACTGGTCATCGTGGTGAAGCATCAGGTAGAGATCAGAGGTAGGATGAAGCCCAGCACCAACAGGAAGGCGAATAAGCAATTGGGCAACGTCTTCCTCCAACTGTAGGGACCCAGAACGTCGCCTCCGAGCCTTGTTAGGGCCACTTTTGGGAGGTTGAAGAAAATGGACTCTGACAAGAGGAATCTGCTCCGGAATCACCACAGCCAGCTTCGCGACAGCTGCAAAGGACAAAGAGAAGAAGGTGGATATCAGAAAGCATCCAGGAACCCCATCTCCCACAATTAAAGCAACTTTCTTCCTCTAATTTGATAACATTCAGAGCTCAGGAACGGGAACGAATCTAAGCTGAAGTCCAGAATCTCTTGTCAGATCAAGGCTGGAGAAAGAACCCCTGACCAGATAGTAAAGGAATGAGGAAGCACTAAGTGGAATCTCCCATGCCAATAGTGGCCCTGTAGAACTTTCCGCTGGGCGTTCTAGATTTATTTATTTAGCGTATGACACACAAGGCCAGGGAGGCTATAATGTTATGGACACAGTAGAAGTCTTGGCTGGGCTTTCTAGAGATGTTCCACTTCTGGTGAGAGCAGCCAATTCTTCCTGTCCTACAATTATCTTCAAACACAAAGGAACCTGACAGCATACGGTGCAACTGTACAGCAAAACAGCTAAAGGAGACCCAAGTACACATACAGATAATCAGACTAGAATAGAATAGTAGATTTGGAGAACACCAGACTGGGAAAAATGGCTTTCAATCGAAGTAGAAAGGAGGGCAAGCATCCCATGATAAATATTCTCAAAATGAACCAAACTATGATAGGGCAATTATGGCTGTCAGATGGTACTAATAATAAGTCAACATTTGTTCATTTCAACATATAAAATGATGGTTACATGTAAATCTTAAGGATAACATTCAGCTGACCCATTAATAAATGATTCGTGCAGTGATTAGCAACTGTTCTAGTTATGTGGAATAACAAACAACAACAATAATAATAGTAGTAGTAATAATAATAGTAGTAATAATAATAATAAAAGTTGGAAGGGACCTTGGAGGTCATGTGGTCCAACCCCAGTGTTGGAACATTCACAACTTCTGGAGGCAAGTAGTACCACTGGTTAATTGTTCTGACTGTCAGAAATTTTCTCCTTAGTTCAAAGAGAGAAGCAACCTAGAACTAAGGAGAAACTTCCTGACAGTTAGAACCAGCGGAACAATCTGCCTCCAGAAGCGGTGAATGCTCCAACACTGGAAGCTTTTAAGAAGAGACTGGACAGCCATTTGTCTGAAATGGTATAGGGCTTCCTGCCTGAGCAGGGGGTTGGACTAGAAGACCTCCAAGGTCCCTTCCAACTTTATTATTATTAATATATCAAATGGATACAAGTGGGTTCCTTCTGTGAAACCAGGATTCTGATCGGCCAGCAGGGAGAAACCAGTCCAGTAGCCACAGTTTTAACTCCCCCACCCGTTTTGCAGCAGCAAAAGGGACACAGAAGAGGGGAGACGCACCCCCAACCACAGGTAGAGGCACTTCAAGAAACGCACACGCGCGGACGAGGGACGGCGGCGGACGAGAAGCGCTTCGCAAAAGCAACTTTGCACCGGTCCAGCCCCCACCCTCTGTGTGTGTGTGTGTGTGTGTGTGTGTGTGTGTGTGTGTAGAGGGGGGGGAGGCATTTCCATGTACGTGTTTCACTTTGAGAGCGGGCAACTAAATTTCATTTCGGATGTGTGCCGTTGTGCCCGCAGTAAAAAAAAAAAAAAAATGACAATCAAGGTTATCTTATATCTTAGCTCATCTCTTATCTCTCATCTCTTATCTTAAACTCCAGACAGCTTTTATCCCAAAGGACAAATAAGGCACCAGGGTAGATCTAGGTAGGGAAAAGACAGGGAAGAGGTCCTTTCGCCGCCTCTTGATTCTGCAAAAGCAAGGACGTCGCCAATCTGGAAACAGAGGCATCCTTTTGGGCTAAGGGGTGGGGGGAACAAAAAAAAAAATGAGACCCCCGTCTAGAGCAGGAGACGGGGGCGCGGAGGGAGGGAAGGAAGAAAACGTGGAAGGAAGACGCGCGCGGCTGGGCTTTGCAACCCCCCCCGCATCTTGGGAGCCAGGCAAAGCGGCTTTGCAACCCCCCTACCCGCCCCCCACCCGCCCGACCAGCCGCATCTTTCAAGGGGCGTTTTACAGGCGGTTGTCCACCGCTTTCCCGAGGATCCCAGAGCTAGCAAAGATGCTCCGGGACGGAGGAGGAGGAGGAGGCAGAGCCGAGAAGTTCTCCTTACCTGTCTGGGGAGCCGGTTGGCCAAGGACGAGCAGCAGGGCGAAGAGCGGGGGCGAGCTACAGAGCAGGAAGGGGCCGTCAAACATGTTAACGGCGGTCGAGGGGCCCCGGGAGCTGGGCTGCAGAAGCCGGGAGAGCGAGGGAGGGAAGGGCCGTCGGTGGCAGCCAGGCAGCAGCAACTCGGCCGGGACGAATCGCCAAACCCTCCCAGGCTTGGGGGAAAATAATAATAATAATAATAATTAGCGCTACAGACGAACTCAACGTGCTTTGCAGAAAGGGAGGAAAGGGGAGGGGAGGGGAGGAGAGGAAAGGAAAGGGGGGAGGGCGAGAAGAGAAAGGGGGGGAGCATCTCTTCCCCCCCCCTCCCCGACGGATTGGAACTTAATCTGCCGGAGCTACACCTCCTGCCCGCTGATTGGTCGTGGGAATTGAACACGGCCGGGTAAATAGCGAGCTTGTAAACTGAGCTGCGGTACACGTGGGTGGCGGATGAAAGGCCGAGGGACGGCGGCAGGGGGCGCCCGAGAGGCGGAGGCGGCTGGCTGAGGCGGCCTGGCGTCTGGATGGGGAGACGCGGCGGGCCCTGCTGTTCTCAGCACCACCGTTCCTGGCTTGGCGTTTGCCTTCCAGCCTTCGCGTTATCTGCAGATGTTCAGGCAGGTGAAGGGACTCGTCTTTTGTTTGCCGCCCCTATTTGGGGGTCTGTTTGGATTGGGACAATGTAAGAGAACTGTGGTTTGCTTAATGGCGGTTTACTGGTTGAGCCGGAGCTGGCTCAGTTCCCAAGGCTTGTCCTTGGTGCAGCAGACTGCTTAATCATGGTTTGTTGGATTAACCCAGTTTGTGATAATGCGACATGGCGAATGAAGCACGAAGGAGCCCGCTCTATTTTAGCTGGCGGGGGTTTTGTGTAAATTCATCCATGGGGCTAGGAGGTGAATCCTGAAAGGTGGGTTAATTCAGTAAACTGGGTTAGGCTACCCCATTGATAAGTGTGCTGAGTGAACACAGCCTGGAAGTAAATCGGAATGGCTTTCTAGATATGCAGCAGCAATGCTAGCCAAGTGTTTCAGCAGTTTACCTCTTGAACTCTGAACCCTAGTTTGTTGCATAAGCCACAACCTCTGACTTTACGTGTTGAATTATACCAGCCTCTCCTAACTAGATGCCTTCTTTATAGTAAACCGCAACGTATCTGGAGGGCATAAGTGAGGAAATGCTGCCGTAAAACTTTAAATGGATGGCTTGCAAAGTATTAAGACCAGCCACATTGGTGGCTTCCTGCAGTGGGTGAAAATCATCTACTCTGCTTCGCTTTGGTTAATAATTAGCAGGCCGCTCTGAAATTAGAATTGAGTGCAGCTTTTCATCCAGCTGCTACTTTGTGCAGGGAAAGCCTTTCAAGGGATGGAGAAACTGGTGTGAGGTTGTGTTGCCACAAAAGCATCTGTTCTGCCTTGCAACTAGAAATGGTTAAGTGCACAGGAGCCCTGAGAGAAGGAAAAGATGGCTACTTTGCTGGGGAATGGAATGGAATAGAATAGAGCTGGAAGGTCTTCTAGTCCAGCCCCCTGCTCAAGCAGGAGAACCTACACCATCTCAGACAAGTGACTGTCTACCTCTTCTTAAAAACCTCCAGCGATGGAGCGCCCATGATTTCTGGGGACAAGCTGTTCCACTGGTTGATTGTCCTCACTGTCAGGAAGTTTCTCCTTAGTTCCAGGTTTAGATCTGCCTTGCTCTAATTAACCCTTTGGGCTGGGAAATAGATGCAGGTTTTTTTTCTCCAGCTTAGTGCATTGTGCAAATCCATGGTGCTTATTGATTCGGTGTGTCCTGGAAAAGCAAATGTGGTTTAAACCGCAATCGGCACATGCAGCCTCTGATATGCAGAGAGGAGGTTTCACAAATGGCCACATCATTCCACCAAATGGCTTGGCCTCCTGCTTTTTTCCCTGATCCACACAACTGACTACGCCTCCAATGTCTTCCTCCCCACCCCTTCTTGGTGTGGTAATTCACACCTATCAGACCTTCACATCTATGGAGATTCTTGGTCACCCAGTTGAGGCTTGTCCCAAAGGCGCTTTTTTCTCTTTTCTTTTTTTAAGAACGCAGCTGGACTTTCTTGGTTTCGCCTTGAAGACATTTCGCTTTCCATCCAAGACGCATCTTCAGTTCTTAAGAAGCTTCTTAGATGAGAAGCGAAACATCTTCAAGGAGAACTGAAAGAAAATCTAAGTGGCCTTTTGAAAAAGTACCTTTGGGACTATCAGACATTCAGTTCCAGCTCTGGACTGTCATGGGTGTGCTTGAGTCGTTTGTAAGTGGTAGACTTCCCCCCCCTTTTTTTTTTTGAAATATCATCTTCCTCTGCTCCTTTTTTCAAATTTTTATTTCATCCTTCCTCTTGAAACACCCTCAAGAGAAGCCAAGCTTTGCAGCTATGATTGCAAAATTAATAACCCCTTAGAGATGTTGAACACATGTTATAAACATCTTTGCGAGAAGAATCCCTTTGGCTCATGGAGAGTTAACTTGGATGGCCATCAAAGTATTTTCCTATACAGCTCTTCTCCTCTAGATACCATCGTTGGCTTCCTCTCAAAGGGATATATACATTCTCATGTACTTGTGACAGTGACGCTTCTGAAATAGATTGGTTGAGTTGTTGTCCATTGCTATGAGGGAAGGGAAAGTGGCTTAGCAGAGATTGACATCTTGACCAGAAGTCCAAAAACAGTGGATTGCTGGTCACATAAGGACTGAATTCACAAAACATGCTAAACTCAAATCAGCAAAGCACAGTTGTTGTGTTCGTGTACAACAGAGAAAAGGTGTCTGCCTTGATCTACTTGAACGTTGTGTTAATCCTCAGTGAAATCAACACTGATTGTTCCTTGGAAAGACAGATGCTGAAGCTGAAACTCAAATCCTTTGGCCACCAAATGTGAAGAGGGGACTTTTTGGAAAAAGACCCTGGTGTTGGGAAAGATGGAAGGCAAAAGGAGAAGGAGAAGGAAGAGGATGAGATGTTTAGATGGTGGTCATGGATGCAATGAATGTGAGTTTGTGTGAACTCTGGGAGACGGTGCAGGACGGGGGGGGGACCTTGTGTGTTGCAGTCCTTGGGGTTTCAAGGAGATGGACATGATTTAGGAAGTGAACAACAATAATTTGAATTTTTAAAGCTTCCTTGGCATAATCCCATCAACTTTTGGAACACTATTCCTAAAAGCCATGCCATGGCTACCTGGAAGAGCACACTAAGTTTTGGCTGCAAGTTTCATCTTTACATTCAACAAGTGTAACTGCAGGCATCTATTTGGGAGTCTTTGCTGGAAGGCCAAAATCTGTTAGACGTTTCTTTAGTTTAATCTCTGTATATCCCGTTTTCTCCCTGTAGCAATCGTCAGTGAAATGGATAAGGTGAAAGGTAATGATTTTACAAGAAACCATAGGTTATATACAAATAATTAATTCTGGGTTCATACAATCCACAACTCATATCACATGATGTCTGCTGTCCTGTGTGAACTCAGGCACTGGACTGAATTCAGTTTTCATGGTTTGCTTTTGAGCAGGGGTCTTCAAACTCAGCCCTCTTACAACTCGTGGACTTCAACTCCCAGAATTCCTCAGTGCCTGGCTGAAGAATTCTGGGAGTTGAAGTCCACGAGTCATCAAAGGGCCGAGTTTGAAGACCCCTGCTTTTGAGTAAAAGGCTGCAATGCCATACAGAGACTATAAACACCCGGTGGGATGTAGCCAAGGGTAAAAGCCAATTGCTTTAATGCAATGGGGCCTCAAAGAAAAGGGAATGAAGACCAGGGCATAAAGGAGCACCTTACCCTTATCCACTCACTCTGTTGGTCACTTAATACAAAGCAAAGAGCTTTCAGTCATCTTCATGGGATATTCCAGTGTAGCTTTACTACCACCTGGTGATCATTTTCAGCAATACTAAACCATTTACTATCTATGGAGATTCTCAGTCATGGCTGTCCCAAAGGTGCTGTTTCAAGAGGCAACCGGACTTCCTTTGTTTTTCCATTGAAGACATTTCGCTTCTCATCCGAGACGCTTCCTCTGTTCTTCAGTCCAGTTGCCTCTTGAAAAAAACACCTTTGGGACATTTACTAAGAAAGACAGGTGACTTCCTACTGGCAAGGGTAATTTTGCTCCAGGATTTAGACCAACCCCAGGAAGGAGCCAAGTTCTCCTTTATTTATTGGATCATTTAAGCCAGGGGTCTTCAAACTTGGCCCATTTGAGACGTGTGGACTTCAACTTCCAGAATTCCTCAGCCAGCATGGCTGGCTGAGGAATTCTGGGAGATGAAGTCCACAAATGGGCCAAGTTTGAAGACCCCTGATTTAAGTAAAGGCTAAAGTAGACATTTGCCTATGATGCTCTAATTTGGAATCCTTTCCCAAGAGGGAGCAAGATTTGATGGACATAGTGGCCTCTTCAGGTTGCCATGATTGATTAATCCCTTGTATGAGTTAGGATGGTGGCAGCATTTGTATTTTGGGCCAAGAACGATGTTTGAAAAAAGGGTCTGGCACAACCTAGTGGTGCCAATCTTGATTCTTTGGGGAAAAAGTTTTATTGTTGGAATGCTCTTCTCTAAAAGATCTTGTTTCCTCTGCTTGCTAACCTGTCCCTTAGTGGTGGCAAGAACTATAACTGGATTTTTGTTAATTATTATCAATTATAAGGAGGTTAATATGTTGAAGGCTGACTTTCAGATATTTATTCCAAATATCCTTTGGAACTTTTTTTACAGTTCCAAAGGTTAAAAAGTTGTATTGCTCATTCTGAGAAGTGCTGGGTGATTGATCAGTTTGGAATGCATTTGTTCAAACCCAATTAATTGGCATCTAAGCGACAGCATATTTCCTTTCTTACATTAATTACTACTAGTTAACCATTCTAAAAATCAGCAGTGGTGAAAGTGCGCAATAGAGTCACACCTCTTGATTCACACATTAGAAGAAGCCACACTGGGCTTTGCTTGCCTTTTAGCATCTTTTGGGAACCCAGAGAATTATGGTTTACTTCACAAACTGTGGTTTACATTCAGTTAACCAGCCCAATCATCAAAAAACAACAGAGTCTAGTTCTATCCTATCCTATCCTGTCCTGTCCTATCCTGTAAGCGCTCTGCTTAAACCTGGTTGCTAAATAGCTAAAATCCATGGTTTACACATGTTGGGTTAAATCCAAGCTATAATGAAACATTCCACAAACATTCTTGTCATCAATGATGACAAATTGCAGTCCTCATGAACACTGGGATGTTGAGAAGAGAAGGTAGTTGATTTATTAGAATAGTATAAATACTATTTTGTCTATCACTGTCAGTACTTGAACATTATGAAGAATTAGTACAACATCGCTGTATTTGTCTGTTTTCCTAACATAGGAAAATGGGCACCTGTGAAGTGCATTCATCGCAGCCATATAGATCACAAACAAATTTTTAAAACATTTACTGAAAAACTGGTTACTTAAATCTTAAATTTAATGACCTGAGAAAGAATTTCTTTTTCTAAACAGAATGCTTAAAATAGTGGCATTTGTGTTTCCTGCATACAGCATTTTTCAGCCAAGCATCCTTTTCACCCAGTGCAACTGATACCATAACTCACAATCTTGTTGCTTGTTTCTTCTTTTTCATTTCTTCATTGTCCTGATAGCTGCTCTTATTTACTTAATTCCAGACTGAGGCCTAGATTCACACTTTATCTCTAAATAAAATAATCCAGAATGCACAAAGAATGAAAATCAAGACTATACAATGAAAGAGTAAGTATAAATAAAAAGGAATCCAGAGTTGAAGAATTCAAACAAGAAAACAGGGTTGACATTAATACAGTTCAAGCAGATCGTTTTAATCCTAATCTAGATATTCCTGTCTACCTTTGCTAATTTTCCATATAAATAGTCCAACATATTTGGAACACCACTTTGGTGTAGTGATTAAAAGTACTGGGAGACCAGCCACGTGATTTGGGGGACAGTCAGTCACTCTCAGTCATGGGAATATTTTTTTTTTTATTTAAGAAAATTTATATGGTCACCCAACTTGGTCTCAGTGACTCCTGCTGGCTTATGACATCAACTTCCAAAAATGTTGTCAAATCCACAGCAGTTGCAAGAATTCAAGATTGACTGCAAAGTGCACTCAGGAATCAGTGACATTTCTTTCAACTTGAGTTGCAAGCTGAAATTTGAATTGAAAGAGTCCTAAAACCAGAATTCATTTCTGGGCTCTGCAATTACATCTGACAATTACATTTGGGGCTTCACTGATAGAGATGAACTGAGAAAGAGCAGGATTGACAAAGCTTTCCTGTCTTTACTTGGAGCCCATCAATCAACAGCCTACGGATCAAATATGGTTAACCTTTCACTGAAGCAGATTCCCGCTGCATGGATTTTCCTTATATAAAGCCATTCCGCTCTTCGATCAAACCAGTAGGAAGCCACACTTCTCAAATCATATTAAAACATTATTAAAAACTTGTCCAAACTGTTTGAAGTCCTATCAAAGTTTAAATACATGAAGATCTCTGTCTTAAAGGGTTACATTCTAAATTCATTCCCATTCTTAACAGTTTGGAGTTGTTGTTTTTTTTAAAATAATAAATTTCATTGCATATCCTCCAGACTGCATATTACCAAAGGAGGCTTTTTTTTTCAAAAGTGAGTTCTCTGCTAAGTCTACTGATCTGCAATAAAACCAATCATGGACTTTAGATGTGGATGTAAAAAGTCTGTTTGGTGAGTTGGGTTTACGACACAGCAGTTAACGACACAAGATGGTATTGGCTGGACATTAATTAATATTATTATTATTTAGGAGAGGATCATTTAATCCATTCTTCATTCCCTTCTTCATACATTCCCCTTCCGTATCGCTGAGAGAGTCTTCTTCTTCTTCTTCATCACTCCGTTCATCTTTAACATTCTAGGAAGAGAGAATATCAAGAGCGTTAAGAATTGCTTGGTGTTACATCAAACAAAGAGAGAGAAAATGTGACATTCAGAAGAAGTGTAAACCAGCAGTTTTTGATCATCAGGCACAAAGGATCAGGACCATATGTGACGTTGGGGTAAGTTTCAATACCATTCAACCAACTTGTGGGTAAGTGTTTTTGAAAAGAGTACAAAACAGTTCCAAAGCAATGAGAAAAGATGTTAAGATTTTATAATCATTATGGACATCTTTTCCATTGTGGCACTCCCTAAAATTTGATGCTCTAGGGCAGGGGTGTCAAACTCAATTTCATTGAGGGCCGCATCAGCATTGCGGTTGCCCTCAGGGGGCGGGTGGGTATGGCCAGGGTGGGTGTGGCCTACTAGGTGGGTGTGGCCAGCTCTACATCGTTTGCGTCAAGGGCACCTGTGGGGGCCTGGGCAGGAGTAGGATAGATCTGAGGGTCTCTGGCAGAAGGGGGTGGGACCAGGGCAAGTGCCAAGGCATGGTCCACGGGAGGAGCCTCACTGTTCCTCTCAGGCCATGCGGGGGGGGGGTGGGCTTATGGAGCTAAAACTGAATGAGTTTCAGCATAGATGGCCACCACAAAATTGTACATTGGCTCCCGGCTGGCCTGGGCCAGGGCCAAGGCAGAGGGGGCCATTCCCTCACTGTTTCCAGGATGGCTTCACGGGCCACATGAAACCACTTTGTGGGCTGCATCCGGCCCCTGGGCCTTGTGTTTGACATGTCTGCTCTAGGGGACTGTTTAATGTTGCCTAAGCATAGAACCGGCCCTAAAGCAATCCTATATATATATTTGTTTTCTGAGGTTTTCGCGGCTGTTTGTATGTAGGTCTTTGCTTATTCAGGTTTTCTCCCGCGTAAAATTGGAAGTATCTTGGCGATGTTTCGACAAAGTCCCATTCGTCATCTTCAGGCTGGTGTTCTCAGCTTCTTGCTTCTAGGAACTCAGAGAGCACCCAGGACCCCTGCACCAAGGACCCCTGCATTTCAACCCTGAGCCAGTAATATTCTCCTTTATTGGTACTGTAGGTAGGCATCAAACTCTTCAGAAAGCATGCAAGTTTGGGATTGCCCATTTCCACCTCAGTACTCTTTGGTTTGATGAAAACGGAGCAAAGCTAGAACAGAAAATGAAAACATAAACTCCATCAGCTTTGGCCACACAGCACAGACTTCCTGGAGTTTTCTCTTTGGTCTTTTCCGAAGCTATATGCAGAAGTGTATCCAAACAAACAATCTATAATGTAAATATTGAAAGATAAACTTGGCACACGATCAGATAAAGGAAAGGAAAAGCATCTTTCCGCACAGAAACAATTGATGAGGTATCATGTTGGCCAAATCACCCCTAGGACTTCCTGGGTAGAATTTACCTTTGCCCTGAACATAAGGCAACAAGTTCTTCTGGGGCTCCATGACGACCGTCGTTAGCATTTTACAGAGAGAGGGGAAAAAAACCCTCCACGAATCAAAAAATAATATATGTGCCTCCTACAGAGAGAGGAAATATTTTGATGGAAACCTGGCTTATGTTCCAAGGTTGGGTCAGCAAGTTTTAAGATTGCCTCGTTGATCAAGCTCTTGATGATGTGTCATTGAGGGGATGGCTCTTTGAATAGTCTGTGAGTGCTTTTTATATTGAACTTAATGCTGACTTTTGCTTTTGGAGTATCAAAAGGAAAGGTATCTGAATAATTGCTCTCTTGAAACATATGTGAAATTTTGCCAGATGGCGTTAAGCATATTAAATAGCCCAACCAGTTCTGCATCAAATGAATATGTATTGTTTGGCTAAAAGAAAAATAGAATAATAGAATGAAGAGAAGGACTGGGGGTGACATAGGTAGCAGTGTTTCAATATTTGAGGGGCTGCCACAAAGAAGAGGGGGTCAAGCTATTCTCCAAAACTCCTGAAGGCAGGACAAGAAGCAATGGATGGAAACAAATCAAGGAGAGAAGCAACCTAGAACTAAGGAGAAATTTCCTGACAGTGAGAACAATGAACAAGTGGAACGACTTGCTTCCAGAAGTTGTGGGTGCTCCAACACTGGAGGTTTTTAAGAAGAGACTGGTCAGCCATTTGTCTGAAATGGCCTGACCAGGAGGGGTTGGACTAGAAGACCTCCAGGATCCCTTCCGACTCTGTTATTTTGTTATCCTGTTAATAATTCCATGTATGTAAATCTCCTAAAAGTCAACATTTGTTCATTTCAACATATAAAAGGATGGCTGCATGTAAATCTTGAGGATAACATTCAGCTGACCATTAATAAACGCTTCGTGCAGTGATTAGCAATGTGGTATTAGTACCATGTGACAGCCATTGAGGAAAAAGCACCTTTGGGATACATAGGAAAGCCTTTTGTTTTGCCTTTGATGCTCTTTCCTTGGGTGGGCAATTAACTTCCCCAAGGGCTCATATGAGAAACTGGGACTCCTATGGATGGCCGAACCAACTGGGCTGTGAAAAGGGATAGGTGCACCCAAATGTAAATTGAAAATAAGCAGTCGCCTACAAAATAAGAGCAATGCAATTGCATTGTGTGCGCGGTGTACATTTGAGGTATTTACATTTGATTTCTAATTTCCGATTGACCTCAGGCAGGCAGGGCATGGGCAGTCAAAAGACCGTAAAAGGCCCAGGTTTGCTCTCTCCTGTAAGAGTTCTCTCCCTACCAAACATTTAAATCTGAACTGAACTTGAATGTTAATTAAAAGCGAACTTCAAAGTTAACATTTAATACTCTCAGTCTAGTTGCTATGCTAATTCCAGCCTTCGCCAACTAGCTATGCAGGAGACTCACTCTAAAGACAGAAGTTGCCCAAAACCTTTTTTGCCTAAGGAAAAAAAGGTGTGTTGGGGGCGGGGAATGGAATTCTAGACACTTATAGAAACATTCCACTTGTTTAAATCCTTGGCTGGCTAAGAGGAAGTGACACCATCTTCCCCAATTTTTTTTTTTAAAAAGCCACCCAGATGTAGGAGGAAATTAAGAATGTCACGGAGATTCTCAAAAACATGTTCCCAGAGCATCTGTACTCAGGTCGACACTGTTTCGAGACCTGGTTTGGAAACTGAATCGATGGGGTTTGAGCCAAAATACTGGGGAGGAAAGAGGACGCTAGATATTAAATAATATACAAAATGGTGTTGAGATAGTGACAGCAAGCATGTTATGAACTGTTCTAGTCTCCCCAAAATGCGGATCAAATTGTAACATAAAAAGTAAGATCTATACTTTCCCCAGTTATTGGTGAGTGATTATGCACCCTTCAAACAAAGATCATTTGTTCATGAAGAAAAATAGCCAAGGTGGAGACACATCAGCCCATCTCTCTCTTATATGCTATTTCTTTAGGAGTTCTGGTGGCGCAGTGGTTAGAATGCAGTATTGCAGGCAAATTCTGCCTACAACCCAGAGTTCGATCCTGACCAGCTCCAGGTTGACTCAGCCTTTCATCCTTCTAAGATTGGTAAAATGTGGACCCAGATTGTTGGGGGCAAGAGACTGACCCTGTAAACCTCTCAGAAAGTGCCGTAAAGAACTATGAACTGGCATATAAGTCAAAGTGCTATTGCTATTTAGAGGCACTCAAGATTCCCCCACCATAGAGAAAAAAATACTGGATCCTGACATGTCTTTTCCTTATATTCAAGAACGTTTTCTCCATTTGATTTTGCAGATTCAAATTAGAGGTTACAAAGCTTTTTCGCTGTGTGTGTAATAGAACAAGGCTCTCCAAAGAGGGTTTCAAATAGTTTGACTTCATATCTTCAATTCCCTTATAAAATGTAACTGTCACGCGATATGGAGATAACAAGAATATACATGGTGTCTAAGAAAAAAAAATCAGAAAATTTCACAGAGACCCATCACCTCTATTAATTTGTATGTTCTGAGGTTGGGAGCAAACAGCAGAGAAAGAACTGTGGTTTTTGAGGGGACATTACTCATGTGTCTGCTGGAAGCAATTGGCTTGCAGTTGGTGGAAACATTATTCTGGCTAGGTGGAAGTAGATTGGAAAGACCCATTCTTGAGTCTGAAACTGGAACGCCTCAGGAGATCTAGTACATTAACAGATGTTTTGTTTGGAAAAAGTGAGTAGCAAAGTACATCCATAATTAGCAAAGTTGAAATACAGGAAAGTTAAAATAAGAGGTAACGTTGTGAATGGTCCATGTAAACAAAATGGCATTGACACCTGACAATGTCATCAATTCATCAACCCTTGGCACATGCCTTGCCATGGTGACCACTTGTTTTCTTTACCTGTGTGCTTCACAGAAATTTAAGCGATAGAATCTATTTTAAAAAGTAGCCTTTTGCTTTACCATCTACTAAACATGCTCCTGTTGAAGCACCTGAGATATGGTCTGTCAACATTGCCCACTCCACCTTGAATTTAATGAGAATGCAATCCAAAGAAAGTGATCAGTGTTGTAAAGGGAATGGATCTCTGAATATCAATGACAGCCAAATCAGAAGAGGGAGAAAAAGCCAGCCCAGTGTGGAAAACCCATTCTCCCATCAAATCAAGTCAAGATTGATGTTGAAAGTCTACCAGTTATATTAGGCTAATGTGTTTTTTTAGGATGATTAAAAGGTTGGTCTTCCATCTACTGGAAGCAATAGAGAGAAAACTTGATTGTGAAGAAAAGTGATTTTCAGAATCAAGACAATCAATCAATAACCCGTTTAGAGAATGCATTGTATTTCCAGAGGAGATGACTGGACAGTACATTTAGAAACTATTCATTAGCAGGTGATTTCGGTTGATCCAGAGATTCCAGTTGATTTTCCCCAAGGACACAGCTGTCCTCACCTCGAACATCCAAGATTGAACACCTCTGATAGAGCATGCATAGACCACACACTGCTTACCTTATCATTGCCTATTTTAGCCCAAGCTGGTATAGGAATCCTGAGCACCTGGAAAGGGTAACTGGTTGTAGAATAAACAACACCCAAGATGCAAAATGCTGGGTTGGCCCAGGGAAAGGTGATCTTCTTGAATTGCTCACTTCTTGAATTCAAACTTAAAATGTTTGGCCTTGAGGATTTGACACCATAGTTGTGGTTTGTAGCTATGTTCTTCATTCGAAGTCATAAAACCATTGCTTGTAAAACTGTTATTTAAACTAAATATAAGGAGTTATGCACTTATAAAAGAAAAGTCAATTCTTTAACATACTTTTCTCAATCCTAGCATAGAGGTAGCAGCCCAATTCTGAATCTATGTGGCTTAATATAGGCTGCATCATGCTTCCCAACATGGTGTCCGTCTCTGACTTCTCTGTGGAGATTCTCTGTCATCCAGATCATGGTTGTCCCAAAGGTGCTTTTTCAAAAGGACTTTGTTTTTCTTTGAAGGCATTTCGCTTCTCATCCAAGAAGCTGGATGAGGAACGGAACGTCTCCGAGGAAAAACAAAGACCAGTTGCCTTTTGAAAAAGCACCTTTGGGATCTCTATTGTCTCCTTCTGTAGCCTGGGAATGCAGGGATTTTTGAAATCCAATATATTCTGAGTTCACCAGCTCAGCTTGATTGCCCAGTTTTTGTTTGCATTTGTGATTTCCAGTTTTGAAAGAGCAGTAACTTACTTTTTTCACTTCTGTGCGTATAACATTTGGCTAATCGAAGGACCTTTACTTTTACTTCTGCTGAAACAGCTACTTGCAGGAAGGCTAGTAAGAAAGCGATGCATTCAAATATATAGTGTACGGCCCATCCTTACCTTCACAAAAATGAATTTCTTCAGAATCTTGAAAACTAAGTAGGCCCAATAGAGGTGAAGACCTTGCAGGATCAATAGCTGCCCATTGTATACAAAATATGCTAGGACAAGCGTCTGGGTATAAAACACAGGATAATATATCGAGGCCCGTAAAATCCTGTTAGGGAAACAAGAGGGGAAAAAAAAACCATTTGGATTTTTAGCTGTTATTTCTCCTACCCTAAATTTAAGCATACATATTCATGTAGGTTATGAATATGTTTGGCAAACATGAATCATGTCTGGCATCCAGCCTAAAAAAATATCCAGAGGTCATTTGTTTCTTGGCTGCTTGCTAAGAACAGGTGTAGCATCCAGAGATCAGATTTCTCCAAGCCAAACGGTCCAGAACACAACTTACCAACATGGAAAGAGAATGAGCCGTGTGATAAAGAACACAATGGCGAAAATGACAAACAGAGCACTGCAGGTATTATCCCAGCGAGCGTAGTTGAACAACTTGGCGGCCTGAAATTGAACAATTTGGAGAAGTTACCACCTTGGGATCACCTGAAAAACGATCAGCTGTAACCGGTTGGAGAAAAAAAAATACTTAGTGACTTCTGGAAGTGAAATTTCCTTCTCAGGGTAAAATATAAATGCCTTTGTAACAGCTGTAGCTGTTTCTTTTTCTCCGTTTTCCGCTTCATTTCTTATTTCGATACTTACGGGTTTTCTTTTCTGTTTCTTTTGTTTAATTTTTTTTTAATTATTTTTACTCTGCAACAATGGCTTCAATAAATGTAAAATATTGAAATAAATATATGGACTTAAAATATATGGAAATAAATATATTATGCACTACACACACACACACACACACACACACACACCAAGGTATATACAGGTAGTCCTCCTCGACTTTCAATTAGTGACCGTTCAGAATTACACCAGCACTGAAAAATGGGAGTTATGACCATTTTTCCCAGTTACGACCTTTGCAGCATTCCTCAGGGTCACGTGATCAAAATTCAGATGCTTGGCAACTGACTTGTATTTACGATGGTCCCGGGGTCACATGATCCCCTTTTGCGATCGTCTGACAAGCAAAGTCAATGGGGAAGCCAGATTCACTTCACAACTGGGTTAGTCACTTACCAGCTGCAGTGATTCACTTAATAACTGTGGCTAGAAAAGTCATAAAAGGAGCAAAGCTCACTTAACAGATGTCTCACTTAGCAACAGGAATGTTGGGTTCAGCTGTGGTCGTGGATTCAAGGACTAGCTGTATACACTCCCCTTCAACCCTAATCAAAGAGGAATCCATTGTTTTTACATCTTCATAACTTTAGGAAGAGAGACCTTTAGGGGGGAGGGGAAAGTCTACCCAATGTTATGTTGGACATTTGGTCCAAAAACATTACTAGTTGGTAGCTGTCCCAGACAAAAGGTACAATATTTATATCTCAGTTATAAGTTATAAGGCCTGCAAGATGTAACACTGCTTCCCTCTGACAAAAATAGTTTAGGATAGAGCAGGGGTAGGCAACCTGGGCTCTTTTATGACTCGTGGACTTCAACTCCCGGAATTCCTGAGCCAGCTGAAGTCCACGAGTCATAAAAGAGCCAAGGTTGCCCACCCCTGGGATAGAGTCTTGAAGATTTGTAGAACTGGTTCCAAGGTTGGTAACAACATTGAGAGACAGCCTTGCCTGTTCTTGGGGGATGGTGGGGGATCGAGCTGGGTTAAGGCTTAGTTTCTTCTAGGATGGAAGACCACCAGGTATGTTTTTTCTGGACCAAATGAACCAATATTTAATGTTAGGCCTTGATGGGGCAGCTCATCATTCAGGCTGAGGGTTCTGTAGAGCTTCTTCAGATATCACAATGAATTAAAAACAATATTAACGAAATTCCGTGACTTGTGTAACTGAGCACAAGCACAGACCGGTGCGGGGATTTACCTCCAGCCAGATATCTGCAGAATCATGGACAATCATCGCCAATGTTCCAAGACGAAGGTAATTGGCACTAAAGGAACAGAACATCAAGCCAAGGGTGGCAAAATGATGCACCACATGGGCCATGAAATCCTGAGGAAAAGAAATAGATAAATTAACTTCTTAAAGCCAAGAAGATTTTGGAAGGTGGAGACTGATGGCCTGTTCTTTCTGAATCTGGTTGAAAAATAACGGTGGGCAACAGTGCACCTCACTTGGATGAGTAAGACATGAGTAGAAGTACTAAAGATATTCTGCAAGGAAACAGCTGTAATGGGCAATGGGGCATAGTTTAATTTGGAGGCAAGCCAACTTTACAGGCGTGAGAGAATAACAAGAAAAAAGACCTAAGGTGGTTTTGAAGATAATTGAGTAAGTCTGAATAAGACTTAGCTCATTGTGGCTTTTTTTTTTTTAGTGCCACCCAACTTCAGTGCTACAAATAATCTGGGCCACCCTGAATGTCAGAGCAAGAATGGCTATCAAATTTAGATAGCATATTGAATCTTACAAAAGATTCAATATGCTATATATTTGTCCTCCTGACAGTTATCTAGCATGCTGGAAACCAGGATCTGAGAATGGCTTTCATCCCATTCCTAAGCAGATGAAGTTGTCGATCCTCCTTACCTTCCTTTTAGTGTCAGTTCCCAGAGTAAAGAGCAATGACCAATAAAAGCTCATCTGGAGCATGTAGTACCAATACTGGGAGGGGAGCATAGGCTGCAAAGAGGTGAAAAGAGAAAAAGGCAATTACTTGTTATGATTATGATCATGATTTATCACTTGTTGTTTTTATGTACACTGAGAGTTTATGCACTGGAGACAAATTCCTTGTGTCCAATCATACTTGGCTAATAAAGAAATTCTATTCTATTCTATTCTATTCTATTCTATTCTTTCTAATGGAACCAGTATTGGAGCAATAAATAATAGAAGAAGACCAGAGCCTGGGGAGTCAAGAGAGGAATTAGTCTGGAGTCACTACGTTCCCACAAGCGGTTCAAATCCAGCCCTTCTCAAATTCCATTAACTCTTAACTAACACCAATTTAATTCTGACTTTTAGTTGACTAGGACTATACAAGTTCCAGTTAGCAACAGCAGTAGCACTTAGACTTATATACTGCTTCACAGTGCTTTACAGCCCTCTCTAATTGATTTTCAGAGCCAGCATCTTGCCCCCAACGGTCCGGGTCCTCATTTTACCAACCTCAGAAGGATGGAAGGCTGAGTCAATCTTGAGCCGCTCAGAATCAAACTCCTGGAGTGAGGAGTGAGTTAGCCTGCAGTACTGCATTCTAACCACTGCACTACCATGTCTCTAAGAAGATTTATCCTTTGAGTTCTACCTGTAGCCAAGATGGACCTGGTAGGTCTGTCATTGTAAACTGAGTACTACCTATATTAGCTTTTCATCCTCCCTTTTTATATATCTACCACTCAAGAAAGCAAACATAACTTAATATGTCTAATACAGTGTATACTAATAATAGTAGCAATAATAACATTCCCAATGATGCATATTGAAGCCAGGACACTGTTTGTGGTCTGCTGATTGTTATTTGTTTCATCATGATAGCTTCTCATGACCACATGAGAATGCTTCATTTACCATCTTCCCCTAAGGGAATCCTGTGTTACTGGAACCAGAATGGTGAAACAGCTATTCATGTGCCATCAAATATGAAGGTAGGACTATTTCTTCACACAAAGCCAACAGTGGTACTTCCAAAGAACAAGAAGCACCAGCACCCGTAAGACACTCACATGGTTTGGATAGTTGAGCCACACTTCCCAAAGGTCATAAAACCAGGATTTCTGGAAAGGAATGTAGAATGAGACAGAAAACAATCATTAATTGACCCACATGACAACAGTGCCAATCTCATCTCTGCCACCAACTCACTACGTAATTTGGGGGCCAGGCATTATTTGCTTTTGCTGCTCATAAGAATAACCCTATTGGCCTTGCCCAAGGTGGTGGCCACCCCAGAGTGAAACTGAAAGTCAAAGACCTTCTCATTGTAGTGCACCTTTCTTCCTCACAACTACCCCTGTGAAGTAGATTGGGCAGAGAGATGGTGACTGCTTGAAAGTCATCTAGTAAACTACCTTGGCTGAAAGTGGATTAATGCCCTTCCCCAACTCTATGATTCTAGCATTAGGACTTGCATGTTCCTGGCCCACGCTAAGGATCTTCACCCTTCTCCATTTTTGGAAGGTCCAAATTGGACATGGCTAAGACAAGAGTCTTATGGGTAACTGTGAAAACCATACACAAAATACTTGGTTGAATGAAGGCAAATATACATGTCCCAGGATAATGTTGCAGGATCCAATCTGGGACGGTCACCTGGACCAGAGGTTTAATCTTCCAAGCTTTTGGACTCATGCGGAAGCCCATCCTCATGGAACTTCTCACATGTTCCAGTAGAGAGAAGCTCTAGCATGAGTCTGGGCTCTAGCATGAGTCTGAAAGCTCACCCAGATTGGATCCTGCAAAGTACTGTACTTTGTGAATCAAACGCATAGATACCAAGAGGGATCAAATGGTATGCAACTCTCAGTCTTAAATCAAACTGCCGGCCCTGTGCCCACTTGCCTGCAATAAAGCCTAACTGAATGCAGTCAGGTGAACTTCAGAATAGTCATCCATAACCTTGCACTTAAAGCAAACTTTGTCTGTTTTACAAAACAAAAGAGCCAGTTTGATGTACTGGTGAAGGCTAGAAACCTGGAGATTACAATCTGGCCGTAGACACAAAACCAACTGGATGATATTGAGCCTGTCATTTTCTCTCAGCCCTAAGAAGGAGGCAATGGTAAACCACTTCTGAAAAAAACTTGCCACAAAAAGCTTGTAGAACTTATCCAGACAATCGGGCATGGTTGTTTTTTTTTTAAAGTAGCAATGCACTGTAACATATCTAGAAAGTGTAAAACTAGATATGAAATGAGTCATTCTCAAAAAGAAAAAGCGCGTTAACAGCAAGCACGCCAGGTTTTCTTCCTGACAGGTGTTCTTTGCAAGGTTTAAAAATAAGAGGTTAACATAAAACAAGATCATTAAACTGCAAAAACTAAAGGGGTGGAGAATTAGCAGCGGGATGGGAATTGAGAATAAAAGAGCCGTAGCAGGATGGAATTGATAGATTAATATCCCAAGAATGCCCCAAAGAGCTGAACAAGGGTTTTGTTACTAAAGATCCTGAGAAATTGAAAAATAAGTTTAAATTTTTAAAAAAAAAATCTTTTGTTGGTATTGAAGGCACCACAATATGGGCAAAGCCAAGGCTCTCTTTAAATGGTGTTCCATCATGGAATCTTTCCATTAGCTCATGGTCACTAATTGCCTTGCTTTAATAGAGTCGTTTATTTGATATTTACTTATTAGTTTGCTGTCCCAACTGTCAGCCAGAAGCACAAGTAGCTTCCATGGGCCTCTCCTTTAATTTTTAATCCCCACAACAGGGCTGTGAGGTAGATTGGTCAGACAGAGCTAAGAATGGCTGGCCCAAGATCACACCATGGGTTTCCATATTTGAGGGTGGTCTTTTAGACAAGGGGTCTGTAATGGGAGGGTGCGGAACTTTATGTAACCTCAAATTCATTATTCAACAGTTGGCAAACTGTTTTGATAAAACTGCCAAGAAAATTGCACAAAGACAGCCAAGCTGGGCTGGGAGGCATCTGTATCTTTAAGAATTATGAAATTATAAGAGCATGGAGGTCAACACATTCTTCTTTCCCAGGTCATTTTCTTATAGTGCAAATGTGTGTGTACTATTCCTGCTTAATGCCTCATCTGGCTTAATTCCCTTAACTTTAATTCTTCAGACAAAAGTGAAACAACCCTCCCCATAAAATTATAAATTCTTGATTATCACAACGACTCTCTCTGGACAATAACAGTAGAAGTTTAGCTTATCCTATTTGGGGGCAGATTACATCTGTCTTTATACTAACCCAAGTTTAACAACTCACGGGAAGCTGCTGTAAAAACAACCTCAGATTAGGTTACCACTTGAGTCCTCCTTCCCTGTCCCATATTTAACTTACATCACAGAGAAATATAGTTCCGGCAATAAATGAGGTACTGTAGAATAAACATCGCCAACTGCAAAAATAAAATGAATGTTAAGACCAAGGAGTTCACAGGGACATGGAGGAAGGTGGTAAGATAGAACAGACTTGCCTAGACTTCTCGCCATAGCTAGGAGAGCAGTACTGCCTGTTTACCCATCTCTCTCTTCCTGAATTAATTTGCCTCATTTTTATTATTTACATTTACAGTGATTTGAGCCACTTGTAAGTGTAACTGCAAAATAAGCCAGAGTACTGACAGAGAGTATTGGTAGCTCAGGATTGAAATGTAGGATCAGTGGGTGTTCTCTGAACTTGGTTGTTTTCTTGCAGAGGTTTCATTACTCAAACTAACTAGCATCATCAGGGCTAGCTAGTCAGCTAACTAACTAGCCCTGATGATGCTACCTAATTTGGGGAATGAAATGTCTGCAAGAAAACAACCAAGCTCAGAGAGCACCAAAGATCCCTCAAGCTTTAAATTGTTATGTCACTTCATTACAGGAATAAATTGGCATTATGTACACACGTACACACACACACACACACACACACACACACACACACACACACGCTCAAGAGGAAGCAGAGGATATGGAAGTCATTAGAACAGAAGAATAAATTAATTTCTAATCCTCATATTCAAATTTAGTAAAAAAAAAAAAAGCCTATATCCATTTGGAAACTCAAGCTACAGCTTCAATGTATTCAAGATTGGCTGGAGGGGGTTAAAAAGATAAGACAGTGACTGCAATTTTGCAATCGAAGCTGTAATGTAATGTAATCTGTGTTTCTGGAGAATATGCAAGACAAAGCTCATTGATAATAAAACAATAGTTTATTATTGTTATTATAGCTGGTTGCACAATCAGCCAGATGTTCAGACTAGATTTGACATTTTTATCCACCGATCAATACGACCTGTATTAGGTCGTTGTTGTGGTTTGATATTATTATTATTTATTTATGTTATTTATGTTGACTGGCAAGAAAGGAAATATCTGGTTATGCAATATCCATAATGCCACTAATGTCAACGCTGCAAATATTGTATATTCTTGCTTTTGACAATATGTAGAATTGTCTGGTAATTTGGGGGTTAATACAGAGCAGAAGGGGGGTTGGGGGTAAAGCCCGGAAAGAAAGAGGAAGGAAACCTTTGACCTTCACACTAATTGGACAATGTGAGATATGACGGCTAATTTAGGGAGGGAACATGCTGATAATTTAACTGCTCAGAGGAAGAGAACTTAGATCCTAGCATCCCTCCATTGTGCCTGTGCCGACATTTTGTAACAATAAAAGACTTTTAGGAAAATAAATGCCTGGAAGTTCTTTGGAATGTTTCATTAGCCGGAACCACAACAACTAAATGTTAAATTTCTGGCTATTTTTCTACTTGAGAAGATATATATCTATATATATTTACAAGCAGAGAATGGAGGACAGTGGACTCTCTTCTTACCAAGCTTCCTTGAATTTTTTATGCAGAGTTGGGATTTCTAGGTTGCGTCTTCGCCTGAACCATTTTTCCACCTGGTGCATAGTCCAGTTACACTTTTTAGCTAGTCTGCGTGTTTCTGACTGCAAGGTTGGAGAAAGAAGGAGGCAGAAATCAGTGATACACATGCTGGAAGTCAAGTTATCAAAACAAGCACTGCAGCTTTGAGGAGGAGGAGGAGGAGGTGATCACTGTCCATCCTTCTCAGAGAGCAAATGTGTTTGTTAGATTTTAAAAAAAAGTCTCATGACACTAAAAGTTTTAAAAACTACCCATCATTGTTTTAAAAAGCACTATATGAATATACAAACGAAGAAATGCTAATGGTTTAAGCTTTCTTAGATTGGAGACTGCCTAATCCACTGGAGACTATATATAGGGAAGGGCAGAAAAAAGACTACGGGTGACATGACAGCAGCGTTCCAGCATTTGAGGGGCTGCCACAAAGAAGAGAGGGTCAACCTATTTTCCAAAGCACCTGATGGCAGGACAAGAAATGATGGATGGAAGCTAATCAAGGAGAGAAGCAACCTAGAACTTCCTGACAGTGTGGACAATTAATCAGTGGAACAACTTGCCTCCAGAAGTTATGTATGCTCCATAACGGGAGGCTTTTAAGAAAAGCCTGGACAGTCGTTTGTTTAAAATAATATCGGGACTCCTGCTTAAAAGTAGAGGGTTGAGTAGAAGACCTCAGAGGTCCTCTTCCAACTTTTCTGGGTCTTCTGCTCTTCAGAGCTGCTGCACCTCCTTGCGATGCCTCCCCTCATTATCTGCAGCACTTGTAACATAATTCCCAATCGATGAAAAAATGCATTGGGATGTATCTTATTGTGCTGCAAAGGGTTGGGAATTCAGTGGCCCACGAAACAAACCAGATTTACCAACAGCTTTCCCATGCCACGTGTGTGTTGTAACTCCACCACAGTTAAAAAGTTCAGAATATAAGAATCTTCAGACAGCAGCTGCCTAGCTGTGAAGAGAAGCAGTTTAGTTGGCTTGTGCTTCAGAAAACAAAATGGTCAGGATCACCGAAATGAGATATCCATGCCAAACACAATCTCTTTCCATAGCTCCTCTCCTTCGTGCCACTTCCATGCTAAATTTAGTGGAAACAACACAGGTCCTCCTGAGTTACGACTCTAATGGAGCCCAAAAGTTTCATTGCTAGGCGAGAAAGTTAAGGGCTGTTCCACAGCTCACTTGTTAAGTGAGCTGTGCCCCATTCTACGACCATTTTGCTACAGTTGTTAAGTGACTCCTGCAGTTATTAAATGATTCTGGCTTGCTCCACTGAGTTTGCTTGTCAGAAAACAGCTGGGAAGGTTGCAAATGGAGATCACATGACCCCAGGACAATGCACCTGACCTAAGTCCATGCCAGTTGCCGAGTGCCTGAATTTTAATTGCATGACCGCGGGGATGCTGTAAATGGTCATGTAAATGTGAAAAACAGTAATTTTTTTCAGGGATGTTGTAACTTTGAACAATCCCTAAATGAACGGTTGTAGGCCAAGGATTATCTGTTTATAAAGCAAGGGAGCGTTAATCAAAATCACTTCATATCTTTATTCTCATTCAAATTGTGTCACAATCATGCCAGGCAGGTCAAACTCTGTGCAGCTTCGTACAGAGTAGAGCTTGGAAGCTCACAGAAGCCGGGACAACCTCTTGCACCTGCAAATGAATTATGCAAATCTAAGATTTGCTAACACTGGTTTCATTTGGGCTTCAAACTCATTGGGAAGGAAAGCTAAGATCTGATTTTTATCAAGCTAGGGAAATTGTGGCAAAATATGCATACACTGGATGAATATTTCCCAACAGTGTAAACATGTGTGAAATTTTCACCCCAGTTCCCTTTAGTCTTAGCAATGATAAATACAAAAGGAATTCTATTCTATTCCTCATTCTATTCTATTCTATTCTATTCTATTCTATTCTATTCTATTCTATTCTATTCTATTCTATTCTATTCTATTTATTCTATTCTATTTCTTATTCCTATTCTATTCTATTCTATTCTATTCTATTCTATTCTATTTATTCTATTCTATTTCTTATTCCTATTCTATTCTATTCTATTCTATTCTATTCTATTCTATTCTATTCTATTCTATTCTATTCTATTCTATTCCTTATTCTATTCTATTCTAATTATTCTGTTCTATTCCTTATTCTATTCTATTCTAATTATTCTGTTCTATTCCTTATTCTTATTCCTATTCTATTCTATTCTATTCCATTCTATTCTATTTTATTCTATTCTATTCCACTCTACTCCACTCCATTCCATTCCATTCCATTCCATTCCAATGGGATGGACAGCAGGTTTGGTCTTCAACAGCATGGCTGGCTAGGGAATTCTGAAGCTGAAGTCCACACACTTAAAGTTTCTCAAGGTTGAGAAACACTGAGTGGAGGACTTGTAAGAAGCATGCAGGGGGTTAACAAGATTGGGAAACTCCAGAAACTACAATTCTGGCACCCCTTTCTGTGAGCTATAGTTGTCTGGAGTTCTTCATGCTCTGAAAGTTGTCAGGCTCACCATCCCTGGGCTGCATAGATGGTAGAACCAGGCAGTGATTTGGGGCATGGAAAATCTCCCATGGGACAATTTACACACACACACACAAAAATCCTCACCTGGGAGGGCTTTTTTGTGCACTTTCGGAAAAAATCTTCCAGGGTGGGATTATCCTGTGGTTTGATCCGCCTCACATTCTTTATGCCCAAGTAGTCAGCCAGAGGAAGAGCAATATATCTGAAAGACAATTAAAAAAAAGGAAGTTTGTAGACGTAATGATTTCAATATTAGGCTAAGCTATATTATTGCACAGGAAAATGAAGTGCTCCCTGCTTGGGCTGAAGGACAGGTTTTCTGTATTCATGGCGGCAACCCATTTGCTTTCTCTCGTGGGGAGTTGTGGAAGAATCACTCAGTGTTGGATTGTGTCATCACTTCATTAACATAGCTTAGTCCAGGGGTAGGCAACCTTGGCTCTTTTATGACTGGTGGACTAACTCCCAGAATCCCTGAGCCAGCATGGGGGAACTATGGCCCCCTCATGACTCGTGGACTTCAACTCCCAGAATTCTTGAGCCAGCATGGCTCAGCTTGGAAACCTCTCCCTTTCCCCTCAGCATGGCTGATTCAGGAATTCTGGGAGTTGGTCCACCAGTCATAAAAGAGCCAAGGTTGCCTACTCCTGTTCTAAGCGGTGAGCCTCCTAGACCAGGGGTAGGCAACCTTGGCTCTTTTATGACTCGTGGACTTCAATTCCCAGAATCCCTGAGCCAGCATGGCTCAGCTTGAAACCTCTCCCTTTCCCCTCAGCATGGCTGGCTTAGGAATTCTGGGAGTTGAAGTCCACACATCATAAAAGAGCCATAGTTCCCCATGCTGGCTCAGGAATTCTGGGAGTTGAAGTCCACAAGTCATAAAAGAGCCAAGGTTGCCTACCCCTGGCTTAGTCCATGTTCCAGAACAGATGAGTCTTCTTTAAATTGGGCATCCTCTGAAGGGTTTAAAACAACGATTAGAATTGCAATAGTGGCGAATATCTGTATCTGTTGACACACTCACACCTGAAGCCTTTATAAGCAGAAGAACACAGACAATCCCCTAAGCTCCACTGGAGATGTTACCTAGCCTGGTAACGAAACATTCGGAAACCAACCCACAAGCTCAGAGAATGAACCTTCACCCTCAACTGTCAGAATTTCCAGCTAACACACCTTTCGGATGGCAGATCCAACCAATTTCTCTCTAGTAGTTAAGGAAGTTATACCGCAGGTGCAATGAACAGTGGGAAATTGTTATTTTGAATTTTTTGAAGTAGAAAATAAGATTTCTTTTAAAAAAAAAAAAGAAAATGTTTACCTTTCAACAAAGAACCTGATAACCAACATCACAAAGGCATATGGAATTGTGGCAAATAGCATTCGTGGTTTGGGAAAGACGTATCCATTATGATCTTCTAAATCTGCCCAGGTGCAGTTAGCAGGCATCCAGATGTTCTCCCACCAAAACCAGCTGTATACAGTTTGTATTATGTGATGCATTGTAAGCGGGCTGTAAAGAAATGAAAAAAAATGAAGCAAATCAATTCCATTTACAGGTTAAAAACTCATACTCTTTATATGGATCCAAACAAACTTAGCTGAATTTGCATCCCATTGAAATCAGTGAGAGAAACTATCTGTCAGTCAAGTGCTATTATTTGAAGGGCCTGAAGCTTCCATGAAATGGGAATTAATGTCAACGGTCTTTTAAATCAGTCCAGTGATCCTACTCACTCCAATATGTTTACAGATAAAGACAAGATGCACGCTGCCAATCAACCGAAATGAATTATTCATGATACAGCGGTAGAACATATCTTTCTGTTTCACAAGTTCTTAGGTTTAACTCAGTTTTTCAAACAGGGCTACAAAATAGTCAAGCAATTCTTGGCTGAATGAACTTATACTTTGACGTCATAGAAGTTGGCTTCCCAAAGTTTGATTTATAATTTGTGGAAGTCAGCTCTGCAGTGTGTAAAAGCTCTCCTGGCCATGACTTTCCTACCCCAGAAGTCATGAGTCCAGATTGTGCATAGGGCAATGATGGGATTCAGCTGGTTTGCACCAGTTCGGCAGAACCAGTAGCTAAATTTTGTTGAATTCGGAGAACTGGCTGAATGCACACCACTTCCAGAATTCTGTTCTAGGCCTGGAGGAGGCCTCCTAGGGCTAGAACGGTCCACCGGAAGTGCGGGGATGCCACTTCCGGAAGTCTGTTCTAGGCCTCAGAGACCCAGGCCTACATCCACGTAGAGAAACAGTTGTTCAGAGATTTGAATTCCACCACTGGCACAGGGTCTTTTTGAGGCAATGCAACCCTATCCAGCACCAGAGATGGTATAGCTCTAGAACCAAGGGCCTTAAAGCACAAAGCCTTGCCAGGGTTCAGCTGAAGCCTGATGTCCTCCATCCAGATGCTCAAAGCCTCCAGACACCAGAATAGGAGATCTACTACAGCATTGCTTACTTCACCAGAAGCTGAGATGTATATCATCACCCCAAGGTGACAGTTGAGTTCGCCCAGCAATCTCCTGTAGATGTTGAGTCCTGGGAACTCATCTGCCAACTTGGAGGTAAAGTCAAGGAACTCAAGCAGGAAGATTGCTGGGGAAACAGCAAGAATGCCAACTAGTCCCTAGAGCCCATCTTAATAAACAGGGTATCCCGTTGGGTGACCTGCAGAGTTCGGACCCTGAAAGCTGTAAACAATTTCTGGTAGACAATCACCATGCCATCACTCATGCCCAAGTTCTCGGCTGCTGCCATTTGAAACCCCGCTGGGCATAACTCCGAAATTTAATTTATTTAAATTCTCTCTCCATTGGCAAGCAAATAGAAAAATCACAAGAGATTTCCCTTTTTAAGAAAAAAAAAAATCAGGCTAAGACAATATCCCTTTTCCCGGTTGACTCTTTCAATGTGCAGTGTAGCTTTAGTTGATTGTTCAACTATTTATGGAGAACAACTTGTCAAACCCCTTTTGGGAAGATTAGGAAGCCGCTGACAAAGTGCTTATTTTTCTTTGTGAGACACATGTGGGAGTATTTATTGACTCCTACTGCAACACTTAAGTGCTGACTATTAAAAGGAAAGTGGAATGTGTATATCCACGCACCAAGCTAAAGTCTGTTCTTTTTACAGCATTTCTATAGCTAACATGTAAGCCCACGAAAAATGTACAAAACCGCTACCCGAAATAAACAGCGGTTGGCTGACTAGATCCAGAGAGAAGAAAATTGATTCTGGCCTCTATTTCAAGGTCAGAAATTACACCATTAAAAGTTCTAAGAAGTTTGTATTAAAAATATACCAGATAACCTTTTATAAGAGTGAATGAAGTGGGCCAATCAGTTTGTTCTTTTTTCAAAAAAACCCCCCCACAATCCTGACAATTGTAACCTTGCATCTTCAAATTGTAACTTAGAGCAACATTTTGTTGTTGTTAGTTGTGAAGTTGTGTCTGACCCATTGCGACCCCATGGACAATGTTCTTGCAGGCCTTCCTGCCCTCTACCATCTTCTGGAGTCCATTTAAGCTCACGCCTCCTGCTTCAGTGACTTCATCCAGCCACTTCATTCTCTGTCGTCCTCTTCTTCTCTTGCCCTCCATCTTTCCCAGCATTAGGCTCTTCTCCAGTGAGTCCTTCCTTCTCATTAGGTGGCCAAAGTACTTGAGTTTCCACTTCAGGATCTGGCCTTCTAAAGAGCAGTCGGGGTTGATCTCCTCTAGGACTGATTGTTTTGATCGCCTTGCAGTCCAGGGGACTCGCAGGAGTCTTCTCCAGCACCATAGTTCAAAGGCCTCAATTCTTTGGCGCTTAGCCTTTCTTATGGTCCACCTTTCCCAGCCATAGAGCAACATTTTACTGCTGATCAATGAAATTAAATTTTACAGAATTTTCCCAAGATGTTTTTTAAAGGCTTCCATTCACCACATCAGAAGCAGCTCTTTAAGAGATGTCATTTAAGGAGAGATTTTAAAATAAAAAAGGTGTTAGCCTTGTCTTTCGCAATTGCTGTGTGGGAGAGTGTTAGTAAAAGCAAAATAAAGGAATGAAAACCCATCCATAATCATAAAAAGCAATTACAGTAGGGTTGATTTGTGGGAAAGAAAACTCAGAATTAATAAGATAATATCTTTTCCTGGTTACCAAAAATAATCTCAGAATCTCAGAACCCTCTTATCAGGCATGATGTTAATCTTTTTAGAAAACAAAAACTAGAGCAGGAGATAGAGAAGAAATAAGAAAGACTCCAAATTAGCTCAGACTTTTCAATCACTTGATCTACCATCCAAAATCAATCCTAGATGGAGGCTGAAGATGAAATGCAGGCGATGCTGATACACCTTTTGGGTCTCTGTTCGCATTTTGTATCCTGGCAGAAAGAAAATGGTGCATCTAGTCCGCTTAAATTCGGACACTTGGCAACTGACTCATATTTATGACGGCTGCCGTGTCTTGGGGTCATTTGTGACCTTCTGACAAGCAAAGTCAACAGGCAAGCCAGATTCACTTAACAACAGAAGTTTTGGGCTTCACTGTGGTCATAAGTGAAGGACTATGTGTAGCTTGGACTGTAAAAATGCTCTTAAACTATGATTAAAAATGCCTTTTTTTTAAAAAAAAAAAAAAGAATGCTACATATAATTGATGCAAGGTTTATTTATCATGCATACTGTAGTGCTGAAGTTGCAAAACAAAAAAAAAGAACTCATAAAAAGTGAAATAATTTATAAAAAGTTTTCAGAAAGCACTGGCCCCTCAACCTCAACTGCCTTGAAATTGTTACAACCCTATCATACGAACTACAAGTAAAGAACACGGGAATCACATAAGTCCAGCCTGTGCGTTTAGTTTGTGGTTCATTGTGTTGAACAAATCCAGTAATCCAACAAATCCAATAAATTGGAGTGAGCAAAAAATACGGTTTGTCATGAGTTTCAATGGGGGGGGACATGGGGGCAGGTTTGGCCTCAAAAAAACCCAGCATTCCAGAATAGCAGGATCGACTGGTCCTATTAACAGGGCAGGAGCAAGCTTCAGCAGTTATGCTGAAGCAAGTCACACGCTCTCCATCACCTTAGCAGCCACCGGTTGAAAATTAGCAGGTCTTTAATGACTTCAGAGAAACAAGAAACGGAACCTGTTCCAGGACTTATCAGAAGCTGCTGGAAGTAGAACAAGGGTTTTTGAGTTCTGTCATATGAAATGACTAAGAAAGGCAGTTTATTATCATCAGTTATAGACTAGTCCAGCTTCATAACATGGTGTCTTCCTGAGCCATGGTTTCCCGGGTTGGTACTCTAAATTCAATCTTAATCTTTCTTCTGTAACTTTACCAACTTAGATCTGGGATGCTTGCTGGATGTCTGTCAGTTTTTTCATTGGTTGAAATGCGAGTTCAGCTGGAACATGATTTCTAAATGAAATATATGTTAAGGCAGAAACAAGCAAGGGCTCCATTTGAGATCTTCTCTCTGCTGCTGACTGACTGGTTAGCTTTTTGGATTTTGATCCCTGTATGTTAGCCAAGCTGATCATTGATGGGAACTGGAAACTCAAACTTCTAAAGATCACCTAATTCCCCTCTAAATATATCTTTGCTTCAGGTCTGAACTGACATGGAACCCCAATCATCATTTAAATTGATTAAATATAAAAAACGGTGTAAGCATTAATTAGGTGGGAAAGGCATCTAAAAATGGTTGGTTGGCTGGTTGGCCAGTCCCTCAGTCCGTCCGTCCATCCATCCATCCATGCCTGTCTTTGTGACTTGAGGCTTCCAGTTTGCAGCTGCTTGCTTTCTTCATAACAATCCCAATGTCTTTACTTATTTTTTAAACTGATAGGTTGACATGTTTTAATAATTTTAGCAGCCTACTAAATTAAAATGCAGCAATGTTAGACAATGAAGTCATTCATGGTTCAATTACAACTGCATCTAAATTGGAGATATTTTTTTATCAGTCACCTTCAAGGTGCTCAGAAACCATTTCATTTTGACTAATTTCTGGAAGCAAGGGGATCAATCTCACTTCCAAAGGGAAGCTCTTCCAAAGTAGTGGGATTGTGGGTTGTTATTTCAAGGCCTCTTAGTGGCTTTTGATATCATTGGACTACCAGCAGGAGTTGGAGAATCTGCTCCTCCTTCAGTGAATGAAGTGGTGGGGGATGAGAGGTCAGAATGATTGATGTGGTATTGAAATCTTTTCCCCCCTTTTTTTATTATCTATATGAATTCACTTAGGATGGGTCCTCCAACAGTTTGAGGTTCAGTATCCCTAATACTCTGCTGAAATCCTCTTGAATATCACAATACAGGTCTGTAAGTAAGCAGTGATCAGAGCTGTGTCCTAGTGCTTGGCGTGTAAGAGTAGGCAGGAGACTAAGTAAGCAAAATAACACTAGCAATAGCACTTTGACTTATATTCTGCTTCACAGTGCTTTACAGCCCTCTCTAAGCAGTTTACAAAGTCAGCCTCTTGCCCCCAACAATTTGGGTCCTCATTTTACCGACCTCAGAAGGACAGAAGGCTGAGTCAACCTTGAGCCAGTCAGAATCAAACTCCTGACAGTGAGCAGAGCAGTGCATTTAATCACTGCGCCACCACAACTCAACACTATCATAGTGTCATGCTAGTTGCTTGCACCCAGCAAACACTATTTGTCAGGCACAAGGAACCAACAGGACACCGTGAGTTGATCAGAGAAGGGTTTTTTTATTCCTACTCACCTTATTCCTTACCTATTTATAAGAATCTTGCCAAACTGCACACTCTGGAGAACTAGAGAAACACTCCAGGGGGCTGGAAAGGGAGGGATCTCAGATCTCCACAATGTCTTCCTCTGTACCTCCACTTTAGCTACAGATTATAGGATTACCCAAAGAGCCCCAGGTTATCTTATAATTCATTCATAGGCAGTGACCAACACCTTGGCAAATTTCCTGAAGGCACACAAGAGCTAATCCGGTTAAGAAGCATAGTACTTTACTCTTTGGTTTGAATGCCTTTGTCAAGAGAGGTGTAGGTTCCTTACTCATCCATTCTAATGCACTGATTGGTTCTAATCACTTAGGAGGTGGCAGGCGTGAAATGTTAAATAGATGAACAGGTCCCCAAAGATTGATAAGGAGAGGTACAATAACTGTTATGCAGAAAAACTAGTGCATCTGGAAAAGTAACTTCCTGGAATGGAAATGTTGAGGTATAGTTTCAAAAATGCAGTCCAGAAACTTATAGAGAAAGTTTATAAACCACAAGAAGTAACTACCTTGTAGAAAGCACATTCTTATGCTTAAACATTTGCATGTAACCAACCACTCCTGCGGTCAGAGTAGTAAAAAAAACACAGGTAAGGAATCTCACAGATCCATGTTAGGGGAAAAAAGAGGCAACTCATAAGAGAGGGAAGAAGTATCCAGTTTCATTGTTTATTTCACTACCTGGTCACCACGATGTAAAAAAGATGTTGAGACTATAGAACAGTGGTTCTCAACCTTTTTAATGCCGCGACCCCCCAACCGGTCGTAAGTCAAGGACTACTCAACCAGTCGTAAGTCGAGGACTACTCAACTGGTGAAGCACCATTTGCAGAATGGGACTTTTGGTGGGCTCAGCAGGGCAGAGAGAGCCTGGACAATTCCTATTGGCTTTTGAAAGCCAATAAAATTAGACTCTATTCAAGAGAGTCTATTCTATTGGCTTTCAAAAGCCAATAGAATAAAAGGGAGTAGCACAGCTAAGGAAAAGGGGAAAAAATGGCGGACTGCGTTGTTTGGCGACCCCCATGAAATGGTCGTTCGACCCCAAATGGGGTCCCGACCCACAGGTTGAGAACCACTGCTCTAGAAAGAGTACAGAGAAAAGCAACAAAGATGATTAGGGGACTGGAGGCTAAAGCATATAAGGAAAGGCTGCAGGAATTGGGTATGTCTAGTTTAATGAAGAGAAGGACGAGGGGGACATGATAGCAGTCTTCCAATATCTCAGGGGCTCCCACAAACAAGAGGCAGTCAAGCTATTTTCCAAGGCACCCGAAGGCAGGACAAGAAGCAACGGATGGAAACTAATCAAGGAGAGAAGCAACCTAAAACTAAGGAGAAACTTCCTGACAGTGAGAACAATTAATCAGTGGAACAACCTGCCTCCAGAAGTGGTGAATGCTCCAACACTGGAAGTTTTTAGGAAGAGACTGGACAGCCATTTGTCTGAAATGGTATAGGGTTTCCTGCCTGAGCAGGGGGTTGAACTAGATGACCTCCAAGGTCCCTTCCAACTTTATTATTATTATTACAGCAACGGCCCAACCACCCCATCTTGCAGCGCTGGTCCGACCATGTCAACGGGAAATGCGAAACAGCTCCCGAGACAATAACGTACGAGCAAGGGACACCAAGGATGGGGGGGAATGGTGAAAACTGGACAAGATAACACTTTTGGAGATCATGGCTGTGTGGGTGGGATTTGTGAAAAAGAAAAAAGGGGAGAGTGTACTGCACCTAGACAATCCGAGTGGGGCAAGGGAGGAGATGACAGGAACACACAATTGAATGATACAAGGGATACGGTCAAACAAAAAAGGGGGAGAAATACCCCACCCAATCCTGGACTCAGCGAAGGGAGGACATATGATGTTACACGCACAGACGAGATGCAGGAAAAGAATAATCGCTAATACAAGAACTGCAACCGGAACACAGCTTATTCAATCAGGTCCGATGACTAGATCCAAGAGCTGGGTGCAGACCTTGATTAACCTATAAAAGGACTCTCCTACTGACTAACATTTTAAGCCCTGATGATGTCAGCAGTTGCCGACAAAAGCTTGGCATTTGTATTAAACTTTTGTAGTTTTGAATCTCCCTGGTGTTCACGTTTATTTGTTTATTTTGAATATATATATACATATATATGTATGTATGTATGTATGTATGTTTTCTGAGGTTTTCGCGGGTGTTTGTATGTAGGTCTTTGGTTATTCGGGTTTTCTCCCGCGTAAAATTGGAACTGTCTTGGCGACGTTTTGACGAAATCTCATTCGTCATCTTCAGGCTGGTGTTTTCGGCTTCATGCTTCTAGCACGAAGCCGAAAACACCAGCCTGAAGATGACGAATGAGACTTTGTCAAAACGTCGCCAAGACAATTCCAATTTTACGCAGGAGAAAACCCGAATAACCAAAGACCTACACACACACACACACACATATGCACACACACACATATATGCACACACACATACATACATACATACATACATACATACATATAATAATACAGGTCTAAACTGTAGATTTCTTTATTAAAAAGAGGGGGGGAACCCACCAGGGAGATTATGCATACTTTGTGCTTAAACAGTGAAACATGAAATATCAGGGTTTCAAAGCAATTTAAATATTGGAACAAAGCAACAGATATTCTGCAATTCTATTAAAATTCTAAAGGTAAGGCTTCCCTGTGGTTGTAATGTATTCAAATTAGAATTAGTGCAACTTTCATTTCCCTTGCAAATCCATTCTGCCCAAAGGAAGACACCACGTTAGCTATGTCTACAATCTGCACAGGCAATAAATCTGAAGATTGTAAAAGAAACGGGGGGAGGGAAACACCACCAATTTTTGCTAAAATTAGCATCCAATCTACTTGTCTGGCTTGGAGCCACAAACATGATTCTGTAGAATCAAAACACAGAACCCAAAACAAATAATCCAGGCTCACTGCAATGAGTTATTAGATCGGGTCTACTGTGGGGGGTTCTTCTCCAAAGGAATAGTGAAAGACGCACCCCTGTAGACAAAAAAGATGCACTCCTGTTTAAACATTTTAGACGGGAGGAGAAAATGACGCACACACACATTCATAAGTAATAACATTCTAGATCTCATGTTATTTCTACCCTTCTGTTACCTGCAGAGAACAATGGTCTTAGTTGAAAGAAACATTTGCATCTTGAGAGCCCGGAGTTGCTATGGAAATGTTCACAGTTAGCACAGGCCACTGTGAGTGATAAGGACATATTCTTTATGTCTCCATTTGTCTATTCAACAATCCCATTCAGTTGAAAAACTGATTTCCCCCACAACTGGAAACCTGTAGGTTGGGGGTGGGGAACCATGGCTCTTTTATGACTTGTGGACTTCAACTCCTACTGGGTCAGGAATTCCCCACCCCTGCTGTAAGCCAATATTTCAGGGAGTGTGGTCTTGAAAACTCCCAGAATTCTCCAGCCAGCCATGCAGGCTGTGGATTTCTGGGAGTTGAAGTCCACACTTCTTCAAATTCCCACGGTAGAGAAATATTGTTCTAGGTGTTTTTTCCCAGAAGAGACAGGAAGACTCCACCAGTATGAAAGCAGCAGAGTTCTCTGCATGATATTGCTTATGTATGAGATCTGAGTCTGTTTATTTCTGACTCGTGTCTAGCATCTATTAAACTGCAATAGAACCTGGTTAGTAATCACCGTGAAGCACTCTGGTGAAGCGGAGTCCTTGATTTCCCCACTTGATGGAATCCCCGCCTTGTTCTATTGGCCAGCTCCTGGGCTTTTAAGGGGAAAGATGGAGGTTTTTTTTTACAGCTCTTTCTCATTGGAACTGCTTCCTCCCCTCCTTTTGCATGGAACCAGGCTTGAAATTAGGATGAAGATAAGAAGATGGAAGCAATTTATTCTATTTTCCTTTTTCATGAAATGGGGCTGAGATTTTGGCTGCTGTCTACAGCAGTATGTGACGGTACAATCATGTTTGCTCTTTGTCTTTGGGGTTTCAAGGTCTGAAGCTTCAGTTGGAATCCTTTTCAAACTGAAAATGGAGAGGAGAAATAGCAGTAGTATGGAATGAGGTATGTGGAGTCCTTGGTGCTCTCCTTGGAGCTTGTTTGTTATCTTGTAAGCATTTCATTGCCTCACTAGATAATATCAGTACTATTGAGGGTGGGGTTTGTTTCCTGTTTATATACAGAAGCTTGCCTTGCCAGTATTGGTGAGGTGTGTGTTTTTTTGTTTGGTAGATCCTTGATTAGCAGTGTGGGAAGTCAGCCCCCCAGAGAAGGAAATATTAAAAGGGCAGAAAAATATATTTCCTCAAAGGATCTTTAAAAAGCAGAAAAACATGCCCTGTTTTCTTAATAGCCCCAAGTCTCCCTCCCCCAAGCAGAAACCAACTCTGTAGAAATGCAGATGTAAATAATCTAGGAAGGTTGGAGGTCCCCAGCTAGAAGCTTAGGAAGACAAAGACACCTAAAGTCTACATACCCCACCCAAACTCTAAGACAGGACATAATAGGATTAACCCTCACATGCCAAAGGGACACACTCAGATTCAGGTCAAAATACATGACACAGGAACAGGAAACAACTTCAAGAGCCCCAGAGGGTATAAAAACCCACTCCCTGCATGTGCTCTCTCTTTTTTCTTCCAGAGCCGTCTTCCGGTCTGGCTCTTCTCTTCAATAAACTGCAGCCTTTCTAAAGCAGTCACCATGTTGTTTATTCCCAGCTTGGATTGAACCACGAGGAAGACTTTTCCTTCAACAGCATTATTGTTTTCTGCTTGATTGTTTGTATGGTGTTCATCCCTGCTAGAGAGGAAGTGGTCTGGTCTTTTTGTTTCCTTCTTAACTATTTTTTGTCTCTTTTGAATGATGTGAAAGTGGGTTCTCTCTGTGTGCTTTTGATGAATGGCTTGTCTGAATGCCATGCTTCCAGGAATTCCCTAGTATGTTTGGGTTTGTTCTCTCCTTAAAAATTGACCAAATGTTTTCAGATAAAGCCTGGATCTTTCAGGAAATTTACATCTGGGTTTCCTTAATGCTTCTACAAATAGGAGATCAACCAATATGTCTCCATCCCCTGCTTGCAGGCAGCTGAGAAGCAGCTGGATAGTCACTGCGAGAAAACAAATGCTAGATTGAAATGGATCTTGCCCTGAATATATGTCATATTCCTTCTCCTTGTTCTATCCATGACCATGGTACAAAAAGAGCTGAGATAACACTCACGTTCTGTGCTGTTTTCTCATGGAAATTCTCCCAAGTTTTGCAGACATTACAAATACGGAGACATAGCATCAGTTTCCCTCCAATCTGTGATATTCCACTGCTGTAATCTGCTCATTTATTCAAAAGCAGACATCTTTGGAGAAAAGGAAGTTGCCCATTCAGGAAAACCAACTGGAATGTTGCCTTATTTTTCTTTGAACAACTGATTAGAATGTAGATTTTGGAAAAAGACAAAGACGTTTTTATCAAAAAAGCAAGCAAGCCAGCCTATGCAACGTCCTCCAGTTTTTGACGTGGACTCTGAACATGTGTGTACAGATGCCCAAATGTGTGTACATGCCTTTAACATGGAAATAGTTGCAAAACTCTTATTCTAAGATAAAAATATTTTGAATTGCTGTAAGACCACCATTCCACACCAGACTTCTTTCACCTTTGTCCAAAACTACATCCCTGGCAGAATGCAGATGTCCTATCTAATATCATGTCCCAATTGTTTTTTTTCCACCTTGAGGACTGAGGATAATCTACTCAATGTCTACCTGGATATTCAAAGGGCAAATACATAATTAATTTTCCAATCCTTTCTTAAAATCTGTAAAGCTCATGTGTTCTTGCCATACTTTTTGGCAGAAAGTTCAGAGAATGAATTATGCATGGTGTGAACCTCTGAATGGATGAGACAGCTGTTTTATAATATAGTCTATTTCATGTGGTAGAATGCAAGCTCTTCTTTGTGTAATGAACAAGGTAGGCAACAGGACCCCCGAGGAAAGTGGTTACATTTAATGCAAATTTCATGTTACAGCTGGTAATGTCCACCAAAACATCTCAAGAACTTGGTATATTGATAAACAAATTAGGTTCGTCACCTTTGGTTCATGCTGCTGTAATTTTTTCAGACAGTATTTCTCCAGAGTTATTAGCTTGGGTTCTTCAATGAGTATGATGAAGCTTATTATTACCAGAGCTTAGTGTAGAATATATGTGTTGAGTAAGGACTTCAATCTAATCCTCAGCATCCTTCTAGGTGTAACTGGAAGAACCTCCCAATTCAAACCCTGGAAGCTGGACATTATCAGATCCAACCAGGGCAGGTACGTTGCTACTAAATGGTTGCACAAACTTGATAGAAACATTTATGGGATACCTATAATATAGTCTATTTCATGTGGTGGAATGCAAACTCTTCCTTGTGTAGTGAAGAAGGTAGGCAACAGGACACCCAAGGAAAGTGGTTACATTTAATGCAAATTTCATGTTACAGCTGGTAATGTCCATCAAAACATCTCAAGAACTTGGTATATTGATAAACAAATTAGGTTCATCACCTTTGGTTCATGCTGCTGTAATTTTTTCAGACAGTATTTCTCCAGCGTTATTGGCTTGGGTTCTTCAATGAGTGTGATGAAGCTTATTATTACCAGAGCTTAGTGTAGAACATATGTGTTGAATAAGGACTTTGATCTAATCCTCAGCATCTTTCTAAGGTGTAATTGGGAGAACCTCTCAATTCAAACTCTGGGGATTGGCTTAGTCTTGACTCTGTTGGGTGAGAGGGACAAACAGAACAAGCTAAAGTAACTTAAATGTCTAAAGCTGGACACTATCAGATCCAACCAGGGCAGGTACGTTGCTACTAAATGGTTGCACAAACTTGATAGAAACATTTATGGGATACCTACTGATGCAAGGTAGAGTGAAAATATTTCTTGAACTTAAACTATGAAGGCAGAAGAAAAAAAAAGGTGGGAGCCACAAGAACACAACCACATTAAGTGGCTATTAGAAGACAGATATATCACTGAGAACCAGTTTGGTCTCGAGATTAAGGTTCCAGGCTAAGAAAGGAGGAGACTATGAGTTCTAATCCGGCCTTAGCCATGAAAGTTGGCTGGGTGACTTTGGGACGATCATTCTCTCTCTGTGCCCACCTTGTATGATTATTAGGTTAGATAATTAGAACAACTTCACAGGGCTGTTATTGTGGGGAAAATAGTAGGAGGAAAGGGTGTTGGATATGTCTGCTGCCTTGACTTATTTGTAAAAAAATAATAAAGGTGGGGTATACATTCATTAATTAATTAAAAACATATAAAATATCCACAAAGAGGCCATGAAAAGAATGGAGAGATGCTATTACACGAGTACTGTGGCTGATTCCATTGGGTACTTTGATGTTCAATATCAACGTGCTCTATCTTATAATTTCTGTATAACCTAATAAGGTGACATCTAATTTGAGGAGGCAGATCATTGAGGTCATAAAAACATTGAAATTAACCATTGGTAAATTGAAAAAAGAGAGCTAAGACAGGAAAGATATGCCTAAATCTAACAAGAAAACGATGTCAAGAAAGCAAGGTAGGCCTCAACAAGTCCAGGTTGAGGAGCAGAAGACAACTTGTGCAGTATATAATCCCAAAGAAAAGCAGCAACAGAAGAAGGTTAAGGAAGTTTCATATTTAGTGGTTTCTGAATCTCTGGGAGATGTTAGACCTACAAAGTCTTTGGAGCAATCTTTAAGGGTGGAATTGTTGCCTGAAATGGAAACTGGGAAATCTCAGTCTGAGGGGCATCAACAAGAGAGGAACGGGCAGAGGATAACTTGTACAACTTACAATTGTAAAGATCAATACAAGGAGGAATTTAAGGAACCCTTATTGGCTTCGGAGTCGATGGGAGATTCAGGAATTTTGGAGCAGTCTCCTAAGGCAGAACTTGCAGCATTTCTTACGAGTTTGATACAAGAATGGAGAAGGGAAATGGAAGAATGGAAGAATGGAGAATGGAAAAAACTGGAATGTGAATAATTAATAATACTAATATAATTGAGATTGATAAGGATGTAGTTTTTTACGGATGGAATTAGTTATTGGTGAAGATTGAAATGTTTAATGTGTTTATTAACTTTGTTGTTTTAAGTTTTGAACCTTTAATGATAATATTGTTTAAATTTGTGTTTTGAAGGGATTATAATTTGCTTATTTTAGTGAGTGGATTCTAATGTTTTAAATTTTAAAAATTTGTGGTTTTGGAGGGAGTTTATATAGAGTGATGATTGTATTTAGATTTGTTTAGGATTTAAAAGTGTTTTTAGTTTTTAAATATTATTATTAATATTTTTAAGACAAAATAATTTGTTTAATTAAATGTGCTTAGATTTGTTTAGGACTTATAGGTTTTTTAAGTTTTTTTTTTTTGTTTTTTTTTTTTTTTTTTTTTTTCTTTTTGGATAGGAGAGAAGATTATGAAGATTGAAGGAAATATGTACTTACTTTAAGTTCTTTAAGAGTATTTAGCTTTAATGGTATAACAAAGATTTGTATGTTTATTTTTTCGTTTTAGGATAAAGAAAGAGGGAGAAATTAGATTTTATATTATAGATATAGATATTCAAAGAAAGTAATGTTTAAATTTGTGTTTTTGGAGGGAGCTTATATAGAATGATGATTGTATTTAAATTTGTTTAGGTTTTAAAAGTGTTTTAAGTTTTCTTTTTCTTTTTTTAATTAAGCCTGTACTCAGCTCTGGGAAGTCCAGGGGAGGGTTTGGGAGGTTGGGAAGGGGGGGGGTGAGGTAGGGGGGGGTATGGGAAGGGGATTTGTTTTTGTAAAATGTAAAAATTTTCAATAAAAAAAAAAAAAAAGAAAGCAAGGTTGCAGTTGCTGGCTACAAGCATATCCTATGTCATAGCTAGTTTGGTTAGAAAGTGGCAAAACTAGTTTCTAAAACAATTGTCTGAAACGGCATAGGGTCTCCTGCTTGAGCAGGGGGTTGGACTAGAAGACCTCCAAGGTCTCTTCCAACTCTATAATTTTGTTATTTGTTCTCTTGCCTCCTCCAGTAGTAGAAGGCTTACACTCAGAGACTGAAGGACACAGTTCTGCCAAGATGCTTTTACTGAATAATGCAGAAAACGACCTACTCCAAGTTCTAAGCTTCAAGCTCTATGTAGTGTACAGCATACACTGATCTTATATATGCGTGTGTATGTGTGTGTGTTTTCTCCTACCAAGACTAGAAGTTGCTCATTTCTCAGTAGGAGAAGTGGTTGATAGCATTGTTGTTTAATGGAACAGCTTTGTCCTCTTTGGCTTAAGAAATGGAGATGAATTTTGCCCTCTAAAGTCAGTCATGACTAGCAGAGTAAAACTCACAGGGACAGTAGCCTGTAGTGCCCTATTTACCAACATAACCTGGGGGGAAAGAACTCTCCATCTTTATGGTTTAATAGTTCCAAATGAAATAATTGAGCTTCTCCTTGGCTAAGTTAACACACTCTAACCTTGTACAATTTGTCCTCAGGGAAAGAATGGGAAGGAACAGGTATGTGTCTAAGAGAATCCAACAGCTGATCCTCCTTGCAGGGACACTAAAGTCTACCTCGTTTTGCTTTGTCTCCCTGATCTTTTGCCTTCTTTAGATCAGTGGTTCTCAACCTTTTTAATGCCGCGACCCCCAACTGGTCGTACGTCGAGGACTACCCAACCAGTCGTAAGTCAAAGACTACTCAACCGGTCATAGGTCGAGGACTACCCAACCGGTCGTAAGTCGAGGACTACCCAACCGGTCGTAAGTCGAGGACTTTCCCTGTCCGGGAGCGCCGCGCATGCGTGATGCTGTCCCCTGCGCCGGCCGAGGCGTAGCTGGCAAGCGGCAGAGACGGCGCAGGCCGACCACCGGCTGGGCCACCAGCTGGCCCAGCCCAAAGGAGGTAAGGCATCCGTCGGGCCCCACGTGAGCCAGCAACCCTCCCTGCACCCGCCGGCCTCCCACCTCCCACCCCTGGCCCTCTTTTACTTCCATTTTGAGTAGTTGCTCAGCAGGCAGGGGTGGAAACTTCCAGACAGCTCGCCTTCGCTGCAGACAACTTGCAGCACCGTTTGCAGAATGGGACTTTTGGCGGGCTCAGCAGGGCAGAGACAGCCTGGACAATTCCTGTTGGCTTTTGAAAGCCAATAGAATTAGACTCTATTCAAGAGAGTCTATTCTATTGGCTTTCAAAGCCAATAGAATAAAAGGGAGGAGCACAGCTAAGGAAAAGGGGGAAAAAATGGCGGACTGCATTGTTTGGCGACCCCCGTGAACTGGTCATTCGACCCCAAATGGGGTCCCGACCCACAGGTTGAGAACCACTGCTTTAGATGAACAGGTGAGAGGAAGGAACAAAGGTCTCTGCTTTCCTTGTTTCCTCTCAATAAAAGTGGGCACTTCAGCAAGAGGAAGGGAACAACACAATAACGGTGACAGGGAGAATTAATTCCTCAGGACATCCTATTTAAGTAGCCACAAAAATCCGCTGCTGACATTGGTGATGGTGCAGGGGTCTCCAGAGATTCCTCACAATAGGAGCATCCCCTTAACTGTGCCTCATCATAGTAATAGGAATAGTATTTAGACTTAAATGCCGCCTCATAGTGCTTTACAGCACTCTCTAGGCAGTTTACAACATCAGCATACTTTAACAAACTGGGTTCTCATTTTGCTGACCTTGGAAGGATGGAAAGCTGAGTCAACCTTGAGCCCCATTAGGACTGAACTCCAGACGATGGGCAGAGTAAGCCCGCAGGACTGCATTGTAACCACTTCGCCAGCAGGGCTCCTGGTCTTATCATAGATTTCTAAGACTATAATAATGGTCTTATAGTAGACTTCATTTGCAATTGATCGAACACATTTAATAGAAAAATAAATAGAAGCGATAAACACAAGTGACTGGAAGGAGCTACAATTCTATACACCCACAACTTCTCAAATGCATGCAAAGATCCAGACTCACTTGCAAATAAAGGTAACCAGATTCCTTTCCTCTGTAACCGCACAGAGGTGATAAACTGCTAGCTGAGCTGCGTGCATCAGAATGCAGCTGGAGAGCAAGCTGGCAGAAAAAGGTCCACCTCAGCCCTTCCTATCTAGCCTTGCACTGTATGTCATGAGGTTTGTCTACATGGGATCACTATTATTATTTATCATGGCATATTCACATCAATTTTGATAAAACAAACCACAAGAGATAAAAATACGAAATATAAAATCTAAAATATTATAAACATATGTCTAGATTACAGATCTATATTTTTGCTTCATTTACCAAGCAGCAACATCTCCATTGTAAGCTCTGTTTTGGCACTCTGTCGCTATATGTTGGATAGTCATTTTCGGTCCCACAGTCACACTCCAATGATGGTATTTTGCCCCACTTATAGAGGGCATCAGCATATCTGCCAGGGCCAGTGCGAATTCAGTTCAGTGTTGTCCATATTGCATAGGGCTGGTCAAATCCAGGTGTTTTTTTCAAGAGGCAAGGCAAACTTTGAGCAATTTTCTATCCAATGTTGTTTCCACATATTGTGAAGGTCAAAATCATCTTCTACAAATCTAGGGAGATTCTTAGTCATCCAGGACATGGTTGTCCCAAAGGTGCTTTTTCAAAAGAAAGTTGGGCTTTTCATTCAAGAAGCATCCTCAGTTCTGTTTCTTTAGAACTGAAGATGCTTCTTGGATGAGAAGCAAAATTTCTTCAAGAGAAAAAACAAAGAAAGTCCAGTTGCTTTTTTGAAAAAGCACCTATGGGACACCTTCTACAAGTACGTTAGCAGATGTGATCACTGTCTATCACATGACAGAACCTAGTTTACCTTCCCCTCTTGGTAAAAACTAACCACGGAGTGCCCCAGTTTAGTATTAAATGGAACCCCCTCCTGTATTCTAGACCAGGTATTTTTTTTAAAAAAAAAAAAATTCCTGAAACAGGCAGTTGCAATTTCTTCCATACCCGTAACACTACATCAATATCAGTTCAAGAAAGTATCTCTCACCTTGAATACTACATGCAATCTGAAATAAAACCACCAAAGCACATCTCTTTGGTAGAAGATCCAAAGTTAAGAAGGGCAGATATATTCAACCCCTAACTCCTATTTATGGTTTTATCCATATAAAAAAATTAATGGGATACTTAGCATTCAACCCACACATGAGTCACGTTACTCCCGGCAGACAAAGACATGGATTTTCAAAAGAACTTACATTAAAATATTTCAGTGTGATCTAAACGGTAACCCCAGAGCAAGGATCTGTAGTGGTCCATAGTTCTTACTCTGTTCCAGTCAATTTAATTTCAAGTCAATAAATGCCCCTGTCACTCAAAACTGTTCTATTTGGTATGAAGTTATTAACAGGCATGAACAAGAATTCCAGCACAGAATACAAATAGTTGACATTCTTGTAAAAGCTGTACTTTCAATTTCTGCAATTCAGATCATAGAAGTATTTTTTAAAAGGAGAGAGGCGAAAATTCTTACCTCTGTGCTTCACTCCAGGATGTTGCAGTACATCTACAGGTGAGCAGTGAGCAACTCCACCAGTTACTTTTTGAGCAGTGCACACCCACTTCTCGGTAGACTTCTAAATTTTTCAGCGACTCACCCATGAAAGTTGCAATTCAGGATTTCTGACTAAGCGTAATCCATGCATTGTGCAAGACTTTAGGATGCAATTCCAGTGGAATCACAGCAATAGTCTTCATTGCTGCTTGTCCCAATATTATAAAATGAGAAAGAGTCAATGCTTTATGGCCCTTTTAATCAGGGAGGCGATTCTGCAGATTATAGCCAAGTTTCTTTCAAGCGTGACGACACCAAGTCAGGCAAAATGAGAAAACAGTGCAGAAAGTCAGCATTAGAACTAGAACACTAGAACTAAAACTAACTAACGAATTAACTAAACTGACAGTAGAACTAAGGAGAAATTTCCTGACAGTAAGAACAAAACAACCAGTGGAACGACTTGTCTTCAGAGGTTGTGGGTGCTTCGACCCTGGAGGATTTTAAGAAGGGACTGGACGACCATTTGTCGAAAATGGGACAGGGTCTGCTGCTTGACCAGGGGGTTGGACTAGAAAAGCACCAAGGTCCCTTCCAACTCTGTTATTCTGTGTTCTGTATGAGCTCTTTTTGTACTATGGTCATGGGTAGAACAAGGAGCAGGACTGTGGCATATGTTCAGGATAAGATGCATTTCAGTCTAGCAAGTTGTTGTTCAATGGCTAACCAAATGCTTCTCAGGAGCCTGCAAACAGGAGATGGAGACTTGCTTCTTGATCTCTTATTTTAGAAAGGTTAAGAAGACCCAGATGTAAATGGTCTGAAACAAAGTTTCTAGGAAGCTCCTTTTTCCATCTAAAGAAAGTTCTGAAGGGGGACAGGTTGGTTATGGCTTCATGGAATGTCTTTTACTAAAGTTAGAGGGTATTTGGTCTTTGTTGTTGTTTTTTTTTAAAGGAAGCATGCTTTTCAGAAATTACAATTTTACCTAAATTTGGAATCAAGGATGGAGTTCAGTTGTATAGTTGGGAAACAGAAATAAAAAGAACTGATCCGTTTCTGTTGATTCAATACCCTCATGACTAAAACAGTTTTCAGGCAACCAAGACCTTGCTTATACAAATGGACATCACTAGATGGGAAACACAGAAATTAAATTGAGTTATCTTATTGGTACAAGCAGGAAGTACAGCTAATTAGGGCAGATACTGGGAGAGATAATGAAGGGTTTGTGTGCAGGTTCTAGCCAATCAATTTCTACAATGTCATCTTAGACGTCTACAAGATCTACAATGTGATCTCGTTTTCAAGGAGAACACCAGGAATCCCTTGAACTCCAGAACCTCATTGGCAGGAAACCTAAGGAATTGTGAGATGAAAGCAAAGAGATTGTGAAGGATAAATATGAATAGAGAGTACTGAAGACTAGGAAACCGAAGAAAGCAAACAGGATGTCAGAACCAATGGTAACTACAAGGAAAGAAGTAAAAGTAAGATCCAGTAGGGCAAAGAACTCAGGAATTTAACAAAGAATTCCAGAAAGCCATTAGAAGAGGCAAGGAGTAGTAGTAACAATGGCATCTTTAACGACCCTGAAGATAGAAACAGGCCAAGAGTCTTAATAAAGATCTTTGAACATCAATCTGGTATGTTAAAGAATGCCAATGAGCACCTAATAAATTATTCAAAAAAGATCAAAGAAAGAGTATGTGGAAGATATTCCCTACTTATAAGAATGTCTAGTACTAGAAAATGAAGTTAGGTCAGCACGCCAATTATTACCAAGTTGGAAGACTGCAGGAGTTAGACTAATTAGCCAGAGGTATTGAGCAAGGAATCAACTCCACAAGTAGGCTGAAACTTTTATGATTAGTGGCTTTAATAACAGGATTTTGCAAGTTAGTTGTGCTGAACCTTCTCCCCCTTTTGCAATCACCACCATCACCACCACCACCATCACCATTGTCTGTCCACTGCAGAATGAAGGCCTCTTCCGCATGTTTCCAATCCCAGAACATATCACTGCCCTCATGAGGAATAGAAAACCATAGCGTGAATGACACATGGCAAAATGGGCTAGCTTCTGGTAGGTTGAATTGGAAAATGATGTGCGTGGTTTTAACACTGGAAGAAGAAACAGCAGTAATCTAAAGTTAAGCTGCTGCAAGAAGATCGCACAGACTGACTACAAGCAGCAGCATGACAAAGTAGCAACAATGGTGCATTGGAAGATCTGCAAGAAATATCATTTGCCTGTAAGCAAAAACTGGTGGGATCATAAAATAGAGAAAGTCATAGAAAATGATAAAATTAAACTGCTCTGGGACTTCAGAATTCAACAGACAAGCACCTGCAACATAACACCCCAGACTTAACAATTGTCGATAAGAAAGACAAAAAAGTCTGGATAGTGGATGTGGCAGTGCCTGGAGACAGCAGAATAGATGAGAAAGAACTGGAGAAGATAACAAAATACAAAAACCTACAAAACCTAGAAAGACTGTGGCAAAAGCAAGCAAAGGTAGTACCAATAGTAATAGGCACCTTGGATGCAATCCCAAAACAACTGGAGCACCACTTGAACACCACTGGCATTGACAAATTTGCCATTAGTCAATTGCAAAAGGAGGCCTTACTAGGAACTGCTTCCATCGTGCAACGATATCTGTAATACCATCAAACATCCGTATCTGCCTATCCCAGGTCCTTGGCAAGGACTCGATAGGTAGACAAAATGCCAAATCCAGTCTGAACATCTGGCTGACTGTGCGATGATCCATATTATTATTATTATTATTATTATTATTATTATTATTATTATTATTATTATTATTAAATCCATTTGGAGTGAAAAAATCAGAATCAATTAAAATACCACAAAACAATACATTTTAAAATTCTGTAGAACCCTTCATCGGACCAGGTGGGGAGTAAAATCAGAGGCAGAAAACAGAGAAAGGAGCAGAAAAAGTAATTCATCCATTTCCTACAATTTGGAACAGCCGTTGCTAACCAAATGTAGGTGGAGAGATTGAGTGATTGGATATCATGCAATAAGGGTGGATTTTTTTCTGAGGAGGCGGGTAACAAAACTGAAAAGAGATGACAGTGAGTTGACATCCACCACTTTGTAGAAAGAATTATCTTTATGTCTTTCCCACAGGCCTATTACGAGGTTTGTTAGTATGATTTCCTAATTGATTTAAAAGGCTTGCAACAAGTCAATTCATGTTTTGAGTGAGAAGGTACTTTTTCTGTATAACTAGATCGACAGCCTTAAGTCTCCTCCGTGATGCTCTCTTTATCACTAGTTCTCATCTACCATGGTTGTTTTTAACCATTTAGTCGTGTCCAACTCTTGGCGACTTTATAGGCAAATGCTCTCTATCCTACCTTGTCCAGCACAGGTCCTTTCAACTGTTGGATGTTCATCTTTGTATGAGTTCAATGTTATCAAGCCATTGTGTGGTTTGCCTCTTCTCTTCTTCTTGTTCCACTCATCATTCCTAACATCACTGCCTTCTCCAATGAATGTGGAGCATGCATGACATGGCCAAAGTAAACCAGATGTAATATCATTCAAATGTAATGGAATTACTGTGCTCAGCTGCCACGCTATTTTTCAAATATGTAAATGTAATATTGTAAAATCAATAAAAAACTTGAAACTGAAAAAAATAAATAAACCAGATGTAATATCCATCGTAGTATCATTGTAATAGCTATCATGGGGTTACGGTGTTTTAGAGACTGCGGGAGGAATTTTAAATATTGCAGTCATTAACCTAGATGGAACAGTGTATCAAACCCTGCTTTTGACCAATGTTAATTGATTTCAAAGGTCCCTTTTTACAGGAAAAAATAAAGCCTAATTCACAGGGATAAAAATAAGTAACTGGGCAGCAAGTGCATCAACAAGCAGGTCCAAAATGAATAGCTCTAGTTTTTTTTGGGGGGGGGGGAAGTGATGTCTACCAGAAACAGATTTGATGCCAGAAATACTTTATATTTTAACACGTGAACATTGAATTGAAAAGACAGACTGATTTCACAAATACATTGAAAACATGTAGTCAATTTTGCAATACCATGCTCAAATCATTCTAATATCATCTAGTCTTAAACCAATAAGGCTTTCGGTCTTTATTTATAGTGTTAGAAAGACCAGATTCTTATAAGGAATGAACGAATCATAAAATCATAGAATTATAAGGGATTGAAAAAGGGATCTTCTACTCCAACCTCTGACTTTTCAGTCCTACCACTCATGCCCATTCTGGCTTAGAGGCTAGAATTAAAGCAATAGCCCTAGAAAGTATTTTCAGCTTTATTAAAATCAACTGGATACTTTATTCAAAGAAATGAGCAAGATGTCTCACAATGGCCTTCAAGATGGATTTTTCTTAAGAAATTAAATTAATTTGCAACGTGGAAGGTTATAACAAAACATACAATGTAAAGACAGAATAACAGAATTGGAAGGGAGCTTGGAGATCTTCTAGTCCAACCCCCTGCTCAGGCAGGAAGCCCTATGCCATTTCAGACAACTGGTTGTCCAATCTCTTCTCAAAAGCTTCCAGTGTTGGAGCATTCACAACTTCTGGAGGCAAGTAGTTCCACTGGTTAATTGTTCTAGCTGCAAAGTCAAATCTTTTGCCCTTTAGCCCCCTTTTTCCCAATTCATAAAGCTTTAAGTTATTTAATTATGATACAATTGGAAACACAGACCTATTCTATCCTCTTTTTAAAAGCAGGAATTAATTATCTCTAAGGACATACATCCTTCATATCAAAATTACCTCAGACAGAGCAAGGTGCCAAAAATAAAATTCAGAATTTACTGCCTTAAAAAAAAAAAACTCTGAGGGAAAATTCAAACACAGCACAGACAAAATTGCAACTCCCTTTTGGAATTAAACGTATTAAGGGATTAGAAACTACAGTGTTTTTAACCAAGCAGACAATTCATAAACAACATATACTTCAATCCCAAAGAATGCATTTGGCCCACATATTTCAATGCATATTAATTTTCTGGAACATCCTTTCAAATGCTAACAAATATATGGGTTTAACCTGAAACACTTTATTTCTGTAGATTCTGACTAGTGTGAAACAGCTCGATGATCTTTACTAATTATATTAACTTGATTTAAGAGCTTCAAGAGAGCATTTGGATTGTATGGAAAGAGACTTTTTGCATGTAGCCTAGCAACTGACTTTTGCAATTGTTGGAAGCATGTAGTCGCTTTCTGGAAAGTTTCACCTGCTAATTTACATTTTTGGGGGGACAGTTTGCTGCAACAGGATGTTGAAATATTCAGTTCCTGCTCAGTTAAAGATAGCACATCTTGCTTGGAGGATTTTGCACTATCATCAAGAGTTGCTTTATTTGTACAGGATTGATAATTTAAAGTTTCTTGTCCTGTGTCTGTCCAAGATTCTTCTCTTACACATTCTACATCAGAATCTTCTGAGCTGTCATAATCAACCAGCTTCTGAAAAGCCCCCAATAAAGGTTGGTGACTCGATGCTGTTACTAAATCAGACTTGTTGGGTTGCACAGTTTGATCGCCTCTCTGAGGGAGTGTAGACAAATTGAATGAGGAAGATGAAAAGGCCTCTGTAGAAGTCTGTGTATCATATGAAGTGGTCTGCATGGTGAGATCTGACTTGCGGACATATTTTTGCTGGCAAGGCAAATTCTCGTCCCAAATTCTGAGATCTTTGCCAACGGTGAACGTAAAGCACCTGGAAACTTGTACAAATTGGTGCCAGTCTTCCACAAGAAGTTTTAAATATTGTACAAAGTATTCCAAGAAACAGGTTTCAGATGAAATCAAGAAGTCCAGAAGAACCGTGGCGTCAAATGCAATGCTTCTTAACAGACATAAGAAGATACAGTGGGCATTGTAGCCGTTTTGGTGTGTCCAGTTGTCCTGGCTCCCGTCATCTAAATGGCACGGGGCAAAATTAACATCGTGGCGGAACCTATAAAAATAACCAAGAACATAGAAAATTAAATTGTGACCTCTAAGCCAGCAATCGTTTTATTAAGAACTCTAACTGTAGAGCTGAGTTTCCATTTATTATTTTTGGCCAAATAAATCAAGACGATTAGAATCATGACGGCACTCCAGCATTCTCTCCCACTGTGTGCTCTAATTCAATGCACATTAAAAGAATAAAGTGGGGGGGGGGATGTTGGACAAGGGAAAAAAGAGAATACCCTTGTTTTCACTTTCATCAACTGTAATTTGACATTTACATGAGATGGAAAAGAAAGGCATCAGCAATTCGTAATTACTAATTAGGAGGACTTGATCACTCTGTGGTCTTCATGTGGACACAAAGTATGGTTTAGATATATAACAAATAACAAATATTTGCCTCCAAACCATTGGAGAATAATATTTTGTAGTGTGCCACTGAAATAAAGGGAGGAAAGGCTTAGTTTAGGGGGATAACCCATTGCTGTATATGAATGCAAATCCAGGTTGCCTTCAGGTAAAAATTTTGAGCAGGACTCAGTATGCAATGGTCTTCCATACCCTGCATTAAGGAAATCCAAAAATAAGGCAGCATGAAGTAACTAGGGCCAAGTAGGAGGTTTCCGGCAACTGGCATAAACGGATGGATTGCAGGACTTCCAAGATACTAAGAACATAGAATAATAGGGTTGGAAGAGACCGTCGAGATCGTCTAGTCCAACTCCGTACTCAAGCAGGAGAATCAAGATCACGTGAAGTATTAATACCCCTTTACAAGGCCTTGGTAAGGCCACACTTGGAATACTGCATCCAGTTTTGGTCACCACGATGTAAAAAAGATGTTGAGACTCTAGAAAGAGTGCAGAGAACAGCAACAAGGACGATCAGGGGACTGGAGGCTAAAACATATAAGGAACGGTTGCTGGAATTGGGTATGTCTAGTTTAACGAAGAGAAGGATGAGGGGGGACAGGATAGCAGTCTTCCAATATCTCAGCGGCTGCTCCAAAGAAGAGACAGTCAAGCTATTCTCCAAAGCACCTGAAGGCAGGACAAGAAGCAATGGGTGGAAACTCATCAAGGAGAGAAGCAACCTAGAACTAAGGAGAAATTTCCTGACAGTTAGAACAATTAACCAGTGGAACAACCTGCCTCCAAAAGCAGTGAATGCTCCAACACTGGAAGTTTTTAAGAAGAGACTGGACAGCCATTTGTCCGAAATGGTATATAGGATTTCCTGCCTGAGCAGGGGGTTGGACTAGATGACCTCCAAGGTCCCTTCCAACATTACTACTACTACTACTACTACTACTACTACTACTACTACTACTCTATACTATCCTGGACAAATGGCTATCCAGTCTCTTTTTGGAAACCTCCAGTGATGGAGCATCCACAACTTTTGATTAACTGTTCTCACTGGGTTGGAAAAAACCTGAAAAGATCACATATTTTGCAGTAAAATCTGCAAAAAAACCCCACACCCTGGTATTCAGTTCAAAACATGTTTCGGACCTACCTCTTAAACATTTTTTCTCTCTTCCCTACTGAATGGGAAATGAATTGAATTTACAACAAAGCTGAAGAACTATGTCGAAATTTCAGAATACAATTCTGTTTCATTGAGAGCAATTATGGACCAGGAGTTTATTTTACTGATCTCTCTGTCAATGCTTCTACAGTCTATTTAAAGAAGAGGTGCATATTTGCTTATCTCGTTTATGATATGGAAGAATCCTGCACATCACCTTTGTACTGCTTGTCAAATTCCTTGTATATGGAAGAAAAGAAACTCTAGATAATACCTTATTCTAAATGCAAACATTATTTACATGCTTCAGTATTTGGGAGGAGCAAGTAAGCTTGCTAGACTTACCTCAGGGACTGAAGGAATTGGGAATAATTTTGTCTTAGAAGGAGTGTAATATGCTGGAAGCAAAATGAAACAGAACGAATGGGAGTTTCAGTTTGAACACTGTTGGCTGAACTGTGCATTCACTTTCCTGATATTTATGACAATCCATAATTTTTAGCAAATAGAAGTTGATGGCTTATGGGGAAACGGGCACTAACCTTTCAAAGTTTAAATAAATTGCCAATAATGACTTTGCAGCTTCTACTATCTCATCATCTTGTTCTACAAACAGAGAAATCCACGTACAAGGGTGTTCAAATAAGCAGATACTGGCAGAAGTCTTCAGGTGGCTTTTTAAGACTGTCAAGAGTAGACCCATAAGATTCTCCAAATGAACTAAAATGAAGGGGGGGAAATCAAAACTACATAAATATATATGCTTTTGATAAAAATTTACAATATCTGAGGAACAATGATTGTTTTAGCATTACCCGTACTAATAAAACATTTCAAAGGGAATGAAAAACAGTAGTTTAAAAATTCCATTTTGTAAGGAAATCATTTCTGAAATGAGAGGGAAGAAAGGATCCACTTTCAAATTCCATGTGGCACAAACTTTCTGCTCCTGCAAAGATTAAAAGTATTCATGCCTACAGCTTCCATAATCCAGAAAATTGATCATGTATACATATAATTATCCACTCCACTAAAAGCTCTCCACTTTAGCTGAGCCCAATCTTTTATTGACTGTATATCGAGACTTCTGGGAGTGCAACTTCTTAATTAAGTTGGAGACACAATCAAACTGAATTTCAAATTACACACTACACTGAACATCTAAATTCTCTAGAGAACCTCTGGATTACCATATCTGCTCAGGTTAAACACAATCCTCCCACATCTTGTACAATGTAGCTGCTTTGCTATATACACCTCAGTGCTATGATGGGAATATTCTGAAGTAATGTTTTACTGAAATAGCAGACAGATGAATAAATGACATCTTCTTTTAAAAGTAATTTATTTCTCCAGTGTCTGCGAAACCAAAATTTGCACACCCATTCTGCAGTTGCAGTTCTTTCAGTACATCATTATGGTTTGATCCTTAAGATCTATTATGTGCTGTTATAAGAAAACACCCATCTTTTAATATTTTCTTATTATTATTACTCTTTTCTGAGGTTGCTTAGATTCTCTAGGCAATGCAAGGCAACCAACTTTAAAATTTTAGTTACTCCATAATCTAATAGCTAAGGCTGGTGGTTTAAATTATGGAACAAAAGTTCCTAGATAGCTTTTGGATAACTATGATAAACCCACAGGTCTGTCTGGAAAAATTATTTCTCAAAGCAGGTGTAACTTATAAGTAGGTAGTAAATCCTCTTCAGGATACTGGAAGGAGGAGCACTTCAACAAACGAAGGAGAGAAAAACTGGTGGATATGCAGACTTAACTCATTTTTCCCTTCCACCCAATAAAGTCTTAATTTCCATTCCCCTAAACAGCTGTCACTTCAGAAAGGAAAAAGATCTATTCAAAACTACAGTGGCAACCCCATTCGTTTTCACCATGTTTGTAGTCTACTCACAAAACAACGTGAAGCACTTTTAAGGCACTTTAGAAAGAAAAATTACCTTGCGATTCAGTTCTGTAGGCAAAATCCGGGATCTTCGTCTCTAACGCTTTAAGCAGAAGCAAGCTTAAGGATCGGAAGACCACGACGTCAAAGTTACTATTCACATGTACTTGAGGTTCAACTGTGCTGCCATCAAAATGGCTGAGATTTCCACTAACACACAACCCCCCCAGCCCATCAGAATTCACAAAGTGCAGCAGTACAGTATTGGCCAATGCTAATTGATCATTGTCAAAATGAGGGTCCAAGTCAGAGGAAGGGAGCACTTTTGTCTTGATTAGGTCTTCACCAGCTTTGCGAAAGATGCAGTTTTTAAGCAACATGATTGATTTCTTTCTGATGAAACCGTGAACGGGTGATGCGGCAAGGCAGCAGATATCGTAAGAGCTCAAAAACAATATCCTCTGGCATCCCAGGTTGAGTGGTATTTGAATCCTGGCAGCTGCCAGCAGCTCAAAGAGATCTAGAAAGCTATTCAAATTGTTTGTTGATTTTGTAGATAGTGGAACATGGTGAATAGTTAAATGATAAGAAAGGATGGAGCTGTAAAAATTCTCCAGTACATTGTCAAGTGGAGTTAGAAGTTTCTTCAGGTCACCTATAATAACAACAACACCAGTGTCAAGCAGGGCTTAAATATGACAGGGAGGCCTTAACTAAATTATCCATCAAAATTAGAACTTTTTCTCATTAAAAAACTTTTTCGTTTCTTCCATGAAAATTTACAAGACAAGCAATATATCCATAATAATATGAACATATCAGTAGTTTCCCGAAGAGTTAACTATACACTGATCTTCTATTAGCTGCTTGCAATGCAATGCCAATTGAAACAGTACCTCTTTTGTGAGTGTTGTCATCATTCAACATTTCTTTTATTAGACTAGTCAAAGTCCAGAGGCATCCTGCTATTGAACTATTACTGGGAAATCCTGATAAAGTCTCTACACAAAAAGCAATCCAGGCACTGTTTAATGAATTCTGGGAAAAGAGAGAGGATGCATATTATTCTGGGTTATACCGAACAAATGTCACACAAAAAAATTGAGACAAAGGAGAAGCACGAAAAAGGCAACTATTCCAAAGGTTTTTGGCATTGGCAATGATGGCTTTCCTCATCGTTTTGCTCCCTTAGCAAGTGACTAGCCAGCCAAACCAGTATTACAAAGTAAGGACTGTATATTTTATTACCCAATCCTTAGAGCTTTATTGCTCAACGCTTTGCTTTACCAGTCATAAAAACAGAAGAGTAGATAGAATAGACAGACTACTTTATTTGACCAATTAGACACACAAGGAATTTGTCTATGGTGCAGAAGTTCTCAAGGTATATGGAAAGCGACAGAATAATAATAATCATCATATTATTTATTTATTTATTTATGAGACTTATATACCCCTTTAAGTGCAAGCACTCTCTAAGCGATATACACCAGTAAGCAATGTATATATATATTTACATTGCCCCCAACAATCTGGGTCTTCATTTTACCTACCCCGGAAGGATGGAAGGCTAAGTCAACCTTGAGCCGGTGAGATTTGAACCGCTGACCTGCTGAACACAGTCAGCTAAAGTGGCCTGCAGTACTACACTCTAACTGCTGCGCCACCTCGGCTTAATATGACACTAATAAGAGGAGGTAGTAGAGAAGATCAGAAGGATGATAATACTAATACTACAGCCATACAACATTGGCAAATATATTTAGACATAAAACAATACTGTGAGGATTAGGTCTATAGGCCCCCTTACTTAATTAATCCACATATAGGCCTCCTTATTTAATCAGGATAAAATCAGTTGTATGCTGAACTAATTCAGATTGAAAATGAGAACTCATAAAGCAGCAAAGTCTCTCTAAATGGTATGCTAAATGAGGTGTAAATACCTTCTTGGCAATTTTTGAGGACTGAAAGAAAGAGGAATGGTTCCATCCTAAGGGAAAGTACACTGGGTGGAAAAGGACATGGATTTGGGTGGGACACTACCATTGCTTCCATTCAGTCAAATTCAGGCTAAAAAATTCAGCTCTGATTGTAGGTTATTGTAAACAGTAGTTCCCATACATACGCTAGATCTGCAGGAAAATCTGCATGCAATTTAAACGGGGACATCCAAAATGCAATTTCTCTTGTCCTATCCTATGAAGCCCTCTATCTGATTATTTTAGTACTGCACTATGACACTGAGTAGCAGGAGGAAACCAATGAGGTACAGTTGCACAGGTATACAGAGTGTCTATACTTAACAATATTGTCGACGCCAACGATTTATTTGGTATGAAAAGCAGCAAGTCTAAAACAAAATGTCCAACCTAACAACCATCTTCCTATTTTTTTTCCCTCATATTTTAATGATATATGTAAAGAACATTCAATCATTATCTCCACTCCCCATCTTTTAAACCAACCATACGCCACAAATAACTAAAAATTATATGCATAGACTAATAAACATTAATGCACTGTGAGACAGTGAAAAAAACGAAGCCACTTATGAGGGTGGGCTACAGAATTTTGAGATGTGTTTTAACTGTCTCATTCCAGGGGTTCTAGTTCTATATAAGTATTGGTTGTAAACAATCAAACGCAAACATGGCATTAAAAGCTCGCAGTGCAAAAGCTGCATAAGGAGAAAAAAGCAATAAGGAATTAAAAATGAACAGAATGATAACCAAATAACTAAGTACATCTAATCTAAGTACACTGGAAAAGCTCCCCCCCCCTCAGTTTGAAAACTCAAAAGAGGTTTTCCTGGCTGCTTTTGGGAAAAAATATTCTCCTACGAAAACAAGAAAACATGATAAAATTCATCTTGAAAGACTGTTATTGGGTAGGGAAAGACTGAGAGATAATTCATTCATTTTTAAGATAAACTAGCTAAAAAAAACCCTGGCTTGTTACCCCATTTAAAAAAAATGGTGGTAGAAATAGATACACCATTACAAACATTTACCGGTAGCTATACATATCCACAAAAAGTATAATTCAGCGGAAGAGATATTTCCTTCAGTATAAAATATGAAGAATGTCTCTTTAAAGAATATGCTTTGTCATGTATGAATTTATAGTATTTACATTTTAAAAAAATCTGGCCATCTTTGGGAGAAAAGTACAAGGCCCAATGAGAAAGGCAGAGACATCTGTCCAGCCAGCCAAGTGAGTAAAAGCAATCTAATTAGAAGGGGGTAGCAGATGGTACCACCAGGTATAAACTTACCTCTTTTTTTACTAGGAGAACAAAACAGGCTGAATTGAGAGTGCATGAGAAGTAATTAGTATTTTTTGCTGGGTGGAGACTTATAACATTAAAGATTAAGTTACATTCTGTGCTGCGTGCCCGTTGTACAAAATCCTGAATTGTTAAAAGTTGAAAGCTACATTGCATTTGTAGCTTTCTTGAAAGAAAACAGACCAAACAAAACAAACCACAAAAGGATACATTCGCTTAAATAGTAACAACTCCAAAGCTCAGTTTCTGACTTACATCTTCTGTTAGCTGAAAGTGCACAAGGGAGGCCAAAGTTTTGGAAGCCATGTGAGAGAGCTGTTGATCTGAACTACCTAACAGAGGAATCTAGAAGAAATGGAAACAGAAAGAAGTTGTAGCTACGAGATACCTTAATGAAGAAAAACGTAACCTTTGGGAAACTTACTAATTCAGAGACAATGTTCGATTCTTCCAGAATTCTCAGGATCTCAATGTATTTCTGCTTTATTTCAGCAGCCACCTCTTGCAGTTGCAGTTTGGCATGCATCATCTTGATCAAAGTTAACTGAAGCAGAATAATTTCCCGTGTATTCAGATGGCAACAGTTTTTAGAAATATCATGTTCGTGGTTTATTGAGTCTAGACCAGAAGAGATCTTAGCATGCAACTTAGAAAAAAAACGACAGGCACATAATTCATGATTTTTGGCTGATGAAAAAACCGAAGGATTTAGAAGAGCTGCACAACTGTCACTATCTTGGGCTAACAAAGCACCAGCAATTATATCATTATACATCTTTTGAAGAACGTGAAAGTAAGTCCCCATTATGAGCAATTTTTATATATCCAGGGATTCTTTATATAGTCAAATCGGGTTGTGTGTGTGTGTGTGTGTGTGTGTGTGTGTGACATTTCTTCGCAAATCGTCCCTCCTGGAAATAGGACCGTTTCCCCCCCCACACACACACAATCCCACACAATATCTTGGAATGTATGCAGAGAAGAATGGAAAGGTAGGGTTCCCTGGAGAAGGGCTTTTTATAGATCTGTTGCCTCTATCTATCTATCTATCTATCTATCTATCTATCTATCTATCTATCTATCTATCTATCTATCTATCTATCTATCTATCTATCTATCTATCTATCTATCTATCTATCTATCTATCTATCTTCCATCAACCATCCCTTCAGTCTTCTCGGCCAGCCGACCAGACGTTCCCCGGCAAGCCTCAAGCCCTCCTCGGCGCCTCCAGCGCAGCTGCGGACCTCCGCGCGGCCCAGACGGGCTGTCCCAGTCCGGCTACCGAGACTTCCGGTAGAAATAAAAGTTTTACAAACGACTTCCGGCACAAGGCAGGAAAGCCGATCCAGCGTCGGAGGCCTGTGTGCGTGGGGGAGGGGGGAGGAGGGAGGAGAAGGAGGAGGAGAGAAAGCGGGTAAGCGCCGATCTGCCCACCCGCACCTCTATGGTCAGGGCTCCTTTCTCTTTCCCCCGGAGAGCCTTCGAGAACCAAAAGTTGTCCAGACAATGCCGGAAGTGTCTGTAAGGGCGGCGGGGGCCTCGAGCCGAGAAGGAGGAGAGACGCCAAGAAAAAAGAAGAAGAGGAGGAGGAAGCGCCAGGAGGGAGGCGGGGAGAGGCGTGGCCTTTCGACCCCCCCTCCCTCTCGCGACGCCCAATCCGGAGAGGCGGTGGGCGGCGGCGCGCGGCCAGCGCGCCCGCTGATTGGCCGCGCGCCGGGGTCAGCCCAGGCCCGGTGACCCCGGAGGAAGGAGCGGAGGTGGCTCCTACTCCATCAGTCAGTCAGTCAGTGCAAAGTGGCTCCCTTCCTGCTGCCTTCCTTCGGCGCTCGCCCCGCTTTGCTCTGCCCGCCGCACCGGGCACCCCTTTCCCCCCTTCCCCTGGCTTCCCCGGCAGCCGGAAGGGAACGAGCCCGGGGGTAGGGCCGCGGCTGGGCCGGGCCGGGCCCTGAAGCGAAGAGAGACAGAGACAGAGAGAGCGCGAGGGAGGCGGAAAGACAGACAGGTAACGGCCGGCGGGGAGGGCGGGGCTTAGTGGGGCTCCGCCCCCAGAGCAACGGGGGGCGCTGGGGGGAGCCACGACAATTGGGGGAAGGGGCGCCTGCCTGGGCAGCCCCCCCTCCGGGGCGCCCCCCACCCACCCACCCCCGACGCTGCCGTGGCTGGGGGTCTCTGAAACTCCCACGACCCTGGGTTGGGGTCTGCCCGGTGCACCCCGTTTTCCCCGGGCCCGCCGACCTCCAGAAACTGGCAATCCCCGGGCCCGCCCGAGCTGGAGAATCTGGGCTGAGCTGGGGTAAACTAGCCAGGATGCGGCGGTTGAGGCTGGGGAGGACTTGGGTTTATGTTGCAGCTTTGATTGGGATGCGTGGTGGCCTCTCCTGTGGAAGCAGCAAGGGAGAGTCTACCCCAGGGGTCTTCAAGCTTGGCCCTTTGATGACTTGTGGACTTCAGCTCCCAGAATTCCTCAGCCAGCAAGGAATTCTGGGAGTTAAGTCCACAAGTCATCAAAGGGCCAAGCTTGAAGACCCCTGGTCTTGTGAAAAACGGTCGTAAGTCACTTTTTGGGGTGACTTTGCAAATGTAACCATTAGACTAGGTTTAATGTATACATCAGGGGCCTTCAAGCTTGGCCCTTTGATGACTTGTGGACTTCAGCTCCCAGAATCCCTCACATGTTGCAATTGCATAGATCACAGAGGACTTTCTTTACCTTATACAGTATTAACCCCCTAAAACAGGGGTCTTCAAACTTGGCCCTTTTATGACTTGTGGATTTCAACTTCCAGAATTCCTCAGCCAGCCAACTGAACGGAAGAAAAAAAATTAAACTTATTTTTCCATCATAGGTCTGTAAAATAATAGAATACAAAGAGTAGAAATATTTTGGATATCGTTTAGTCAAAACCCTGCTCTAACATCCCTATCAACCATCCAGTTTCTGTTCAAATACTTCCCATGACAGTATGTTCTATTGTTGAAGAACTCTTATTAGAAATTAATCAAAATGCCCAACTGGAGTGTTTTTAATTTAAGTCCATTGTGCTTCTTCATCAGGAACAACTGCAACCATCCTGCCCTGTTTTCTACATAATCCTTCATATATTTGAAGACCACTATCTTGTATCAGGTCTCCGTGTTACACATAGTCAATGACTCCAATCATTCAATCCTCATTTCAGTTGCTCCACTCTTAAGATTCTCGATTTGTCAATGTCGTTCCTAAAATGCTACATCCAGAACTGGATGCAATATTTTAGGTATGGTTTGACCAACCTTTCTTTGTTTAGCACCTTTTTCCTGATTATGTGACAGGAGTGTGTGTTTACTGGATTGATTTATTAATTTATTTGCATGGGTTTGCATAATACTTTAAATCAGAAACCCATGCAAATAAATTAATAAATCAATCAAGTTGTCTATATAACATGGTAAATACATACATATTCAAAACCCATTTAGGGTTAAATTAACCATACTTAACATCTTATGTAAATGCAACTGCTCGGTTTGGAATTGACTGTTATGTCTCCTGTATGAACTGTAGCATTCATTAAGGCTTTGCAGCCCATTAAAAAATAATATTGTACAACTATTCTGATGAAATGTAGCCATTACAATGCTGCAGCATTCTTTGAAGTACATTTTCTAAGTTATACCTCAGGACGATTAATATATTTTCTCAACAATTATGAAAACAAACACTTTCTTTTCTTTTTACCTCAAAAAGAAAAAAAAATTACTTCTCATTCTGTACATGTTTCTTTTACTCAAAAGTACATTCCATTCTGTTCAACAGGATATATTCACTGGTTAGCAAATTTAAAATGGCAGTGGCCGATTTCTGTTTCTTCTGATAATGTGTGGAGAGAGAATGTATGAAGCAAGTCAACTTAATTTCTATTGCTGAGAGGAATGTAATAGGTAGAACTTATTCTTTAGAAAATACAGAAGACAGAATCATGAGGGTTAGATGGGAAACAATTAATGAAAACTCATCTTGGAAGGTTGGGAACATAACAGAATAGATAAAAAAAGAACCATGCTGGATCAAATCAAAGATCCATTTGATCAGCACAGTGGCCAGTCAGATCCTTTGTCAAACCTCTATCAGAATATGAGTAAGTTGCTTTCTCCTACAGTACTTGTGTTCCCTGCAACAGTGATTCAAAAACACCCTAGCTGTGATGCTGAAGGTAATATAGAACAATTCATGGATATCTTTATTCTCCACGTACTTGTCTATTTTTGTAGCCGTCTAGGTTGGCAGGACTCACTTTATCTTGTGATAGCAAATTTCATCAGTTAATAACATGCTGTGTGGGACATCTCCTTTTATCTGGTATGAAACTTTCACTGTTCAGTTTCATCAGATAACTTCAGGTTTAATATTAAGAGATTAACGATGGGAGTTGAGAGCTAGTGACCCCAAAGTTGAGAAATTGTTGAAAAGCAAAGTTAAACCCATGGTGAGTTTTTCAAAGTTCACCTCTTCCTCATGTCTATAAAGATCAGAATGGCTTGATCTGGGAGACGGAAAGATTATATGAAAAAGGGAGAGTGCAGCTTATGTTGGTATCCCCAGGGCTTGAGTTGCAAGTTGGAAGGATTTTGTTATTAAGCTCCTTAGAGGGGGGAAAGGGGTATCTTCTTATTCTGAAAGGGTAACAACATTGGTGACAAAACAAATAGTTGGAATGGTTAAGGAAGAAATACTGTCCTTATAAGATGGAGAAGGACAGGAAAACTTGTATTGTGTCTTCTCTAAAGATGGCATTGGAGAGGCAATAGAAGATGAAGCTAATTATTACCAAATCTAAGCTACCGTAGATTTTTTTTTAAAAAAAAACTTCCATGATTTATGTAAGGAGAATGCTTTATTCACCATAGTGCAGAGAATTGGAAGATGAAGGTTGCTGATCATCTAAAGCAGAGGGAGGACCATCTTTAAAATGTGTGATAAAGGATCCCATTTTTAGACTTTAATACAATTATATAGTATATTTAACTTTCTGTATGACTCTGAGCCCTAATGTGGTTTGGTTTAACTTAGCATAGCCTGTGAATCCAGCCTTTGCTATTTGTAAATCATAGCTTATAGGTTGGAATAATGTGTAAAGCGAGAAAATTCTACAAATTATTAAGAACTGTGGTGTATAACCAGTCATAATACTGAACTATTGGGAGAAGACTAGATTCAAATTCCCATTCATTCCCTACAGTTTCTGAAGTTTTTGGTCAACCCATCATCTTTCACCATAAATTATATCATAGGGTCGGTGTTTGACTAGAGTAATGCTGGGGATCTGGGGCTGATAGTGTAATCTGCTCTGCACTCCTTTTTGGATGATAAGGGAAAATGTAATAAAGTTGGAAGGCATAAGGAAGCACTCCTGTATTTATTATGAATCTGTTCTGCTTGTTTTTCCAGGCTCATGCTGCTATATAAGAAATTAGGAAACTTTGAATGCAAAATAAAAATCAAGAAGCAAAAATGTAATAGAAGAACCAAGTATCCAGGTAACTGATCTACTTTTTAAAACATTCGTTGGTAAGATTATTACTGATAATGGTTGATGTTTTGTATGACTTCTGTTCTGTTAGAAGTTACAAACAAGATGTGTCATTTATGTATTGGGAAGCATAGAAGACACTCTGTACACTGGATTGTCAACGTAGCTTAGTTACTTTGACAAACTGTAATATCTGCTTAGCGAAGGCAACTGTTTTAGTTTGATTATGTGTGTGTGTGTAGCACATTGTAGCAGTCTGATTTCTAATTCGTTTGCCCTTTTTTGAGAATCAATTCCTTTGAATTAGATACACTGGCCCAGTTTGGGTATACATGTTTTGGATTAATAAACTAAGAAACACACAAGATTTATACCATTCACTCAGTCTTTTACTTCTCTTTCCCTGTTCATAGTTGACCCAGAAAGTGTTCAATTGTTTTCTATTGCAGATTAAACAGATGTTATGCTTTCTAGGATCCTAAAGTTGACCAAAGTAACCGTATCACATGCAACTTAGAGATCTTTTATTGAACATTTTCCGTGATAAACATAGTGTCTTAAAGGAAGAATGTCATCAGAATATAGCACGTAGACTCTTTGCTTACTAAGCTGAGATACATACTGTATGTTTAAAATTTCCACATTCAAGTCTATGAAATTAAATGTTCTCTTTTAAGTTTACTTACTGGTCCCCTTTGATAGTTTTGTAGGAAAAGAGTCAGATATTGTTTTTCTTCAGTGAGGCTCAGTATGATTTCAGGGGCTCCTTGTGATTACAAGCATTTGAAAATATGTCACTGAGAAACAATTTGCAAGGTAAACAGCGAAGGGTGGAATATATTAGCCTTGGTGGTGTTCCTAAGGTGAAATGAGTTTTAGGTTTTCAAAATGTGATGAGCTTTTAAAAACCATTAATATTTACAGCCGAGTGATCAAATACATTTAAATGTTTATATTGCTTTTGTTATTTGAACCGTTATGAACTTTAGATGAGTGTTTTTGCTGGTTCCAATGGCAATCTTAGGGTCAAATGTTTGTGTTTAAAAATTGTTACATTGCAATCATTTATGTTGATTCTGAGAGCAAGTTCAAATACTTTGTGATACTTTGGCAACTGCATTCATAATATAACAACATTTTACTTTCCAAGTAGCTTGTAGAAGAGGGCAAATCTCATCCTTCTACAGATTTGTGTGTGTGTGTGTGTATGTATGGAGTTCAGTGACTCTATTGTATTTTCCTGTGAGATATACTTCCTTAAACCTTGGTGTATGATATAGAACAGGGGTCTTCAAACTTGGCCCTTTTATGACCTGTGGACTTCAACTCCCAGAATTCCTCAGCCAGGCATGCTGGCTGAGGAATTCTGGGAGTTGAAGTCCACAAGTCATAAAAGGGCCAAGTTTGAAGACCCCTGATACAGAAAGATGTGAATACCCATAAAAGAAAATGCATGGTAAAGAAGGATCAGAGAAACAGAAGGACACCCTATGTAAGGCCATTTTCCCTTGCTGAAACTGGAAGCAAAGGAATGACTGATCATCTCTGTAACAAAACATCAGTGCTGTTAGGATAAATATTTCTTCTTGGAAGAAATAACCACACAGAGAAGGAAAAGTAATGGGCTGAGGGTGGTGCAAAATGTTCTGTCATAAAATGTTTCAACTGAAAAGAAGTCCGTATAGAATTTCCAAGTCTTCTGAAGTCAGCCCATTTATAAAAGATCAGAATATTCTGTGAAGTTCTCTGGACCTCTTCTGGAACATTGTTAGGAATGTATTGTTCTAGAGTCGGGATGTCCTGTGACCAAACATTTTGCATAGCCCTGCAGTGGATATGTACAATAGTGGAATTTAAAAAAAAAACAACCTTTCATTCGGAAATATATTAATTAATTGTAATTGTAAATTCCACTATATTGATTAAAGCAGTATCACAGAAGGAATAAACCTTCAGGTGAGGAATAATAAGAAAGAAGATAATGTTCTTGGCAGCCCTGCTGGATGCTACATGCTCTGATATGTAGTTGTCCTACATTCATTTATAATGTAGCCCTTTGGGTATATAAGCTTATTTAAATCTAGGAATGACATTGCCATTGCATAATATTTTCCAATTAATTAACAATTCAACATGTACAATAGAAATGGTAGGAGTAACTTGCTTGTCCAAATAACGTCTGAGTGTATTGTAAGAGGCCTATTGTTCAGCTATCTTTTTTTGCAGATGGAAGGGTTCCTTATGCATTTACTATTTGCTTGTTTGTAAACACAGATCTGTGCATATTTATTTGCCCTTTGTGTATTCTGCCTGCTTTTCTGCCTTGCCTTGCCACTAGTTTAGGAGTATCTCCAAAAAAATGCATCCACAATTCTACTTTGTCTTACAAGCCACACAGTATCTGAGATTAGAGGAACAACATGTCTTGCTTCTTGCTTGCTTTGATCTAACAAACACCTTCTTCATTTCAAGGAGAAACCATTTGCTTGCTGTATTATGCCTGCAGACAAAGTAATGTACAGTGAAGATGGAAAACACAGCTTACAAAAACTGACTTTTGCCTATAAGGTATTTCTTAACAGAGGGCCTTAATCATTCTTTGTGGAAAATGTTACCTGCATCTTACTAAGGAACTATCAGGGAGGTCATCTGGGATCACTTTTTCTAGTGCTCCCTCCCAAAGGCAATTTTATGCGTAAATATCCCGTATTTGAGTGAAACATCATGAAATTGGCATTTGTTTTTAATTTCTTTCTAAGAGTAGTTTTCAGGAAAAAGTGAAATGATTTAAGATATTAAATATTAAATGACACAGACGCGTTGCAGTTGTCACTTTTCAAAAGGGGCATTAATAATCCATATTTAAAAAACATTTTAAAAAATTCAGATACAGTTTGTATATATAAATGAGCCGAGGTGGCGCAGCAGTTAAGAGTGCAGCACTGCAGGCCACTTTAGCTGACTGTGTTCAGCAGGTCAGCGGTTCAAATCTCACCGGCTCAAGGTTGACTCAGCCTTCCTTCCTTCCGGGGTAGGTAAAATGAGGACCCAGATTGTTGGGGGCAATGTAAAAAATATATATATATATATATATATATAGGTCTTTGGTTGTTCGGGTTTTCTCCCGCGTAAAATTGGAAGTGTCTTGGCAACGTTTCGACGAAGTCACATTCGTCATCTTCAGGCTGGTGTTTTTAGCTTCTTGCTTTGAGCAGCAATGTGTGGTTTTAGCTGTTTCTTCCTTTTAACTGCCAGTGAGGGTATGAACTGATTGGATGGGAGCTTGGCTGTGTTCTGATTGGGTGGAGGTGTGTTCTGAATGGTTAGGGGCTTGGCTGTGCTCTGATTGGCTGGGGGAGTGTTCTGTTTGGTTGTGCTCAGGTTAGTCTGAGTTGCAGAGGGGTTTAAGATTTTGGGGTTAGGGAGTCGTTTGTCAATAAGGGCAGGTTTCCAAATGGCTGGTAGGCGGGAGGTATCATCTCGCTTGTTCATGCTGTGTGGGCGTTTTTCTATCTCGATGGCTTCTCTGATTATTCTGTTATTAAAATGTTCACTTTTGGCAATGGTTCTGGTATTTTTAAAGTCAATTTCATGTCCTGTGGCTTTAAGGTGTTGGACCAGGGAAGATGTTGGTTCCTCTTTTTTGACTGAGTTCTTATGTTCTTCAATGCGTGCACTTATTCTTCTGTTGGTTTGTCCGATGTATGTGGTGGGACAAGTGGTGCATGGGATTTCGTATACTCCTTGATTTTCTAATTCAATTTTATCTTTGGGGTTTCTAAGGATGGTGGATATTTTTCTGTTTGTGCAGAATGCTGTTTTGATGTTGTGTTTATGGAGGATCTTACTGATTCTGTCTGTGGTGCCTTTTATGTATGGGAGGAGGGCTTTGCCGTTTTCTTGTTCTTTGTCTTGGATTTTGGTGGGGGTTTCTTTTTGGATTAGGTTTGTAATCTTATTTCTATGGAATCCATTGGATGTTAGTACATTGGTGAGAGTGTGTAGTTCGGGTTTTAGGTGTTGTTCGTCAGCTAAGCGTTTTGTTCTGGAGATGAGTGTCTTGGCTACAGAGTTGATCTGTGCTGGGTGGTGGTGTGAGAGAGCGTGCAGATAGCGGTTTGTGTGTGTTTTCTTCTGGTAGATGGTGTGTCCTAGGGAGCCATTGGATTTCTTGTAGACTAAGACATCCAGGAAGGGAAGTTGGTTGTTAGCTTCTGTTTCCATGGTGAACTGTACAGTTCACCATGGAAACAGAAGCTAACAACCAACTTCCCTTCCTGGATGTCTTAGTCTACAAGAAATCCAATGGCTCCCTAGGACACACCATCTACCAGAAGAAAACACACACAAACCGCTATCTGCACGCTCTCTCACACCACCACCCAGCACAGATCAACTCTGTAGCCAAGACACTCATCTCCAGAACAAAACGCTTAGCTGACGAACAACACCTAAAACCCGAACTACACACTCTCACCAATGTACTAACATCCAATGGATTCCATAGAAATAAGATTACAAACCTAATCCAAAAAGAAACCCCCACTAAAATCCAAGACAAAGAACAAGAAAACGGCAAAGCCCTCCTCCCATACATAAAAGGCACCACAGACAGAATCAGTAAGATCCTTCATAAACACAACATCAAAACAGCATTCTGCACAAACAGAAAAATATCCACCATCCTTAGAAACCCCAAAGATAAAATTGAATTAGAAAATCAAGGAGTATACGAAATCCCATGCACCACTTGTCCCACCACATACATCGGACAAACCAACAGAAGAATAAGTGCACGCATTGAAGAACATAAGAACTCAGTCAAAAAAGAGGAACCAACATCTTCCCTGGTCCAACACCTTAAAGCCACAGGACATGAAATTGACTTTAAAAATACCAGAACCATTGCCAAAAGTGAACATTTTAATAACAGAATAATCAGAGAAGCCATCGAGATAGAAAAACGCCCACACAGCATGAACAAGCGAGATGATACCTCCCGCCTACCAGCCATTTGGAAACCTGCCCTTATTGACAAACGACTCCCTAACCCCAAAATCTTAAACCCCTCTGCAACTCAGACTAACCTGAGCACAACCAAACAGAACACTCCCCCAGCCAATCAGAGCACAGCCAAGCCCCTAACCATTCAGAACACACCTCCACCCAATCAGAACACAGCCAAGCTCCCATCCAATCAGTTCATACCCTCACTGGCAGTTAAAAGGAAGAAACAGCTAAAACCACACATTGCTGCTCAAAGCACGAAGCTGAAAACACCAGCCTGAAGATGACGAATGGGACTTCGTCGAAACGTCGCCAAGACACTTCCAATTTTACGCGGGAGAAAACCCGAACAACCAAAGACCTATATACAAATACCCGCGAAAACCTCAGATATATATATATATATATATATATATATATATATATATATATATATATATATATATATATATATATATACACACACATTGTTTACTGCTGTACACCGCTTAGAGAGTGCTCGCATTTAAAGCGGTATATAAGTCTCATAAATAAATAAATACTTTGATATAATGGTTAAGGCACCTGACTAAAACAGACCATGAGTTCTGATTCTCCCTGTTAGTCACCCACCTGGGTGACTTTGAGCCAACACCCCCCCCCCCATGCAAGGATCAACACAATCCTTGCAAAATACATTTTTTCTATTTCTTGCTCCATTTAAATGGAAGACTCTCCCCCTTTTCCCCTTCTGCCTGTGTTTGCAAGACAGAAGAGGAATTGTTACTAATGTGTTCTTATAATTCTCATAGGCATTAATTAGAGGTGATAAGTTATTGGTTAAGCAGATTTCATTGTTTGCAAGTACAGGTAGTCCTTGACTTACGACCGCAATGGAGCCCAAAATTTCTTTTGCTAAGTGAGACACTTATTGTCTTCCCCCTTGACTTTGCTTGTCAGAAAGGTGATCACAATATCCCGTGAAGCTAGAACCATCATAAATAGGAGTCGTTTGCCAGGTGTCTGAATTTTGATCACATGACCACGGGGATTTTGCAAACGGCTGTAAGTGTGAACAATGGTCATAAGTCATTTCAGTGTTGTAACTTTGAACGATCACAAAATGAACTGTTGTGAGTTGAGGACTACCTGTAACATTATAGGGGAAGGAGAAAAAACACCTTCCTTTCCTTAGTTCCTTGGGGGTGGATTGCTCCTGTTGACCAGATCATTTATTTTGTCTCTTCCCTGCAAATCTGTTTTTAGCCTGTTACCCTGCCAAAGTTGGCTTGAGCCTTGAATTGTTACATATTTATTTATTTATTTATTTATTTATTTATTTATTTATTTATTTCTGTGTCAGAACCTTAGAGACAACTGCTTGAAAGCTTTATATTCGTGCAGTAGGATCTTGCTGTCCTTACCCTCCCTAAGTTACTTGTCTCAAACCAGAATTGAAGATAGGAACAGTCTTGGCTCTTTACAATACATATTTGTGGCTACTTACTTAAGCTGACATACAGTAGTGGCCAAAAATTGTGGAAACCTTTTGGGAAAAGTGTACAGTAGAAATACCACCTTTGGTTAAGTTTCCACCAATTGTTCTTCTAATTTCTTTGCACCATTACTTTAATGTTATTACCTTTTACAAGCTCACTAAATGAAAGAACACAAAAAACCTCAACCAACTTGATAGCCATCACATAACACACTGACCAATGTCCTCCTTTCAGCTTCAATACAGGACGTCAATAACCAAATCCTACTGTGATCTGATTGGCTCATTGCCAAAACAAAATGACACCTGATTGGCTCTCTAAACATTCACGCTCATTGGCTACAGTCAGATGAAGGAAAGCTACCTGACATCAACCTAAACAAGTTGTGCTTCCTTTTTCTGGTTACTTGGCTATAACATTTCATAGAATACAGTACAGATAATTGAACAAACTTTGTGGCATTACATTCTTGATTAAATTATCTTTCCATTGATATATAATTTTATGGTACTACTCCCCAAAAAAGTGGTGTTATTAGCCATCAAACCTCAAAAGTTCACTTTTCCCAAAAGGTTTCCACAATTTTGGCCACTACTGTAATCACTTATATAAATTACGTTGTTGGTATTCTGTTGGTCTCTTTGTCTTCCCAGTTGGATTTTCCTGTTGCTATGGGCTATGGAAAACGTCGGGCTAGAGGTCACGGTGTACAGCTCTTCAGCTCATTTTAATGGATGTGGCTGATGCTGTAGTTCAGCGTTTCTCAACCTTGGCCATTTTAAGACCTGTGGACTTAGGAGAATGGCTGGCTGGGCAATTCTGGGAGTTGGTCCACAGGTCTTAAGGTGACCAAGGTTGAGAAACACTGCTCTAGCTGACAGTCAGGAGGAGCGTCCCCTCTCCCAACGCCCAATGATTTATTTGTGTTTCATTCTTTTGTCACTTTAAGGTGACTGGTGAGACTTCATGACCCTTCTTTAGGAGGCAGATTCTGCGAGGATGTTACATCACCATTGTCGGAGGAACCCTGAGCTACAGGAAGAGTTGCAGATTCAGGCGGCAGTGGCCGCTGGGGATGTCCACACGGTGCGCAAAATGTTAGAGCAGGGCTACTCTCCAAATGGCCGAGATGCTAATGGCTGGACCTTGCTCCATTTCTCAGCGGCAAGAGGGAAGGAAAGATGTGTTCGTGTATTTCTTGAACATGGAGGTGAGTTGACCTAATAGAGGAATTTATGGTTGCTTGGCGATTAAATGTTTTCCTTTTTTAAAAATAGAATTCTCTCTCTCTTTTTTTCCTGCTGTTTACACTTCCAGCATGATCTAGATAGAATTTAATTTCTAAATTGTTAGATTTGTAATAGGGTGTGGAAAGGGGAAAAAAAAAACAGCAGACAAGCTATGTGACTTCAGAGTCGACCACAAGATGGCACTCCTTTGTTGTGTGTTTCCAGTATTGTACAAAAGAAAAACTAACTCATTTCACAACATAATTCTGCAGGGACTGGTTCTAGTAGATGGCTAATATCTTACTGTATATTATAAATTATATTGTGGTTAAATTTGTAATGTAAATTTAGATGGCCTGACATATAAAATCATTCTTGGGTGTAGGGTACTAATCACTTCTAGCAAATACACATAAATGTATCTGTAGTAGCAGAACAAAACAAAGGTGAGTAAGTTCATAGAACAATTTAGCTTCTTAATTCAGTTCTGCTAAATTAATGCCATATGGAATTGTCATTGTTCTGGCAATAGCATTTAGTTTTAGATTTCTCAATAATTTTCCAATGTCTATTAGAGTCTATTTCTCTTTGCTTTAAGTTGCATTTGTAAACAAATAAAATAAAATGAAATAATAAAAGTCTTCTAAAGATACAACAAATAGAGATTCTGTTCTTTAATCTCTGCATCCTCCAGTTAAATTTATAAATAATGTCCCATTTATGGATGAAGAGGTAGTTGGTGTTGATTATTCAACTGAGGATAAAAGAAGAGGTCTGGGAAGCAAAATACAGAGCCACAAAGTTGAAAGGAACCTTGGAGGTCTTCTAGTCCAGCCCCTGCCCCAAGCAGGATACCCGATAAAATTCTGGACAAATACTATATAATATTTCCACAGAGAATCGGGGCGTTACATGAACAGAAATTGCTTATTGATAAAGGAAGGTATTTCACTTGGGTTTTATTAACAGAACTTTGTGCTACACACGTATATAAAATTAAATCATTCTCAAAGGTTTGTGTAGCAACATTTAGCCAATTTTGGCTGATCTTGAAAAGCTAATGTAATTGGACATGGTTTTTATTTGGAAGTATAACTCTGAGAAAAGCTGGTTATAAACACTGGGTTTTTTTAACAAAAGAAGGCAGTTGCAAATTATTTCCTTGATTTTGCCAGAAAATATATAGTTCATCGATGTCGCCTGGACTTAAATTTAACTCAAAAGATATGGGTAGTGTCATTTTTAACAATCATCATGTGGAATATGACCAGAAGATGGCAGTATAATATTTCCAAAACAGATATGAAGTATCCTTCTCTTCCTCTTCCAAATTATGCTTTTCATATCTGATATTTTTGGTGAATAGCTGGTTTCTGGAGCTCTGGAAATGGTTTCAGGTACTCTCTGATATCTGTGCTATCCAATGCTTTTTAGTTCAGAATTTGCCACAATAGAACTGTAAAGTTGGCACGGCTTCACAGGTGTATTGTCTCAAATTCAGATAGATGGAATATTTTTCAAATTTACCTCTGAGCATTTCAGAATTCTATGCAAATTCTAGATGGGGGCCTTAGATGGGTCCTTAATTCACACAGGGCAACCATGAGCTTCTTTGGCATTTTGTTATTCTACTGTAGCTGCACTTTCCAAAACTAACTCATGTGTTCTTAATTATTCCTGATGAAAACAGTTGACAATTTCAGACCATTAGTATCTATATCATATTTTGCTTAGTCCTGGGTCCCAAGTATGCAAAAAGACCTGACTGTCGATGTTTGTTGTGGTTTTCTCAGCTTCTGTGTATTTTAGTGTGTGGGTCTGTCTGTGCATAAATACTGTTTACCACATATAGAATCATTTGTTGAGACGGGCTGCTGTTTATTGGTTTATAGGTGACAATTTGTCTGATTTGATTTGCCAATTTAGCACACCAAAACATCTTAAGTCATTGTCTCTCATGAAATTAGGTTGCTTTTCTTTTCCATTTGATTTTTACCTTAAATTTGCCCTTTGTGTGTATAATTAGATCATTTAATTTTCCAGATTCCGTTATTCTTTATCTCCTTTGAGGATTTCTAAACTATGGAATCCTTGGAGCTCATTGAACCTGGTTGTAAGTTTGCAAATGATGTGTACCCAGCTAGGTAACTTGTAATACGATAAGCGCACCAAGGATTTTACAGTTCAACCCTGAGCTACGTATTTTCTCTTCTGTAGGATTTCTGTAGAAATTTTGTCTATAAATTTGGATAAAAGATTGTTCAGGGACCACCTCACCTAGATCCCACTTAATCAGCCAGATTATTTTCTACTCCCTTTGAGTTAACTTAAAATAAATAGATGTCAGATTTTACAACTAAGTGATATTAAATTTTACTACAGAGATTCTTTTTATCTATGAAAAAAAAATGCCAAGAAAAGCAGTGAAGATACTGACATTCATTGATGTCACAGTGGGATGTTTAATACAAGTTAACACTAGTTTATTTAAGCAGAGGGAAAGCTTTTAAACAAGATGAATTCCAGTTCACAGTTAGTCTGTACAAAAATTGTTAATGTAAGTTATTTTCTTTGGCTATAAAATAGGGTTGTGATTTTAATATTTCTCACTATCTGGAAAGCAATTTTAACCACTTGCTGAAATAGAGAATATTTCAAATAAAATGTTCCATTAAACAGGAGTTCGCTTGTTTAATGATATCCTGCCTTTCCACCTAAAACGGTATTCATGGTTGAGATTTCTGTAATATTGCATGATTATGTCCACATACTGTCCTGGCCAAGGTTTTATATCACTTTTTATGTTCAAATAACATGAGCAGAAGTGGGAAAAATTGAGTGCCAGGTACCATATAAATAGCGTTAGCCATTTACACGTGACAGGATGGTATTAGGTCTATACATCTGGTAATTTTTAAAATATTTCATGAATCCAGATTTCCGTGTGGGAAGGAATACTTAGCTGTTGCTCTTGAAATGTTGACATTTTGCCCTATCCTGCTTTCCCGTCTTCAAAATTGGATGATTGCATTCTTGCAAAGCATAACATTTTGTGAAACGGCAACACTAGGTGATTTTCATTTTATAGAAGACAGCCTTTATCGAGACGATCTGAACTCACATATAGCTTACATGTGTTGCAATTGCATAGATTACAGAGGGCTTTCTTTACCTTATACAGTATTAACCCCCTAAAACAAGGGTCTTCAAACTTGGCCCTTTTATGACTTGTGAACTTCAACTCCCAGAATTCTGGCTGGCTGAGGAATCCTGGGAGTTGAAGTCCACAAGTCATAAAAGGGCCAAGTTTGAAGACCCCAGTCTTAAATCCGTTGGTGCCTATAAAGCAATTTCCAATATGCACAATGTTGCTTAACTTGGAAGATGCATATTGGAAATTGCTTTATAGGCACCAAGGATTTAACACTTTAAACATTTTAATCTTTCGAAACTGAAAAATGCAAACTTTCAAAACCTTTGGTTTCAGTTGGAAAGAAGTATATAAAAAAATAACAATAATGGATGGCAATAATTTCCCAGGTCTTAAAAGTGCTAGCATTTGTGGCACGTCACGTCTGTTTGGAAAGATGAATTTATAGATTAACCTTGTGGGGGGGGGAGTTCTATTTTGAATTGCTTTTCTTATACGCTTTTACTGACACTTAACTTCTTGCACTTTTTAAAACTCCAGCGGATCCTACAGTGAAAGACCTGATTGGCGGCTTCACTGCTCTACACTATGCAGCTATGCACGGCCGAGCCCGGATTGCACGCCTCATGCTGGAATCAGACTATCGTGTCGATATTATTAACGCAAAGAGCAACGATGGTTGGACTCCCCTTCATGTGGCGGCTCATTATGGAAGAGACTCCTTTGTCCGACTCTTGCTGGAGTTCAAGGCTGAAGTTGATCCGCTTAGCGACAAGGGAACCACACCACTTCAGCTCGCCATTATCCGCGAACGGTCCAGTTGTGTCAAAATCCTCCTCGATCACAACGCCAACATTGACATTCAGAATGGCTTCCTGTTACGCTATGCCGTGATCAAAAGCAATCACACTTATTGCCGGATGTTCCTCCAGAGAGGAGCGGATACGAACTTGGGGCGTTTAGAAGACGGACAGACGCCGTTGCACTTGTCTGCTCTTAGGGACGACGTCCTCTGCGCGCAGATGTTGTACAATTACGGGGCGGATACCAACACAAGGAACTATGAAGGACAGACTCCCTTGGCGGTTTCAATCAGTATATCTGGAAGTAGCCGGCCTTGTTTGGATTTCTTGCAGGAAGTAACAAGTATGTATACGGGAAATCTCTTGCCAACATTTGCTCTAGGTTGGAGGCGGGGGTTCATATTAGTAAAGTTGGAAGGAACCTTGGAGGTCATCTAGTCCAACCCCCTGCTCGGGCAGGAAACCCTACACCATTTCGGACAAGTGGCTGTCCAGTCTCTTCTTAAAAACTTCCAGTGTTGGAGCATTTACTGCTTCTGGAGGCAAGCTGTTCCACTGATTAATTGTTCTCACTGTCAGGAAGTTTCTCCTTAGTTCTAGGTTGCTTCTCTCCTTGATTAGTTTCCACCCGTTGGTTCTTGTCCGCCTTCAGGTGCTTTGGAAAATAGCTTAATTCCCTTTTTTTTCCCTTAATTCCCTTAATTTCCCTAATTGGCAGTTGCAAGTAGTCCTCAACTTGCAACCACAGCTGAGGCCAACATTTCTTTTTGCTAAGCAAGACATGGCTTAAGTAAGTTTTTCCCAATTTTATGACTTTTTTTTGTTAAGCGAATCACTGCAGTTGCTAAGTTAGTAACACGATTGTTAAGTGAATCTGGTTTCCCCCATTGACTTTGCTTGTCCTAAAGTCGCAAAAGGGGATCACGTGACTGTGGGACGCCTGCGGCGGTCATCAAGACACGCCAGTAGCCAAGTGCCCGAATTCTGATCACGTGGCAGCGGTTGGAAAGGTGACCCATGGTCATAAGTCCTTTTTTTCAGTGCCGTTTTAACCTTGATCGTTCACGAAATGAAAGTTGCAAGTTGAGGACTACCTGTCTTAACAGAACGGTGGGTGTCAATCCAGATTTTTGTGGGGATTTCCTTTCCAGCAGGCTCAGACTCCTCTTTAATTCACGGTTTCTGCCTTTCGACCTGTTGAAGCGGTTGGTCCCATCGGAAAGAGAGCATGATGAAAAACGGAGGAGAAGCTGCAGGGCCAGATCTTCTGTAACCAGACCAGATCCTTCCAGTCAGCACTGTGATCATATACGTTGTGCAATGACGCCACCCTTGTGTCTTGCCGAAGAAAGTGTCAAGCAGTTTGTCCCACATCTCCAGACTTTGTTGAACATGGCCAAATTAGATGACTTCAGAAAAAAGGTTATAAAATAGGTTTTGTTCAGTTTGAGAATGTTACATCCAAATAATCAGTATCCATTTGATATAATAATAATAATAATAATAATAATAATAATAATAATAATAATAATAATAATAATAATGTTGGAAGGGACCTTTGAGGTCATCTAGTCCAACCCCCTGCTCAGGCAGGACACCTTACACTATTTCAGACAAACGGCTGTCCAGTCTCTTCTTAAAAACTTCCAGTGTTGGAGCATTCACAACTTCTGGAGGCAGGCTGTTCCACTGGTTAATTGTTCTCACTGTCAGAAAATTTCTCCTTACTTCTAGGTTGATCACTTAGGTGAATTGATTTCAGAGACAAAAATCTTGCTAACACAAATGTAAAATCAGGCATTGTTTTAGTAGCTGAACAAGCTGCAAGCTTCTCCTGAATATTCTTCATTTTCTCATTCCTTCCCCAAGCTTGTCTTTTACAGTGTTTACTGATAGAGGTAAATTTATAAACCTAGTTATGTCAGGTAAGAAAGGAACAATGTAGCCCACCTCTTTTATGCACAAAGAAGCCAATTTTTGCTACTTCTAAAAATCATGTTAGCATGATACATTACTCACACTCTCCCTGTGTTTTTAGTAGTTTAAAATTATTTAATGAGCATCTCGTAGAGATTTTTGTTAAAAGTTTTCCTTCTGTTAAAAATACAGGAGAAAAATGAAACCATGTGTACAAAATGACATTTGTAGGATGTCTGGTTGGCACCACGTGTACTTAATTGCTATTAATGCTATAAAAGTTCCAAATCATTTTGCATTTTTTTCTAATATGAGAAAACAGATTGTTGAATATGCATGCAACTTTGCTCTAGGGAATGAATACATATTTGAACGCAGCATTTAAGAAATATTTTGGGAGGAAACGCAGCATGTTTCCATTTGTGCTGATTGAAAGTTCTAGGAATTTTACTCAACAAATCTGGAAAATGCCAGATTGGAAAGATCTTCTTGTGGTTCATTGAAACCATGCATTCACTTTTAATTTAGAAACTTGAAGCATTTTCCCCCTTTGTTTTCAACTAAACAGTGCCTTTTCCTGGCTATTTTAATCTTTGGGATTTGGAAAGAAATAATTTGGGGACTAGATGCTGTTTTCTCACGCACACACACAAAAATTGAACATGATTGGTAACACATTTTTAGGATGTACACTTTCTGTTCTGTGGATAAATTTGCTCAAATATTTTTTTCTGCAGTTTTTCTTCCTATTTCTCCAGAATTTACTGATTTGATATTCAGCACCATTCTGTCTTTTGTATTAGGTTGGGCTTGTTTGTTTGTTTTTTGCTGCACCTTTTTAAAAAACTGAAACAGATTTTCTAGTGTCTAAATCTGTTCTGCTGTGTCTAACAGATAGTGATGTGTACACTTCTGACTTTGTTGTACAGATAGTCCTTGTCTTACAACAGTTAATTTAGCGACCGTTTGAAGTTACAAAGGGACTGAAAAAAGTGATTTATGATTGTTTTTCACACGGCTGTTGTGGCATCCACCTGATCAAAATTCATTTGCTTGGCAACTGACTCATACTTACGACAGTTGCAGTGTCCCGGAATCATGTGATCATCTTTTGCAACCTTGTGACAAACAAAGTCAATGGGAAAGCCAGATTCACTCAACAACCGTGTTATCAACTTAACAACTGCAATGATTCACTTAACAACTGTAGCAAGAAAGGGCATAATGCAGAGCAAAATTCATCTAACAATGTTTTCACTTAGTAACAGAAATTTGGGGCTCAATGGTGTCTTGAGTCAGGGACTACCTGTAATTTTTTTTAATAATTAGAACACAGTGCCATCATTAGGCTCCCATAAATTCCTAAAACTAATTAAAAGCTCACATCTCTCATATTTTGTTCAGCTGACTCCTTGAATTTGAACCTCACGTGCTTAATTTGTTTACCATATAATTTTATCCAGTTACTACACTCTTTTTGCATTTGCACACTGTCTTCAACTGTTCTGGCACTTTGCTGAGAATCCCCCCAACAACAAATTATTTCATAAAATATCCTCTTTCCGGTGATATCTTGTTGCTAAAATGATCAATAACAGAGTGGTTAAGTCTGGCTAGAACAGGAGTCTTCAAATTTGGCTCTTTTATGACTTGTAGACTTCCTGGCTGAAGAATTCTGGGAGCTGAAGTCCACAAGTCATAAAAGAGCCAAGTTTGAAGACCCCTGGGCTAATCGCTGAGATAGTGAGTTACATAAAATGAGCTACCAGCTTGAAACTTTTGTTAGCACCTAATAAAGAGGTGCTTTTTGAGATTTCACTCACTTTCTTTAATCACTTCCTTGGCCTTCTTTAATCTTTTTTTTTTCAATGCATCGTTCTCTAAATTAGTTTTAAAGATACTTTCCAGAACAGATGGAGTTAACCCAACAATGGCAAAACCCTAGTTTTATGAAAAAGATTAAAACAGTCAAATGTTTCTAATAACATTTCTAAATGGAAAGCAGCATTAAGTATATTATACTTGGGCACAGCTAAAGTTGATTATTCGGTCTTTCTGTTTTTTTGGCAGTCTGTGCGGGATCATAAACCTAATGCTTAACCACCATTTAAGAGCTGCACCATTATCTTAGCTTCGAACATTCAAAGTATTGTGCGGAATAAATGTCATTTTCCCCAAGTATTTGGATAATGGCATGGTCAAGCGCAGGAAATCAGGAGTCCAGGCAATTCGAATGAATGTAGGTTTATTGTATGCCAGAGCTCTCTGTAAGAATCTGAATCATTAATGGTCAAAAAAAATTGGCAGTAGATAAGGGTCAACAGAATTCAAGGTGGACTTGTGGCTTTCTGGAGTATACTGAAGTCTTATCACCCAGACTCTACGTGGGTAGAGATAGACAATTATTTTGGAATTCTCCAGTTTCTTCCATCGTCTTCTTAGGATATCAAACTAAGAGCTGCTTTAACATTAACAAATGCCATTTATAGAGATTCCTTAGCTCTGACTATGTATGATGTTAAGACTTAATATCAGGCAGTGGCTTTTAGTTCACGTCTAAAATCTACCAGCTATTAGTCACCAGTTGTGTAAAACTCTTCTCCCCAACCAGTCTGTTGGTTTCCGGCAGACATATAGTTTGCTGATATTTCTCTTCAGGTTCATGAGTATATAATCTCCACTTTTATATACACATAGGAATCACAATTAAAATATAAAATGAGGTAGTGCTTGGCAGATGGAAATGCTAAGCTTTTTTGAATAATTGGAAGGGTTTTGTTTTGTTATTACAAAAGGAGATCTTTTGCTTACAATCAAAAGAAGCTATTCATGACTTTGAAAATGTGCTGTTTCTTTAAGTCATTCTACAGGTTTTATTTCAGCATAATTTCAATGCTTTGAAACCAAGACCATCATAAAATATAATTCTGTAGTCAGTTGCTAGATTTACCTCTAGCTGCAAGGCCATTTCCTTTAATAAGAACTATTCAGTAGCTTAATGTTACATTAAGAATCCCCTTCTTCAGTCAAAGTTTGTGAATTTATCTTGCTTTGTAATTCTAGTGTGGGATGATTATGTAGTTCAGCCTTCAAGTTCTGAATCTATTACAGGTTTTTTTTTTCCAACTGAGCATTGCAGAATCTGTGGACTATATCCTCTTGTTAGCTGATATTCAAATCTCAGCTTTAAAATAAATCATATTTTGTGAGTGGGACAGGCTTTTATATATGTTGGAGATGGATCAGACGTTTTCAGAAAAGTGACATCTTAGCTTCTCTTGGGCATGGAAATTGGAAGCTAAGCTTTCAGAATGGCATGTAGTATGTTGGGGTGGGTGACTGTTAGTCAAAGCAAACTCCCTGACTATCATATTGCAGGCACATTTTCAAAGCTTGCATGTTCGCCTCAAGAATATAACCAGGGTTTTTGTTCAGCTGGCTTCTTTGATATTGCCGTAATGCTTTTGTGTGTTTATCCCCTGACAATCCCACCAACTCTCCTCCTCCTCCTCCGAAGTGCCCTGTTTCAAGGGACTTAAAACCTCTGGCTGTCTTTGGGTACTGCAAAGGTATAAAAGTGGAAAGATCAGGTGTACAAATTGTAAATGGAGCAGTGGACTTGAACACAGCGCAAAGGACCCGGCTAAGCTGTAGTTTTCTTAGGGTAGCATTTAAGTGAAGTAAAAAAGGGTTGGCAGTAAAGAGGCTTTTATATAACAGGAAGTTGGATCCAATTCTAAATCGGTCATATCCAGCTGCAGATCACTGAAGCTGGGTTTGAGGTTGAATTCTTAGACACCTATCAAAAAGCATTCATTACCTAGACATATGCCCTATATAAGGCCGGCAGTCTTAATTTTTGGGTGGGGGGTGTCTTTGGCAGTATTTTAAAATTCATGCAACTGCCCCAAATGGAAGCAGGGGCTTCTAGTCATCAAGGAAAGGTAATTTGCTCCCAAAATTAAATGGGAGGCAGAGGGGAGGCATAGTCTCTTCTCTCAACCACCCCCCCCCCCAGCAATTGCCACTGTCTTAATACTATCCCCTCTATCTTACGGAAAGAAAATAGGCAATACTCTGGAAAACAAACAATAAGTGTACATCAGAGCAAAAACATGTATTACCGGGGAGTTGGGACTTCTAAATATATATTCATTCTTCATCTGATGTATCTCATCCTTGGCCTTGTTACTTTTTCCTCACCCCTCAACTTCAGTCCCCTGTCTCCAATTGTTTGCTTCACCACCTTGAGCTCTCGGTCAGAGGTCCCCAACCTTTGGGGCACCAGGGACCGGTTCCGTAGAGAGAGGTTTTTCCGCGGACCGGAGGGGGCGTGGTTTTGTATGCTATCTGCATCCCGCGGATGGGGTTTTGCTTGTTTGTGCGGACCAGTTGCTGGCCTGCCGTGGCCCGGTACCGCTCCATGGACCGGAGGTTGGTGACCCCTGTTCTAGGTGACTGGAGAGGGTTTTCTAGGCCCTTAAAGACACCTCCTCCCCCCCCCAGTGGTAACTGCATTCTCTCAAAAAAGAGCTCCCGCTAATTGCCATGCCATCGGAATTTCCCCCAGTTCTGATAGATCTTTGTGTGTTGTGGAATAAGTTAGATAGCATAGCTGAAATCAAGTATATTATTCATGAATGTTCCATGGGTATTGCTGGTGTGGCATTGCAGTACCCTCGTCGTATCACAGGGGTGGCGCTTTAAAAAATATGAAGAAATCCTATCTCTTTTTCATCTTTATGTTTGTGCATGACATATTTAATATTTATTTTAATATTTGTGCACGAGAAAAGGAAAGTAGGGATGCGGGCTATGTATGTGCCTGAGGGTTTTTAAGTGTTTATCCTTAACTATTTAGGATAAATTCTACGAGTGTTTAGGAATAATGGAACATAATTCAAACCTAAAAGCTGTTGCTTGCCTTTCTGGTTGTGTGCCACAGTGTCTTTTCTCTTTGTTGACAATCGTGAAAAATCAAAAGAGCACAATAGATCAACTGCTCTTTAAAATAAAACAAAAAGCAACATAAACTGAGCATCTTTTCCATGGAAGAAAACAATCTTAAATGTACCATATCCGTATATTCCTTTTAAAAGGAAAATTAGCCTCATGAAATGCTTATGCTTCTGAATCCTTATGCAGTTACATTGCACTGTGGTTTCTTCTAAGCTCCAAAACATTTTTGTTTTGCCTAACTTTGTGGCTATCTGAATGGCCAATCTTAAGATAAGTGGAAAATTATCTTAATTAAGATAACTGTCATAGCAGAGAGCAAATGTACTACAATTGTTTATGATTTTAAAACATTTTCAATGAGGCTTTGATACGTTTTTGAAATTAAATACTTGCTTTCCTTGCTGAAGTAATATGCCTGGGAATAGGATAATTTTCTAATAAAAAGCTTTATTATATTGAAAAGCCACAGCAGGCAATTTTCCCAACTAATATGGCAATTAGAGAGATATATGATTTTTAATGGTTAGTTTTCTACAATTAAAATAATGGTGGGTTTATGAAGGAGCAGTCCAGATCAAGGAAAGAAAATAAATACAATTATTAGTATGTGAAATGATATAAATATTTTGGTTCGATACTCTTAATTCCTGTTATCTCCCTAATAGACAATTTAACTTTTGAAATTAGGTTTTGGAGATGCCTATCACGAGCAGAAGAGTTTCAGATGCTTGTGTCCTGAATTGTCAATTTATTCTGTTGCCATCCTGTAAGAAGACTCCATGTTATGCTATGCTAAGTGTTTTTGTTATGCAAGCATGAAGAAACAAGTAAAAGTTGATGTCTTATTTTTTTTGGGGGGGGGGAGGGGGAAGAAATCCAGTATAGTATACTAGAACTCACTTTAAAATTTTGCAGATTGCTGGATATGAAGAAAACAACAATAAAAACACTAAAGTTTTTTTGTTTTATTTCTTATTTTGAGTGGGGATTTGTCTGGTTTTGCTTTTGTAGTTTACAAGATTAGAATTAATTTGTACAATGTCTTGGTAAAAGAAAACCTATAAACACCGAAATTAACAGCTTCAGATTTCTCCCCCCCCCCTTGTTAGTCTAGAATCTTTTGCTGAACTGCTAAATTCCACATAAAATCACAAATAGTCATACTGAAGGTGACCCATGGATGCATTCACACATTTTAAAATTTAAATGTAAAATTAAAAGAAACGGTGTAAGATTTTATTTTACTATCACCTGAATTTTAGCCTAAAATATACATCTAGATGTTTGCATTTTGGTTTAAATATATGCATACAGATATCAGTGGGATTTCCAGCATTTTGCACAAGTTGCCGAAGTTGTGAATTTAATCGTACAATGTACATTCTAGAAATACTAATCCAATCCATTATATCTTTGTATGAAATTTTTAATATTACTTTGTCCGAGGAAGTTGGAGGCAGACACATACCATTTCTCCTCCTCCTCCTTTCATCCTTATTAAACCTTAAGAAGTACTGTAAAAGACACTGATTTAGGAGAAAATGACTTAGCTTTGAGGTTAAGTAAGGAATCTGAGCCTTCCCAATTATGGACCAGTTGGCATAGCAATAACTACCTTGGTGCACATAGTTCCCTTATGTGTTTTGTGCAAGAGTTAACGTAAGCTTCTGTTGAAATGTTTCTGCAAAGCAGACATGCTTCATACTGAATAGAGCAATGATCAGCTAGGGAACTGATTTTATTTGCTACAAATCTAAGAAGGGAGATAATTCCAAGTAGAGAATAATTAATAAAAAACAGACAAACAAAAGGGCAATTAATTTCTCAGTAACTGTTTCCTTTTTGATAGTGCAAGCATAAAGGAAATTTAAGAGTGATAAGTGCTACTGTTACTCACATCTTAGTTCTGCAATTTAGGGCTGCTACTTTGTCTCCAATTAATTTAGCTTTGTTCAATTTTTTAAAAAATCTTGATTCTTACCCATCTGGATTTGGAAGAATTAAATGTTTATGTTCAAAAATATTTGTTCAACCTCTTGTCAATCGATCAAAATTTCTTTTTTCTGTTATTGTGCTGACCGTACACAGTAGTCTAATCAGCCTCTTGTTTTTAACAACACTTTTATTAATGTTCTGCAAACCCTATTATTACTGGTCTCATGAAAACACAAATAGTAAAAGAAACTAAAGCTATCTGGTTTCATGCTTGATCTAAAGATAAATAGCCATTTGTAGAAATTCTTGCAGATTTAGTGTACTGTATATTATGTTTGCCAATTACTTAAGGAATGGGACAGAGTTATATTTTTAAGTACATTCTGTGCATCTATTCTGACCTATCAGAAATCTTTTTGACCCCTTAAAAACAGAGACAACTCATTTCTCAAAATCTTAATATTGGCATTACAGTATTTAATTTTCTAGCCCTATGTATGTTTCTTCCTGTATATGAGCAAGTATTATTTTCCAATTACATTATTACATTTTCCCACAAACACGGTTGCCTGTGTCGTAAAACTACTTCCTTATGAGGAATACCGATAGCTTAGAGGTGCTGGTATTGGACAATACAATTTTTTAAATTGATTTTTTTAAAACAATATTTTTCTCACAAATCTTCCACTCTAAAATTAATGATTGATAAGGAATTTGTGGCAAAACTGACAAACCCTGACAAAGTCTCAGTCACATTTTAAATTAGTGGGACATTCTTTTAGAAAAAAGTAGGAAATGTAGAATTTTTAAGAATGATTTGTAGCATGACTTAATTTTCAATTATGTGAGGTCTTATAATATTGTGTAGATTTCTATGTAATTTCTTCAGATTTACTGAATATTCAGCTATGTTGGATAGATTAGCTTCCTTTCAGAATATAAACTAATAACTTCTCCCACTTATTTATTTTTTTAGGTGATATATGTTTAAGATTTTTTTGGGTATAGTCACATTTCATAACATTTATACATTTGTGCTGAATACTTTTACATATCCTTTCAGTTTTTTAATGTAATTTTCTACTAAGTTTGCTTCTTTTCCTCTTTGAAGTAATAGAGTATATTACAAAATGGATTTTTGAGCAGTTTATTATAGTTATTTTTTATCAGATTTTATCAGTTCTTTTTATCATCCATTAATAAAAGTTTATCACAATTATTTGTCTGTTTATAGATATATATTACAATACTGGTTGGGCATATCTTTTATTTTAAGATGAAGATATTTTCATATCTTAAGTCTTTAATGTCAAGAAAACATACAAATAGCAAATCACTTGATTTGTAAAATTAAAAATAATAAATGAATTCATTAGTTCCTTCACAATATCAAATAATTATTTCACATACTTGCTTATGCTGTTTGAAATGTACTAACCAATAGAATCCTGCAGCCCATTTATAATAGCCTGAATAAATACAAATAGTCTAAATCAGTCAGCAAGCCAGTTGTTTTTTTTTTAGTAATGAAGTGAAATACAAACATGCCAATGTTTATTATTCTTCTGATACATTGTTTTTTCTGATGATAATTAAGACTTAAAATTGCTACTTTCTCTTTCAGCAAATCTAATAATTTAAACTAATGAATATCATACATTTTGTAATTTTGATCCTTGTTAAATCTGTCAGCTAATTTTGCGCTGTATGTTGAAAACCCTGTAACTTTTCTCCTTTGTTAGAATTTCTAATATTCAGCCTCTTCCAATCTGTCTTTCATCTTTACCCTTATCACTGCTCATAACTCTAGGTTGTTGTTTTTTTTCTTAATGTAGACTAACTTTTAAAACTGCACCATTCAGTTTTAATTTTATTTTCTTCTCTAAAATTTATTTTTTTCTCATTTCTTATGTTTTACTAATATCACCGTGTGTACCATTATCTTATAGTTTAAGCTGCCTGAAAATTTCACCTGTCTCCTTTGGAACTCTACCTGCAAAATCTCATTTTTATATGATTATGTTTAGTGGGGTTTTACTTGGACCCCTATTACAAACATTAGCAATTAATAATTGACTAACAAATCAAACTGAAGTATAAATTTTCATTGCATTACAGCATTGACATTGAAATCAGTAACAAAATTTAAACTTTACCATCTAAACTTTACTTTCTATTCTACATTCAGATAGCATTTGTGTTATTTTTACAGTTATAACCCATTATAGTTCACATTTTATATATATTGTGAATTTCACATTTGAAGGGAATTCAAGAAAGATCACTATTGCCAAAATTGTAAATTACAAATGCCTCTTTTTAAAAATCCTCTGTTGCTGTATTCTTAATATCATATTACTTTGTAGCATTATGTAAGAATATATATATATATATATATGTACACACACACACACACACACACACACACACACACACACTGGAATTTTGGTGGTAGATAAATCACTTAATTGAATAAATAAAAACTTATGTGTGCCAGTAAATTTCTCACTAGTTGTGAAAACAGTCTTCACTGTTAGCTGTCTAATAAATTCTAATAAGTGCTTTTAAAATTCCTTTTTATAATAGCTGACAATTAATACGGATTACATTTCTGAACTCCGGTGTCCTGTTCTGGCATTCTTTGAAGGACGGTGCTAAGCAGCTGCAGTTTTAATGCTGCTGCTGCCGTAATTTCCAACTTTATACAGTTCTTCACCAGGGCCACGTATGAAAATGGATCTCTGCAGCTTACCGTGTTCCTCTTCTGTCCATTCCGCCCACAAAAAAGTTGAAAGCTAACGATCTGCCACGGGGACCTCCCACGTTTTATCTCTTTGAAATAAGATTGCCAGGCACCCTTTGCACAGGATGGCTATAAGTACATAAAATTGCTTTTGTCGAGGGAAGGCGGGGGGGACTTAATGTAGCTCGAATGGACTTTTCCATTGTACCCAAATAGGAGTAGATAAGCACTGACCATTCTTCTTTTTTAATTTGGGGATAAAGTTTACTAATGAAAGCATTCCTTAAACGTGCGCTTCAAAAATGTGTCTGGGAGCAAGCAGCGTCGGCTTCATAAGACTTTGACACCATTGTATTTCTGGATGGAAGGTGTCAGCTTTGGAAGCCTTTTAATTGTTTTACCTAATCTACTTTAATCCAACTCGGTTCTTTCCAGATTTAGCAGAAGCTCTCCGCATTACCTCTTCATCATTAGGCAGCGCTTAATTCATCGCTTTCTTTATTTTCTTTGCTGTGGCCAGATTACTAATAACATTTTACACTGACTATAAGAAAGTTCACTGGTGTGGTCTATAATCCTCCCGCTCGTCCATTCAGAAGCAACCAAGAATGAGTAAGTGCTCTAGACACCGAGGGGCAATGGATGTGGCAACTGGTGCTTAAGACGGGAAATGTCCATTATTAGCACATTCCCAGGAAATGCTGTTCAGATTATCAGGAGGAAATGTCAGGACATTTAATAATCACCCTTGAGGAATTTAGTGTTAAGGGTAGATGCCCTTCTTCACCACCCTCCCATTTTCTTCCAAGTGTTCATTGTGTCCTTTTGGATGCCGAAAACAAGCACCGAAGCTACATAAGGCAACACATGCTTCACTTCTAATGTTTGTTTGGGTGTGTTACTAAAGCTAGTGTACACTTGTTTCTCCACATTGCACATTTATAACAGTTATCTGGGATTGGAACATATACTACTGTCAGAAGGATGTGTTTATAATGGAGATTGACTTGGGAATTGTGTTTTGATGTCTTTTTATTTTGCCTTGCAGTTGGTGTGGATTTGTTTTTTGTGCAGCTATGGTGTATACAGCTCTGTTGTACAGCACCTAATTTTTTGAAGGATCTTTCAGGCTTACTCTCTGGTGTCCCACAAAAATGATTTCTTAGGTTGAAGCACTAGGATCCATCTCATTTGCGTTTACCAGTAATGGACTGTCTGATAGCTTAACTAAAAAGTAAAATGTTTCCTATTAGGACAAAAAAACGACCTGTTTTCCTTGTTCCCTTCTGGGAGGAGGGGGCTTTTGGTATCCATAGCAGAACATCCAGATTCAGCCATAGATTCATTCCATACAGCATTAACCTTGTGAACTCTCAAGCGTCCTCCTTCCGTTATATATTCAAGATGGGCAGTAGTTAATATTTATTTGTTACATACATGTAGGGTTGTGGGTCTATACCAGTGGTTCTCAACTTTTTTAATGCCGCGACCCCCAACCGGTCGTAAGTCGAGGACTACTCAACTGATGCAGCACCGTTTGCAGAATGGGACTTTTGGCGGGCTCAGCAGGGCAGAGATAGCCTGGACAATTCCTATTGGCTTTTGAAAGCCAATAGAATTAGACTCTGTTCAAGAGAGTCTATTCTATTGGCTTTCAAAAGCCAATAGAATAAAAGGGAGTAGCACAGCTAAGGAAAAGGGGAAAAAATGGCGGACTGCATTGTTTGGCGACCCCTGTGAAATGGTTGCCATTTCACAGGGGTCCTGACCCACAGGTTGAGAACCACTGGTCTATATATATGTTGTACATAGTATGTTTAGCTGTGTGTCATGTATGTGTTTCACTTTGAGAGCGGGCAATTAAATTTCATTTTTGATGTGTGCCGTTGTGCCCACAGTAAAAAAAAAATGACAATAAAGGTTATCTTATCTAAAAAAAAAAAAAAAACCCCTAACTGTTCTGTTTTACAGTTTGGCAGCTTCTTGTCTGTTTTTTTTTTCCAATTACTCTTTTTTTTTTTAATCCACAGCCTGGTAATGAGTTATTAATGCTTGTGTCTCTTTTTTTAGGGCAGCCTCGGAACTTGCAAGATCTCTGTCGAATTAAAATCCGCCAGTGTATAGGCCTTCAAAACCTCAGACTTCTTGACGAACTACCAATTGCCAAGGTCATGAAAGACTACTTAAAACACAAATTTGATGATATCTGACCATTTGCAAGATTTGGACAATAAGCAGGATTAGTTTGTATTCCAGATACCTTTCAAAGGCTGGTCACCTTGCACAACGTATATCCTATGCAATTTCTGATTTTTTTTTTTTTTTCCCCCTGAGAAGTCAGAAGGCAGGTATACAATTCCTTTTGGGTGGGGCAGGCGGGTGGGTGGAGGGGCCTGTTTTATACCAAATGCTAGAAGGTCTTAATTTGGGGGGGGGGTTGTTTTTTGTTTTGTTTTGAATTCTTGGTCCAAGTTTACAAGATTCAAGCTTTGTATACGACGTTACAAATAAGGGGTTGGGTTTTATTTTGCAGGGGGGGACACGTGGTTTTTTGTTTTTGTTTTAGCATCACTTTTAAGAATGAAGAAAGAACATTGCTTGCTCAGAGGAAGTCTTCCCCATCCCTGTATAGCATGTGTAATATTTGCGAAGTGCTGAATGAATTCTAAACCAAATAAGGATCAGGCTTAAGAGCACCATCTACGTGGTATTGCGATTGTATTTCTCTTATTGGTAGAGAACCCTAGGCAGATCCTGCTGCAAAGAACAGTTTCTGTAGCAACACTGATTGGTGGATTAAGCCCTCTAGCACTATTTCCACACACAGACACATACACACACACACACACACACACACACACAGAGAGAGAGAGAGAAGACCAATATGGCACCTATTTTACGCTTCATTAGTGTTGACAATTGATTGGATTCCACATGGACGTAATTTTCTGCCCACAGGGTTGTTTTTTGTTTTTTATTTTCAGAATCATGGCTCAGGCATGTAAGTAGAGTGTTGAAAACATTGCCACCTTCATTTTTTTTTTTTTAAAAAAAATTCAAGTTAGATCTTTTGCATAATTATTGTACTTCTTACTCTTCCTTTCATGCCAGTATTGAGTGGACTGCTGTTTTTAATTAGGTTTTACACTGCTCAGATACCGTTTAGGTCTCTGTGCATTACAAAAACATTAACAGAAAACAAATTTAATTTCCAAGATGACATATCCTGTTTCCATATAGTGCCTCAAGTGCAATATAATCTATCTGTCTTATTTTTATTTCCTTTATCACACATGTGACTTTCACACATTCCTATCCTGACCTCAATGTGATGTTTGTTACTATTGGAATTGCTGCTTTATAAGGGGTTTTCTTTTCTTTTTTCTTTCTTTTTGTTTGTTTGTTATCCCCACCTTCGTTTCAAAGACATCCAGTTTCAAATGCCGCAGCTCACATTTGAGCTGTCATTTTTGTTTTTTTCATACAACAGGCTAATTTATGGTTTTCTCAGATCACAATCCAAGCTAGCAGTTTGTTTTTAATTTTTTTTTTAAACAGGATCCATAATTTGTTTCTCTGACATACTTCCAGCTGCTTTGACGCTAAACAGAGCCTTAGGCTATTGCAAACCTCTCCTTAACTTATTCAGGACATGTGAAAATCATTCACAATTCAAAATACCTGCAAATTGTGAACTATACATGCACCGATCTCTGAACTATCAACCGGAAGCTCTGTAAAACTCAGTTGATAGTCAGCCTGTGAACTCTGTGCGTATATTTCACTTTTCGTAGGTAGGTTGAACCTCAAGTGGTTGACTATATATTCAGTACACAGCTAACATCACCGCTGTGCCCTTTCTGAAGACCATATTCTCTCTGCTAGGAAAGCAATTCCTTAATATGGCTACAGCCAATTTCTTGATAGCTTGAAACTAATCCTTGATTACAGCTGAGTTCTCAATATCGGCTCCCGCGGATGTCTTAGATCAGTGGTTCTCAACCTTTTTAATGCCGCGACTCCAGCGGTCGTAAGTCGAGGACTACTCAACTGGTGCAGCACCATTTGCAGAATGGGACTTTTGGCGGGCTCAGCAGGGCAGAGACAGCCTGGACAATTCCTATTGGCTTTTGAAAACCAATAGAATTAGACTCTATTCAAGAGAGTCTATTCTATTGGCTTTCAAAAGCCAATAGAATAAAAGGGAGTAGCACAGCTAAGGAAAAGGGGGGAAAAATGGCGGACTGCGTTGTTTGGCGACCCCCGTGAAATGGTCGTTCGACCCCAAACGGGGTCCCGACCCACAGGTTGAGAACCACTGTCTTAGATGCATCTCTTATTTTACGAGAATTGAGATCGTTACAGAAATGGGATTCTGAATGGTCCTCTATCAACATCTATTGATCTCGAAACGTGAAGTGTTTGGATTTTAGCTCAGATTTAGCTTGGATTGTGTTGCAGAAACCCTGCTGGTTTTCATGCTTGAGTGTTTCAAAGTTTTCAGGCATACACGTGTACCCCTCACCCCATGTATCAGTTTTACCATATAATCAATCCGTAGTTCATAGGAGCAGCACTGCATCCCTTCAGATAAAGATCTTTCTTCTTGCTTTTAGTGGGTTTTTAAGAAACAGTGATAAGCAAGGGAATTGTTGCCTCCAATTTAGCCTTGGCTTTATAAAAGCAAGCAAGAAGCTGATGGCTCAGTATATAAGGTAACAGGCTAATAGCACTTTCCCTCCCTTAAATACTTCACTGTTTGCTAGAAGTAAGTGCAGCGATTGCTTGAAATGGCCTATTAATTTATTTTTTCCTTTTAAGTTATACCATAGCCAAGTCAAGCGTGCATTTGATAATACTAGATGTAAATGCAGTGCTATAGGCAATAAGATACCCATCTTCACATCAGCAAATAGCATTGTTACGTTCCAGTCTTCTGAGAAATGTTTAACCCTCCCTCCAGTGGTCAATCTCTTACAGTTTTTAGGTACTTTCAATCCAGGTCCAATCCAGAGGAAGTAAGTTGTGAACTGGCACAACAGATTTGCAGGTCTGAATCAGTTCGCTTGATCTATTGCATTCTTGACATCCCAGTTATCTCTATGGATGCCGAGATCCATTATAAGATGACTTTTAATTCTGTCTTGCTGCTGTGACTTTCAGAAAATATATAAATGCCATGCTGATCACAAAAGAGCTATTTAATGGAATATATAACTCCTTTTTTTATTTATTTGTTTGAGCTTTATGTTTTGGTTTCTCCCCATGTTTTAATCCTTAAGTCGTTTTTTATGAAGTACCTATTGAGTTACCGGTCTAAAAGTCCTAGACACCCACTCTGCATGCCTTCCTGTCTGTGAAACTGTGTTGGAAAGTTTAAGGCAAAGAGGGAAGGTTGAACTTTGGGTCCCAGTTGTATAGAAAATTAAGCACTTGAGTTATTTAATAACTGGGTAGTCACCCTACCTCTTTAGTTTTAATGTTCAGGGAATTCCACAGCATATGTACTGTGCTAATTTGAGGCTAAGAAGACAGAATGTACCCTATACATGCATACCTCTGTAAAAACTCAACTGGATGAAGGGTTACGAAACAGTAGATGTTAACTTATTTGATCCAACTTACTAGACTGCCAATTTGAAGAAGTGTATAATAATTTATAAAAAAAAAATTATGAGAATTTTCTATTAAATGTTTGGGCTTAAAATAAGGAAAAAAAATGAGCATCTGTGCTGGGCCTGTTATCTCTTCTTGTATGTTTGTCAACTCTTAATGAACAGAGATTGCCAAGCACACCAAAGAAATGGACAAGAAATGGATCATTAGGAAACCACAAACCTCATTCTTTTGAAAACAGCTAGAGTTTTTTGTAAATATTTATGTTTATAGATGTACAGCAGAGTGTGTTTTTCTAGATTATTTAATTATCATATTTCTAATCTATTTACAATATTAGATACCATATTTGTTTGTTCCAAAGGCTTCTGTTTGGATTGCAATTTGTTCTCTTTCTCTCTTTCTCTCTCTCCCTTTGCTTAATTCATTACTCATGCAATGAAAAACTTTGTCCTTCTGAGGACAGCATGAAAATATAGTAGCCAAATATTTGTTAATATTCAATACTTTTATATAACACAAGGGAAAAGACCCCAATGTGGGAGTAACTTTAGTCCCTACAAATTGTGGCTTACAAATAAGAGGACACCAACAAAAACATACACTTCCCATAAAATTCCCAATTCCTTCCCCCATTAAGGCCTTATTATACTAATGCAAAACAGGCTTCCAACCCTATTTCAGATTCTAGTTAAGAGCTGAATCTTGGCTTATGATTAACCACACTTAGCAGTAGTATAGACGTAATGCTAAGCTTTGGTTATGGCTAAGAATAGAAGGGCAAGAAAGTGTGTAAGGAGATCAGATTCCTAATGTACTAATCTTGTTTATCAGGGAACCGGTGGTCTGCCTGAAGCTTTGAAAGTTCTCTTGAAGAAAATAGGTCATTTTTCTGCTCCAGCAAGCTTCTGTTCGTTTCAGTCCTGTAGGACTTGAGATGGAGGCTTCCTTAGTGGTGCCATCACGTGCTTGTCAGGTTGCTACAGTGAACCAAGAGAATTTGAGACCTCAGACTGGTCAAGTCACAACTGTCACTGTGGGAAGGATAACGTACAATTTTGTCTCCTGTTCTGTCTTCCATGCAGCTCTCTCCATGTTAGCAATTTCATAATATATTTTGCTTTTCCTTTTGTAATGTAAGGCTTTCCATTGGGTCATTTTGAATTAAAATAATTTCCCAATTCTTTTAAATTTGGTCATCTCTCTCTCTGACTTTCTCTCTCTCTCTGTCTCTCTCTCCCTCCCTCCCTTCCGCGCCCCCCCCAATTAATTCTTTAAGCAGGAATATTTTGTACTGTAAAGATGGAGAAGTGCCATCTCAGTGCCTGTCTTTTAGAAAATTATTAGTTGGATTTATGATTTAATTTTATTATTTATTGAACATGGATTCAGCAAGTATGATCATCTACTTCAGAGCTGATATTTCACTGCTATCAAACTTATGATGTTCTCAGATCTGGAAAGCACTTGTGTTCTGATAATTTGAGCAACTGACTACATAAATGGAATAAATTGATTTAAATTAGTGGTTTAAATTGCCAGTATGAAATGTGAGTTCGACTATTTGATTTAAATCCTGATCCTTCATTTACTAAAAGCTTTCCAATTAAAATAGTGTCCTGACATTACTGTAGTTATGAAAATACTTAAAACTGACGCCCCAAAGTGGACTTTCTTTCAAGATTATAGATTGTATGTGATGGTTGCATATTTTTAGGAAATATTATTAGACAAACACAACACAACTGTTTTTATTAAGCTTATTTTGTTCCCATAGCACAGTGATCATCGTTCAGTCCTAGAGATCGCCATTGTGGAAATCAAGATATTATGTGGTACAGAAGGTAAATATCCATGATATGTGAGAAATGAGTCAGTAGGAAACTTGTACTATTTAATTGTAGCAACAAAAATGTCCTTGTCAATTAAGGGGACTTGGCAACAACTATGATCACACAGTCAAATAAGGGGACTGGACAACAACTATATCAGATCCTGGCTGCCACTATCAAACCATGATGTAGGTTCACAAACAATGGCACTGTATGGTTGCTGCACATGGATTCCACAGATACTCTTGAGCTATGAGGGAATCGTGTTCAGATGGTGCCTGGGTCAAATAAGCTTTCCGTTTAAAACAGGCTATCAAAACAGGAGCTGTGGTGGTGCAGTGATTAGAATGCAGTATTGCAGGCTAACTCTGCCCACAGTCTGGAGTTTGATCCTGACGGAGGCCAGATGCTAACTCTGTAACCTGCTTAGAGAGGGCTGTAAAGCACTATGAAGCGGTATCCAAGTCTTAAGTGCCACCCATTGCTGTAAACATATTGGAATTCCTCACAGACACACACACAAAAAGGCATGCAAACCTCCATTTTTGATGTAGCAACTGCTCTCTAGATATATCGGAATAAAGTGTGGGAGAAGGTTGCTGATTCAGATCAGAGACATTTCTGTTTACTAGCCTTAAAGGGCTCCAAAAGATTTCATCCTGCTTTTCTTATTTCCAAGTCTCTTATCTGCGTGCTTTCTACTTGTCTGGGATTCTCTTCCTCACCACTTCAGCTGAAAAAAGCTTCAGAAAAGATGACTAATTTGAATAATTATTCCCTACTTTCAAGGTTACAGTCTAAAAGAAGAGAACACCTGTATCCTGGCAGTCAATATCTCAGCTGCTCAGTGGCTTTGCTCTCAGCTAAGCAGTTCTTCTATCTTTGCAGCTTCACGTCTTAGGCATTGTCAGGCGTGCCTGAAATACTCCCATGAGTTGGATGTTTTCTTCTATATCTCTTTCCCCCCAAGATGATGTTGGCTTTTTATATCACCAGAGCGGAATGCAGAAGTATTAGTATGATTATAACTAATAATACAATAAATTTTATATATATATATCTGAAATAGCCACGTGGCATGTTTTTGTTCCCATTCACAGGAGACTTTTGCAGTCTTCTGAAAAAGCAAAAAAGAAACACCCCAGGCACGTATTTAAAAAGCAAAAGCATAAAATAATGAACTAAGCAGTAACCCTTTTGTAAAAGGAATAATTCTGAACTGCATAATACAAAAATAGCAGGAAGCAAAATCAGCTTTTGACCTGTTTCTGAAGTGATTGGCATGTTTTGTGGCACCATTTGATACTTTAAGTGAAAGATTACTTTGTGTAAAGTATATTGTATTTCAAAGTGTTTTTGTTACTTTTAGTTGCCCTTTTAAGATCTGTGAAGTATCTTCCCATATATTATAGAAAAGGTTGAAGGACAATGAGGCTGAACTTCTTTTAGTCAAGACACTGATATTCTATCCAGGGGTGAGAAATTACAGACCAGATTAAAAAAAAATAATAAGGATTTCTTTGTTAATATTTTAGATTTTCCTAGCATGAAAAATATGTAACAGATACTTGAAGCTATCATCCAATTAATAAGCAAACTTTTTTTATTTTCTTTAAAGAACGAGCCAAAGCTATTTCACAAAACCAACCTTTTTTGGTTCTCTTGGCAAAATATTTACACAATTCCTACTGGTTTACTAAGACCACACCATGAATTATGCTCTAGTTTCTATATAGTATTTCCTGTGTTCATTTCTCAGCCGAATGCGTATTGTTGTTTACAGAAATGGTAGACCTGCAAGCTGTTAATGAACATTTTATCCAAGTGGTAACACATTTCCTCTATAAATATATTTGGCTTCCATTGTATAGAAATTGGTTTGTTTTCTGATAATGAGTTTTCTAATGAGGCATGAGTACTTTTCTGCTTTTTGGTGTAATTAAACTGTTGGGGGGGATTTATTTTACGTTTGCAATTACAGAAACGTGGTTCAGCTGCTGAGGAGCTTATAGTTTTTAAAACAAAGATGATCAGCCAGCATCAGAAGACTTGAATTTGATATCAAGCATCCTATAACAAATATTCCAATATTTTAAGGTTGAAATTTTCTTGAGTTTGTTTGCAATAGCCGAGTCTGAATGTACAGTATATACTCTTATAGTATTAATCATTTTCAGAAGACTCGTGTTGAATTCAACTCTTGGTCAGGAATTTGGGGGTCACTCGTGAAGTTTTCTTGACAATGGTGGAGAACTGGCTTTTGGTTCCATTTGGGGAATTATTTCCCCCCCAAACTTCTCTACCTAGTTCTGAGCCTTCCTGGTGATCTCGTGTAGAAATACTATAACAATAGAAATATCATAGAAATACAAGTCTGCACTAACAGGACTTAGCTTTTCCAAGATCAATCAAGGTTGTTTAGGTGCTGTACTAGAGAAACTTTTTAAAGTATCATATATTTCTTACTGTTTTGATGGTATTCCCTCCCCCCACACATACCCACATTGCATTATCTTATGCATTTCTGTCACACATGAGTGTCCCTTACCGGATTTGACTTGTTTTCTAAAGAAAGTGTGTTATTATTACCTCTTATCACAAAATAATTGCGTCCATTTTTTGCTCATCCAAGATACCCCTTTTCTGTTTTTACAATATTTCCCAGGATATGCTGGTAGAACAGGGTCATATGACTGATTTTTACAAAAGACCTAATCATATTGATAGCTTTGTTATCAGTTAACTAGTACTTAGGGTTTTAACCCTGTAAGGGGCACACTCTCTGAATTCACATTTTCCATGCATGATTTGATATACCCCTTAGCCACATAATGTTTAGATGCACAAAGTATTTCTGCCTGTGTTTTGCAGAAGCTCCTTGTCAGAGCACATTAGGATTGTGACTTTTGAAATTCCCTCTATATTTCAACCTGCTTCCGTCCTTTTAAATCTTGGAGATTTTAGATAAAGCCCAAAACATTACGTACATGAAATGAATGAGATTAGTTTGGTTTCTTCTGCAATTGGTTCAATATCTTCCCCCCAACCACCATTTTGCGTAGCTTGACTGAGCCACTGATGAGGCAAACCAGGAATCCACAGGGACTCCTCTGCTGTGCTGAACAGATAATGGCTGAGGTTTCCCTCATGCCATTTTCCCAATCTTTGTGGGATGAGGCACTGTGGCTATGTTGTCACTCTTCGCCGACTGAAAATGAGTACAATGGCATGAGAAGTGGTCCATGTAATTTAATTCTCCTGCCTTATTTTCTATGAAGCAGTTTCCTCATTCTCAACATGCCTCCCCTTTTCTAGGCTGGGTGGTTGAGTTCTCAGCAGATGACAAGTTTCTGGAAGAAAATAAGTAACCAGTCAGCATTTTAATTAAATGTGATGACCCATACTTTGGGATAATGATCTGCCTGAGAAGTTACCGTCTCCAAGGGTGAATGAACCGGGAACACTGTTGGATGGCTGCTGCAAGCAGACCCATACCTCAGTGGTGAGCTTGGGGAGTCCTCATTTCCTTTTGGGGTTCTCATTTCCTCCGGGGCAGAAAAGGTTTTTTTGGGGGGTCAACCTTTTTTTTAGCAGGAGGTATGAAGGAGCAAACGAGGCTTGCAAAACTCAAGGCCCCCATTTTGCTCCTGAGCGCGCTCTTCCAATGGCTTTTTGGAGAATGACATGCCACAGTGATCCTGGCGTGGTCCTCAAGGCTGATCAAAGTTGTGTTAATTGCGTGAAGCAGCTTCATTCCTATGGATGGAGAGGTGGATACTGCTCTCTTTCAATCCTATGAGAAAGAGAGAAAAAGAAAGAGGAAAAAGGAACAAAAAAGAAAGAGGAAGAAAAGGAAGGAAGGAAAAAGAAGGGAAGAAAGAAGGAAAGGGAGGGAGGAAAGAAATGAGAAAGAAAAGAAAGAAAGAAAAATTCACCCAAAATTGTCATCCACTGATTGCATATGATAGAAGCACTGAGCTTGCACTCACAAAATGTGCTAAGCCACAATCAGAAAAGGTCAGACTGATTTCATGGAAATGCACGAATCCAATCTGTAAACATAAGTAGAACCAGGATGAATCTTAACAAAAGGAAGGAAGGCTGTGACCATTTGACATATAGCATTATTTGTGGCCCAGATGTTTGGCAACTCTAGTCTTTATTTTTTAAGCTAGACTTGGGTAAAACAGGACAGCCTTTTGTAAAGAAAGTCCCTGGTCCTGACAATTGAGTTTCGGTACCCCTAGACAGCGAGCGTAAGTTGAGAGCTATCATTTAGACATGACTAACGCGTGCCCAATTACGAAGTCCCATAGATGGCTCTTGAATACACAGTGCTTTCTTACAAAGCAGTACATCTCTTTTGTTGATAGACTTAATTTGTCCTCCCCCTGCCCACCCCCACCCCCCAATGCACTGACAGCCTGCTCATTTTAAGCGATGTCCGGTCTCAATGCCTTGCCTGTTCTTGCCCTTTTAATTTTGGGTATTACACATCCTTTCTGTTTAGTCTGCAAAATTCTAGGGGCAACCTTTGCGGGGGAAGAATGATAAAGAAGGGTTTGTGATTGGCCTAAATGGCATCTGGGTTTTACTGTCTTCCCGGATGATGTGATGCTGTGTCTTTCGGAGGGCTTGTGACAACTGCAAGAAAAGGCAGTGACGAGAACCACAAGGATTTCTGGGTGTCATCTCAAAAAAGACGGGAAAGATGCATTTTAGAAACCTCCCAACATGTTAGACTTACCATTTCTTGGCAATGTTGGTAAGCAAAATGCAAGCAAGGCGTTTTGCTAAAATGACCACCACCTTAATTTTTCCTTTCCCCTCCTTTTTTTTTTTTAAAAAAAAATTTCTGTAGTGACATACAGGTAGTCCTCAACTTAAGACCACAACTGAGCCCAAAATTTATATTGCTAAGTGAGACAGCACAGTGATGAGAATGCAGCATTGCATTCTCACTGGCTAGAGCTTGACTAGGTTTCTATCCTTCCAAGGTCGGTGGACGGACGGACGGATGGACAGACAGACGATAGATAGGGAATATATCTCAGGACTAAAAATATTTCTAAATTTTCTCCCTCATAGGGAGGCCTTAATTTCATTGTGAGTTACACAACAACAATAAAGATATTCTATTCTATTCTATTCTACATTCCATATTCTATTCTATTCTATTCCATTCATGATTTTTCAAATTCGCCTCCCAAATCCTTCTTGCTCTGTTTCTTCCTACTATTGGACTATAATCTGGGAAGAAATATCCAGTGTTGCCACTATTGGACTGTTCCTACCACTCAACCCTCACAAGAACTTTTCGACTATATCATTTGGATAAAGTAGAAGTTAAATTGTAAGTGAGCCTCTTTCCTTGCTGTTCCTGGACAGTTGTTTCTTCTTGAACTGTGAGAAGGACTCCTGGAAGAAAGAGTTCCTCAGGTGCTGCATCATTTGGAACTTGATATTTACATTATGATAACAGCAATAATGGAAATGTATTCGTTCTCCAGCAAGCTGTCGGGGAAAGCAGTTTCTATGGAACTTCCCCACAGCAAAACCAGAAAGCGTCGCCAGGGAACAGTATGAATAAATGAGCATCTGTATGTCAAGGTTCTTCTGCATTCACGTTCTTCTCCCAAAACTAATTTCCTGTGTCTCCATCGCTGTGTTAAAAAAACTTGGCCCAAGGCAAACAGAAAAATAGACAATAACAGAGGGTAAACCCCAAAGACAAGAGGAAACCAGCCATGTCATCTACTTCCTGGAACATTTCAGTGATTCCGATAAAGGGGAATTCAGTGATTCAGCCAACACTCTCCTGCTCTTTTATTAACCATCAGGAACGGGTTCTGTGGAAGTTTTGTGTCCTGGGAAAGGACACATTGCACCACTTCGATTGCAATTTGAAATTCTGAGTCAGGAAGAATGAGTATGAATTTGGGACTTGGGGTTTCCCTTTTAAAGTAGATATGGAGATATTTCAGACACCAGGATGTGTGAGAGGAAATTGACACAGGGAGAAAGTGTAAAGTTATGAAAACAAAAGTGTTATGGTCAGCTATCACTGCATCCTGGGAGGAGAGTTTACATCGACTTAACTCACTTAAACTCGCCAATTCCTTCTTTGTGCTAGAAAGTGGAGCTAGTCCCCAGTTGCAGCTGCATCCAAGGTAATGCCAAAAGCATTGCTTAAAAAATTGATCCAGGAGCCCTTCCATTTCTGGTCCTCTGGCCCTCTTCCATTTCGACTGTTGCAACAGATCTCTCTTTTCATTGTCTAGCCCAAGCATTGGTGCCAACATTTTTCAACTCTTCTGTGATTATGACTCTTCTCCCCCTTATGTCCCTTCACTGGCTTCCACAAAAGCATCTTTACTATATCTGGAATGGAGAGGGTCCTGAATTAGGGAGGGTTTTGAAAAGGAATTTCAATCTTCTGCTCATCAATCTTCTGTTTGAATTGCATTGGTTTCAGCTATTCCTGGCCAAATGGGGAGAGGGGATAGTAAAAATGTAGGTGATTCCTCCTCCTCCTCCCTCCTGAATTTTCTAGAGAAAATTGGAGTTAACTTGATCAATCCTTTTCACATGACATACCGTAGTTGTCCAAGGAAGGATGCTTTGTTTGTTCTCACAAAACTAAAACTTGGTAGGAGGAAACAGTTACAGTAAAACGTTGCTTCCCTGGATCTCCATACAGCAAACTTCAAATGCAATGGTCACTCCCATTGTTTCCAAAGCAGACCGGACAATGGATGTCATTTAGGTCATTAGCATCGATTATGTAAAATCAGTTTGAATGGTCTTTCACTTGACCAATCATCCTTTTTACCCAAATAGCCCCTAAAATTGAGATGTTATTTTAACTTCCCAAAAAAGTAATCCCAAATAAGATTTTATTTCTTGCAATACAAAACCTACGGCAAGCTTAGGCCATCTTCAAAGGCATGAGCAATAATTTGTGGCCGATCACATGGTAAAGAAAGTGCTCCTAAGAGCGCAATGCTCTTCCAAAATGATGCAAGTATCTTGTGCATTTCACAATGGCATTGCAACATCGGCTGGATTTCCCCCCAAATCTCAAGAACCAGGACCAAGACTGTTCCAGGACAGCAGCTGGAGGAGTGAACAACTGTTCTGCAATAAGATAAACTCCACCTTCAGCCATCCTCACTTCGATGGGAAATCTTCAGCCACTGCTTCAAAGCTTCAGCAATGGAAAAATAGCAATAGCACTTAGAATTATATATTGTTTCATAGTGCTTGACAGCCCTCTCTAAGCGGTTTACAGAGTCAGTCTATTGCCCCCAACAACCAGGATCCTCATTTTGCTGACCTCAGAAGGATGGAAGGCTGAGTCAACCTCAAGCCACTTAGGATTGAACTCCTGGCTGCAGGCAGAGTTAGCCTACAATACTACATTCTAACCACTGCACCACCACGGCTTCTTTTGAGTTCCCTTTGCAAACAAACCAGGATAGAGAGATTTTTCAAGGATAACAATGATCAGATGAGGAAATGCCAAGCCACAGTAGAAACATATCAATATTCTATTCTGTTTCAAAAGCCGCCTCTAACTTGTGTACCCAACCAAATGGGTGGACTTCCAACTTCTACAGTCAGCCTAGCTGCTCATGAGAACTCAAAAAGCTGGACCCTGCACATGTCAAGATTGCTCAGGTTAGGAGCATCTGATATTATTTATTTCTAAACTGGCAGTATGGTGATCTTGAACACCCCTCCCCTCATCAGCTACTAACTACTAAGTTAGTCAATTCTCTTGGAGAAGCCTGAGTCTTTCCGTTTGAATATTAGTGGCAAGACTTTTATAAAATCACTAGATCCTTTGTATTGGCCAGAAAGCATAGCTTGAGTAGCAATACCAATAAATTTAGGCTTAGATAGATACCGCCTCATAGACAAAAGCTAGAAATGGCACAAAGAGCCATGGAAAGATGCATCCTTGGCATCACAAGACCAGATAGACTCACACATGGATTAGAGAACAAATATACACAACAAGTATACACAATCATTAAAAGTAAAAGAATTTTAGAGAGAAAGGAACATGATACGTACTATGTAACATTGAATATACACTAGTCAGAAGAAGACTATTGGGTGATTAACATACTGATTACAATAATATAGAAATTAACTCTTACTTATTGTTTTTTAAATACATGAAGCCAAACAATGTGCTGTTTGCTAAATATTAAGAATGTTATTTTAAAAAACCCCAACCCTAACCTTAACCCTAACCCTATAAAAAATAATAAAATATATACAAGAGAGAGAGAGAGAGAGAGAGAGAGAGAGAGAATTGAAATGGAAATGGAGAGAATTGAAATGGAAATGGGCTGGTCACATAGCAAGAAGAACCGAGGGCAGCTGGACCAAGGCAGTCATAGAATGGATCCCACTTGATCAAAAGCATCCATGAAAGAGACCTGAAACAAGATGGATCAATGACATCAGCAAGTATGGGGGGCCCAATTGGCAAAAGAAAGCTCAGGACCATAAGAGTTGGAAACATGAGGAAGAGGCCTTCATGCTGCAGTGGAGAGACAATGGCTAGAATGATGACGATGATGATGGTAACCACCTCATAGTGCCGTACAGCACTCTCTGGGTGGTTTATAATATAGAAGCATTACTTGAATATTTCCCCCAACATCTGGATCCTCATTTTACTGACTTCGGAAGGATGGAAGTCTGAGTCAATGGTGAGCCCTGTCAGGATCAAACTCCAGGCTGCAGACAGAGTTTGCCTTCAATACTACAGAATACAGAATAACAGTGTTGGAAGGGACCTTGGAGGTCTTCTAGTCCATCCCCCTGCCCAAGCAGGAGACTCTAAACCTTTCCAGACAAATGGCTGTCCACCATTTGAATGACTGGTTTAGGATAAATCAGCTTTATATGTTGGAAAATATTTTATCTTGTTTTGTTTTTCATCGTTTTTAATTTCAAAAGTTATATGGCACGCTGGACATAGATTGGGGCCTAGTGGGTGTTTGGGCACACGTGAGTGTGCATTTACACATTTTGGTAATCTTTGACAGTAAGCAAAACCTTAGTCCCTGGTGGGTAACTGCTGATAAATGTTTTATGGACTGAGTTTTGCCTGGTTGGACTGCCTGTTTGTCGTCGTCTCTTCCAAGTTTTTTGTTTATAAGTCTTTGTTTAAACAAATGAATCTATGCAAAAGGAACTCATTCTGCAGCTTCTTTAGTGCCTTGATTTCATTTAGACTGACAAATTCCAGAGAGCCAGCTGTGTTGGAACATTTTGCCTCTGACAAAGTTTGCCTCTAAACTGCAGCACAACATTACAGTTGATGGACACAGCCTTGTGTAGCAACGGGGTAGTTGAGATCTAGGTGGTGGTAGCTGCCTTTTCAACTATTCCTGAACTCTTTCTGAAGATAGAAGCATAAATATTATTATTTATTACTTAGCATATGATGAGAACATGACAAAAGAGAAATAAACATATACACACAATCCACATAATTATATACAAAACCTCTATGGGGTATGGCAGCGGCCTCATAACTGGATGTCCAGTTTAGCTGTCCAGGCAACCATCTCTGGTGTTGCTTCATTCCAATCTTCTAGGGAACCAGAGAACACACGTCCTGGGCAATCTTGCACAAGAGGTTTAATAGTTTGCATATCCGCACCACAATCACAACAAGGGGAATCTTTCCATCCCCATGGTACACGGCAGAGGCACTTCTTCCCGTACCACACCTAATTCTGTTCAATTTTGACCAGACAGAATGAGTCAGGTTAAAACCAGGTGGTTTGGTATAGAGGGATCACTAATGGTCAGATCACAAAAAAGTACCTTGGACCATTCCTCTCTCCAGGTATTCTCATGGATAAACAGGGTAGATGTTAAGAGAATAGCTGGTTTCCGTGCTGACTTACAGGATTTCAATTTTGTGATGGACTGTGCATTGCCCAGGAAGCATAAATAGAAGCAACAATTATCGAGCATTCGACAACTAGCCCCTCAGAGTTTAATTGATGCAGAACCTAACTTTCTGAGAATGTAGAGAATATCTGAAGTCCACAAGTCATAAAAGGGCCAAGTTTGAAGATCCCCTGATATAGACCAACACACTAACTTTATGAGCTATTGCTGTAAGTTTTCAATGACTGTTATAAGAGACCCCCCCATTACAGCAACATTCAGAGACAAATAAAATGTTATTCACATAATGTATAAAATTAAAACACCCTCATGTAAAACAGGGAAATGATGTCTTGCGATCATTTCTGTGAAAAGGACCTGTAATAAATGCCTTATTATTTATTAATATACCAGTCTATTAACTACATAAAAATTAGTAGAAAGTTAGTAGTGTGATGTGGCTGCACAAAGAGAGAGAGAGAGAGAGGGAGGGAGGGAGGGAGGGAGAGAGAAGACAAATGTCATTTTAGGCAACATCAGTGAATATTTCCAAAGTGCAAACTAATTGTTCTATTTTATTCTACATCATTATACACACGGGTGCCCTTTTTTAGTTCAGTTCTGGGCACCATATATCAAGGAAGTTTCAAGATAATATGAAAGAGATGTAGAGGAGGACAGCGATAATGATCAGGGAACTTGGGGAAAAAATTATATGAAGAGAGAAATTCTGGGAAATATTTGGAGAGAAAAAGTGAGAAGCAAAAGCTGATGGGATATGATCATAAACATGAAGTATATTACAGAATGTCATACAAAAGAAAGCCAGGATTCTTTTATCTAGCATCCAAGAATTTGATACTTAGAGTTACAGGAAAGTAGATACTAGTTAACTCCTACAAAAAAATTCCTAACAATAATAGCAAATAGATGTTTGAGCCAAACACCCGGAAAGTTTATGAAGTTTCCCTTCATGAAATACAAGTCCCTGTATTTTTCCTAGCAAGATTTTCAGAAAAGGTTTGCTATTGCTTCTTCTTAGGGGTTGAGAGAGAGTGACTGGCTCAAAGTCACTTCATGACCAAAGTGATATTAAAACTCATGATTTCCTGGTTTCTAGTCTTGTGCCTTTACCATTATTAGCTAGCAGTCATTGATGAAGGATGCTTTAATTTGGATTCCTGTGGGGAAACAGAAGTTGGATGGGTCCTACATGACCCCTCTACTTTACCTCTGTGGTTCCTGAATTGTATGATATTTGCATGACTCTTACTTCTGAAGGAATCCAAGTAGTATCCAACCAATGCAATGCAACTTTGCTTATTAAAATAAGAAATTAAATTAATTAAGGCAACCTACAGTAAAACAATCTGTCCTGAAACAAAACCATAACAGAAACAATAAATTACAACAACATTAATTTTAAAAGCAATCTAACAGCCAGTCTGTTCCTGTAAAGTTATTAGCCTGCAAGTGTCCCTGAAGACATTTTGGTGAAGTTCTCATGTGTAGCATGTAATTTTGGTTTTATTTTAGGATGATCTAAAAGGAAGGTTTCTGTCAGTGCTTTTCATTGCACAATCTTCTTTTCTTCCATCTACAGCAGGGGTGGGGAACGATGGGCCTTTTTAAGAGCAAGAAGTTTCTATGTCTTATTTTGATTACATTTTGCCAGGTGCAAATGATCAGGGCTATACACGAAGTTGTAGGTCAGAAGATTTAATGCTCGAGTCTATACACAAGAATCTAGTCGACTAATGTTCAGTGCTAAATTGCCACTAGATAAGGGTCAATGAAATTCAAAAAGGGCTGGACTTAGACCTTTTATGGAAACGTAATGACTCTAAGCTGATGATGCACCTAACTCCGCCCACCAGTTCTCTGTGCTCTTCTCCTACACATTTTACTGTTCTCCCCAAACTCCTGGACTTTTTAAACTTTCAGACTTCAACTCCCAGAATTCTTAAGCCAGCTATTGTGGAAGTCCACAAGTCATAAAAGGGCCATCGTTCCCCACCCCTGATCTACAGTCTCCCTACTTTCCTGTGCTTCCAATAAAGTCTCAAGTGCAGGAACTGCAAGGGAATTTCTCCACGGTTGTTTGCCCCAAATAAGAATTCCAAGGGTGATCACCTCTCCCCTTATCTTGCAAAAATTAAGCAAGCTCAGAATTATCACTAATGCAGACTTGCAAGCATCTGGTGAATACAAGAGAAAAACAGAAGCATCTTTTGTTGTGGGAGAAACTTCACCAGACACTGGAGGATTTATTTCAGCACAACATTCATACACATTCTCTAAAAGATTGATTTTTGAAAGTTTAAAGCAAGTGGCAGCTTTCCCTGAACAGCCAGCTGTGTTTGTCTCTTGACAAAGTACACAAAAGGCTGTGGACTGCTGTTTGAAAGCTAATTTACTTCAGTCATCATTTAAGAAAAGAACCCAAAGTTTTTTTGACCAACGCTAATGAAGAGGGGTTGTGGTTTTGTCTTGCAAAAAATGTGTCATGTGTGGCAAATAGAAGAGTTACTAGGGAGCCAACTGAGAGGCTTCCTATTGTTCCCGAGAAAGGTTTGTGGTAGCAAAATGTGGGAGATGGCCTTCCTGACCATCTGTGCCCTGGATTTGGTCTTCGTCATTCTTCCTCAAAGGGCCTGACCAACTTTTCCCAAACCAGCTCTCCTTTGAAGCTCGGTTCTGGGTAGTGTTCTGTTTTTTGTTTGATGGAGGCTAAAATCCATTCCAAACTGTAAGCCTGGTTTTATTTCATCTGTTTACCACAGTCTTCCCCAAACTGGATGTGTTGGGATGCACCTTCCAGGGTTCCCAGCCAGCAAGGCCTTGATAAAAGCCATGTAACTTGGAATTCTCTAAGTTGTAAATCTCAGCGTCCTGAGGATGTGCCAGGCTGGGACAAGCTGGTCTACAACATCAGGCTGAGACAAGCTGGTCTATAACAAGCCACATGTGAGTTGATCATGTCCATATTTCCTTTCCATTACACGATCATAAGCACAAACAGAAAGCTGGCATCTTTTCACAGGACAGGATATAGTTCAGGAGATGAGACAAGATGAGGCGAGGCAAGGCAAAGCAAGGCAAGGCAAGATAATCTTTATTGTCATTTTTTTACTATGGGCACACTGGCCCACATTAAAAATGAAATTCTGTTGTTTGCTCTCAAAAGAAAGTATATATCTACCCATATGTATATAGTACACAAATGATCATGCTACATATGCTATATACGTATAGCTACACCCATACATATTAATCACTGTCCATTTTGAATACATAGGGAGAAGAGGAAACTTGAGAGTTCACAAGGTTAATGCTGTATGGAATGAAACTATGATTGAATCTGGATGTTCTGCTTCGGATACCACGAAGTCCCCTTCTCCCGGAAGGGAACAAGGAAAACAGGTTGTAAAGAGGATGTGTAATGTCCCAGACAATCCCGCGTACCTTGCTCAGTTCACTTGTCACTTGTGTGTGAGGTGGATATGTGTTTTCTATTTGGATAAGATATTGGAAATTGCAACTCTTGAATCAGAAACCTTCTTCTGAATAGTACGGAGTAGACATTAACACAAGAGAGCTCAACCTTGAGCAATCCTCTGAGTAGCAAAGAAAGACTAGCTCAAGGTCCTGGAGAAACAGTTGAGACTTTATTTCTAGTTGTTCTTTTTCTTTTTTTAAGAAAAGCAAAAGTGAATTTGAAGCATATGAAACACGATCTACGAGGCAAAGCTTTACATACCTGAAGGACAGAATCATTTGTCTTCACAACCGCCACTCCTGATGGTAACCTGACAGACTGAATCCTGGTGACACAAGCTTGGGGGGGGGCACACAATTCTTGAAATAATTAACCCCCACCCCCCAGATCTTCTCACACATGACTTCCCTTGGAGAATGTACCCATCTTAGTTTTCACTTTTTTTCTTTTTTTTGTTCTTCTTCTGTATTTTGGATCCTTTAGCCTTGCTTGAGAGTGTTGGAAGATTTTTCAAGGAGTGCCCACACAGTTTTGCTTGTGTAACTAAGGGACTAAAGCCATTTGTAAAGCTATTTTTTTTCCAGATCACCACTAAAGGGCTAAGAAAAGTTAATGGAACTTTTTATCAATTTCTGCTCCAGACTTTAACCTACTCCCGTCCTCCAAGATTTCTGTTCAATGTAAAATGGTGGTTTCTAATGTAAGAGTATACTCCCTACTGATAAATGGCTCCATGTTCATAAGTTTTCTGCCCCACTTCCTTGATCCTTAATGTAGCAGAAACCACCACACAATTATGGAGTGAGTTTCTTTGCCCTAATCAGGTCCCTCCATTGACCCAGATTTCACAGTGATTGGATTCACTCCGTGAATGGCTTAGCCATGAACTAGCTACAACATCCAGATTCCCACAATGCAATCTAAGTATATTATGGTATGTGTGTAGCCACCTTGATGAGGAGTCATTAGCAGTGAAACTAAGTCCATTGATTACATTGCCTGTGACGGCTCCTCCCAAAGTGACGATTTCAAATTCAGTTCAAAAACAAACTCATGAAAATCAAACCCCTATAAAATCTATTCTTGCCAAATAATCTGATCACTGTATTATAAACATCAGAGTAGCTAAAGAACCATTTCAGCTTCATGGACCATTTTGGTGGTCACCTTCATTAGCACAGATTCCCCCCCTCCCCTTCACTTTATTTTGTGAAAAAAGCATAGATTTTTTTTAAACAATGACAACAATCAAACTTCCATTGATAGTTGAGACAAGTTTCCTTTCTGCAAGAGGAATAAGACAACAAGTTTGTCATCTGCAATGAAGCAGGGGGAAAATGCCCCTATAATCTCTTTTGGTTTTGATGATTTGAACAAAACCTGGATGATAGGGGGAAAAAAGAGTGTGTTTTGTAAACATAGAATACAAGACCTTTTTGTAATTGCACTTATATTTGCTGCAATCAGAAGCTATTTATTTCTATTTTATTTTTCTTTCTTTCTTTCTTTCTTTCTTTCTTCCTCTTTATTATCTTTATTCTTTATTATTTGAGTTATGAGATAACTTCATAGATTATAGCTTCTTAGATTTGCTTGACTGAAGCGCCCGAAAAGCATTTATAATCTGCAAACTTTTAATTGGGGCGCAAAGAACCAAGACTTGGAGGATTTCTATTTTATTTTTCTTTCTTTCTTTTTTCTTTCTTCCTCTTTATTATCTTTATAATATATATATATTATTTGAATTATGAGGTAACTTCATAGATTATAGCTTTTAATTGGGGCGCAAAGAACCAAGACTTGGAGGATTTCCGGGTGCATCTTCATATCATCCTTACTTTCAACAGGTTTTCTCTGGGCTTTCAGTCTTGCCTCCATTTTGGCAAGTTTTGCCATAAAGGACCGAGTCTTACTGAGCCTCCAACGCTTGGGCCTGAAGAGGTAGGAAGAGGAGAAAATGGTCCATAAAATTTCCATTACTCCCCAAAACAGAAACATCTGCTGAAGAGTGTAAATTGACACTTAGAAATGGTGTTTACCAGCTAAGCATTGGCGTCAGATCTCTTTAGGACCTGGACAGAGAGAGTTGGCTCCATGCCCCATGGATTTACCGGTTCAGTGGTTCCTTCCGTATTGCTGCCCCAGGGTTTTCTCAGTACAGCCAAAGTTTGCTCCACGATGGCCTTGGGTTTTTCACATACCAGGGAGATGTTTTCCACATCTGGCTGAGAAAAATCCTGCAAGGCTGTGGCTGACATGAAGAGCTGGTTCTAATAATGAACGTTATGCAAAATCTAGCCTACAACACTCAATTTGCATGCTAATTCTTTTTTTTCCCCCTTTAAATACCCATCCAGAAAACAATGTTAAGGAAACATAAGCTGGGTTTTGTCAAAGGGTTGGGATGAAGTCATAGCAGAGTCTCCAGAAAGATCTCTGGAGTACAACTGACCAGCACTCTGACCATCCTTGAGTCCAGCAGAACAGGGTGAGCTTCCTTCAGATTATTTTGGGAACTGGCTGAGATGTCTTGGTAAAATGTGGAAAAATTCAGGTATTTTTTCTCAGAGCTCAGATCTCTTATGTCTCAGGTAATTTGCCCTGATCGGAAATTATGGAATAGTTCACAATTGCTCTGGAGAACCTTCTCCCCTTGAGGTGAATTTTGGGAGTGGAAGAGTAACCTGTTTTTTTTTTTTTCTGTAGAAAAAAAAATATTATGAGCTGCCAGTTTATATCTTACCTATCCATAAATGATTCAGAATCCCCCTCCCCTCCTCTCCCCTCCCCTCCTCTCCTCTTCTTCTATCCCATCCCATCCCATCCTCCTTTATTCTTCCATCTGTATCATTAGGTGTTTGTCATTAAATACTGTGGCAAAAATTCAGTTTGGTGACTAGGATGGTGAGAGAACTTATTCCCAGTATCAAACTGCTCAGACTGAGGAAAATTCAGATTGATGGATTGGCTCTTGAGAAGTAAATGATTCTCGGGCCAAAGAACTTTTTGTACCTCCATTCTAATGACAGTTCTCTGCTGTACGGTTGTCCATCATGCAAAAAAAAAAAAAAAGCAAAATCAAAAAAAAATCCCCAGATGCCTAGTTTGCAGGATGTTTACTCCAAGCGCTTGAATAAACATACCAAGAGGGATAGTATCAAGATCACATGAAGTGATAATACTGCTTTATACTGCACTGGTAAGACCAGACTTAGAATACTGCATCCAATTCTGATCACCACAAAACCAAAAAGTTTTTTTTAGATTACAGAAAGAGTTCAGAGAAGAACAACAAAGATGATTGCATGTGTGTGTGTGTGTGTGTGTGCAGGATAAAATATACAACGAACAGTTGGAGGAAGTGGGTATATCTAAAGAGAAGGACTGGGGTGACACAATAGCAGTCCTCCAATATTTGAGGGACTGTCCCAGGGAAGAGGGGTCAACATATTCTCCACTTGAAGATAGAACAAGAAGCAACAGAAGGGAACTTATCAAAGGGAGCTCCAACCTAGAATTAAAGAGAAATGTCTTATCCTTGAGTACAATTAATCAGTGGAACTTGCTTGTCTCTAGAAGTTGTAGGTGCTCCATCCCTGGAGGTCTTCAAGAAGGGGCTGGACAACCATTCGTCTGGAGTGGTATAGGGTCTCCTGCTTGAGTAGGGGGTTGGAGTAGAAGACCCCCAAGGACCTTCCAATCCTGTTGTTCTATATTCCCCAACCTTTTGGGCACCAGGGACCGCTTCCATGGAGAGAGGTTTTTCCGTGGACCGGAGAGTGTGTGGTTTTGTGTGCTGCCTGCATCCTGCAGATGGGGCTTTGCTTGTTTGTGCCGACCGGTTGCTGGCATGCTGCGGCCCAATACTGGTCCATGGGCCAGGGGTTGGGGACCCCTGCTATATTCTATTCTGTATTCTGAAGGGCACAGTACGTTAGCTGCTTTCTCTGTGGCAATATTTGTTTATAGTTTGGTTACTGGGTTAGTAAAGAAATCATGTTCAGGTAAACACAAAATGATGTTTTATTGTGAACATACCTTAGATAAAGGTTGATACAACTATTTGCAATTCTGGGATTACACCAATGAAACTTAGCCTGATATATGTTTTTAACTTCCCCAAAGTCTGAGTATGCAAAAACCACAGGTATTCATGCCAGCGTGAATGAATTAACGTGTGATATTGACGCCAAGGATTGCTTTGGCTTATATACCTCAAAAAATGAGTTACCTTTCTAGTCTCAAATTCTCCACTGGCTCCAGCCGAAACGAAAAACCCCAAAACAACAACAACAACAAAAAAGGATCCCCTATGGGAAAGAGAACCATCAGGTGATACAAACCAGCTCCGCTCAACATCCGGTCTCAGTTGAACAGCAGTCATGAAATGAAACGTGGTTCTGTTGCAAAGGAACTGGTTGAAATTTTTTTACTTGCGCATTTAAGCGGGAGGTTTTCCTCCTGCCAAACAAATAGGCACAAACGCTGTTTTCTGCCAGTGGTTTACTGTTAAACATCTGTTGTTGCTGTGAGTGTTAGTCTGTCAGACTGTAGAGAATTAAAGCTAATCTGTTATGTTCTGAAGGACCATATGAGAAAGCTTTAGAGGATCTGCATTATTCCAGAAAGCAGCTGGAAAAAATGGCGTTTTTAATTCCCAGTGTCCATTTTCTTTAACATATGTTATTTGCGTGGTTGTGTGTGTGTGTGTGTGTGTGTGTGTGTGTGTGTAAGAGAGAGAGAGGGAGAGGGAGAGGGAGAGAGAGAGAGGGGGGGGGAACTGACCAGCTAGAAGAGGCTGATGTCAAAGTCACTTTAAAACTAGATTCTCATATCACATTTTATGTCATGCTGTTGAACAGTAAAAGTTAGGTTTACAAAATATAGGAAGCCAAAACTAAACAAACTATATTATGGAATAGCTTGTTCTTTAAACTCATAGACACACACAAATAATTGAACAAACATTTATTGAATTAATCCAACTGTCTAAGTTCATACCTCGCACTGAGCTAACAGCTTCCTTCCTTCCTTCCTTCCTTCCTTCCTTCCTTCCTTCCTTCCTTCCTTCCTTCCTTCCTTCCTTCCTTCCTTCCTTTTCCTCCTCCTCTTCCTCCTCCCTTTCTTCTTCCTCCCTCTTTCTCTTTTTCCTTCCTTCCTTCCTTCTTTCTTTCTTTCTTTCTTTCTTTCTTTCTTTCTTTCTTTCTTTCTTTCTTTCTTTCTTTCTTCATTGTTGACTCCTGTTGATTGCCTGGACAAGTCCCTGCAGTTTTGGCAAGGTTTTTCAGAAGAGACTTGCCATTGCCTCCTTCCTAGGACTGAGAGAGAATGGCTGGCCAAGGCAGAACTAGAACTAGCCTTCTGGTTTCTAGCCTGATGCCTTCACTACCACACTTTAAACTGGTTCACTTTAGAGCTGCATTTTAGCTTAGTGTATTATGCACAGTCAGGTTATGTGTCGATTAGACTTTTCTTTGGCATGACCCTTTTGCCTGGGCTAAGCTCTGTATTCAGTAGATGCAGTAATACTCAAATTGTGATTTCCACATCCTGCAACTTGGAATGGGACATTCCAGGAAAGATAGGACAGCTTGGTTTCTGCTAATTTGGACCTTTGCGGGGTCAATTGAAGGAAGACAAGTGGTATTGTCTCCCGAGTGATGCACATCATGTTATTTATATAATCTGTATTGTTTATGTGATTTCATGGTGTACAGGATGACATCATGGCTTGTCCCGACCATCTGTGTCTACTGACGTCAGCTGGTACTAAATGATCACAGGTGATGTGGATAACTTATTCCTCAGCCCCTTTCATGTCACAGAGATGGATGGAAGGAATGAAGATAGCCATTTTTTTGCCAGAAATGAAACATCTAGACCACGGTGGGAAACCATACACAAAAATAACTCCTGGAAATGAATTCAAGAGTGGGGAAGCTAGCTTCGGCTGATGGTATAGATAGCCAGTGGAAAAAGCCACCCTACGTTAGTCATGGTGGAAATGCCAGGATCCTTTTGAGGGACCACTAAAGTTTTATTGGAGAGACAAATCTCTTAAAGCAGGGGTCTTCAGGCTTGGCCCTTTTATGACTTGTGGACTTCAACTCCCAGAATTCCTCAGTCAGCCATTTTGATGAAACTGCAGGCTTGGATCCCAGACCAGGGGTCTTCAAACTTGGTCCTTTTATGACTTGTGGACTTCAACTCCCAGAATTCCTCAGCCAGCGTGCCTGGCTGAACAATTCTGGGAGTTGAAGTCCACAAGTCACAAAAGGGCCAAGTTTGAGACCCCTATCTTAAAGACTTAGCCTTTCTGGGTGACTGGATGTTTTTCTCCTTGACATATCAAATCAAAGAGAAGAATGTCCAGCTTGCATGAAATGTGAAATCTGTAAGAATTTTGCATCCTTGATAGAAAAGTTCCTTTTCCTATGACCTAGTAGTAGTAACAATAGACAACCCTGGAGCTCAGGGTTGAACTGTGAGGTCCTTGGTGCTCTTTGAGCTTGGTTGTTTTTCTTCCAGATGTATCATGACCTAACTAGGTCACATCCTCAATACACTGATGAGTTTACCTAGTTGGGTAATGAAACATCTGCAAGAAAACAACCAAGCTCAGAGAATACCATGGACCCCACATATAGCATTAAAATAGAAGACGTTTGCTGTAGCAATAGCACTTAAACTTATATACTGCTTCATAGTGCTTTGCAACCCTCTCTAAGGGGTTTAAAGAATTAGCATATTTCCCCCAACAATCTGGATCCTCATTTTACCGACCTTGGAAGGATGGAAGGCTGAGTCAACCTTGAGCCAGTCAGGATCAAACTCCTGGCAGTGGGTAAAGTTTGCCTGCCATACCGCATTCTAACCACTGCCCCCCCCCCCAGCTCCACATATGAAGTGTATGGAAATGTATGGAACAATGACATGTGTCTTGTATTTCCTTAACAAGCCATGTCTGAACATGAACTGAGTCAATGATGATGCAGGATTAAAGGAGAGACATCTCTAAACTCTGAGCAAAACGTACCACCTTCTAGACCACGGTTTCAGACACATTCCTGTTCGTGGCTCAGCCCCCTGCCAGAACCACGTTACGCCTCCTCCTGTTTTCAGACTGCTTCCCAGAAACTACACCTATATCTAACCATCACATAAGCCACAATTAAATGAGCGGGACATGAATGAAAGCACCGTGGCATAAACAGTATGACTTTATTGCTCTACATTTGCATTAGGCACATGCAAACATTTGTATTCTCCCCCAAAGTCTGCACAAAGGGATGAATCATCTGTAGCCACAAATTGAGCTGAGTCCACAAAAGAACACAAACAAAGAGTGGGGGGAACACAAACGTGGTCAAGTGTGGTTTCTGCTGACATAATTGATCCAAGGGCCTGATGGTATCAGATTCACCTGAGGATCACTTGCCCCCTCCCCCCAGCTGATCTTCTGATGTTCTCCTTGTGATGGCGTTCATCTTGATCTCCCGCCTTAAATATTTGTTGCTCGCTTATTAATGAGGAATAAAGTGTTCCCAAAAGATCTTGCTGCTCTTAATTAATCCACTATTTCTTTTTTTCCTGTTAAAAGTTCTTGTCCTCACACACACACAAGAAAAGTGTCCCAGGAAGATCTATCAGTTTTGTTCTCTTTCTTGTACAATGAATAAAGTCAAGCAAAATAAATTAGTCAAGCATATTCTCCTGGCGCTGATGTCATCTGTTGTTATCACCAGGCTGTTATTGTAAGTGAGGACATCAAAGAGCGTTTAGTTTATAAGGGGTCCATGGGCCAAATCGAAACAGGTGGTGGGTAAGGACCAGGCTGCTGTGGAAATACCTTAGAAAGAAAGTAGGAAAACTCAATGCTTTTGGTGGGGTGGGTGGGTGTGGGGTGAGGGGCTTCTCTATTTTTTTTTCTCCTTGCGATTCCAAAATATTAGTGATCATCTGAGCTGGCAAAGGCAGAGTGCAGCTTAATTCTGTCTGGTGAATATCACCCACTTAAATTCTTCCCAAATGGGAAAATGCATGATCCAAAAGTTGAAATATCCCTGGCTGGAGAGCCAGGAATTCTGGAGAAGCACAACTCTTTTATTAAAGGCTCAGGAGCCTTTGGAGAAAACTTCTAAGCAGAGCCAATCTACAAAAAAACCCAATAACGCTTAAACTAGAGGTGCAAGCTTTCTAAATCGCAGTCCCATCGTGGGGATAATAAAGGCCATTGCCATTATCTTCCTGGCCCCCCCAACATTCTCAGACCATCATGTTTTCCTTTCCAATCTCTCTCACTCTCTCTTTAAAAAAAAAAAAATTAGGAAGGGCTGAAATGAGGATGGGCGGATCTGTCACTTTTCCTTTGGTTCAGATACTTGTGGGTTTTTTTTCCCCTTCATTTTTTTCTTCAGAGCTGTCTTTGCATTGATGTCAACGCTGCTAGCATTGGATGTTCTTGCTTTGACAAAATATGAAGAGGCAGCCACTCTCTGTATAAGCTGTGTGGTATTTTTAGAGTTAAATTAGATGATGCTGGGAGGGGAGGAGAAAGAATGTGTGTGGGGATTAGTTAAGATAAGAAACTGCAGAAGGGAAGGGAAACTTTGCTCTTCAAACTAATTGGAGAACAGTGATTTATGACTGCAAATTAGAGGAAGGGAATATGCTGGAATATTATGTGCTCAGGGGGAGGGGAATTCAGATCTTGGTATCCATCATGCTGTGCCGGCACATGATTAAAGACTTTTTAGGATAAACAATGCCTGGAAGTTCTTTGAAGTGTTTCATTAGTCGGAACCTTGACAATTGATTTGCAAAGTTGAGAGGGAAGAACGAATATTTGAATGCAGTTGCTAGTCATGTATCTTTTGGTGGAGATTTTTAGCAAGGGCAGCATTTTTATGCTGTAGGCCTTGCTTACTTACACATACAGGCAGTCCTCGACTTAACGACCATTCATTTAGTGACCGAAGTTACAACAGCATGAAAAAAGTTGACTTATAACCATTGTTCACACTTAAGACCATTGCAATAACCCCATGGTCGCATCATCAAAATTCAGTCACTCGGGAACTGATTCATACTTAGTCCTAAGTCATACGGACTACTTGTATTTTGTTCCTGTCATGTCCTTTACTGTGGATTTTTGTCTTTGTAGTTTAGACCTGAACTGTCCAAGCTTTGCAGTTTAAGCAATTCGTATAAAAATTGGCAGGAATGAGGAAGAGCAATAGGCCGCGTTGTTTCCCTACTCGGTTGTGGCTAGATGTTGTTTTCTAAATTGTATCTCTTTCCCGATGCCAACCTCATTTGCATGTATTCCAGCCATGCTAACTTCCCCCTGGCTGGAGCCAAAATAAATTATTCTCCAGGTAGATAGCTACATGGTACCAGCAAATATTGCTCCACGAGTTTTCAGAAAATGTCATCGCTTTTATTTATCATGCTCTTTACCCTGGAAAGGCCGTGAAACTGAACTATCACGTTACAGTTGCTGTTCAGTGGTCTCTGCCTTGAGGAATTACAGTCTAGCATTTGATAAAGGGGTGATGACAGAGGGAGGAGATGGCGCATTGGAAGCGTTGCTGGGGAAGCAGCTTGGGTGCCCTCTCTGAATATTCCTATGCACTCTGTCAATACAATCACCACTAAGGCTCTCTACCTCTTGGAGGTTCATCTGGTTGGAGAACCAACCAATTCGGGGGGTTAACTCTGTTGACTTTTAATGTACAACTATCACAATTTGGTATGTCAAGGGAGCTTCTGAAGTATATTTTAAAAAAGGATAGAAAAACAGAATAGAGTATAGAATAGAATAGAATAGAATAGAATAGAATAGAATAGAATATGGAATATAGAATAGAATAGAATAGAATAGAATAGAATATGGAATATAGAATAGAATAGAATAGAATAGAATAGAATAGAATAGAATAGAATAGAATAGAATATGGAATATAGAATAGAATAGAATAGAATAGAATAGAATAGAATAGAATAGAATAGAATAGAATAGAATAGAATAGAGCTGGAAGGGACCTTGGAGGTCTTCTAGTCCAGCCCCCTGCTCAAGCAGGAAAACCTACACCATCTCGTACAGGTGATTGTCCAGTCTTTTCTTAAAAACCTCCAGTGATGGAGCGCCCATGATTTCTGAAGGCAAAGCTGTTCCACTGGTTAATTGTCCTCACTGTTAGGAAATTTCTCCTTAATTCCAGGTTGCTTCTCTCTATATCAGGGGTTCTCAACCTTGGCAACTTTAAGACTTGTGGACTTCAATTCCCAGAAAAGCTGGCTGAGGAATTCTGGGAGTTGAAGTCCACAAGTCTTAAAGTTGCCAAGGTTGAGAACCCCTGCTCTATATTGTCAAGCATATATTCTTCTCTTTCATAGAGTTGCCAGTTGAGGGCTCCTTGAATGGATGAAGGGAGATTTGCTGCATTAACTATTGGGCGATCTATTTTTCTTTCTTATATGGGGGGGGCAATGCTAACCATCCCTCCTCACACTATTGCTACTCTGTTGCTTTAATAATAATGGCCCACCACCCCTCCTTGTCCCGTCCCGATTGTTCTAGTAGTTGGCTTGGGAAGCCAGGAATGGAATCACATATGTTGAGAAACAAGGTTATGTCATTCCATCTGCAAAGCTTTCAATGGGCATTTAAATGAAGCAGAATGACAGACTCATAAACAAACAACCGTTTCAACAGCCAGGAAAATGTTCTTTTATGCCAGCTGCACATGAACTCACCCAAGATGGATCAAAACAGAATTGTGGGTGCCCCCCTGGCAATTTATTATTATATTTTCCTTCCTTTTTGTATTTGGATGGGGTAGAGATATTTGTTGTCTTGTCCAGTAGCTCAGATGTGAAGGGCAGTGAACAAATGATCGTTTCCATAATATTCTTCTGTTAGTAACTGAAGAAGACCTAGCTGGTTGATTGTCATCTCCTTGTGTTCCCTGAATGTTGAGGCTGGCAGCAAAGAAAACAATTGCAGAACAGTTTCTGACTGCTTGAAATTTCAAACTGCTTGCAGTCTGGAGACTAACAGAATAACAGAATTGGAAGGATCTGGGAGATCTTCTAGTCCAGTGGTTCTCAACCTTTTTAATGCCGCGACCCCCAACCGGTCGTAAGTCGAGGACTACTCAACTGGTGCAGCACCGTTTGCAGAATGGGACTTTTGGTGGGCTCAGCAGGGCAGAGACAGCCTGGTCAATTCCTATTGGCTTTTGAAAGCCAATAGAATTAGACTCTATTCAAGAGAATCTATTATATTGGCTTTCAAAAGCCAATAGAATAAAAGGGAGTAGCACAGCTAAGGAAAAGGGGGGAAAAAATGGCAGACTGCGTTGTTTGGCGACCCCCATGAAATGGTCGTTCGACCCCAAATGGGGTCCCGACCCACAGGTTGAGAACCACTGTTCTAGTCCAACCCCCTACTCAACCAGGAGATCCTAGCCATTTTAGACAAATGGCTATCTAGTCTCTTCTTAAAAACCTCCAATGTTGCAACACCCACTACTTCTGAAGGCACTACTTCCATTGGTTTATTATTTTCAATGTTAGGACATTTCTCCTTTGTTCTAGGTTGCTTCTCTCCTGGATTAGTTTCCATCCATTGTTTCTTGTCTTTCCTTCTGGTGCTTTGGAGAATAGGTTGATCGCCTCCTCTTCTTTGTGGCAGCTCCTCAAATATTAAAACTCTGCTCTTTTCACTAGACTAGACATACCCAATTCCTGCAACTGTTCTTCATATGTGTTATCCTCCAGTCCCCTAATCAGTTTTGTCGCAAAATTGGATGCAGAGAGAGAAAACAGGACCACATATGCCATAAGATTACACTGGGTTTTTTTTTTTTAACGTGAAGCTGAGATACAATACATATGCAGGTACTATCTTAAGACTACTGTTTTCTTCTCCAACACCAAGTTTGTTCATCTTTCCTTTTTCCTTTTTTAATATTTGTGGCTGTTGCACCATAGAATAATCAATTACCTTTCTGAAGACTTTTTTTTCAAATAGCTGGGGTTCTGGATTCAATTACTACATCTTTCCTCACTCCCCCCGACTCCCTTTCTTTTCCTCCAGCATGTTCTTAGTAAATGTTAAGCTTGGCTGATGAATTTCTGGAGAGCAACTTCCCTTGTATAATGGAGAACCAGACCATCAGATGATTGGCACAAAGCAATAATTCAGTATTGTTTAGATAAATAGTAATAACAACCTAAGTGAGAAATTGGTATCTTTAGGTATTTGCCAGAAAGAAACGCCCGTCCATTTTCTGCTCCTGCTGCCAGAAACGTCAAACTTTGCTCTTTTCTTGTTTAATACAGTTGGCAAATATTCATATGGTGTCTGCATTTTGACCGCAGTTCAATTTTCTGTTGGGGTCTGTACGTGTGTGTGCATGTATGTGTGCATTTTGAAGCTAATCCTCATTATAGTTGTAAGCATGTGTTTCTTTTGGCTGTATTCTCTAGTACTAAAGTGAAAATAACCATGCAGAACTTAAACCAGATTGCATAACAAATCATGCAGCCTGGTGAAGCTGCTTAATACAAGGACACCGTTGGTCCATTGAATTTAGGACTGATGCTTCTCCCAGGGATCAGGAGACCTGCATGAAATGATTGAGATTACATTTGTTCTAAGCCTATGTCCATCCTCAGAACTTCTGCCAATACATCCCTATTTGGGGAGCATTGTCCCCAAAAACCTCAAGAAGACACTGAGAGTTTCAGTGTTTCAGGGGCTGCCCCAAAGAAGAGAGAGTCAAGCTATTCTCCAAAGCATCTGAAGGCAGGACAAGAAGCAACGGATGGAAACAAACCAAAGAGAGAAGCAACCTAGAACTTAAGGAGAAATTTCCTGACAGTTAGAACAATTAATCAGTGGAACAACCTGCCTCGAGAAGTTGTGAGTGCTCCAACACTGGAAGTTTTCAATAAGAGATTGGACAACCATTTATCTGGACTGATATAGGTTTCCTGCTTGAACTGGGGGTTGGACTAGAAGACCTCCAAGGTCCCTTCTAACTCTGTTATTCCAACTCTGTTATTCTTTGTATGCAGCATGTTTAGATGTTTGGGGTCTTGGGCTGAAGATAAAGATGGAAATAAATTCACAAGCTGAAGATATTATCTTAGGTGGGTTATATCAGGATATTTGGGTTTATATGTTTGCTGAGGAAAAAAGGAGGGTTAAAGACCAGCCCCATGCCATCAGCTTATCCCCAACTTACATTGCCCAAATCATAAATGGCCGCCATTTTGGATTTGCAGAGACTGGGGTTTGAAATAAATGGCATTACTTGTTCATTTGAGTTTGTTAATTAGCTTGTCATACAAGGAGACCCATTGGTCTAAGCCATGAATTGTTTTACCCATGGTTTTTTAGCAAATCATTTTCCTGATCCTCACATATTGTGCTAAGCCATAAACCATGGTGGTGTACATACCACAGTGACCAACTTCATACAATGTGCAAAAAAAGAAAAAAGAAAACCACATTGCAATTCAACATGATAAATGCATCAAGTTTTCTTGAAGACGAGGGTGTCAACGTGGATTAATGCCACGTACCCAGATATTTGGGGATCTAAAATTTATAGGGTGAGAGGATTACCTTTCCATTGGACGCATAGAAAAACGTATATGGAATCCAGTCTTTTTGATTAATGCTTTAAACAGTTTACTCCCATCCCTCTGCTCAGTAATGTTGTTACATTTATTATGCCATTTCCTGGATAGCATTTATTGTTCTCCAGTGAATAAGGAAATATTTTCTCCATGTGTATCTCAGCTCTTACAGCTGGATAGCCGTTAACTGTGGACACGATACTGCTGGTGTGCATGGAGAATTTTTGAAATAGATTAATGTGTTTTTGGCAATCGAAGGAACAAGAGAGAGAATCAGTCCAAAGAAGGTCAGAAGCCATGGACGGAGAATCTGGCCTCCGTCCCATTTTACGTCTTTGCACAGAAAAGTTCTCCTTGGTCCCTTAAGACCCAGATGGGTAGATGGCAATAGTAGCAGCTCTGATTGTCATTCTTCTCTACTCCATCCTGGAAAAATCCTCTTTGGCAGAAGATCTCAGAAGATGCGCCCGAAGGAGCTCTTTGTTGCTAGGATCTCTGATTATGGGATCCGGTCCTTAGAACCAAGGTGCACCACTTCTAACCTGCAAAAGGTGCGCCACTTATAGTCAGCCACCTGGAACTAAGGAGAAATTTCTTGACGGTCAGAACAATTAACCAATGGAACAAGTTACCTCCAGACGTTGTGGGTGCTCCAACACTGGAGGTTTTTAAGAAGAGATTGAACAACCATTTGATGGATATGGTGTAGGGTCTCCTGCCTGAGCAGGGGGCTGGACTAGAAGATCTCCAAGGTCCCTTCCAACTCTGATATTATTCTATTCTATTCTATTCTATTCTATTCTATTCTATTCTATTCTATTCTACTCTACTCTACTCTACTCTACTCTACTCTACTCTACTCTATTCTAAAAGATTTGGATATGATCTTGAGCCAACATTGTGACCAAATTGATGTGTAATGTTGCAAAAGAAAATAATATGAAATCGACACCTGGGGAGTACACATGTTAATTGAATCTCATTTGAATTCATTCTAAATCTAGTTGTCAGCAAAATTTTGTTTTTTCTCCTAGACTCACCCATTACTTTGGGAATACAGTTCTGGAATCCCATGCAAGAATACATTGCAAATCCTTGCCATAGAGGGAGGCATGCTCAGACCAACATATTCAGGATATGGAGAGTCTTCTTTCTGCTTTCAAGAAGATTGCTAAAGTTCAGCCAGGTCTGGATTGCACCACCTTCAGAGGCTGCAGGCTCCATTGGTGTCTGTCTGTCTGTCTGTCTGTCTGTCTGTCTATCTATCTATCTATCTATCTATCTATCTACTTGTGAAATCTCAGAGTTACCTCACTGTTCAGTGGGGCAACAGAAAGTTGGATCAGATGATCTTTATTTGATTCAGGAGACCTTTCCATCTTTTCACCTGCATGTTCTCTGCCCATAGAGTTGCTACACAATGTCCAGGAAGCACTCTAATTCGTCTTCAGGGTGATTCTGGCTTCAGTCTTTATAAAAACGATAAGGAGAAAATAACCATTTAATGTGACAACCTGTAAGTCACCGTCCCTATAAGTCATCTTCTAGGAGAGTTATTTGTTGTTGTTGTTGTTAGTTGCGAAGTCATGTCTGACCCATCGTAACCCCATGGACAACGTTCCTCCAGGCCTTCCTGTCCTCTACCATCTTCTGGAGTCCCTTTAAGCTCACACCTACTGCTTCAGTGACTCCATCCAGCCCCCTCATTCTCTGTCATCCCATTCTTCTCTTGCCCTCCATCTTTCCCAGCATCAGGCTCTTCTCCAGTGAGTCCTTCCTTCTCATTAGGTGGCCAAAGTACTTGAGTCTCAACTTCAGGATCTGGCCTTCTAAAGAGCAGTCGGGGTTGATCTCCTCCAGGCCTTCCTGTCCTCTACTATCTTCTGGAGTACATTTAAGCTCAGGCCTCCTGCTTCAGTGACTCCATCCAGCCTCCTCCTTCTCTGTCGTCCCCTTCTTCTATTGCCCTCCATCTTATTTATCAACAAACAAATAAATAAGTTATTTATCAACAAACAAATAAATAAAACAAAACAAAATCCCTGCCTCTATTATTCCAGCAAATCTATTCCTTCCAGAATGGTTACAGCCCTTTCTTTGGCCTCTTGCCTTCCAGTGAAATGCAACCTACAGCTTTTATGTTATATTATTTATTTGCTCGACTGGACAAACACAGCTGCTTTTCAGGAATTTGAGAAATCCCTACTCGGCATCAGAAAAAAGTCCAGTTTTTTTCTCCCTCACTTGCCTGTAACTGAGCTATATTTACAACCAAGAGTGCCTGCCAGTCAAGCCCTTGGTAACTGAGAACCCGGAATGGCTGTCCTTTGAAAACCACTCATGCTTTGCGACTGCACAGCTTCCAGCCTCTAAAAGACATCGGGAGGGGGGATGTAAACATTGTTCTCCTATTCAGTCTTGTACATAAGGGCATTGAGCCCAACAAGGCTCTAAGTTCTGCTGCGTTCCGTTTCCCCCAAGATTAGACACCGATATCCTTTCCCGGAGACACACAATCTGTCTGGCTTGGTTTGGCTCTCAACAATTAACTACTGTGGATTTCAGCTCTGAACAATATCATCAGTGGAAACCTCAGTTCAGGAGTGGGGTTGAGCCATGGACCTTTACCCTCGGGGGAATCAAGAAACCTTCTCTATCCAGCCTCATTTGGCAATTAAACCACGGAGGTAGCTGGTTCTTTCTGGCCAGAGAATCATTATTTCCCATCCTTGCCAGTTTCCACCCATGAAGGTTTATACAATGATGATTACGATGGAGAATTATACAATGATAATTATGATGGAGAATGCACAATTTGACCCTTGAGATAGTGGTAAGTACAATTTAACCATTTTCGCCTATTGTCAAAATAATGAAATGGTTCGGACAAACCTCAAGTGCTTGCATTTCACGCTGTCCCCGTCTCTAATCATGAAACGCCTCTTTCAAATTTTGATTCTGAAATGTCCCATTTGAAAAGGCATATGCCAAACCCAAGAAAGTTCTGAATGCTTTCAGATGGCCCCATCTGCCCTAGATCTTTCATCAAAGGAAATGATTGGATGCCATCTGGGAGTTTAAAACATATTTATGTCTCGCTGGGGTATCCCTTCCACAAACTGAGACGACTATGCCTTGAAGGATCTGACTGCTTTTGTTATCACTGAGTTGTTTAGCCGAGTAGAACTTCTCGGTGGAGCAATGCCCCGGCATCTCTGCTTCCATTTTTCTTGCTTTAAAGAGCGATAAATCTGTCTTCACAAAAACCGTTAAGCTCACACAATAAATCTGTCAGTGCCACGACAGCAGACACCTCACATAACTTCTCTTTCCTCAAGCTTCTCCGTGTTACTGCATTTTTCTGGACATTCTACCTGTCCATAAAAAAACAAAGATTCGGAGTGACCTTTAATCCAATAGCTGTGAAAGTCTCCATAATTCATACAGCATGTTAGCGTATTTTCTTTGTGCTAGTTCCTACATTTCCTTCCTCTCCTCTAATGACAGTAGAAGCTTCCACACCTCTTTCAAAAGCACGGTCATTTTGCTTTTGGTCTGGATTTGAGTTTCTGTGCATTTGACACTCAACATATAGGGATGTTATCTAGTTGGTTCAGCCTGGTTTGTGTGAACCAATTGTAATTTTTTTTTGCGTTTCCTAAGAGGATCTTGATGGGCTGTGTACCAAACCTGTATATTCTCTCCAGGCAGCCCAAATCCTGTGTTTGGAGTAATCCCACTGTTACTGGATCGTAGAAGAGTTTTCAGTTCCTTTAAAGCAAGTGTGGGATACGTGTATGTAAATGAAGACTCAGTCATTCAGACCAAAAGTATCTAAATTGTGGCAACGGGACCAAAAATTGTGGGGTACCTGAGTGGAGGAAATAAATACTGTAAGCCAGTCTGTACACTTGGAGGCGGAGAGGAAAAGAGAAGAGAGGAGCGCATTGACTTTGTTCAATGTTTCAGAACGGAGGCAGCGTCTCCTATTGTTCTTTTTACAATAGCACTTGTAAAACACTGCACATTGTCAGCGCAGACCAATGTCTTCAGTAACAGTGCCCCACTTTATTAATGTTGCGTAAGTGCATTAAAAAGTGAGGCCTATGCATGAAACTCTGAGGTTCAATTGCAAAGGAAGGAGAGGAGAGGGAGGGGAAGAGGAGGGCGAAGGGGAGGGGAGGAAGGAAACAGGAAGAGAAGAGAAGAGAAGAGAAGAGAGGAAAGAAACAGGAAGAGAAGAGAAAAGAAAAGAAGAGGAGGGGAAGAGAGGAAAGGAGAGGAGAGGGAGGGGAAGAGGAGGGGAGGGGAGGAAGGAAACAGGAAGAGAAGAGAAGAAAGGAAGAGAGGAGAGGAGGGAGAGGGAGAAGAAGAAGAGAAGCTGGTTTTTGATGGGGCTATTTTCATTTGAAGGTTTCTCTCTCTTTGAATATAGGGATCCTTCCAACTTCTCTGTGTATTTGTTTTGTGTTAATCTTTCTCACAGTTTTGTTAGCCCCCTTCTGCCTTTATTAAGCATGCATGCCAACTATTTGACTCTTAATATTCAAATGCCAGCATTCCCAAGTGCCATCACACCCATCCTAATCTATCCCATATCTCAAACATTTTATGCAAACATGGGTATGTTTGTGGTCTGCACTCCTCCATGGCTACAATTGACATGGATTTGCTGCTCTCCCTACTTCTTTCTCCCATCATTGTCACTAAAACGAATGACCACAGATTGGGTTCGTGTAAGATCAAAACCAGAGAAGCAAATGATGATGGTTTCTTGGGAGAACCAGTCAAAGAAGGATTCTGTATTTCAGAGGAATTCTGCCCGAAGAATAAAGTTTACCTCAGCAGTAGTATGTCTTATTTTGCTTGTATAAATACAGAATAATAATCTCCTATCAAAAAACATTAGAAGGGATGGATTGTAATGCAGTTCTTCAAGCAGGAACTATCCTGGAGAAAACAGCATTTATGTTTCAAAAAGGAATGTTCAGGATTTGTGGGTAGTGGATTGGAATTTGACATGGATGTTAACTTTGTCTTAAATCAGTTAATACTTTATCTCTGAAAAGTCAAGCAAAAGTAGAAAAATAGAGGACCATCACAATTTAAGTAGGGTAAGTGTTCTGAAAACTTGCCAGCTTCATAACATGTGTGAAGTTACTGCTTTCCAACATCTTAGTTTTATCCGACACAAAATTACTATTGGGTGATGAAAAATAATATGAAAAACATTTGTCTTAATATGTGTTGAAATGTTGAACAAGGGTTTTTTATTTGGAGTTTGGTCATTTATCATGTTTATTGAGCCGTCTGCATTCCATACGTGGATTCTTAATACAATTGGCACCACAAAGGCAACAATTGGAGAAGGAGAAAGAGAAAAAAAGAAAAGAAAAATGGGAATAGCCACATTAAAATGGCCAAACACTGAAACCATGTGAGCCAAGGGGAAAAACTGGACAAAAAAATAAAGTTATGAGTGACATCCTTTGTTTGGCTAATCAACATTTTCATAATGTTGGAGTCAATGAAGTGTCTCTTGTCCCATTTTGGCTTCATGTTTAGACACATCAATAAATGAATCTCAATAGAACATGATTGTATCTCTCCCAATTTTGGATGTACAAGAGGAAAAGTATAGACTTTCCACTGGAATTCTGAGAGAAATCCAGTTTAAAACGTTTAAACTTTACTCTTTGCCTAGCAAAACTATTGAAATTAATATTACTTCTGCACGTGGCATTTGAAATGTGGCTTGTTTTCTGGCTGAAAATGTGTGTATCCTCTTTCAAGCAGATGTTAGGTCATTTTATACTCTGAATGCAGTACTCCCTTTGTGTCAGGCATGGAAGATCAGCTCCACATGTGAAGGACCAATTAAACTGATTTATTGCTACCTATGCACAGGACTATTCTCAACTAATGGTTAATACCTGCTAAGAGTTAGCTAAGAGTCAGTTGAATTCAAAGACTTAGCTTGCTTGCAGCTACATAGAGATTCTAGTCTGATTCCTCTTTTAACTCCAACTCCAGGTTCTGCCACTCCTTTCTCTACACCATACTACATTTAGGGAATAGAGTTTAGGTAGATACCCATTGCAAAACTTGCTCTACCTGGTCAGTTGGTCATGGGAACACCTCAGTCAAGTGATCAGTTGTGTCTACCTAGTTCTCCAAGGAAAGAAGGTGGAGAGGAAGAACAACCAAAAAGCAAGAATGTTCCTTAATAACTCAGTGTTAAAACCAAGCAACATAGAACATAAATACCTTCCAAATACTGACTGGTTGCAGTGGCCAATGTATTGCTACTTTTTACTTATTGACAAATGAAACTAGCTCCATCATGAAGCCTGGCCAGAACCCAAATCTATTTTTTTTAATTAATGGATTTTATTATAGATTTCCCAATTATTCACAGCAAAAATCTGTCTATGTGGATAGAATAGAATAGAATAGAATAGAATAGAATAGAATAGAATAGAATAGAATAGAATTCTTTATTGGCCAAGTGTGATTGGACACACAAGGAATTTGTCTCTAGTGCAGAAGCTCTCAGTGTGCATACAAACAACAGAGTGATAAATCGTAGATCATAAATCATAAGATACAAATAACAATTGAGAAAATATAATATACCAATAGGAGAAGGTAGTAGGAAAGATGAGAAGATGAGAAAGATGACAAGATAACAAGGTTAATAGTAATACAGCCTATTACTACTACTAAAAAATAAACACAGAGAAGGACCCAAATAGTAGTGGGGTCTTGGCCAAGCCAATGAGCTGCCCCATTTCTCCATTAGCCTCAGAGTAGCTGAGAAAAATATCAGGGCAATGTCTATGGAGCTTCTCAATCTTCCAGGTCATGGTCATCTCAAATATGTTTTACCATAGGCTAACTGGACTGTTCTTGTATTTTTTTCCTTGAAAACATTTTGCTTCTCATCCAAGAAACTTCTTCAGTTCTGTCAGGGCAATGCAAGACCACTGCTCCCCATTTCAGCTGTAGTCCTTGGATTAATGCAACCATAATCAAACCAGATCATCTGCTCCCTGTTGATTTTGCTTCTCAATGTCAGTTAAAATTTCTGAGAAGGGAAGGAAAGAAAAGGACACTTTAAAAGGATGAGTATTCTCCTTCAGTGATTCCTCCCTGTTTTTGCTTTGGACCTGAAATGATAGGGCACCTCCAATCAATTATATTGGGAGGAGGAGGACACACACACACACACACACACACACACACACACACACACACACACACACATCTCTCACAGACAGTTACCCAGCAAAATGAATTTGAGATGCAGGCAATATTGAACATATTAAAAACTAGTAGAGCACAAAAGGCTTTCATCTTATTTTAATTGAAGCTGGAGGCCCAGATCTAAAGAAATACCTGTCTCAGACCACTATGTCTTGAGATTTCATGTGAAACATGAAGAAATCATATTTCATAGGCACAAAGCCCAGATTATGTTGAGTCCACATCAACAAATGAAGTTGTTTTTTTAAAAAAAAAATAGTTCTGAGATTTTTTCTTTTTTGCCTGGGTAGAAAGCTGCCCACTTTTTTGCATTTTCTTCACTGTTTATGATTTTAGTTCTGATTTAGTATTACATCTATCTGGAATGGTAACTTTTTAAATCTATCTAGACCAGATAGATAGATAGATAGATAGATAGATAGATAGATAGATAGATAGATAGATAGATAGATAGATAGATAGTAGGTAGGTAGATAGATAGATAGATAGATAGATAGATAGATAGATAGATAGTGTGAGAGAGACAGAGAAAAGAGATAGAGATAGCCATATAAGATAGACAAAGTGACAGACAGACACGTGCACTCCACTTCATATGTTAAAGCACTTTAACACCATTTTGCTTAAAAACAGCAGCAAAACATATACTTAAAGCAATACAAAGTTAGCAAAATAAAAATAATATTCAGATTTAATATTCCTTAAAATGTGGGAGGGGAAAAAAAACTCTGATAGTTACGAATCGAAATAAACCCTAGTGACCATTTTGTCTTTTAAAATGTAATTGGAGAAAAGCCGCGCGCTGATTTTAAGTCCTGTGCTGATCCAGCTGTCATTTTTACCATCTCCTCTCCCAACAGGAAATAGACATTGGAAATAGAATTGAAGACTTGCTGCATAAGATTAGGAATCTGGTATAAATGAAGGAGCTTGAGATATTAAATTTGGCCCTTGTCCAGAACAAAGAATTCCTGCTTCTTCTGACCCCAAGAGGACTTGGGGGAGAGTGAGAGTAAGAAAGGGAGAGAGTGATCCATCAAGCTCCAATACTCACTATAAATGACCTCATTTTATAAATAATAGGAGGAAAAACAATACATTCAATAGGAATGAGATTAGAGCATAGGAAGGGAGGAGATGAATGACCAGTCCTGGGAATGTCTGGGCATTATTCAAAAGAAGATAAGTTTTATCCTAAAGGGGTTTTCTCCAGAACAGTTAAGGATGAATTAAAATAAAAAAGGAGAGAAAGAGACGTTCTGCTGAAATTACTACATTCTCTTATGGCAGAAGAAACAATCATATTGAGTGAGATCAGCACATTAAGGCCACTGGGGAATCAGTTCTGATACAGGGCTGATGTGCTTTGGTGCGTGCCTGATTTCCTCCACCATGACACAATTCCTGAGATCGGGTTTTGCTAACAGCAAGTCATAAAGCTGGTGTGTGTCAGCTGTAGGGCTTGGTTCTACAGACAGGAAACCACGCCATGCTTTGTGATTCTACTACTTCCTGATGCACAGAATGCACAGAAAAATACCTTCCAGGTGTGTCGGGACCACTGTCCCAGATGTGTGGGGAGCACAGCTCCAAGAACTCGGCTGGGAAGAAGGGAAGCACGTTAGGCCTGAATCTTCAAACCAGATCTTAGGAAGGAACCTGTCTGAGTATGTAGCACAACAATAAAATGTATATTTATTACAGCCAGATGTACAATGCTGAATTATGTCTTTGTTAGTTGTGTTTTTTTAGTGCACTTCAGCATGTCAATTAAAGATCTCTTATGTTTCCTTCCTTCCCACCTTTCCTACTCTTCTTTCTTTCTTTCTTTCTTTCTTTCTTTCTTTCTTTCTTTCTTTCTTTCTTTCTTCTTCCCTCTCTGTCATTCTTTTTCCTTCCTTCCTTCCTTCCTTCCTTCCTTCCTTCCTTCCTTCCTTCCTTCCTTCCTTCCTTCCTTCCTTCTGCTTCTTTCTTTCTTTCTTTCTTTCTCTCTTTCTTTCTTTCTTTCTTTCTTTCTTTCTTTCTTTCTTTCTTTCTTTCTTTCTTTCTTTCTTTCTTTCTTTCTTTCTCAGGTGGCCATTGCAATTTTATGACTATGGCTGACGCTATTTAAAAAAAGAGCAAAAACAAAAGCAAATATTAAAACCAATGAAAACCATAAAACACAATCAGTGGGAACGTGCAATTCATACATCTCAATCAGTACAGCTATTTAGCAGACTCCACGTCACACCTGGAATCCCCAGCATCATGGCAAACCCTTGTGTTCTGATTTTTTTTCCCCCAGGCAATTCTCTTCTCTTCTCTCTCTGGAAACTAAAGGGAAGGGGAAATGGATAATTTACATAATTGGCAGGCCAGATGTCTCCTCCATTCCAGCTCCAGATCTTGTGAAAAGGGTGGACCATGAGAACCATCACTAATGAAGAGATATTTTAAAAAAATCAGATTTATAATACCTATCGAGAACAGTGAATGAATATGGCTTCTTGGCATGTCTTACGTCTGCCTAAAGACCAGCATCCAAAAATTACACTATATTGAATACCTCCTGAAGGGAAGAAAAAACACAGTGGCTTCAGAAAACCTGGTGCCAAACATTTAAGGAAGATCTTAAGATTATTAATGTCCCTTGGGATGATGCTAAAGAGTTTGCGAATGACCGAAACTGCTGGAAAACCCTTGCTTCCCCAAGGGCTCTTCACAAGACATAATGATGTTGATGATGAAGAAGAAGACCAGTTATAACATTGCCCCATTGCATCTTGCCTACTGTGTAGAGTGAGGTGTGGTTGGACAGCTCCGCTACTATTTTGGCAATTTTGCCACAGATCCATTTGTTGTCTTGCTGGACAGCTCCTTGGACAAGATCAAGCCCCTCTACAATAGTGGTTGGTCTGGGACACCTCCATCACCAACCCCTTTGACTTTATAATGCATACCAATGTGGTCTTGGCTATCTATTCAGCAAAATGAGTTGAGAGTTGGGTCACAGAGGGCGAGGAGAACTTTCCACACCCATTCCTATTGATACCCAGGTTACATCAGACTTGAGCCATTTGGAAGTTGACAAATTAACCAGACATGATTTATCCCCGGGATGATAGATTTCTTGACATCTCAACACTTAAAATTGAGAAGCATAAACCCTTACTATAATGCCTGTAACAAATGTAAAATCTTTGATATTGTAACAAGGATTGATCACAGCATTCATTAGCCGAGGTGGCGCAGCAGTTAGAGTGCAGTACTGCAGGCCATTTTAGCTGACTGTGTTCAGCAGGTCAGTGGTTCAAATCTCACCGGCTCAAGGTTGACTCAGCCTTCCATCCTTCCGGAGTAGGTAAAATGAGGACCCAGATTGTTGGGGGCAATGTAAATATATATATACATTGCTTACTGGTGTACACCGCTTAGAGAGTGCTTGCACTTAAAGCGGTATATAAGTCTCATAAATAAATAAATAAATAAATGTAGAAGAGTCCAAACTTTACCCAGCCGCAGCTTTTAACGTCCATTTCTTGAATGTGTATTTTCAATTATTTTCTACCTAGACCATAGAAAAATTACATCTATTTTATAAATTCCAAGCAGATATTTAAGTACACTGGCAAATGTTTGCCCACCCCGGGAAAATATAGGTACTCTTCAACTTATGACCACAATTGAGCCCAAATTTTCTGTTGCTAAGTGAGACAGTTGTTAAGTCCATTTTTGCCCTACTTTACGACCTTTCTTGCCACAGTTGTACTTAAATTAGAAACACCGTTATTCAGACTTCCCCATTGACTCTGCTTATCAGAAGGTCACAAAAGGGGATCACATGATCCCGGGACAATGCAACCGTCGTAAATATGAGTCAGTTGCCAAGCGTCTGAATTTTGATCACATGACCAGGGGGGTGCTGCAACAGTCGGAAGTGTGAAAAATGGTCATCACTCAATTTCAGTGCTGCTGTAATTTTGAACGGTCACTAAATGAACTGATGTAAGTCAAGGGCTACCTGTACTTCTTTGATATTTCACTACCAGGAACCAAATGATTAACCTAATTAATACAAGTTTTAAGGAGGAAAAGATGGGGGGGAGAGAGAGAACTACTAGCCCGGTAGTTCGCAACCTTTCCTTCACCAAGGACCCCCTTTAAATACCTTGGCATGTCTTACGTCTGTCTAAAGACCAGCATCCAAAAATTACACTATATTGAATACCTCCTGAAGGGAAGAAAAAACACAGTGGCTTCAGAAAACCTGGTGCCAAACATTTAAGGAAGATCTTAAGATTATTAATGTCCCTTGGGATGATGCTAAAGAGTTTGCGAATGACCGAAACTGCCACAGACCATGGCCATGGACCCCCAAGACTTAACTCAAGATTTAAATCATACCATTTCTTCAAGCCTTCGCAGACCCTCTGTGAAGGACGTTGTGCCCCTCCCCCCAGTTGATAACGGCGGTCTCTATCCTATTTCTTGCTATGTTTGTCATCGACTTGCGAGGGGTTACTCAAAATTGTCTTTTCCTTCTTGCATTCATGGCAATAGCACGGCCACTCAAATCTCTTCAATCTCAGACTTTCAACTGCAGCCAGGCCTCTATCATCTAACCTGAAACAGATGGGTTTTTTTTCTTGCTAGTCTTATTCTGCCGTTAGGTGTTTTTTGCTGCACTAATCAGATTTGGTGAGGTATCCCCTGGAAGAATGTAGATGTCAGACTTTGCACATGTATGCTTGCGGTATGTGAGACAAGTAAGACCAAGTACATCCATGACAGCAATACAACCATCAGTCCCTTGGGCCCATGTTGGAGTCCTTCCAAAATGTAATGGAGTGATGGATGTAATGATTCCCTGTAGGATTGCATCACTGCGTTCAAACTGAGTCATAGCATGGAAAGTTAGGAAAACAAGTCAGAATTCATTACAGTGGGTATGATCAAAGCTGTTGCAGCCTCCACACACTCCTCTGATTCATATTTTGTAGAGAGGATAGGTGTAGATCAAGCCAGTCATGAATCTTAAGCACATCTGGATAACTCTAAGTAAAGAAGAGCATAAATGTTTTATATAGAGTTACACACATAGATACATCGAAAAAACAACATTAAATTCAAGGAAGCAGATGACATGATAGCAGTGTTCCAATATTTGAGGGGCTGCCACAAAGAAGAGGGGGTCAACCTATTTTCCAAAGGACCTGAAGGCAGGACAAGAAACAATGGAGGGAAATTAATCAAGGAGAGAAGCAACCTGGAATTAAGGAGAAACTTCCTAACAGCTGAGACAATTAACCCGTGGAACAACTTGCCTCCAGAAGTTGTGGGAACTCCATCACTGGAAGCTTTTAAGAAGAGACTGGACAGCCACTTGTCTGAAATGGTCATAGGGTCTCCTGCTTGAGCAGGGGGCTGGACTAGAAGACCTCCAAGGTCCCTTCCAACTCTGTTATTCTATGTTTTATGTGTTGATCTGACATTTCCAAAAATGTTTACCCAGAAATATATATATATATTTTTGCAAGCAAAACATTGTCAGGATAGTCATTTGTAGAGATGAAATGGAACTTTGTCATAGCTTAGAATTTGGATTTGGTACTGTGAACTGCAGATATTTTGACTTCTGCTTCTTTTTTACACAAAACCCCTTGGTGATAGATTTTTCAGATATGAGCCTTCCTTCCCACAAATGCAAATTGTTTTAAATCATTTTCTTCCCTCATGTTCCCTATGCAGCACTGGAAAAAAAAAATGAAAAACTCAATGAACTGTGAACAGAAGAAGAGTTTAGCTGTTTTTTCATTGTTTAAAATCACAAGTTTTGCCCTGCTTGAAAAGTGTGCAATGTTGCAAAATGTTGGATAAAAATTTTAAATAAAAAGATCTGTGTTCCCATATATTTCTTTCTTTCCTGGACAGCCCTTTGGGTAATTGTGCTAGACACACATGAATCTCAATATTCCTTGCCGTTTGCATGTAGACTTTATTCTATTCTATTCTATTCTATTCTATTCTATTCTATTCTATTCTATTCTATTCTATTCTATTCCATTCCATTCCATTCCATTCCATTCCATTCCATTCCATTCTATTCTATTCTATTCTATTCTATTCCATTCCATTCCATTCCATTCCATTCTACTGTATTCTAATCTACTGTATTCTATTCTATTCTATTCTATTCTATTCTATTCTATTCTATTCTATTCTATTCTATTCTATTCTATTCCATTCCATTCCATTCCATTCCATTCTATTCCACTCCACTCCACTCCACTCTGCTCTACTCTGTTCTACTCTGCTCTACTCTACTCTACTCTGTTCTACTCTACTCTACTCTACTCTACTCTACTCTACTCTACTCTACTCTACTCTACTCTACTCCATTCTATTCTGTTCTGTTCTGTTCTGTTCTATTCTATTCTATTCTGCTATGCTGCTAGGTGATCAGGTCTGAGACATTTTCTCCCCCCTTCCCCAGCTTTAGAACCAACCTGTCATCAGCAGCAGACAGTCCTTTTTCCTTTCTCCACATCTCTGCTTTTGTACTGACTAACACATTAAACTATCAATAATCATAAGGCTGCCCTCTCAATGGAGCTGACAGGTGACAACTCTCGATCCCCTTTATTGGGCCGTGTTCCTCAGAAAAGCTTGCAAATTGCTCAGATCTCAGCTAACAAAGCCGAGGTTCACTCCTGGAGCCTCTGAATATCCTGCTTGATGATAACATGTGAATTGCTGAGCGTCACCTGAGATAAAATATCTTTTACAACATCAAAGGTCCCAGTTTCTAAGCTACAGCTATGGGAGAGTTTTGTCAGACCGAAGATGGATAGAAGAGATAAAGGGGAAATTAAAGAGGGGGAGTGGGAAGGACTGGGAGTCCAATTCCATGAATGGAGAGAGGAAGGGGGAAATTGTATCACTGTCTTGGCACTAAAATATCTGCAATAGGGATTAGCGCAGCCTCCTCTGAAGTGTAAGGAAAAGCATTGTACTTCTGGCTTCGGAAACGCTCAATGAAACTCTGCTGGACTTTTAGTGATGGACAGGTTGCTGCTCCGGTTACATCACATACAATGCATGGTGAATAACAATGACTGGCACACCGCCGATATCAGTAATGGATATTCAAGCTTTGATATTTCAGGATTCAAGATATCTCGAATGAAGGCTGCTGTGGCACGACAATTTGGAACAGTTTTAAAACATCCACCACCCTAGATGTTTTGGGACCAAACCATTGAGATTCTACCACCCTAAACAAATGACCTGTTATGAAGAACAGGGGATGTCCGAAGAGAAAGGCAGTGAATCTAGGAGGTGGTAAGACAACTGGCATTGTGCAACACCACCTTGGCCACCCCCGTTAATTACTTCTTCTGACCCAGTCATCATTTTATTCTCTTACATTGGAGTCAGGTCTTCAGGCTTCCCTTTAAGGACACAAGGCATCTTCCTGTCCTTTGCAAGCTTCAATGGAATGCCAAACCTATCCAGACCATACTTCTTGCTATAATTCAGGGGTCTTCAAACTTGGCCCTTTTATGACTCATGGACTTCAACTCCCAGAATTCCTCAGCCAGCGTGCCTGGCTGAGGAATTCTGGGAATTGAAGTCCATGAGTCATAAAAGGGCTGAGTTTGAAGACCCCTGCTGTAAATGTGTTGAAGTCAACCCTGGATGTTTGACTGGCTGAGCTTCTTCCAACTTGGTTTAGAATTCAAGAAGCTGAAGTTGTAATCCAAAAAGGTGCTAAGTTTGGAGAAACCTGGACTACATATATCTTTTGAGTGGTGCAGTGTAGTCTGGCTTATACTGTCACTGCTTCTATTTCCTTGTGGATTTATGCCTGTCAAGTACATTTTTCCCTTAAACAGACACTTCATGGTTTTTTAAAAAATATGTTTTATTGATTTTTAACATACACCTTAATATTTGATAAACATCGTGTTGTCTGGGTTAGTGTTTAAAAAACAATCGATAACAATTAATTTTTATAATTCTGTAGACCATATACTAGCTTTACTTGATTTCTTCTTCTTCCAATAATATCTCTTTTGCAAACCTTAAATTAATACAGTTCTTATTTAAATAAATGACAATTAAATATAGACATTTTCCTCATATTTCTGCAAATAATAATCATATCACTATAAAGCTTCTTTTCATTGTTCATCTTGATTGCCTCATCATAAATCCTGTTTACATTCTTATTTAAATTTGTCTTTCCCACAATATTCAGAACATTCTTAACTGGTTAAGATTTTCTCAGAATTGGTTACATTTAAGTATTTAAGTCTTTTTTCTCATACAAGCCATCACATTTTTACATTTCTCATATCTTAAAGAAAGATAAGAGAGAGAGAAAAAAAGACAAATCAGAGAAAACATTTCTTTTATATAAACCATCCCGATGTTTTTATATTTCTCACAGACACCTCAGTTTTAATCACCGTTCGTGTATAACTTTTTCTGTACAGTAGACTGAGGTTGAAACGTGGACTTGGGATTCTTTGAAGGTGGAACTCAAAATGGCCTCCTATGGCTTTTATTTCAATAAATTATTTCTAGTTTGGGGAAAATAGATATTTCTAGTATGGCGGGAAATTTTCCAGTCAAAAGAAGGATTAGGGGTGACATGATAGCAACATTCCAATATCTCAGAGGCTGCCACAAAGAAGAGAGGGTCAACCTATTTTCCAAAGCACCTGAAGGCCGGATGGATGGAAACTAATCAAGGAGAGAACCAACCTAAAACTAAGGAGAAATTTACTTCCAGTGAGAACAATTAACCAGAGGAATAGCTTGCTCCAGAACTTGTGGGTGCTGCATCCCCGGAGGGTTTTTTTTTTTTAGAAGAGACTAGACTGCCATTTGTCTGGAATGGTATAGGGCAGGGGTAGGCAACCTTGGCTCTTTTATGACTCATGGACTTCAACTCCCAGAATTCCTGAGCCAGCATGGCTCAGCATGGAAACCTCTCCCTTTCCCCTCAGCGTGGCTGGCTCAGGAATTCTGGGAGTTGAAGTCCATGAGTCATAAAAGATCCAAGGTTGCCTACCCCTGGTATAGGGTCTCCTGCTTGAGCAGGGGGATGAACTAAAGTCTTCCAAGGTCCTTTCCAACTCTAGAGTGTGTTAAATAAAGAGAGAAAACATTTTTTTGGGGGGGGGAAATGATACTTATATGATAAAATGGTTTCCCCTGTCCAGTTGTGTCCCCCTTTAGAGCGAGGGAGGGAGCCAGCATTGTCCGACGATGCTTCTGTGGTCATGTGGCCACCATGACTATATGCCAAGGCACACAGAACGCTGTTACTTTCCCACTGAAGTGGTACCTATTTATCTGCTTGCATTTGCATGCTTTTGAAGTGCTAGGTGGGGAGGAGCTGGGACAAGGCAGGAGCTCATCGTTTCAACTGTCACTGGAGTCTCGAACCCGGACCGTCAGCTTTCCAGGTGACAACCTTGGTGTCCTTAACCACTGAGCCACCATGCCACCTACTTATATGATACCAACATACAAAAGAGTTTTCAACACAGGCCATTGTCTCCTAATTCACGAATCCCTGTGTCTACATTTTTATACTAGCATTTGGGCACACGCTTGCTCAGCTTTGCAATTCTATTCTACCTCCGTGGCTGTGGGGCTGTTTGGGTGGAAAGCTCCCTGAGGCTGGCCGAGTCAGATTACATCTCCATGCCTCCTGGCTCTTCTGTTGGGCTACATATGAAATAACAGCTTTTACTGTAACCAAATATTTCCATTCAGGAAAGCCAGTTGCAACCAGCAAAGGAGGAGATGGATTCACATGTTCCCAGAAGCTGGTGAAAGGTGCTTTGTTCTGAGCAAGAGCACCTGGAGAGGATGTTGCTCCTTGCGATCCGTGACTCTAAGCAGCTGTAGTGAGTCCGTGTCATGCTTGTTCCTGTGAGAGCAAGGTGGAAATAGCTATTTACAATAAAGGGAATCCCATTGGAAGCATCCAATGGGTCTTGGTTCTGTTGATGCTGATCAGAAGAAATTGCTCTGCTTTCTATCTGGAAGGGCTGGAAATTCTTCCCTGGATCATAATCAGCTTATTTCCTAGTTCTTGGATGTGCATGCCTCTTCTGCCAGCACAAGTGGTACGGGCCAACCCCGGTGGGGGATACTTTCGGTTTCATAATTCAAGAGGTCCACACTTCTGCCACTATTTGCAAGGTCTTCTGCATGCTTTAGGTGGCTTGCTTGCACAGAATGGAAGGGTGACCAATCACTCTTCATCTTCCCTCCACTGGTATCATCACTTCCCTGACACACTTCTCAGTCTGGCTGGTGATGTTGAGGAATTTGATTATTGAACATTGTGAAATGACCTATTGCATACTCATATGAGGAACAAGGTTAATTACCCATCGCACTTTAATGCTCTTTCAAGCATTTAAATGTTACCCTGAATGTAATATAAAGATATTGCATTCTATGGCATTCTAAGTCTAGTCTAGTCAGAAGAAAAATGCACATTAAAGTACCAGTTCCAGTAAGTGTTGATATTTTAAAAACAAGAAATATTGTAGAATGATGGCTATAACAGGCAAAATTGAAATTGATCAAGAATGTTTTACTCCTTGTTGACTTCACGGTCTCAGCATGTTCAAAAGTTCCTGATAACACTGCGGGAATAACAGCATCTTTGTGTCCTACACAATGCACTACATGAATAACATTTTGAATGGCAAAGATGGTGATTTGGTTTCATAAGAAGCAGACACCTTGTAGAATTGAAAGCTTTTCAATCACTTTATTGAAAGTATTTCAAGGGGTCCAAGCTAAAACAGTACTAAGGACAGCAGGACAATATCAAGTTTTTCATTTGAAACAGAATATATTGTGTATTTCTTTATCTTCCAGGATTTATTACTATTGTATGATTTGTTTTTTTATATATCTATAATATCTAGTATCAAGAAATTTGGCAGTCCAAACCACAAATAACAAAGAAAGAAGAAAGTACATCCAGCTCTATTGTTAGATTTAAGGTTGAGGCTGGCAGAGATCACTGATTCCCAATTATTTAAAATTACTAGCAACAAAATTAATGCCCAGTCCTCAAAGCAAACATCAAAATGACATTTTGCAAAAAACAAACAAACAAACAAACAAACAAACATCTTCAGTAAACTGGAGATGATTTTGCTGTAGAGGAAATTCAAGTTTCATATACCACTTCTACACATTCAAAAAATGGCTGAGCTCAGAATTCTTTCATTCCAAGGCTGCCATCTTATGGCCCTTAAGAGAGAGGCCTGACCTTGGTAAGAAAAAAAATCTAGAAATACCAGATTAGGAGAATTGCTACTGTAAATCCTGCTGGAGAACTGAAGCCTCAACAGCTGCATAGTGATGTTGCCTTAATGACCCTGGATTGATGTCAATGGAAGATGTACACACACACACACACACACACACACACACACACACACACACAGTAAGAAAACTGTTAGAGGGCACTTCTGGCCAGACAGATGCATGTCCTTGGATAAAGTGTTGGAGATCTAGACACTAAGTCACCATGTGGTTGGATTTGCTCTCATTTTGCATGATGGTTAAAGCAGCTTATGGTTTAGCCCGATGTGTGGACCCAACCGATGTTTTACAATTTGGTTATTTAATTAGTCATACATATTGGGAGTCTTCTGAACAACTGAAGAAGCTTCTTGGATGAGAACCGAAATGTCTTCAAGGAAAAACAAAGGCAGTCCAGTTTCTCTTGAAAAAGCACCTTTGGGTCTAGTAAGGACATAGCTGCTTAGCTAAGTGGTCAAGAATTGTTCATTGGTCCAGTTGCTTCTTGATCTGCATGGGGATGGTTTGTACAAGAGTTATAATCTGATCAGTCCTTTGTTTCTGAAGGAAATCACACATAACTACACACCCAGTTACAAAATAAATGGTCTGGTTGGAATGCTGAATTATTTCAAGGCACCCTTACATGTGTGTGTTCAGTGTCATGGATTGTATATAAGGAGGCAAAGCACGATGCTCATATTCTTATTCCCATCTCCCATGGTCACCTACATATCTAAGGCAAAGTTTTTCTGCTCTAATTGATGGAGCCAGAGTTGACCTACCATGACCTACATCTTTAGAACATCCCAAGTCTGCGTTCACTGTCCTTATTTTTATTTGGAGAATTTCCTTTTCTCCCGGTCTTTCCTCAAAAGCTCACAAGGTTAATAACTGAGGTTAAAACAACAAAACGCCCCATTACAATATCAAATATTTGCAAAAGCTCTACAAAACCTTTCCATCCCACCCCTCTGCTGTTTTGATGCTGGATTTGATTTCTTTCATATGCCCAGCTGATGATTAGTTAGTTGGAATTTAATTGAGAGACAGTCAGGCAGCTGTGAGTAAGTAATTGCCGCTATCTGATCTGCAGGAACCAACACGTGAAATATAATTTAATCCTTATTGGGGCCGGGCTTTGATCTGATCAATGTATTAAAGATCACAAGGCACACAATGAAAAGTTTGAACTTTATGAATGAATTTGAGAACAGCAACAAAAAGGAACTGTAGGGTAACATCTTTGCCTGTTCTGGGTTATAACGACTGACAGTTATGAGCCTGTTCGTCCAGTTTCATCCCATGAATTAATCCCCTTTCCTGGCCACCCACCATTTTGTTTTCCAAAGATTTTAATCATCTTGCTTGCCAATGAATGTCTGGAAGTTGGAAAATTAGCCTATTATCTTGTAAAGCCTCAGCTGACCTGTAAAATAAAATATCTTTTAAGATTCATTTTTTTTTTCTTTGATTAGTGTAATTATTTTTTTTATGTTTTCTTTCTTTTTAATCTTTATCTTTTCACTCCACTATTATTTTATTCCTCTTCTGTTTTAGAAATGTCCCAGAAATCTTTTTAAAAATCGGTTGAATTCCTTCTCCATTGCGCAAAAGGAGGAAAATTAAGGGATTAATGGAGACAGTTCTACAACCGCCTTCTATAGAGATAAAAAATAAGATGTTGTTCTTTGGGAGATGCTTTTTTTGTAAAAAAAAAAAAAAAAAAAAAGGTGGCGGAACTCACAGACGTCATACAACTTGCCTTGCCTACCCTACAAGGTTCCATCCAAAAAAAGGTGCCAGAACTCCGTTCTGGGCATTCTATAAGAAAAAAAGTCCTGGGGAGAACCAATGTGGTGTAGCGGTTAGAAACTGGGATCAGTCTAGAACAGTGTTTCTCAACCTTGACAATTTTAAGGCATGTGGACTTCAACTCCCAGAATTCCACAGCCAGCATTGCTGGCTCTGGAATTCTGGGAGTTGAAGTCCACATGCCTTAAAATTGTCAAGGTTGAGAAACAGTGGTCTAGAAACTGTGAGGCTGTGAGTTCTAGTTCTGCCCAAGGTACAAAGTCAACTGGGCGACTAGGACTTCTCAGCCCTAGAAAGGAAGAAATGGCAAACCACTTCCGAGATACCTTGCCAACTAAACTTTGGGGAGTTTAGTCCCGGCAGTCTCCAAGAATCATAAATGATTGAACGGAAGGAAAAAATAAGTTCTACAAGTTGAGCTCAGCTTCTAGTGATTTCATGGACATCGCCATGCATTCTCTTGGCAGCAAAGAGAAGTGATTGGCCAACGCCATCCCACCGAAATGTTTTTGAACTTTGCTGTCTGCTCCGCAGCCATGCTGTTTGCTGCTGATCTGCCATCTAAGCACTAGCCATGGGGGACTCAGCTTCTCCAACTCAGCCAGGGTCAAGAAACGCGAATCAATTGCCTTCTCAAAATGTAAAGACTGGACAATTGTATGTCCCCTATGTAATCTTTTATATTGCCCCTTTGGAGTTCAGTTGAGTATAAATAAAAATATTTTTCTCCGGCAACAGGAAGATCTTATTTAGAAGACCCTCCATATCGGAGGTGGTTCAGGATGTGGTCCCATCCCCTTAAACCTATGAGCAATCAATCAGCTGAATAGACTTTCTTCTCCACCAGTCGGTCTGATTCTGTTTTTTAAACAGTCAGAATGAGTGGTCATCTGTACGTCTATGAAAGCTAACAATGAACCACTTTCTTTTTCACTCTTTTTGTTTTTAAAGCTTTTTTCATTCCATTTATGGAAACATTTGCCAGTTTTGGTTAGGGCAGAACAAACGCCCCCCTCTCCTGCTCCCCATCGGCTAAAAGAAGGAATTTCTGAAGTTATGTGCTGGATGAACAGAGGGAGAACTTCTATCCAGTAAACCACATGTAGGATTTCACTTTTTTGTCATCTTTCTTTCCAAATGGGAAACTCCTACATTTTTTAACATTTCCTCAGAGCGAAAGCATTTTCTCGCATTGCAGAAATTCAGCTTATCAGCCATACAAATATTTTCTCAGACACACACATACACACACACACACACAGAGACAGACGTGTGTGTGTGTGTGTGTGTGTGTGTGTGTTTGTAGATTTTTACGGGTATAGGTATGCAGGTCTTGGCGTATTCAGGTCTTTTCCTGTGTAAGATTGAGAGTATCTTGGCAATGTTTCAACGAGGTCCCACTCATCATCCTCAGGCTGGGGTCTTCAGCTTCATGCCTGTGCGAGCGAAGTGTGATATATATATATATATATATATATATATATATCCTTAATAGTATTAAAAACACAAATCCCAGGTATGTACATAATGTGAAGTAAAATAAGGTGATCACCAGGATAAAATCATAAACATAAATGTTTAATCTACAGAACCAAGCTTTCGTCGGCCACACTACTGACATCTACACAGTCGATGCTAATGGGTGAACCTATGACTCGATTCAGGGTCAAAGTGCAGAGGCAGCTGGCCACATAAAAATGGACTCCCAGATCCAGCATTTTATACTCTGATGATGTCGGTAGGGTGGCCGACGAAAGCTTGGTTTTGTAGATTAAACATTTATGTTTCTGATTTTATTCTGGTGATCACCTTATTTTACTTCACATTATATATATATGTATATATATGTGTGTGTGTGTGTGTGTGTGTGTGTGTGTGTGTGTGTATATATATATAATGTGTCATATATATATATATATATATATATATATATATATATATATATATATAAGACAAGAAGGATGATCACATTTACACAACCTCATTCACCGAAGAATCAGACAGTGGTTTATAACACATTCCACAATTCCAAAACACCCACTGCAAAAGATAAAAAAACGGCACCTTCAACTTCGGTAAATGAATCATGACAATCCTCAAACAGATTCCTTATTTTTTTTAAAAAAAAAGGGGGGGGTGCAAGGGAGGATTTTCAAATGTGTTTCATTGAGCGAAGCAGCATCTTATTGCCCAAAACCCGTTATCCCATAATGAGCAAGTGGCTGCTACTCTCTATTTTCCATTGTGTTAAACTTTTACAAGACTTTTATTTTCTCTCTTGTTCTCTCGCACCCCCTCAACCCTCGTGGCACATCATCCAAGCGAGTCTGGTGGACGCCCTCCCTCCTTTCTCCAAAGACTCTGAGCTGTTCCTCGTTAGGGGAAGTGTTAGGAAGTTGCTGAAGTGAGAAATGAGCCTGCACAAGCTCGTTGTCCTAATTAAACTTTGTCAAGAAGAGTGACAAGAAGCATCAGAGAGGAAACAATGTGAACAGTGTTTGGGAATCAGCCTTAAGCTGGGAAGGTCTTTGTCCCCAGACAAAAGCAGTTGTTTGCATGTATTAATGTCCATTAAACTTCATTGGGTCCAGGTGCAGTCCCCTTCTCCTCCCTCTGTCTTTCTTCAGCCACCCATCCGTGATCTTCTCCAAGTCAATCCACTCCCTCTACCAACACCAAAGGTACTTGAAGCTGGACTTGGGAACAGGCTGGGTGGGAAGAGGCAGGAGAAACCAACTCTTGGGGGGGGGGCTAATATCAAAGGAACTGTCTTACAAAGTAAATACCTTGATGTATAAAATGAGTTATTGTTGCTGCTTCTACGAGTCAACAGAAACTGCCAATGGACTCGGCTAATGAGAAGAGAGGGTAGGAAAACCTTCATTAACGGGGTTAATACAATCACACAAAGCAGAAGACAGCAGGAGATTCAGATAAGAATTTGCCCATCTGTTTGTTTGTTTGTTTGTTCATTGGTTTAATTTTAGTCCACTGCAATCGGTTGACTCTTGGTGGATTGCAAACAATAATTTCTGCACAAAGCATTTGCAGAATCCACAGCTTTAACTGGATACAATAGCTCAAAGTTATAATCATGGTTCAAAATATAAGTTCTAAGGAAACAATGACAAGAAATTAATGACTAGATCAGTGGTTCGCAACCTTTTTAATGCTGCGACCCCCAACCGGTCGTAAGTCGAGGACTACTCAACCGGTCGTAAGTCGAGGACTACTCAACGGGTGCAGCACCGTTTGCAGAATGGGACTTTTGGCGGGCTCAGCAGGGCAGAGACAGCCTGGACAATTCCTATTGGCTTTTGAAAGCCAATAGAATTAGACTCTATTCAACTCTAGGGAGTAGCACAGCTAAGGAAAAGGGGGAAAAAATGGCGGACTGCGTTGTTTGGCGACCCCCGTGAAATGGTCGTTCGACCCCAAATGGGGTCCCAACCCACAGGTTGAGAACCACTGGACTAGATGGTCCTTTCAGCTGTCAAAAGCTCAAGCTGCCCTCTTTAATAATTTCCTAAAATTTAATAAGGTGAGGGCTACTTGGATTTTACAGTAGGAGAGTCTTTCAAAGTATTGAAGCCATGTTAGAGAACATCTGGGAACACCCACCTCCCGTTCCTTATCCCTGAAAATGAGGAACTTCCAGGAAATTTGTTATGTGGGGTCCTGGGTGCTCTCTGAGTTTGTTTTCTTGCAGATATTTCATTACCCAACTAGGTGATACAGTTGGTTCAAACTTGTAATGAGTGGATCAAAACTGGGTAGAGGAAATGGTCCTCAGCACCGTGCCATTTAGGACTTTAAAGGTCAAAGTCAACACTTTGACTTGCACCTGGAGATGCACCGGCACACAGGTGACACATGCTTATGTTGGCATGTACACACCAACAACTGGTCTCTTACATTCTGGATTAATTGATGCTTCCAGATGGTCTTCAAAGCATAATAATATAATCCCACATAAGGCAAAACAAACTTGGATTGATGAATACTGAAGGGGGGGGGAACCTTTGTCAGCACCCAGTCACCTTGGAGGACAGATAGTATCCCAGGTCAACAGCAGCCATTCAATCTCTCACAATTGCCCTCTCTCATTAAATCTCTGGGGGTCTCTATTTTTCTTTAACCTGCTGTGCATCGGAGGAATGCTGAAATAAAGACCTTGTGGGAAATTCCCAATTAATCCCCGGATTGAACTCTGAACTGCTACTGTAAATAAACAGTGATTGGGTTGTGCTAGCTGCATAAGACAGAGATTTCTCAGAGATGAGAATGTGGGAATGCAAGTCTAATGCAACAAAAAATGGCCTATCTGTTGAATTTGGGGGGCTGCCTAGGTAGTTGATGATAGTGAAGTAAAACATGATTCTGATCATAGTTAGGCCTAGTGGCAATTGTAAGAGTGGTAATTATAGCAATTATATATAATATATCATAAAGAATAAATGAATGAAGGCAAATATATCTGTCCCAGGATAATGTTGCAGGACCCAGTCTGGGAGATTTAGTCTTGCAAACTTGCATTGGGCTATTCTGTGCATGGTATTTATATGGTGCCTGTTGTATGTGACTTTTTAGATGTTGATTGGGGTATTGATGGCTGGCTATTAAGCCATCGGCTGTTGTTTCTTTGTGCTTCCAAGCCCTCGCCTCCCAAGTACTTGATAAGCTGGGGATAAATCAAGACTCATGATGACTGACGAGGAGCTCATTTCTCAGACCTCAATCACTTCCCTGGCTGTTTTTGTGCCTGCTCATCCAACAATCTGAGTAGCAGCAAACTCGAATGTATGCCATTTTTATTGCAATGTGAGGCTACCAATAAAGAATAAAAAGCATCTCTTCGTTCTGTTTCCTGAATACTTAGAAAATGTAGGGATAAATCTCCTGGTGCAAGATTAGAAAACAACTCAGATGATGTAAATAGTACAATATAAAAGGGAGGGAATCACTATTTTTTTTTCCAAAGACCATATTTGCACTCTTGGTTGTGCTTACTAACTCCTAAATAAAATCCCAATAACTGGTTGAGAATTATACTTTCAGGGCTCAGAATCTCACCAGGATCAACCCTGATTAATTCTTGGACAAAATCCTCCAGGGAATGCCAAAGTTATAGATTAGACAGCAAAGCTGAAAAAAGTGCTCCAGAAGATGACAGTATAGGTAGTCCTCCAGTAGTGACTGCCTCCTACAGTAACCATTTGCAGTTATGACATTGATGAAAAAGTAAACTTTATGACCAATCTTTGCATTTATGACTTTTTCAGGTCTGTAATACAAAGGAAAACTGAACTTAGATCATATGCATGGTCATGGTTTCACTTAGTGACAATTTCACTGGAGTGACTGGTCCCAATTGTGGTCATTCAATGAGGACTACCTGCACTAAATCTGGATGGCTGTCAAAAAAATAATAAACTACACAGAGAGGTCTATATAGACCCCAGGAGCAGAATCCAACTGAAGCATCTGTTATATTGCATCAGCCTATAACCCCCCAAAAAAATCATATGTGATATCAAAAAGAGGGGGGAGCAGGATGGACTTCGGTTTTACTTGGATGGAAAGTGCAAATTTAGCTTATATGGTTACAACAACATCCTGGAAGATGGGGGTACAAACCACTTCAGTATGATTGCAGAGAAAAGCATGTGGATGTGACTCTATCCTGTCAGCAGGAGGTACGTTCAACCTTCAAAGGCCTTTTTCTTTAACACCGCAGAGACATACACTGTTAATCATGAATCATGTGTCCCTAATTGGACTTTTGAAAGCAGGAAGGACAATAGCCACCTCCTCAGTACCCATGGAGATGCATTGAAACAGAACCTGCTACCCAGGGAATCTCCAGTGTAAACTTGCCAACATTGGCTAAGCCCAAGTTCTGCCTTTTGGATTCAAGGGGGTCTACATTTTTATAGCAGTCGGCTGGATGGAGTCACTGAAGCAGTAGGCGTGAGCTTAAAGGGACTCCAGAAGATGGTAGAGGACAGGAAGGCCTGGAGGAACGTTGTCCATGGGGTCACGATGGGTTGGACATGACTTCGCAGCTAACAACAACATTTTTAGTCTTCTGACCATGTTCTGTTTTTCAATTGCTGCAAGAAAAATGGCATCTCCTCGCTCTCTCAATAGCAGTTTCCCCACACTCTTCAACTCATGGAACCCTTCTGACGTTCTACATTGTTCCTTGATGCCCCAAACATTTATGATATGAAAATAGTTTAATATATGCCACTTTAACTAATAGGGGGCACGATGGCTCGGCGGTTAAAGATGCTGAGCTTATCAGCTGCAAAGCCATCAGCCCGAGTTTGAGACCCGAGTATCATATGACAGGGTGAGCTCCCGTTACTTGCTCTAGCTCCTGCCCGTCTAGCAGTTTGAAAGCATGCAAATGCGAGTAGATAAATAGGTACCACTTTGGTGGGAAGGTAACAGCATTCCATGTGTCTTTGGCGTATAGCCATGCTGGCCACATGGCCACAAAATGGTCTTTGGACAATGCTGGCTCCCTTGGCTAGGAAACAAGAGATGAGCATCACCTTCTAGCGTCTTCAATGAATAAAACTTCCATCTATTTTTTTTTCAATCTACGTATGGTGGAAGTCATCCTGAGCTTAATTTGTGATAGAGTTTATCACCTCCAACCTCTGTTTTCTACTGTAACTGCTGAAGATGGAAAGAGCTGCAAGTTTTGCTTCTGAGCTGATGCAGATCCCAAAGATCCTTTTTTTCAGGAGGACTTCCTTGTTTTTCTTTGAAGATGTTTCCCTTCTCGTCCAAGAAGCTTCTTCAGTTCTGACGGGACGGTGGGGAATGCCGATGCAAGAGGGTCTTTTGCACCCTTGTTGAGAAGCGAAAGCTACAATTCCCCCATTTCAAGAGCTGAAATTATGTGCTGAGAATCTGTCTCAAGCTAGAAAGTGCCCTTTGGGTCTCTGCGTGACACGTTGTTCTGGATTTGCTACCATCCAAAAGATTTTGTCGTATGCCTGTTTCAGACGGCAGGTTGTCTGAAATCTTTGTCCAAGTCAATGCTTACCCAGGACCCGGAAGAAAGGGGGAGGTCCCCTCCTTGAATTTGTACCAATCTTAGAGGGAGAGGGACTTTCACCCCGATGAGATGAGCCTTCCGCCCAGACTCAGAAAGCAGAGTGTGTATTTCTGCACAATCCCCTGTTTTCTTCTGATCACTCCGGGCAAAGTTAGTTCTGCCTCAGTTAAAATGTGTTGCTGACATTCATCCCCCCCAGGCACCACCTGAGTCACCTCCCCGGAAAGCTGATTCCAGACAGATTCTTTAAGGACAAAGGTGGATTTTCTCTCTAACATATGCCACAGTGAATGGATTTAATTTGGAGTGGGGAAAATGTACATTGTTAAACATCATTTATGTATAGATGTGAGTTTGAATTTGATGACAAAGGAATTTCCTTCCTCCCTTCTTTTCTCCCTCCTTCTTTTCCTTCCATTCTTCCTTCCTTCCTTCCTCCCTCTTTCCTTCGTCCCTCCCCCTCCTTTTCCTTCCATTCTTCCTCCCTCCCTCTTTTTCTTCCATTCTTCCTTCCTCCCTCTTTTCCTTCCAGTCTTCCCCCTCCCTCCCTCTCACCCTCCCACCCACGCTCCCTCCCTCACTCTTTTCCTTCCATTCTTCTCCCTCTTTTCCTCCCTGTTTTCCTTCTATTTTTCCTTCCTTCCTTCCTTCCTTCCTTCCTTCCTTCCTTCCTTCCTTCCTTCCTTTCTTTCTTTCTTTCTTTCTTTCTTTCTTTCTCCTTCCTTCCTTCCTTCCTTCCTTCCTTCCTTCCTTCCTTCCTTCCAGTCTTCCTTCCTCCCTCTTTTCCTCCCTCCCTCTTTTCCTTCCAGTCTTCCTCCATCCCTCCCTTCCCCTCAATCCAAGCAGGCTATCTTTCCAGGGTCACAATTCTTGCTGAGCCACAATTTGTTCCAAAGAAGACTGATTTTTGAATCATGCTTGACTCCCACTGAGTACATGGACCCAGGCTGCTCAGCTGACAACGGAACAGACTGCAGTCTCTACAGCAAACTGTGATGGTGCCAGAACGATGACATGGTGATGCATAGCCCCCCCCCCTTATGTGTTGCATCAGAGGCCATGATGCATGTCTTATCATTCCATACCACCCGACTCCCCCTCAGCAGACCCCCAAGAGTAGGGTCTCTCATTAACTTCTCCCGGGTGGCTTCTTTTTTTAACTTTCCAGTCTAGCCCATGGATTTTAATCTCCCATCCAAATACGAATCAGGCATGACCCTACTCAGCTTCCAAACTCCAGACATGCTGAGGAATTTCATCTACAACTATGGCTTATTGAATAAATCAGATCTGGCTTGGTTCACGTGACAAAGTGAGCCATTACCCCTAGTACATTTACACACTGGATGAAGGCAAAACCAAGCACAAGCAGCCCTCCACTTGCAACAGTTCACTTAGTGACCGTTCGAAGTTACAATGGCACTGAAAGAAATGACTTAAGACTGTTTTTCCACACTTATGACCGCTGCCGCATCCCCAGGGTCATTGGATTTACATTCGGATGCTTGACAAAAAGCAAAATGTTTTCAAAGAAAAAAAAAAAAACCAAGAAAGTCGGGGCCCTATAGCAAAGATGCCCAACTTTGGCAACTTTTAAGATTTGTGGACTTCAACTCCCAGAATTCACCAGTCAGTCAGGCTGCAGTGGAATTCTAGGAGCTGGGGAGTCTACAGGTCTTAAAGTTGCCAAGATTGGACACTCATGCCATAGATCAGTGGTTCTCAACCTGTGGGTCGGGACCCCATTTGGGGTCGAACGACCATTTCACGGGGGTCGCCAAACAACGCAGTCCGCCATTTTTCCCCCCTTTTCCTTAGCTGTGCTACTCCCTTTTATTCTATTGGCTTTTGAAAGCCAATAGAATAGACTCTCTTGAATAGAGTCTAATTCTATTGGCTTTCAAAAGCCAATAGGAATTGTCCAGGCTGTCTCTGCCCTGCTGAGCCCGCCAAAAGTCCCATTCTGCAAACGGTGCTGCACCAGTTGAGTAGTCCTCGACTTACGACCGGTTGAGTAGTCTTCGACTTACGACCGGTTGGGGGGTCGCGGCATTAAAAAGGTTGAGAACCACTGCCCTAGATCCAAGGTGGGTGGCTAAACTAATAGTGTGAACACACGTGCACCCACAGAAGATGTACCACAGCCAGCTCTCCTTCCTTCCTTCCTCCCTCCATCAGCCCTTCCCCAGAAAATATTTGTGCAGTGATGTCTCCGAATGCACGCATGTTTATGTTCCAGGAGGGAGGAGAAGGCGAGGACTGGGCCGTTTTTGATTAGGAGTTAATCTGACGTGAGCTCATTCCTCCTCGCGAGGAGCCCGCCTAGCCTCTCTCTTTCCACCCGGATGGAAGAACGCCGCGTTGTAACACAGATGATCTCCTCCGAGGTTTCTCTCTCCTTTTTTTTTTTTTTTTATATTTTCCTCTTGGACGTCTGCGCGTCTCAGGCTCCCCCCGCGTTGCAACGGAGAGAAAGAAGGGGAGAGACCTTAACTCTTTCCCATCCCTTCTTGGCCAGCTTTTGGCACAATCACCAGCATTGTTTGGGGAAGGGAAGGAAGTGTGTGTGTGTGTGGGGGGGGTCGTCCAGGGAATCGCAGCTGGGATCAACGGGACAGCTGCTCCGCTTGGAGTAACCGAGGGACCCCTGGCCATGCCTGCGCGCTTGCTCTCGCCTCTCCAGAACAGCCGCCGGAGCAGGCGGCTGGCTCGCCATCCTCCGCTCACCTGCAGCTGGTCCAGCGCGGCCCCGGACTCGGGTGGGCGTGGAGAGCAGCTGGCCAGCCTCTAGCCCGCCCCCCCCCCGCCCGGAGCGGAGCGCTCTTAAAGGCAGAACGCGGCGGGGCGCTTCTGTTCCCTTGCTCGGCGGTGCGTCTTGCGGGGCGCAACAGGGCGAACGCATCCGGACTGGCTCGGAGGGTGTTGTGTAAAGGGATGGCAGCGCTTAACGGAGCCCTGGAGAACGGGGAGGCGGAGAAGAAGGCTTCGGTGCCCCTACCGCATCCGATCAGGAACCTAGAGGTCCAGTTCACCAAGGTAGGAGGATGTGGGAACTAGGTTCCCGGGACTCACTCCACCTGAACAGCCGCATCTGGGTAGCCGGCTTGAAGGCGTCGATTCCAGGGGTTCGTGGGCTGACCCGCCCGCTCACGAAGGCTACCACGAGTGGGGCGAACGCAAAGAACCGGTTAATTCAATAAGCAGGTGAAGCGCGCTGCGCAACTTGCGCACGTGTGGGTTTTTTCTTTTAGTGTTGTGTTGCTTAACTGTTCTTTAAGTAAAACTTTTTATTAATGGAGCGTTTCGGGCTTTTGTAAAGTGGTTTAATTAGTATCTTCTTCAATAAACGCCTTCCAAGCGTTTGAAAGGCCAGTTTGATTAAGGCACCGCGCTAAAAACCAGGAGACTCTGAGTTCTAGTCTGCCTTAGGCAAAGAAGCCAGCTGGGTGACTTTGGGCCGTCACAAGGTGGTTTTATTGTTGGGAAAACGAGAGGAGGAAGGAGTATTACGGTATGTTTGTTGCCTTGAGTTACTTATATAAAGTAATAAAGGTGGGATTTTTTTAAAAAAAAATCTAATAAAGGTTTTTAAAGGGAAAGTGAGAGAGGGAATTGATTCATTTGTTTCAGCTGCCTTTTGGAGAGAAGAATTGAGGGTAATTATTCCCAAGGCTTCCCAACTAGCTAAGCCCTGTCTAACTTTTATTCAAGGCAAAGATACTAACTGGTTAATAGAGAATGTCAGAAGCCATTGCAGAAAAAAAAATACTAACTGGTTAATAGAGAATGTCAGAAGCCATTGCAGGAAAAAAAAAATTGGGATTTCCTTGCATTTATTCCACCGAAGATGGAGGGTGGGAGGTGGAGGTTCCCAAACATATTATATGAAAAAAGGTTTATGTCGTGCTTTTGAAGATTTAATTTCATACCCAGAGAAATAAGCTACTTCCCGGACATGAAACATGATGCAAGCTAAACATTTTACCATTAAATTACTTTTTATGTAATATGTTTGGTAGTCTCCACTTTCTCTCCCTCACTCCATGCTGCATCCTCAGTGGAGGAGAGGAGAGGAAATCCCAGCATTTTCTGCACAAGAAATAAAAGCGCTTGCAATTTTATAGAAGGTTTGATTTTTTTAAAGAGGAGTTAATTCTGAACTTTCTTGGGTTTGGGGCCGTGCCAAACGAGGCTTCCTAGATTTCTTGCGGCACAAAGTTTTGCCGCCCTGATGAAGCCACTAAGGAAAGGGAAATCTAGAGCTGTCTCTTTGGGTGCCCTTGGCCTTGGGGGTGAAGATTTCCCAGGATGTGGTCCTTAAGAGTTGAAAGCACCTGTCCACTGAGCTTTGCAGGTTCTCTTCTAGATATCCGTTTCTGGAAAGCTGAGTAGCATCAGTGTTTTGCTGCTCTTTTTTAGATGCTTCTGTAGGACATCAAAGGTTTTTATTTGTTAAATTTACTTTCCACTTATCGCTTTCTCGATTGGCGGACCAGAGGGGAAGAGAGAGGAAAGCATTTTATGCAAGGGGCTGCAAGCACATGCATGACACAAATGGGGCGGCACTAGTGTCCGCACAATGCAAACGGGGCAGTGCTAGTGCCTGCATGACACTCACTAGCCCTAGCCCTTCCCCATTTTTGCTGCACGTTGCCCCATTTTTGCCACAACACTAGCATGAGTGCGCACACACATGTGCGTGCACTGGCCAGCCTGTCCTGCAGCCCTGTGGCCAGCAGGCCACGGCCCGGTAGTGGAACAAGTTGAAGACCCCTGTCTTAGATGGCTAAGAGTAATACGAAGGAAGAAAAATGGAAAGATGTGTAAACAGAAGTAGAATTATAGAACCATATAAGCAAACAACGACAAAGGAACACAATGAGAATAAGTACATCAATATGATAACCAAAAAGATGGGTGGAAAGCAAGAGGGGGCAGGTAGAGTCTACCATCCATCTAGCAGCCCCCTCCAGTGACGGAACACCACTTAGACCCCAGGCCAATTGGTGGGCCAGGTTTTCGGGTCTTATGGAAGGACGGTGGGGCGTGCTTTTTTGCATGCCTCCAGAACCACGCAAAGTGCAGCATTTGTATGATCCAGGTAGCTCTTGCGTATTAAGAGGCTTTGAAAGAGGTGAGCATTTTCACTAGGCTTCCAGTTATCCGTGGTGGTGTAGCAATGTCGGGGCTGAGCATAAAAGGGCTTGTTTCACGTAACTCCAAAGAGCAACTGCAAACACATTTCAACTGGAGGCAAGGTGGGGAAGGAGTTCTCCAGAATTACAGGGATATGACCTGATTTGGATAGCCCAAAATGAATTTTTTTAAAATCTTTAATGTCAGTAGAAATATTACTGGTCAATCTCCAGTACATCTGCGTCTGTGAGAAAGCAGAAAAAGAATAATAAAATGCTAGAAATGAGGAATCTTTGGTGAGGACGCTGATCGCAATTATTCTGAATAGCTTTTTTGGAGATTGCATCCTAAAGGCCATTGTGTTAGGGCAAAATGGCTTATTCCAATCACACGAACGTCTATGCAGCAGCATTGGGGATTCGCCAGAAACATAAATATTTTAGATCTTTTTAATAATCTTTTATAATTAATTTTATGACGTGTTTTTATCCAGCTTTAGACTATATACTCAGTGTAGTTTTGTTGTCAGTTTTGGTCACCCAGTGATTACATCATTAATTGTAATATATTGCTATATCTTCTTGTATTTGGTTCTGTTTAGTTTTGTTTGATTTGAATGTTTAATTTACGTGTTGGCCTATGGCTGTAATAATAAATTGATGGATTGATCACACGAATGAAGGCAAATGTACGCGTCCCAGAATAATGTTGCAGGATCCAATCTGGGTCAGTCAGCGGACCAGAGTTTAGCTTTTGGACTTTACAGGAGCCCATCCTGCAAACTTTTCTTTCACCCAATATTCCTATCATAGTACTTTGAGCTGTTTTTGTCATATGTACAGTGTTGTCCTGTGCTTTTTTTTTTTTTTAATGTCTTAAGACTGCTGACAACCAGCCCGTGATGGATGTTTGCCATTTCTGAGGTATTCCACCATCTTGGCTGTTTTAACAAAACAATACATTGGTCGTTTTTAGATTCGCTTTTTCTCCCATGTCTCTTCTAAAACTTGGACAATTTTTAAAAGTGGATTAGTTGGCGTTGCTCCACTTCCTTTGGCTGGTTTCAATCTTCCTAATTTCATTATTATTATTATTATAATTTTTCTTCTTCTTTGCGGGGGTGGAGAAGGTAGAAATTCAGGGATGCGTTTGAGAGCCAACTCTAATGTTCAAAAGATGAGGTGATTGGTGATTCTTGTTCTTTCTCTTTGAGAAATGATGTAAGAAAAGGCATCGTTTTTCTGATTGTGTTTGAATTAAGTACGAAATCTGAAGTAAGAAAATAGAATACTGAAAATGAAGCTAGGCTATTTATGAATGGATTGATTGTATTTACACAGCCACCCATCTCGTAAGATTTCGTAAGAGTTGCAATTGGCAAGATGGCTACATAAATCGATGAATAAGCAAACAGAGAAACTAGCAAAGTAAAAGTATGCAAGAAACCAATTAAGAGTTCAGTCAGTGGCCCAACTGGAATATAATACATAATAGAAAAAAAATCACATTTGTATAAGGAATTTTGTCTCTGTTTCGTGTAGCAGATTCTTACACGCTTCCTTTCTTTTTAAAATGTGCTTAAGGCCTTTTAGGCTTGACTGTGAAATCTAACTGATTGATTTATTTGTACTATTTTAGACTATCAATTACTCTGAGCACCTACAATTTTTTTTTTAAAAAAAGACTAATATGATACAATGCAAAGTAGATAAATCAAAGTCTCAATTATCAAACATATATGCGTGCTTGGAAATGATAAAAAATACATCAAAAATGTAATTCTTAAAGGTTTGCATGTATCTTTTAAACTAGGATTTCCATTAACTATTATATCAAGAAAGCTGCAATATAAAAAGCCTTTTCGGTTTTAGATCTCCCTGGCATAGGTGTCTGTTCTTAACTGCAAAAAAGCCAATATAACGAATAAGAGTTGTGAAGTCATAATTCTATGTATCCTTTTGTTATTTGCATTGTAGCATTGTGGTTCACATTTTGTCACGTCACTCCTTGGACCCCAGGGATATACCTTAATAATTATATAAGAAATGTAGAATTGAAAACAATAAACATGGCCTTTCGTAACAAAACCCGTTATCCATAATTCTTCACTTTCCATCAACCAAGTAATGGTAAAGTTCTCATCCACTGGATGCCTTCTGTCTTGCATGCTTGTGAAGCAATGGTGATGTTAATAAATGTTAATAAAAACACATTCACTTAAATTATAGTTCAACATTGCTTGTTGCAGTTGCAGAGATTCTTAGCGTGAGACAGAGAAACTGATTTTTCTCAGGCTAAAATTTGCCTGCCACATTCCAAAATAGAAAGAAAAAGTCATTTTGAGATTAACTTTTATCAGATTTGGCTAGCTCCGAGGCTGTTTTTATGTGGTTTCCAGTTCCTGAATTGCTTTTGCTGATTGTCAGCATGAGATGGCTTGATTAAGAATGCTTAATGTAATAATGTTAACAATTCACTAGAGCTTGTGATTCTCACGTTGGCATCTGGAAAAAAAACACCCATGTGTTACTTGATTTTTACTAGAATCTTTAAAAGGCTATTTATTTTGAAATGGTTTGAACTGAGATGGGCGGCTACAGAAATTGATTGAATGAATGAATGAATAAAATACAGTAGGAATTGAAAATAAGGCAGATATAGCATCTCTCTTTGCACACACAAACACACATACACAAACATACATGCAGTACACACATGCACCCAAACACACACACATGCACATGTGTTTATTAATCTGGTAATAATGAGGAAAGAAGCTTAGCTGATCCAAAGGGAGAGTCGGAGAGAGAGAGAGCACTGGGGATCCATCAGAAACAGGTGATTAATCTATCATAGCTATTTTACAGAATTAATGCAACAAACCATTTTGTATTATCACTCTCTTGCATTTTAATATTTAATGACCATGGGCCTCGCAGTTTAAGGATTGATATTACAGTATATTACAGTGAGGCCATGCTGTGTTTTGTTAGTGTGCAACGGACAGATTTTGGATGCCAAATTGTGATTTGGATACATATTTATTATTTTATTCCAGAATTTTAACTGGATAGTCCTTAAGTGTTCTTAACTTGCTCTGGGTTTTGACTGTAATAAACATTGACTTGACCTGACTATCCCTGCCACTAAATGAACTTAGTTAGAATTAATTAGTTAGAACTATTCCTAGCTGGAAGTAGAAAAATTGGAAGAAAGAGTATTATGCTTATGTTGATGCCCTTGAGTTACTTGTAGAGGAACAAAAGCTGGGATAAAACTCAAATAAACCTTGACTCTTGACAAAACAGAAACTAGTTTATGAATGGGAAGACTGCAGAATAGGAAACCAATGATTTTGTGACATCATTTCCTTCTTAATCATCATGGAGAAAAATTCTATGAGTTGTTAGGAGTTAAAATTAACTTGATGGCACATAATCAATTAAAAATCTTTTGGAGAAGTCTGAAGATGCTGTAGTTTGGACTGTTGCAAGTCAGAATCTGTTTTACATTTAAACACATTTAAAATGATGTGAGGTCAAAAGCAAATATTTAAGCAGATCTTTTAAATTTTCTTTAATGATAAGTCTCTATAAGATATAGATAACCCTCCATTGTGGATATTGTCACATCAAACAGAATGTAATTGCTTTTCTATTTAAACACGGATAACATTGGTACTCTGCCTATAAAAATCTAAGCAAATTCTAGCAATGCTAAGCACATTCTCTGCTTTAAATCTCTGAAAATTTTCCAGATAGTCTTTAAGAGGAAAAAAAGTCGCTAGTTGGTGATGTTCTTCTTAATGTAATCTTTCTAGTTTTTTTTCTTTCCTATTATAGGTAATACTTTCCGTCGACTTAAACTGTTTTAATCATTATTGATAGTTGTCTGGACTCTATAGGAGCAAGTAAGCAGATTTTAAGAAAGAAACACTAGCACTATCCATTAGAAAAAACTTTCCTGTCCCCATTCTTGAATGTATTAAGGAATCAAAACATTACATGTTTTGCTAAAATAAAAAAAAATTCTTTAAACTTGATGCCACCAAAAGCTCATACAAGTTATTATATAAATCAATCTGCATAAATCCCTGATTGCCATCACCGTGTCTTTATTTTCAAACTGGTCAGAATAAGTATTTTTTTTTCTTTTTACCATTTGCAGTTCTGCAGTTATGTTGCTAAATTTTGAAATAGTCTCCTAGCAACTTTTTGAGGGGGGAGATGGCATTCTGCTTAATAAAACTTAAATATGTTGCCTTTAATAGAAATTTCATTCCTTTTAGTTGCATTTTAGTCCAAGTAACTTTTAACAGACAGGATTTTCCTCTCTGACCCGAATACCCTTAATTGAAGATATCAGATATCACTGGTTTTTTTTTTTTTTTTAATATATATTTCAGAATATACAGTATGCTTAAGGTGACTGATTTAAGAGCTTGGAAAGTTTGTTGTCAAATTTATATCTTTCCATAATCTAATTCTTGGAGTACAATACCAGCACATAATATCACTAAGTACCTAAAATACCCCATTGGCCACAGTTAAGAGTCATCTTAACAAAACAGCCTCTGGCTTAGTTCTGTCTTTTTCTGTAACATGGATATTGTCAGAACCAACTGAGCTCCCAACTGGAAGCCATTTCAAGGATCTAATTCTACTACAGAAAAGCAACACTCCTGAATTTTAGTGCTCTGGATTTACAGAAAACGAATAGCTAGCTCTTCTCTTTGCAGGGTCAAATCGGTCAGACTGACTCCTATAGAGAAATAAGGTCCTTCAAGTTAGCAGGAGACAAGCAAAGCAGGCAGTTATCCTTACAGCTAGCACTTACCATTTTAAAAACATCTACCTTTATGTAAATATTTTAATGATGGCTTAGTTTGAAATCTCAAAGCACTGTAGTGATTCACTTAACAACTACATCAAGAAAAGTTGTAAAATTGGGCAAAATTCACTTAACAACTGAACAGCAACAGAAATTTTGGGCTCAGTTGTGGCCGTTAAGTTGAGGATTACCACAATGGCTAAACAAACGGTTGTAAATTGCTACAAGTGATTGTAAAGATTACCTGTATTTGCAACCTGTAATTCTCCAGGCATGTTTATGTAAGTTTTCTTTAAATTATAAGACCACCCATTAAAACAAATGTTTCCCCCCCTCCAGTGATTTACAGACCCTTTAAATTTCCAGACAAAACAGCCATTTCAGCTACAGAACATGCAAATCAAATGCAATAATAATAGTAATTAAATCTACTACTGGGCCACAAAAACAAGTTAAAACTAATTAGCAGGCTCAGTTGCAACTAAGAGAAATAACATTCAAAATCCTGGGAACCTCTCTTGTTTTTACCTGCAACGAAAGGTTTTTGAGCCGATGCAAGTTCAGCATCTGAAGTTAGACATAATGGCTGAAAGAAAAAGCTTTTTTTTCCTGAGGAATTTACGTCTATGTGAATCTGCTTGGAGGCTACATTCGTATGAGATCCTGTTGTTTGTCCTACTTGGAGAGAAAGGGCTGGGGTAGACTTCATGACGGGCCATTTAATGTAGCCACTCTGCTTGTGAACTTCTATCTCTAGGAAGTTAGAATTAGTTCTTTGGTTTTTAGGTAGACGGCAAAATGGCATTCTTTTTTTCCCCTTTTTTAGGCTCCTTCCTTGCTCTGTTTAATGTCTCCATTGTCTTGTTTAGCTTCTTTTTTTCTATTTGCCCATTTTATTGTAAGGAGGCATCACTAATGGAAAGGTAAAAAAAGGTAAACAAGTCCCTGTGGATTTTAATCCGCTAGTCCAGGGATCTCCAACCTTGACAACCTTAAGACTTGAAGTCTTCAGCTTATATGAATAGTCCAGTGCTTTAATCGTTGAGCCAATGGAAGGGGGCAAATCCATATTACATTAACTGAGCAGGGAGATCCATCGCAGTAAAATAATAGATTAATCCCTTGGAATTCGATAGTCCTTCTCTCATGGATATGGAATTGCGTTCGTGAATTGGCCTCCTGAACTTCAGTGTGATTTACCTTTTCTGTTGGAACTGCATCAATAAATATTTGAGTGTTTGCCACATCCATTATTACTGCTTCCCACTGTGATGTGCAGCTGATAGCTGGAAGTTTCACTCTTTTAACCCACCCTGTTTCTGAGCTCCTCCCTATTATAGGATGTCCATTAGGAAGTAAATGCCTGCATCTCACTATTACAGCAAACATGTACCGTATATGCCGCCGTATTAGGCGACCCGGCGTATAAGACGACCCCCGTCTTTATAGCCGGGCCGCATTCCTAGAACGTCGTCTTATACGCCGGAAACTACCAGTATTTCCGGCGTATAAGACGACTCGGCGTATAAGACGACCCCCATCTTTGGCGCCGATTTCAGCGCTCGCGGAAGTCGTCTTATACGCCGGTATTTACGGTATTTTATTTTGATGGGGTGAATATGATACACTGCTCCTGAATCAGTGGTGGGATTCAAATACCTGAACAACTGGTTCTCTTATTGGATGCAGGCATGGGCCTCTGAGGCTAGAATGGACTTCTGGAAGTGGCATCCACGCACTTCCAATGGGCCGGTCTAAGCCTGGGAGGTCTTTTCCAGGCCTCTGAGGCCTAGAATGGACTTCCAGAAGTGGCATCCACGCACTTCCAATGGGCCGTTCTAAGCCTGGGAGGTCTTCTCCAGGCCTCTGAGGCCTAGAACAGACTTCCGGAAGCAGTATGCATTCAGCTGGTTCTCCGAACTCAGCAAAATTTAGTGACCGGTTCTGCCAAACCAGTGCAAACCGGCTGAATCCCACCACTGTCCTGAATATGATAAATATTAGAGCTATTCGGGCAACAAAGAAGACAGGCCAAACCAGGGATACGGTAGTCTTGTCAATGCTTCTTCTGATCCACTTGTTTTCTCTCTCTTTAGATATTTATTAACAATGAATGGCATGAGTCGAAAAGTGGAAAGAAATTTCCTACATTTAATCCCTCAACGGCTGAGAAGATCTGTGAAATTGAAGAAGGTGACAAGGTCTGTCTTTCTACGTTCTTTAATTAAACAATCTGTCATTTGTCTTGAGTCAAAGAGCAAAAAGTTGGAGATGTTTTGGTAGGAAAAAAAAGACAGGGAAGTGACTTTCATTTAGTTGCTCTAATCAGCTGGAAGGGGCATGTTGCTTTATACCTGTTCTGCTGTTGTTCAATTGAAAGAATAAATTCACCTTTTGAAGGATGGAGACAAAGTGTTTTCAGATATGCTTCCAAATGACCACAACATCAAATCACGCCAGAGAGCAAGAAAGAGGTTAGGAGAAACAAGGACTACTCCTATGTGGCATTAGAACATGAGAATAACCCTAATGGATCGGATCTAGGTCCATCTAGCCACAATTCTATCTTACATGGTGGCCCGATAGAATCTAAGAATCTCATAAACAAAGCTGGGTGACCTTGAAGCAGCATCTGGAAAAGATACAGCATTTACTTTCATTTTCCCCCATGTCTTCCCCATTACTTTTCCCACCTCCCCAGAATTCATGATGTTTCATCACCAAATAGTAGCAATGCACAAGCAAAAGGTGGCAGCTGACACTGCCTTTTTGCTCCTGTACACCAGGTAAGTAAAGGCAGATGGTCCCTATGACTGTTACATAGCTGTGATAGCCATATATGCGAGGATTGGTCATAAGTCACCACACTGCTGTGGTTGCTTAACAAGGATTGTAAATCGAGAACTTCCTTAACTCATGGCTATGTTAAGGCATTTACCAACCTAAATCAAACCGATCACACTATGGCTTGTTATCCAGCCACCTACATGTGTATTTAAAAGCAAACAGACGTGCTACTCGTATCTACCTCTTGTTTCTGTTCCCCCACCCAAGTCTGAAGCTGTGCAGTCCTCTCTTCCTTCATCTTTGGTCACTTTAACTTTGTGCATTTCAATCCAGGGCTTGCCATGCAATTATGAAAAGCCATAATCCTGTAATTGAAGAGACGTGAGCTCATTTTTGAGCTGTGCAGCTCTGGGGTGGCTTTCTCCTCTATGGGTGATTATGCTCTCTGGCTCCATTGCTTCTCAAGCCGTCATTAGAGTAGAAAGAGATGATTGGTTGCAGGAATTGAGTATGGCTACTCTAGAGGAAAGAAGGACTAGGTGGGATAGTGATAGCAGTAGTCTAGTATTTGAGGGGCTGCCACAAAGAGGAGGGGGTGTCAACTTATTTTCCAAAGCACCAGAAGGCAAGACAAGAAACAATGTATGAAAAGTAATCAAGGAGGGAAGCAACCTGGAATGAAGGAGAAACTTCCTAACAGCGAGTACAATTAACCAGTGGAACAGCGTGCCTTCAGAAGTTGTGGGCACTTCATCACTGGAGTTTTTTAAGAAGAGACAGGACAGTCACTTGTCTGAAATAATACAGAGTCTCCTGCTTGAACAGGGGGTTGGATTAGAAGACCTCCAAAATCCCCAAGGTTTTAAAATAGAGTCAAAAGTTGGCCAGCTTCTCCTGCCCTCAAGGGAAACAGGGGAGAAAGGTGAGTTTCCTGTTCGAAGATCTCTCCCCTTGTCTCGGCAGTGGGGAAAAATGTTACAAAGCTGGTTTTATAACTTTAAAATGTCCCTACCCATAAGAGGTGCAGTACCATCAAACTGGAACACACAACTGTGGCAAAAAAAAAAAAAATAACATCAGGAGGGAGGGTTTGGATATGCATCATTTATTGCAAGGGTCATTATGGAAGACAGAAGAATATCTTGGTATGTGCTGATCCTAATCCATAAGCAAACCTTTAGCCGAATGTCATGAAGTGGTGTGTGATTCAGCCATGACTTGGTATAGAAGAACAAGAGTTCATGTAATGTCACCTATTCCTTTTATTCTCTAATGGAGAAGAATTGAGAAAATTACAGTTAGAGAGAGCCAGCTTGGTGTAGTGGTTAAAGTTGCTGGACTAAGATAGCAATAGCACTTAGACTTATATAACGTTCCATAATGCTTTGCAGCCCTCTCGGTGGGCAGAATCAGCCTGCGATACTGCATTCTAACCACTAGGAAGGAAAGAAGGAAAGAAAGAAGGAAGGAAGGAAGGAAGGAAGGAAGGGAGGGAGGGAGGGAGGGAGGGAGGGAGGACAGACAATAGCAATAGTGTTGTTGTTGTTAGTTGCGAAGTCATGTCCGACCCATCGCGACCCCATGGACAACGTTCCTCCAGGCCTTCCTGTCCTCTTCTGGAGTCCATTTAAGCTCATGCCTACTGCTTCAGTGACTCCAGCCATCTCCTTCTCTGTCGTCCCCTTCTTCTCTTGCCTTCCATCTTTCCCAGCATTAGGCTCTTCTCCAGTGAGCAATAGTACTTAGACTTATATACCACTTCACAGTGCTTTACAGCCCTCTCTATGCAGTTTACAGAGTCAGCATGTTGCCCCCAACAATCTGGGTCCTCATTTTACCAACCTCAGTAGGATGGATGAGACAGTTTCCCTTTTTCTCGACCTCTATATACAGCATAAAATGAAAGTGTTATTACAAACCTGGAGCCATAAATTGATTTATTCTCTTTTGAGCTTTGCAACATTTTGGTCCTAGATTGCCCAACCTGGAGCCTGGATTTATTTGAAAACATCCTCTGAAAGATATTTTCCAAATCTTAAACATATCTATGATTCTTTGCCTTGTGATGGATAACAATTGTAATGGATTTAATTCTTCTTTCTTCCTGACCTTAAATTTGTGATGCACTTTAGGCCTGTTTATTACAAAATCTCTGTAACGCTACACTGATTAAGCATTGGGTGGATTCAGATTGGAATTTCAGCCTTGCCCATTGAATTTCCTTGTTCTCAATATTCTTGTTAACTGAAAGAGTTTGCGTGCGCCTAGAATGACCTTTCCTTTGGAAAAGTTGCAGCCAAGTATTTTCCACTTGCGTAAATAAATGTGCGTATCTCAGATCACATAGAGGAAGTGTTAAGATAGCTTTTGGAGAGTTGTGAAGGCTGATTTCATATCCCTTTCCTAATATAGTAATATAGCAAAGTAAAATATAATAAAGTAAAAGCCGTGATGGTGCAGTGGTTAGAATGCAGTGCGGCAGACTATAACAGGTAGTAGTCCTTGCTTAATGATGATAATTGGGACTTGAATTTCCCCTGCTAAGAAATACAATTAGAAAGCATGATATCACACGACTGCAACGCATAAGGACAGCAGTTCCAGCTGCCATCATTAAGCAAGAATCTCATGTGATGGCAACTTTTGATTTCCTACCATGTTCCCCATTGCTTGTGGGAAGCAGGCAGAGACATCACAAATTGCATTCACGTGACTGCGGGATGCTGTGACATCATAATCAGGTGAATTTTTGATGCTACTCTCTTGTACCATTGACCCCAGAAACCACATTCTGTTCCCAAAGAAGGAATAGAAATACAATAATATCTTGGGATTGTTGACTGTTGAGCAAACTTGACCTTTCTTTTAGGGTTTCTCCCTCCAGGAAAAATTGTGCCCATTTACTTTGAGTTCTCAGTGGTATTAACCATTCAATGTTTTCCTCTCTTCTCTCTTCCTTTTACATGTAGCCTGATATCGATAAAGCGGTGGAGGCAGCAAAAACAGCTTTCCAAAGTGGATCCCTGTGGAGACAAGTAGATGCTGCAAGTCGCGGAAGGCTTCTGAATAAGCTGGCGGACCTGATTGAGCGAGACAGGACGGTGTTGGCAGTGAGTGAAGCTGGTGCATGAGCAGGCATGAAGAATCAGCCAAGAAGGGTTGGCGTATCCCATTGAGCCCAGTGCTTTCTGCTCCCTTATTGACCAACCCATCTGTGGTGCCGTTTAGAAAGAGAAGGAAATTAAAAGGAGGCTGGACGATTGAACTCCTTTGCTTCCGTTGTGCAGTCCAGAGAACAAAATTTAGCATGAAGAAGAATGTTGAAATGATAAAGGTGGGAGTAGAATCTGGCTTTACCCTTCTTGCCATAAAGAAGAGGCAGCCAGTAACATCTACAGAAGATCCTTGTTCTTGCCATATAGTTCATCTTCCGTATTGAAGAACAATATGCAGGAAATCGGTGAACAGAAAACATGTGGAGTCCTTGGAACTCTCTAGCTTGCTTGTTTGCAGATGATTCATTACCTGACTGACTTCATAACCTCACTAATACTTCCTGTTTATATATAGTAGTTTACCTTGCCCGCCTAGTGGGACTGTGGTTTTCTCCTTGGTAGTTCCTTAACTAGGTTCTTTTTGTTTTGTTTTCTGCTTCGTTGCTTATCTGGTGTTAATCCCTGCTTATCTTGGTGTTGGCTGCTACAGGGGATGTGTTTTGGACCTTTTTGGGCCTTCCTTCTTAGCTTTTCTCTGTCTCCTTTGAATGGTGTGTAAATATGGTTGATTTCTATAAAATGTCTGCCAGCAAATAGCCAAACTCAGAGAGCACCAAGGATTCCGTAGTTCAATCCTGAACCACATATATTTTCTTCTGCATGGGGAGCTCCAGCATCTTGAGTAACTGTAATCTCCCAGGTTTCTCATTCAGGACTGTTGAGCAAAACCAATACAGCTGGGATGGATTGTCCCTCCAGGAAGACTTTGAGAGTACAGGAAAGGATTTGCAGCCTACTTGCTTGACCCACCGATTCTTGCCCTCCCCTGTTTCCACTAAAGATTTGGTTGGGAAAATAGGTTCCCAGTATAGATTGGCTCTACGTGTCAAGTTCAAATACGATGTTCTTGTTTCTTTTTGCTTTCAGACCCTGGAAACCTTGGACACAGGGAAACCATTCCTCCAAGCTTTCTTTGTTGACCTTGAAGGTTGCATAAAAACCCTGAGATACTATGCTGGGTGGGCAGATAAAATCCAAGGGAAGAATATTCCTGTGGGTAAGTGGCACCTGCTGAGTTTCTTATCTCATGTTTGCTGTGTAAAATTAACCTGAATCTATAAACTGGAGAGAAGTCATGAAAGTCATATTCAGATGCCATGGTTAATTAGATTTTGGCTACCAGGAATATATCTGAGTTTATATGTGCCACCCTCCTGCTCCTCCTCCTCCTGCTCCTCCTGCTCCTCCTCCTCCTCCTCCTCCTCCTCCTCCTCCTCCTCCTCCTTCTTCTTCTTCTTCTTCTTCTCCTCCTCCTCCTCCTCCTCCTCCTCCTCCTCCTCCTCCTCCTCCTCCTCCTCCTCTATTTGCTTCATGGTCTAGTTTGTAGAAACCCTGCTTTAGGAGGAGTTAAACGTTTTTTGTTGAAAGTCAGATGATGGCTCTTTGCAGACTTTGCTGGCAAAGAGTCAAAGTGCAGTAATATTTATGCTCCTTTGCTTTTGGAAAATTAAAAAAAAAAAACAATCCAAACTTATTTCTGAATGACTTCCTTCCAGAAGTTGTGCGTGCTCCATCACTGGAGGTTTTTAAGAAGAGATTGGACAGCCATTTGTCCAGAATGAAATCGTGCCCACCCCATTGCCAGCAATGGCAAAACCATCCCAATATGTTGCGCGATGTCACGTGATGTTGCAAGTTTGACATGTCTGGTATAGGGTCTCCTACTCAGACAGAGGGTTGGACTAGAAGACCTCTAAGGTCCTTTCCAACTCTGTTATTCTATATTCTGATTACAGGAGTTTAGACAAATGCTAAGGGCATTTTGCCCAGAGACTGGAACCATAGTGCCACCTTAATATTCTGGCATTACAACAAATAGCTATTAATAGCCTTATTCTCCTTTAATTTGATCTCTTTCTAAAGCCATCCAGCTTGGTGGCCTTTACTAATAGTGCAACTTGAGATGAGTTTTATTTAGCTTTTTCCCCAAATCAGAGCAACCAGTATATTTAAGTTTAAATAGGTAATTAACATTCCATAGAACTTGGCTGAAGTTCAAAAGGGATAAGATTGTTGGTCAGTTCAACCCACGTTTCCTTGATGTCAAGATTTTGGAAACAAAATTAAGCATGATGTGATCAGCTTTCTCTTTGTAAGCAGACAAAATATTTAAAATCCTGTTTCCATGGGTGCTGTTTTAAGAATATAGTTGACGTATAAGTTATAAAGCACTAGCACTGATGGTGTTACCTAGTTTGGTAGTGAAACATCTGCAAGAAAACCAGCAAGCTCAGAGAGCACCAAGGGTACTTCATTTCAACCCTGAGCTATAAATATTTTTCTTTATTGGTAATTATATAGTTGCTATATCATTTCAATATGGATTAGATGTATGCCATGTGTACTCACGAATATCTGACATAACATCATTTTGTGATTCAATTGTTTTTACTAAAGTCATGTATTTCAGTCCTCATTTATTTTAATGAGGAAAAGAACCATACCTAATAATTATTGGCTAAATACAAGTTACAGTTCATTTCTTTTATCATTGAAGAGAGAAAGAATCGGTCACTAAAAGTCATTGGTTAACACGGGCATTTTAACAGTTTGAAATAAATGGTTTTCCCCCCACTGTTCCTATATGAATAAAAAGTTCGCCAGGAAAAGTATGTGTGGAAAGTCAGAGGCAAAATATTCCAAGCTGCATGATTCTTAAGACTTGATAGTCAACTTCTGTTGGAGTTTCCTCTTATTTTTTTTTTTTTAAAGTTTTGCCATCTCTTGTTACCGCGTGAGAACGTACTCTAAATAGGCAAGTCAGTTATAGTTGGCAAACTCTCATGTTTGTTTCTGCTGAGCCCTTAGGAAAAGTTTTCCAGCCACCCTGTTTGTCTCCATCCCCTAGTATGATTCATATCAAAATCATCCTTGCTTGATAACGTATCATGTTCTCAAACCTTTTGCAGATGAAAACTACGTCTGTTTTACCAGGCATGAGCCTGTGGGAGTTTGTGGAGCTATAACACCAGTGAGTAAGATGTTTTGGATTCTAATTTCTGTATAGGGAGGGGTCCTGAGGATGGAGAGAAAAATTATTATGCGGATAGTCTCTAAAATCCCCTTCTTTCCCCTTTCCGTGAGATAATTAAGGTCAAGGAAAGGATTCTAGAGTCTTTAAAAATCAGAGGTGTTCACGAACTCACCAAGAGTTGAGCATGATTTCACGGAAACTTGAGTTTTGAAGACCACTTCTAGAATGCCTGGCTTACCCCAAGAATTTGGCATCTCTAAGGTTGAGCTGCTAAACGTTACCCAGTGACCGCCCAAATATTAACGGGGCATTCGAAGTTGCAACGGCCTCAAAAAAGGAACTTTATAGCCTGTAAAATGTCACCTGGCCATCCTAAAGGTCTCACTACACACAGACCCTTTGTCACATTTAAGACTGGTTGCAGTGTCCCACGTTCATGTGACACTGATTGGCAATTTTTTTTTTTAATGCATTCTGGTATGTTTCACCAGTTTTGGACAAAAACAAAAAAAATGTCCATTTGTGAGAATGGATTTGGCTTATGAAGGTGTGATTTGCTAAACTACCGCTGTAAAGAGTCAAAAAATTGGGTCCGGTCACATGGGTGTCTCGATTTACAACAATCATGATTTATGATCTAAATTTCAGTTCTAATGGCAGTTGTAAACTGAGGGCTACGGATTGCTATTTGATTGCTATCTGATTGCTATGGATTGCTATCACAAAGACCAGTCTAGAACTGGTCTTTGTGCCCTGGATATTTATCCAGCAACCCGTCACATCATAGCTTGTTTTATTCTGTTTTAGTGAATGAATCATAGTGACTGGTTTCCAGCCATGTTACATTTCTGAAGGCTGAGAGCATTATCTTCATTCAGCCAGTTTTAGAAGATCTGACCCCGGGGGTGCCAAAGCTCTTTTGGAGGGCTACCTCGTAACTGTGCATTGTCCGTGTGTACTATCCACCCTAGTTCACAAATCTCTATGTCTAGGTTCACCCACTATGCTAAGAGGAAAAAAAAGCAAGCTACATCACAAAATGTCCATGGAGATGCTCAGTCATCCAGGTCATGGTTGTCCCAAGGTACCTTGAGTTAAGCTTCATCGCATTCCAGCCAGCCTGTATTTAGAGTAATTTAAACAGACCCTCCCCACAAATTACCCATATTTTGGGATTGCAATAGACTCAGCATAGTTGGAGTCCTCCTCTTCCTTTGTGGGGAAAAGTTCCAGATCGGATGGAAATTATAAAAAAAAAAAGTCCAGTGCTCAGAGGGACTTAGTTATCCCTTCTGCATTATGAAAACTCCCAGTGAAATAGCCACAGGAGGAATGTTGGAGTGGTTGCGGTGCTCCTCTCTAGTTTATTTTACATAATGGTTAATCCCAGCGTATCATGGCCCGTTTTGTTGATTACCCTGCAGGGGAAGATTGCCGCTAGCAATTACCTCTCCTTAATCTACAGCAGGTATTTTTGTTGGCAGAAGATGATTTGTAACTAGGCTGAGAATGTTTACACAGCTGTCAGAATAAAACACCACTCTGGGATATTTCCTTACCACTGCTGGGATTTAGCCAGTATCACATATAAACTTGACTAGATACGACATTTGATGTCTCCAGGAAAATAAAAACGGCCCATTTTATCCAGGCACAAGAGGTTCCACCAAGAGGAAAAGTTTAGAAGATGTTCTGGACAATCCAGTTCGTTCAGAACAATTTACTATGTTCTAACAGGAATTGTGGGACACCCCCCCCTTTTTTTCCTATATGAGATGTTTCTTAATTAGATTTAGGATGGGAGTTGCTGTATGGTTTCCAGAGAGCTAGTCTGGTGCACTGGTTAAGGCACCAGGCTTAGCCACTGCACCGAAACCAGGAAATTGTGAGTTCTAGTCTTGCCTTAGGCACAAAGTCAGCTGGGTGACCTTGGGCCAGTCACTCTCTCTCAGTCCTAGGAAGAAGGCAATGGCAAATCACTTCTAAAAGTTTGCCAAGAAAACAGCGAGGACTGACTGACTCAAAAGGACACACACCCAGACACATACACAAACACACAAGATGTCCAGCATCGTTCACATTGTGCATACTTTACTCAGTGGGCTACATGGCCTCCTTCTAAGTAGAAATATAAGGAATATTTGGGGTGGATCTTCTCAGCAAGCAAATACAGGTAGTCCTTGATTTACGACCACAATTTTGAGCCCCAAATTTCCAAATGTCTAATTGTGAGACATCTGTTAAGCAAATTTTGCCCCATTTTACGACTTTTCTGGCTACAATTGTTACGTGAATCACAGCAGTTGATAAGTTGGTAACAGAGTTATTGAGTCTGTCTTCCCCATTTGTTTTGTTTGTCAAGCGGTTGCACAAGTTGATCATATGACCTTGGGACTCTGCAACTGTCGTAAGTATGAATCAGTTGCCAAGCGTCTGAATTTTGATCACCTGATCACGCGGATGCTGCAAAGGCTGCAAGTGTGAAAAATGGTCACAAGTCACTTTTTCAGTGCCGTTGTAACTTGGAACGGTCACTAAATGAACTGTTGTAAGTCAAAGAACATCTGTAATATAAATTTTTATCAAGTACTGACTACCTCTTGATCCTCCCTGCCCACCAGACAGAAAAGGTAAACCCTCTGTTTTTTTTTTTAAATCATCGGTTTGAACTTCATCTTCAGATGTCTTGCATGGTCAACATACTTATTAATGTATTAATTAAATGTATGATGCAGCCGTGGAGGTAGATAATGTTGGAGGCAGACATACCTCCAGTAAGAGGGAATTCCCAAACTTGCCTCATCATTGGAAAATAATGCTACATTTCTCTATCTTCCCCAGAAAAAGGGGCAATCAGCTGTTTCTCTGGGCGTGATCGGAGTGGTCACTGGGAAAATAGGGCCTTGCAAGTAACTTGCACAAATGTCTCTGGACTGACTGCATTTTAGCAAAGCACAACTTCAATCACGGCTGTTTGGAAATTATTTGGCCAACACACGCAGGGCTGATCTTATTTTTAGACCTTTTGGCTTCTCAAAGTTTTCTTTCTGTGTACACGTGCCAGCACATAGCTGACTTTAGCTGGTTTTCAAAAAGAAAGCTGGATTGGATCTGTTTAGTACTTGAGTGGGAGACCAAGTTTTTTTTTTTTAAAAAAAGGTAATTACAGAGATTTTTCTATTGCTATCAAGAAAACCACACAGCTACGTCCAGGAAGTCACCTTTATCTCTGCTTAACCTCGACAAAGCTTTCAACGGTAACTCTTCCCTGTTTTTTTAAAAATCTTTTTAAAAGGGAACTTTTTTTAAAGAGGGTCTAGGAGCCTAAGCTTAGCAGCCACTAGTTGTTTCTCCTCTAATTAAGGCTAAAAATCAGTGTATGCAGCCCTACAGTGACACTTAGAGATAGGATAAAGTATCACAGCATGATAAAAAGGAGGTGCTCCTGTTAGAACGTGTAGCTCCTGTTCTTCAAAGGAAAATATATAAATTCTACATTCTATAACAACCATAGACAATCCTGTCATAAGAAGCATGGAATTTAAACTGTATAATATTTAACTTAAGTAGTAAATACTATCGGTTATGGTGGTTATTTAATTTAGCGGCGTGGTGGCATAGAGGTGAAGATCTCTCCTCCCAAATTTGGAAGGTTGAGAGTTCAATCCTAGGTAGCAGCAGATGGTTCTCTCCTGGGGCAAAAAGAAAAAAATAGCTGCTGTGAACTCTGCATAGACATCAGGAAGGGCATCCGGTCAGTAAATGCTCAGCTCCATCCAGTTGTTTTGACTCTACCCCAAATTAAGGGATTACAGGTTCATAAAAACGGAGTTTAGGGTGGCTATTTAACTGATGGATTTGGCTGCATCAAGGAGCAGCCATACTGTGGTTCTCCAGCTCTCTAGGAAGAGCATCCAAAAGGGAACCAGAAAGAATGATAGGGATGTCCTTCTTACCGTCTCTGGATCCCTGTTGTTTGTTTCTGTATGGGAGACAAATTCCCTTGTGCGTTTCACCACACTTGGCCAAATGAAATATTCTTCTTCTTTCAGTGGAATTTTCCTTTGCTGATGCTGATCTGGAAGATGGCCCCAGCTTTGTGTTGTGGCAACACCTTAGTTGTGAAACCTGCCGAGCAGACACCCCTCACCTCACTCCACCTGGGCTCTTTAGTCAAGGAGGTAAGTTCCATGAATAAATTGAGACCCTCCCTAGTTTTCTCGAAGGTAAAAGGAAAGGAAGGAAGGCTTTGAGACTAGCAAAACGAATATCAACCTTTTGAGGTCGTCCCAACGAGAAGCACAAACCATGAGTACTAGCAACACCATCTTTCACTATAAGATTATAACAGAATCTTGCAAGTTTGAAAGCCCTTCTCCTTTTCTTTACTTTTACTTTCTAGGCAACTAGGGAGGGTGTCTTCTGAGATGCTTCCCATGCCCCTTTTCCTTCTGTGGGCCAAGATACCTATTGCATAATGGTTGATCAATCTGCAGCTCTCTGTCTCTCAAGATCATTCCCCACACACCATTACAGAGTCACAGACATCCATTTTTCTGTCATTTTTCTGAGATGGTATATAGGTTCTCCTGCTTGAGCAGGGGACTGGACTAGAAGACCTCCAAGGTCCCTTTCTATTCTATTCTATTCTATTCTATTCTATTCTATTCTATTCTATTCTATTCTATTCTATTCTATTCTATTCTATTCTATTCTATTCTATTCTACTCTACTCTACTCTACCTTACCCTACCCTACCCTACCCTACCTTACCCTACTCTACTCTACTCTACTCTACTCTACTCTACTCTACTCTACTCTATTCTATTCTATTCTATTCTATTCTATTCTATTTTACTCTACTCTACTCTACTCTACCTTACCCTACCCTACCCTACCCTACCTTACCCTACTCTACTCTACTCTACTCTACTCTACTCTACTCTACTCTATTCTATTCTATTCTATTCTATTTTACTCTACTCTACTCTACTCTACCTTACCCTACCCTACCCTACCCTACTCTACTCTACTCTACTCTACTCTACTCTACTCTACTCTATTCTATTCTATGTAAACAATACACCAATCAAAGAAATACCAACACACAAACAAGCTAACAGTAAACAATAGCCTAATCAAGAAACCACTAAGAACCAACACTGATAGGGCAAGCCACCAGTATATAAAATAAGAGCAAATCCTATCCCATTCTAACCCTGATGATGTTAGCTAGTTTGGTAATGAAATGTCTGCAAGAAAACCACCAATCGCAGAGAACGCAAATCCTTTTGAGTTGAAGGATAATCTTGAGTTCCAGATAACTAGGTACAGAATTTCAAAAATGCTATAGTAGTTTTAGCAAATAACTCTGTTGCCACATCTACTTTGCTTCTGCCCCTTTCTTAACAATTCATTTTGGAGAAGAGCTGTTTCCCCCCCCCCTTATTGCAACTCAAAACATGTTATTCCTTTTCAGGCAGGATTTCCTCCAGGGGTCCTAAACATTGTCCCAGGATATGGACCAACGGCAGGGGCCGCGCTCTCTATGCACCCCAAGGTTGACAAAATAGCTTTCACAGGCTCAACAGAGGTAGGTGATGGAAATATTTGTGCTTTTGTGTGTCTTTTTCTCCTTCACAATCCAGTACGTGGCCATTTTCTTTTTTATAAAAAAATAAATAAAAGTTAATCTACAAAACACTTCATTTTCCGAGAGAGCCACAAAAGATTCCCAGGCATATTTGCAAGTATTTCCAGGTACTCAGTAACAGATGGTTACAACAGAGAATTCTCACCTTTTTGTGTTTAAGTGTTGTGGAAAAATGGTGAAGATGAAATAAATCTGTTGCTGTTAAAAGAGTAGGAAATCAGAAAACCACATGGTTCTGCTGTACATCAACAGAAATTCTACCTTACGGATGTTTTGCATCAAGAGAACCCATTTCCCCCTTTGTGGAGATCATCTCTCCAAACTGTTTGGCCTTAAGAGGTTATTCACTCGTCAAGTTTCTGCTTAACTGAATCCACCTGGAGATAAGCTGACATGTGTGGCTCTGGGTTTTATCCGGGTTAGCCAGGGCTCTGAGAAGGGTGGACTCTCAAATGCCCTCTCCAGAAATCTCATCCACTCTCCACTTATGGTATTTGGCATTGAGGATTTAATGTCCTTGCCAGCCTCCTGTCAGTTTCCATCTGTTATGGTTTTTCTTGCACGCTTGAGATGCCCGCCTGTAATTATGAGAAATTGCTGTCAGCACCAAAGGCCTGGCCAATGCCTTTCAGTTGGGAATCTTGGCATGGAGCAGCACCATCTAATGGTGAATCCTTGATTGTTGCAAAAGAGTTTTCCCCCTCTTTCTGGGCTGTTGATTGTGAAGGTTTCTCAAAGCAATTATTAGAGGGAAGCAAATTTCCAAGATCTGGCTGAGAGGTCAGTGATGGGGGTTAATTGTCTAGTACAGGGGTATCCAACCTCCAGTCTGAGCCACAGCATGCCAGCAACTGGTCCACACAAAAAAGCAAAGCCCCATCCGTGGGTTGCAGGCAGCACACAAAACCACACACTCTCCAGTCCGTGGAAAAATCTTTCTCCACGGAACCAGTCCCTGGTGCCCAAAAGGTTGGGGACCTCTGGTTTAGTACAAATATCTGAGTTGACATGGACATGGTTGGACCGAGGGTGGCTGAGGATGTGTACAAATCTTCCTTCCTTCCTTCCTTCCTTCCTTCCTTCCTTCCTTCCTTCCTTCCTTCCTTCCTTCCTTCCTTCCTTCCTTCCTTCCTTCCTTCCTTGCTTCTCTGGGATGTCTACTTTTCTCCCAGGTGAGAACCAACCAGATCTGCTCCTGCTTTATGTTTTTGAAACTTTTGGCAGCCAGCTAGCTGGGCTCATCCACCATGGAACATATGATCAAATATTCCAAACGGGTACATGCATTTCTGCTGGACTTACTTAAAAAACATTGAAACTGTGAGCATAGGAGCATTTGTGGAAGACAATGTGTTTTTTTTTTCCCTTCAGGAATGTTTTTCGTTTCTTTTACATACGTCTTAACAGAATGTATAAGACGAGTGACTGAAACATAATGCAGTTTTAATGGTTTAAAAATTGTGCGAAAGAGCCATGTTAGGCTATGATGCCAAAAAGAAAAAAGAAAAGAAAAGAGAAGTCTGGAAGCACCTGTCCAGCTAAGAAGTTTGACTGAAAGGCAGAATGTGAAATTAAATCTTTACTGGCTAAAAATCTTTCCTCTCTTTTTCTTTGAATTGCTTTGTACTTTGCCATCTTTCTTTCTTTCATTCTTTCTTTCTTTCTTTCTTTCTTCCTTCCTCCCTCCTCCCTCCCTCCCTCCTTCCTTCCTTCCTTCTTTCTTCTTTCTTCTTCTTTCTTTCTTTCTTCTTTCTTGTCTCTTCTTGAAAACCTCCAGTGATGGAGCACCCTCAACTCTGGGAGGCAAGCTGTTCCATTGATTAATTATTCTCACTATCAGAAAATTTCTCCTTCTTATCTAAGTTGGAACTCTCTTTAACAAGTTTCCACCCTTCTTACTTCTTGTCCTGCCCTCAGGAGAATAAATCAATCCCCTTTTCTCTGTGGCAGTCCCTCAAATACTGGAAGACAGTTATCCTATCCCCCCCCCCCCAATCTTTCTCTTCAGGAAGTTCAAAAACTCAAAATGGTTTTCAGGTCGATTCTGCCTAATATTAGAAAATGAACATAGCCTTGTGTTAGAGTCAGACTTAAATGCCCATATTTGGGAGATTTCAGTTGCTCTTGGAAAACAATCTTAGCAAACTCCTAGTTGGCTCTTTCTCTGACTGAACAAAATATTCGGAACAGGGTTTTCTCCTTTTTGTGGGGCAAAAGCTAGGGATCTCACATTCTCTCCCCCCCCCTTTTTTTGGGCATAGGTTGGAAAGCTGATCAAAGAAGCCGCTTCAAAAAGCAATCTCAAGCGGGTGACTCTTGAGCTGGGTGGGAAGAATCCTTGCATTGTTTGTGCAGATGCTGACTGTGAGTGGGGTCCAATTTGGACATTTCTGCTACCCCTTCAATATCTTCATTCCTTCCTTTCAAGGCAGCGTGTAGAAACTATGAAGCTGTACTGTTGGGGTGGGGAGGAGTTAATAGTGTAGATAGATGAAAAAGAAGGGGGAGGAAAGCCATGATTGTTTAAATTTCAGGGTGCAATATATATAGAATAGAATAGAATAGAATAGAATAGAATAGAATAGAATAGAATAGAATAGAATAGAATTCAGAATAGAATAGAGTGGAGTGGAGTGGAGTGGAGTGGAGTGGAGTGGAGTAGAGTAGAGTGGAGTAGAGTAGAAAATACGGAATGGAATGGAATAGAATAATAATAGACTAGACTAGACTAGACTAGAATAGGACCTTGGAGGTCTTCTAGTCTGCCCCATGCTCAAGCAGGGAAGTGGTCTTAGCATATCATAATTTTCTGTGCTCATGTTTTTACCTCTTACCCTCTGACCTCTTTCCAGTGGAGTTAGCTGTGGATTGTGCCCACCAGGGTGTCTTTTTCAACCAAGGCCAATGCTGCACGGCAGCTTCGCGGGTTTTTGTAGAGGAGCAGATATATCCGGAATTTGTCAAACGCAGCGTGGAATATGCAAAGAAGCGACTCGTGGGAGACCCATTTGATTTCCAAACTGAGCAGGGACCACAGGTATTATATGGCCTTTGAAGAACTGTCTACTTTATCCTAGGCCTTTGGTGCCGTTTGTTAAAATATCCAGTGTGCTTATAATGTGGTATAAAGCAGCACTTCTTAACTGGAGGGGGTATAGATATAATCTGCTGAGATACAGACTTGTACATTGCTTTTTCTTATTTATAACCCCGGCTCTTTCTGTGAAAAGGTCTGCCTTGAAAGCTCTTGTTTGTCCCATTTGTTTATTCATCCCATTTATATAGCCAGCCATCGTAAAATGTGATTCTGAGTGGTGTACAATAAAATAGACTATAAAAAGAAACAAACATCAGCATAATTCCATGATAAAACTCCATAATAAAAAGCGTGAACATGATTTAAGAACTAGGAGACAGCATCTTTGTTGCTACATACGGTGTCGCTGTCGCACCATTTCTTCATTTCTACTTCATCTGATGTAGTTTATTTTTTATTTTTTTTTAAAAAAAAACCTCCATGAGTTCCTTGACCAAGGAAAAATTAAGTCATTCACACACACACACACACACACACACACACACACACACACACACACGTTCATTTGGTGTCTACTCTGTTCTTTAGTGAATTTCTATACCGTAATAAATCTGTTGTCGTTTTCAGCTCCCCTGCTTGTTCTTTCCTGCTTATGATAAAAAAAGAAAAAAAGAAACTCTTTCTTTTTCATTAGCAAATATCTCCCAAGGAAAATACTTCCTGAAAGTTGTAATACATTATTACCAGCAGTGTGTGGAAGACTCCATTGCTTTTATTAAAGTTTTCATACAGTCCAAGGAAGAAACAGATTCTGGAAAAGTAATTATGTCTGGACTGGACTGAAACATTTTTTTTTTACTTTATTTGTATGCTGCTTTTAATATTTGTTTTACAAACAAGTCAGGGTGGTGAAAATATCCAACATATCTTCCTTCTCCTATTTTCCTCACAACAACCACTCTGTGAGGTGAGTTGGGCTAAGAGAAAGGAACTGGCCAGGAACAATCATCTTTCATGGCTAAAGCGGGACTAGAACTCACCATCTCCTGGTGATTGGTCCCCAGAGTCATCCAGCTGGCTTTCATGACTAGAACTCACCGTCTCCTGGTGATTGGTCCCTAAAGTTGGTTTTTTTGGCTAAGGTGGGACTAGAATTCACAGTGTCCTGATTTCTAGCCTGGTGCTTTAACCACTGGATCAAACTGGTTCTCTTAAACATTATTAAACATTAGATGCGTTATGTTTTCCATGAGGAAGACTCTTAAAGCATGGATGAGAAATAAGCCCCAAGTTGATCAGTGTGGCACACTATTAGCATCTATTTCTAGTTCTTCTATGAGCAGTGTGTGACGTGCATTTTTATTTTGACAGATTGATCAGCAGCAGTTTGACAAGATCTTGGACCTGATCGAAAGCGGGAAGAAAGAAGGCGCCAAGCTGGAATGTGGTGGTTTAGCGATGGGCGACTGTGGCCTGTTCATCAAGCCCACCATTTTTTCAGAAGTCACAGACAATATGCGAATTGCCAAAGAGGAGGTACTGATTGGTTGATTTTTGAATCAAATTTATGTAGCCACCCAACTCGCACACAGTGTCGACATCTATTTGGGGTGATGAACAAAGCATCTATTTTCATTCATAATCGTGTCCATTCACCCTAAAAAATAACAATAATAAAGAGGTGCATGGATCAAAGTAAGGCATTTGGTCTTCTTCACCTGGTGCTGTCCAAAATGTTTTGGGACTTCAGTTCACAGAATTTTGTCCTGACACGACAACGCAACTGAAGGACACCAGATGGGGACCATGTGTTTGCTCAATAATCATAACCTTGAGTAAAAGCAGGTAGCTCAATTTATTCATCTTCTGATGGCCGTGGTTTTGATGTCAACAGATTTTTGGACCTGTGCAGCCCATAACAAAGTTTAAAAGCCTAGAAGAAGTCATTCAGAGGGCCAATAACACAGAATACGGACTCACGGCGGCGGTGTTTACGAAGAACCTGGATAGAGCTTTGTCATTAGCATCGGCACTACAGTCTGGCACCATTTGGTGAGAGGCTAATTTTTTTTTCCCAGCAGAAAATGGTTTCGATAAGTCATTGCACTTCAATCTTCAGTTTGCAGGCATCGTAGACAAAGTACACGACCTAATGACCACTATGGAGCCCAAAATTTCTGGTGTTCAGTGAGACCTTTATTAAGCGTGTTTTGCCCCATTTTAACAACCTTTCTTGCCCCCGCTGTTAAGTGAATCACTGCAAGTTGATAAGTTACTAACCCGATTTGTTAAGTGAAACCAGCTAACCCATTGACTTTGCTTGCCAGAAGGTGGCAAAAGAGGATCACGTGACTGCCTGGGACATAGCAACGGTCATAAGTATGAACCAGTTGCCAAGCATCTGGATTTTCATCATGTGACCACGTGGGGGGAAGGCTGCAAAGGTCATAACCCTGAAAAATGTCATAAGTCCCTTTTTTCGGTGCCATAGTAACTTTGAACGGTCGCTAAGTAAACTGTTGTAAGTCGAGGACTATTTCTGTAAGTCTGTGTCCTCTCCTCCTTATCTTCTGATCTTAGAGTACATTAAGGTGTTTTTCGTTGGACTAGTTGATGCATGAAGCTACCTAGAAAGGAATAGAGTGTCGTACGTTGGGTTAATGCATCGTGCTAAGTCATAGTGTCACTTGTTTGGCTGTGTCTAAGTATGTTGGAGCTACGGTTTAATACTAGGACAGTGGTGGCGAACCTATGTCACGTGTGCCAGAGGCGGCACGCAGAGCCCTCTTTGTGGGCATGTATGTCTTTGCCCCAGCCCCGCTTTCCCTGTGGCCACCTCATCATCAGCCCCCCCCCAGTGAAGAGTCGCCCCCAGGTGTGGCCCGTGTGGAGCAGTGCAGCCAAGGACACGGCAGCTGGGCAGCGGGGATAAGACGTGCAGATGATGCTGCAGGGCACAAGTGGAGGGCATAGCCGCCATGGCGCTGCAGGGCTGCCTGGGCGATCTGGTGCAGTGGGCGGTGGGTGGCCCTGTGGGTGAGCGGGGTGGGGCGTGGGGGGCCAGAGCGGGGGCAGAGGGGACAGGGTGGTTTGGGGGCACTCAGTGTCTAAAAGGTTCACCATCATTGTACTAGGGCATCTTTTTTGTTTGATAATCCTAGAGAGGAGTTGGAAAGACACTGAACTGAATCCCTTAAAAGCTGCATGCTGCTCAACAACCAATTGTTAGACCCAGCATTAGGAAACTTTCTTTTTTTTTTTTTAATAATTTTTTTATTTTTCCAAGCTCTCCCCCATACATATACCGTAATATTTATCAGATGTTAACATACATTCTTTTTACATTCATATATAAGATACTTTTAATAAAATGAAATAAATACATACACATGACTTTTGGTGTTGCTTGCCCATTTCCCCTTTCACCGTATCCATACCCTTCTTCTCTACCTTCTTTCTCCCTTTCTTCTCTTCCCTACTTCCCTCTTTTTCCTCTCCTCTCCTTCACCACTCTCCTTCCCTTTCTCCCCACTTCTCCTCTTCTCCTCCAACCTTCCTACTTCCTTCTCCCCTCCTTTACTCTTTTCTCTCTCATTAGGAAACTTCCAATGTACTTGGGATATAGCAACGAATCAGGAAGCACAAGGGTCCTGGCTCAGTTGCAGAGCCCCTGCTTTGCATGAACAAATTCTGAAGTTTTCAAAATCAGAGCAGATTCAGGGATTACTGAGCTAGAAAGCGGTTATTTATTTCATCGAGAAAACGGTATGGTTCCTTCAACAAAACGAAGTTAAGCACAGCAAGGCTCAGCACAGCTCTTCCCATACAGTAGAGTGTATTAATTACTAATCTGTCTTGGTTTTCACAGGATCAATTGCTACAACTCCTTCTTTGCACAAGCGCCCTTTGGTGGTTTTAAAATGTCTGGAAATGGCAGAGAACTGTAAGTCCGATTTCTTGTTTTTGAAGGAAAATAAAGCTGGGGAATGGCAGGAACAAGAATCAAGAATCTAATTTTCCTTTGTCTTGGCTTAGAGGGTGGGCTTTTTTGTTTTTGGTTTTGGTTTTTGTTTTGGCCTGGAGTTCCTTATTCCCATGTGCTCTTGACCTTGCAGCCTGGATGAACCTTGCATTTGCAGATCTTCCCAAAGAATACACATTATTTCTCATTAAACCTCTACTTAGGCCATAAGCCTATGATCCTTAGGGTGGCATTTTTATTTATAGTCCACCCTTCATTTTACCAAGATGACCTACACAAAAATAATTCCTAAAGTTATAGTTTGAAGCCAGTTTGGTGAAGTGATTAAAACAAGAGACTAGAAATGGGCAAGAAAACTAAAGGGGCTCTCCAGACAGTCACCAAGAGTCAAGATTGATTTAAAGAGTCTCTCTCTCTCTCTCTTTCTCATGGTATTATTTACAGCAATAAAGACAGGAAATAAACAGATCATATTATCCACGATAATAAACCAGTTTAAAATATCCAGACAAATAAGGTTTTGACTCGCTGTTCTGCAAATGGGCACTGGCAAAGAGAAAAGTCCCTTTATTGTCACCATATAAGGTGCCAACAATACTTGGATAACAAGTTGTTAAAGCAATTGCCTCAAACTGGATTTGTGAACTGGGTTCTTGAATTCTCCTATGGGCATAACCATTGCCAAGAATTCTGGGAGTTGACAACCACACATCTGGGGAACATCAGGGGAAAACCAAGGAGAAGGAAGTTGATTTAGTGAGGCACATGTTCACATAGTTGGATTCCGAGGCATGCAGGAATTTTAAAGATAATCATATTTGGAGCCGGAGGCACAAGCCAAGAATTTTAAAATGATTTTCTACCCCCTACAAATTTAAATATAATTAGAATATTCAAGAATTGTTCTTCGGAATACTGCTGAAAGTGTACATGAGTGTGTAAGCCAGACATGTCAAACACAAGGCCCGGGGGCCAGATGTGGCCACAAAGTGGTTTCATGTGGCCCGCGAAGCCATCCTGCAAACAGTGAGGGAATGGCCCCCGCTGCCTTGGCCCTGGCCCAGGCTGGCTGGGAGCCAATGTACAATTTTGTGGTGGCCATCTATGCTGAAATGCATTCAGTCTTAGCTCCACAAGGCCGTTTGGAAATAGGGAGGAACCAGCCCCTGCCGTGTCGGCCCACGCCCCCTGAGTGCATGCTGGGGAGGTGTCATCCTTTGTGAGATATGAAGAAATGGACCATGCCTTGGCACTTGCCCTGGTCCCACCTCCTTCTGCCAGAGACCCTCAGATCTGTCCCACTCCTGCCCAGGCTCCCATAGGCATCCTTGACGCGAATGATGTAGAGCTGGCCATGCCCACCCAGTAGGTCACACCCACTCCATCCACATCCACCCAGTAGGCCACACCCACTCCATCCATGCCCACCCAGTAAGCTGCACCCACCCTGGCCACACACACCCTGCCCACCTGAGGGCAACTTCAATGCTGATGCAGCCCTCAATGAAATTGAGTTTGACACCCCTGGTGTAAGCCTTCATGTACCTTATGCATCTCAATGTCAGAGAATGGACCTTTGTGATTCTGTTCTGTCAGATATGTGAATATATTTTTAAGAACACAATCATAATTTGACTCAGATGTTCTGAAAACCAAAGGAGTTGAAATTTAACATCGAGATAGTTTCTTTTCACCTTTGGTTCTGAAGGATGTCCATCCAAGCCCATCTGCCTTTTCATGCCACTTCTGGAAAGATTACCCTCTTGCAAGGATGAGGGACATTTCACGTTAGTATGTTAAACTGGGGTGCGGAGGGAAGTAAACATGGAGTTACTTCCAGGCATGCTAAAGTACTTGTAACTTAAACTCAAAAAACTTGTTCTTCTACAGAGGAGAATACGCTCTCTCAGAATACACAGAAGTGAAGACAGTCACCATCAAACTGTCCCAGAAGACTTGCTGAGCTACGGAGGCATGGAGATTGAAAAACTCTTGACACTCTGAATGTTGACATATAACAAGGATTGAGGGGCACATTTTAGAACTGGAAAGGGGGGGGGGATGCCTATTTTCCTTCCTTTAAAAAAGAATCCAAACGTATTTTTTTTTAGAGGTTTGCTCCTTCCAAGTCAAAATGAATTAACTGGTTTTCAAGAACAGATTTGGTCCAATGAGCTGCAAGATCTTTCCTCCAATCTGGTATCTTCCAGATGGGTTAGGACTTGATTTCCTATAAATCCTAGTCTTTGGCTGTGGTGCTAGGAACTCTAGGAACTGAAGTCCAAAACTTCTGGAAGAATCGGAGAAAGACAAAGAATGAAAGGCCAGCATGGAAATATTTTTCAAGTACCAAACTCCACTCAACCCAAAGAGATACCCCAGATTAGGGGACGGATTTACAAGTGGAGTCCTGAGGCTATTCAACATTTTTATATTTCTTCAGTTAGGACAGTTTCCCAAGTGTCCCACAAAACACGTTCATCAGATGTTGAAGGCTAGATGACAGACTGTTTCTACTTGCAACTTCCACCACACCCCTAAATCCTTGTCCACATTACTTAGACTTGCATTTTTGCAATTTAATAATTTAGTCTCTGTTTGGGGGTTTTCTGGCAAATATTTGACTATCGGCAAATACTAAAGTGTTTTCACAATGTTGCACAAATACAAAAAAGGAAGGATCCCAGATGCTTTTGTGAGTCTCTTGTCCATTAATGTTTCCCAAGTACTTGCACAGACATTCCCCCCCCCTTTTTTTTCTGGATGGTGAAAAAAAAAAAGCAATATAAGACAGCTACAAGTGATTGCCTCTCTCTTGTGCATTTAATGACCACTGTCTACAGTGCAATTTGGAATCATTAGTTTATTTTTTTATAGACTCCTTTTTGAAATAAATATATTCTTTGTTGTGATTTCACTCTTTTTCAATGTCTTGTAATTATTGATGGTTAACCGTATTTTATTATGGTTTTGTACACACTGAATTTTTCTTTTTTTTTTTTTTACACTTTGGAAATTAAAACGTTAGGCACTAATTGTAAAGTACAGCCCTGTAGAGTCTTTATATTATTTCATTGCATGTTAGTGCTGTCTTTTGATATGAAATATTATCATTAAATGTTTAAATATAAATATATATATTTATAAATTAGAATACAATTAATCTAATGTTTTTCTATTGCTGATTGTACATGGAAATAATTTGCCTATTTTAAAAGTTATCTCTTGTAATAGTAGCACTACAGTTAATAAAATATAATTTTTATGCTCCAGCCTGCTTGTACTTAAGGGAAGATTCCATATACTGCAAAATGGAACTTTAAAAAAAATATATATGTATATTTTTAAACAATAGTAAAAAAAAAACCAATGCAAACTCAGAAAGGAAAAGAAAAAGAAAAAAAAACAGAAAGTCTTGACCCTGCCAAGTTTTCTTGAGAATAATGGCAGAGAAGGGAGAGACACATTCTGTTACTGAATCTCTACAGGAAAAGTAGCGACAGCTTTCATAACTTTAGTTTCCTAATCTGGTCTATTGATATCATTCTGCAGGTCTGAATGTGCAGCAGTCTTGTAAGACTCTCAATGCACTTGTGGAGGGCCATATAAAAGAGGGGAGGAAGGAAGGAAGGAAGGAAGGAAGGGTGTTTCATCCCTGGAGGTTTTCAAGAAAAAACTGGACAGCCACTTGTCTGAAATGGTATAGGACAGGGGTAGGCAACCTTGGCTCTTTCATGACTCGTGGACTTCAACTCCCAGAATTCCTGAGCCAGCCATGCTGAGGGGAAAGGGAGAGGTTTCCATGCTGAGCCATGCTGGCTGACGAATTCTGGGAGTTGAAGTCCACGGGTCATGAAAGGGCCAAGGTTGCCTACCCCTGGTCTAGGGTCTCCTGCTTCAAGTCCCTTCCAGCTCTATTCTCAATTGAAAAAGAAAAGGTCAGTGATATGGAGATTAGAAGCTTTGCCATGAACTTAGAAGGTGTGGGGCAGGGGGGCATTCAACTCGATCACTTGTATGTCTTAAGAACCAGAACTTGACATTTCAGTTTTTATGTATTTGCTAAGTTGAGGATCACTCAAGGAGATTTCCAGAGCTCTAGGCTACATTTTCCTGGGGCAACCATCTGCAGCAGCCAGCATCTGTTAGCTGCCAAGAGCAGCAACATGGAAACTGACTTAACCCTGGAAGAAATAACTGCAGTGGTGCCTTTGATTTGCTCGCTGCTCATAAGAAACTCCTGCATTTAGTTGTAACGTTCTCCACAATTCTCACTTCTCTTGCTTTGATTGCAAGCAACGCATCATAAATAAGAAAAGGATTGATTCACGTTGACTGAAAGGTTTTTAATGGATTTACATGGACACAATGTATTTACGCTTCCCTTGCCAGGAATTATTTTTTTCTTTTCTTTCTAGAATGTCCTGACTTGAGGTCTGCAAAGCCACTAATAGCCAACATTTTCTTTAAGTTACGTTTACAAATTGCTCTGTTTGCAGAGCGGCAAAACTATCGGCAGTTTTGAAAAGTTGCTTACAACCTTCACTAATGCTTCTTTAACTCATTTAACCTCCAAATATATGGACTTTTTGAAGCTATGTTAGGCTTTGGATTACTTACGTCACAAAAAAATCATGCGATAGTTAAAGTTACACCCATTTATTTATTCTTAATTAGAAGGGTTTAATGGCCTCTGTATTATCAGAGGCTGCATTAATAGAGGGATAGAGTCAAGATCACACGAAGGCAGGCAGAGCGCGGACGCTAAGAAATCACAGAAGAAGAGAGTCGGAAGGGACCTTGGAGGTCGTCTAGTCCAACCCCCTGGTCGTTAAGTGATGCCTGGGGTCAAACCACTGGATGGGATGGACAAAGGGAGGGGACGCTTGGTGGAAACCCAGGCTGGCGCGCGCGCGCGCTAAGCGGAAACCCTCGCAGCTCTTCCCGGCGCTCTGGCTCCTCTCCAGACCCAGCTGGGTGCGCTGCCCGGGCTCGCCTGCCGCAGAACTTCCACGGTTGCACCGCCCGTCCTCGCCTTGCGCCGCCCTAGAAGCCGGAGGCGGCCACTCAGACCCGCCTTGCCGAGCCGGAAGACCCCTCCCCCGGCCGGGCAATCGAGGAAGTGGCGCGCCTCCTTCCTCCTCCTCCTCCTCCTCTCCTCCTCCGGGTTTGGCTCCGTTTCCCCAGCGCGCAGGCAGCGCCACCGGTTTTGGTCCCTTGCCAAGCCCCCAGAGGGCGAAGGCGCGCTCACGCTCCCTGCAAGCCGCCCCAGATGGAGGGCGCGTGGGGAGCGAGGCCCCGGTAAGTGCGCGCAGGCTGGAAGCCTCGTGGCGCGGTCGGTAACCAGGACAGTATTCAGGATTGCGATCGTTGGAGGCGTCTCTAAGGACGGGAGAAGGAGCCCAGCCCAGTTCCCAAGACTAGGAGGAAGGGGGAAAAAAATGAACGGGGGGCGGAGATGGAGACCCTCCAGATTCGCCGGACTCCATCGTGCCACGATTCCACCGGCCTCCCGCGCATCTGGGCGAGGCTGGCGGGACCCGGAGGCTGGCTTGCCCGGTGCTAAAAGTTGCAAGCGAGGTTTCACCTCTCCGGTGCTGTCCCAGCATCGCTGCTTCGGGCAAAGCAGGCTTGGCGTTGCCCCAATCCAGACGGCCACCCTGCAGATGTCTGAATCTGCCGCCGTTGCGTGTTCGTCGGGATCTTCCTCTAGTTCAGATCTGGGTGCCTTAAGGCAGGCTGAAGTGCCAGCTCTGCCCTTCCGCCTGACTTTTGGGGGGTTGAGACTTCACTTTCTCTTCCTCTCCTCCTCGCTTCCACCACTCTCCCTTTCTGCAGCTGCCACTGGCAGGTAAGGCCAGGTTAGCCTACATAGGAGCCCTTCGCCTAGACTTCCTCTCTCCAACGTGCTGACTTGACGGCCGCTCTTGCAACTGGAAAGTTCCACGGGGCGAAATCGGAGCTGTTTGGAAGCGCCCAGCAGCAGCTTGCGGGAAAGCGGACCGTGCTTCTGTTTTTGTCTGGGATGTCTGGCATACTTGCCTGTTGACAGTATATCCACGCTTGTCAAGGGAGCAGACAAAGCATGCCTTTGCTTCCTTTTTGATTTCCCGGTCAAGGAAACCTTTAGGCTTGCAGAGTTGCATTCTGAATTGATATTAAAGGGATAGGACAGGAAGAAGACGACGGTTACAGTCTTTGGGGAGGGAACAGCTTTGGGAAGGCTTCAAAAATGGAGAATCTCTTCGGGGATACTTTTTTGCGCCTCTGATGAACACAGAATAGAGAGTAACAGACTTGGAAGGGACCTTGGAGGTCCTATATCAGCAACCCCCAACATTTTGGGCACCAGGGACCAGGTCTGTGGAGAGAGGGGGCGTGGTATTGCGTGCTGCCTGCATCCTGTGGATGGGTCTTCGCTTGTTTGTGCGGCTCGGTTTCTGACATGCTGCGGCCCAGGACCAGTCCACAGACCAGGGCTTGGAGACCCCTGCCCTATGCCATTCAGACAAGTGGCTATCCAGTCTCAAATTACCTCGAAAAAGCAGCAGTTTCTTTACTTCTTTGCTGCCATCTTGTTGTTCACTTGATTTTTGTAGCCCAAATATACTTCTTTCTAAGTACCTTATGTCATACCAGCAGTGTACTTTCATTGAATCACAGTTGGAACACCATGGTTTAAGTAGGTCTGCTGAGTAAACTATGAGTTTGAGTGGGTTTTAGTAAGTCATGATGCTTTGAAATCTCATAGATTCCTGTAGGCCTGCTCCATGTATGATTAAGACCCAACAATACCTTCCAAATATTGTTTGCAAAATCCATGTTTATTTGCTGCTTCTCAACCCTAGAAAAAGTGCCTGTTCTCTAGAAATCTTGTTTAAAATTCCAGGGCTTCAGGATTTCCCAGCAGATTTATAACTGTAAAATATATTTCAAGATTCTTTTTGATATGCTGTGTTTCTTTGTATAAGGAGCTGGTTCAGGGATGGGTAGCTGAATCACACACCTGATTCTAAAATAGTACAGTCCAGGAAGTTGTATTTTTGCATGTTCAAAAATAATTTGAAATATTGATGTTTTTTCTAATTGTGTTTACATATTTCCATTGCAAGGCAAATAATCGTCATTCCTCCTCTTTGCAACATCTTGTTTTAAAATAATGTCTTCATTTTTAAGTATCTTATTAGCTATCCTAGTTTTGGGCATTGCAGAATAGGCTCAGAACAATTGAAGGAGAGTAACAGAGTTGGAAGGGATCTTGGAGGTCTTCTAGTCCAACCCACTGCTCAGGCAGGAGATAGTAGACCATTCCAGAAAAATGGCTGTCCAATCCTCTTAAAAGCCTCCAGTGGTGGAGCACATGTTCTGGAGGCAAGCTGTTCCACTGATTAATTGTTCTCCCTGTTAGGAAATTTCTCCTTTAGTTCTAGGTTGCTTCTCTCTTTGCTTAGTTTCCATCCATTGTTTCCTTGTCAATTCCTGCAAATTGCAATTCCTGCAAATTTGAATTGCAGGAAAATATTACTTCTGACTTTCTCCAAGCCAGCTCATTTTGAAGATCAAACAAGTCTCCCAAGAAATCCTGGCTGAATTCTATAAAATAGCTTGCTAGGAGAAGAAAAAAAAATACTCTGATATAAACACATCCAGTGCTTTCACACTGGTGATGAAAGGGTGTTTTGTGCACCGTGATATACTTTGTCTTCCCATAAAATTGTAAACTCATTTCTGAGCCAATCCCTTTAAGACAAAATTTAGGTCATAACTGGAAAGACGGAGCAGACCAATGAGAAAAAAGAGGGACGATCCCAGCATTGGCATATTTTGAGGAACTGAGTTTTATAGAAGTACAGTTTTTTAAAAAATGCAAAGAGAGCATGAAGTAAAAACAAATCAATTTAACTCAAAAACAATCCAGGGAGGGTAGAGCTTGTACAGAGTATCAGATGAAAAACAAAGATCTGATGGAAAGCAAGTTAGAACTTTAAAAAAAGGAACAGTCCAGTAATAACAGAAGAAAACGCTACACGTTTTTGGTCCTCTAACTTTGATCTAGACTAGCCAAGTTGGAAGCAAATTATATCTTTAGCTGTTATCAAAGAATAAAGGTATTTTTTTTGTTTCCCGGAGTAATTGGAACAAAGATCTCTTTCAGAATACAAACTATGGTTTATTTACTTTTGTTCTCTTGTGACTCTGCCTTAACTTCTGATCACATTAAGTGGCACCCCTTATCAGAGCTAAGGGACACAATGGCTCAGTGATTAAAGATACTGAGCTTGTCAGCTGGAGAGCTAATGCCTGGGTTTGAGAGCTGAGCACCACAAGATGGGGTGAGCTCCCAGCTCCTGCCAGCCCAGTGTCAAAACATGCAAATATGAATAGATTAATAGGTACCACTTTGGTGGGAAGATAACAGTGTTCAGTGCACTTTTGGCATGTAGTCATGCTAGCCACAGGACCATGGAAGCATCTTCAGACAACACTGGCTCCCTCGGCCAAGAAACTCAGATGAGCTCCGTGCCCTAGAATCGGACATATCTGACAGTGAAATCTTTAACTTTACTTTATCAGAGCTACTACAGTTGGACTTTGAGAAGGATAGAATACCTGCCTGAAAATTCTGTCTCCCACTTCCAGGCTTTGTCACCTGTTGATTGAACCATGACTGAGTCACAGATCTTAAAGTTATAGTTCAATTCATGACTGAACATATAAATGAGATAAGGAACAGGTAGATATTTTATCAAGGGGTGTGTGTGTGTGTTTGTGTACTCACTGCTTTCTCAAACTTGACACCGCTTAGTTGCTGAGATCGTAATTCAGCCTTTTGTAACCTTGACAAACCAAACCTTATACATTCTCCTAACCTAGGAAATGTATAAGAAGAAACTTGGACATAATCTCACCTGTAGGTTGCATTTACCAAGTTTATTATTTTGCACGGCGTGACAGAATGCAGCATTAGTACATAAAAATTCACAAAAGCAGCATATAAAATGGGCATCAAAATATAAACTACCAGAACAGTGAATTATTTTAAAAACAAAGAGTATGAGTGATGAATAAAATGATGAACAGAATTGAATTATGTATTAGTCACTGAGATGACTAAACCTATGGCTGGATACTCAGATCAATAGCCTTGAAATGATGTAGGGATCCAGGGAACATTCTGAGGGAGCCAAATTTACCAGATTGTTTCATGCAGATCAGGCTAACCCAAATTTGTTTTTGACAGTGAATTATTCAATAAACCAGAATGACTGTCTTTGCCAAACCCAGAACCCAAAGTTTTCTCTCTGTGTCTTTGGCCTTTATTTGTAAAATGGTGAAGATGAAACAGGCTTACTCTATACAATCTGTTGTATGGATTACGAGTAACAACTCAGTTGTATATAAACAGAGAAATCTGTTTTCATTTATTTTTCCTTGTTGTAATAATGTAGCCTGAACCCATAACCACATGATCACTGATGTGCTAAACATCCTTAGTTAACCCAGACTTGGAGTTTAACAACAGCAGGTTTTGTCTGTGGAGATACTCAGTCATCTAGGTCATGGTTGTCCCAAAGGTGCTTTTTCAAAAGGCAAATGGACTTTCTTGTTTTTTCTTGAAAATGTTTCACTTCTCATTCAAGATCCTTCTTCAGTTCTTCAGCTTCTGAACTGAAGACGCTTCTTGGATGAGAGGTGAAAAATTTTGGTTCCCAAAATCCAGGGCTGATGGCCAAGGTCCATATATAATATGGGTTGGGAGAAATATAGTGCAAAGTGGGTAAGATCAGCTTTTCTGTTTTCCCTCCTTTGAACTGAGGGCAGAGAGTTTATTTATTTTTATTTTTATTTTTCCTTTTTTTTTCTTTACAAACAAACATAATACACAATACATTTTCCCTTTTCCCTTAACAATACTATGCCATATAGCTCTTAGGTTTATTTACATTTATTTACATTACTTCTCATACATTTTTATTCTGCCATTCTAGCCAGTTGTAATACATGTCCCGTATCTCATAAAATTCTGTAGTTTCTTTGTCTTTTATTTCTAAGGAAAGTTTGTTCATCTCAGCACAGTCTAAAATATCTTACCTACAATCATTGCATTTGTTGGTATGTTCTCCCTTTTCCAACACTGTGCATATGCAATGCGTGCTGCAGTTATAATAAGTATAATGATGTATTGGAGTCGTTTCTCGAGTTTTGGGCTAATTATGCCTAATAAAAATATTCCGGGTTTGCGTTCAAACCGGTGCTAAATGCCATCTGTAGAACATTTTGTATTGATTGAAGGCAGAGAGTTTAAAGAATTTTCTTTGTATTCTGACTACTGCAGAGTAACCTCATTTAAGGTTTACGAGACCACTTTGTGTGTGACCGTTAGAGATCTCCAAATGGCAGGAAACTGCCATCCGTGTTGAGCTGTTGTGGTTAGAATTTCCTTGGGAGCCCTTGAAAAATAATTTGAGTGCTGCAGATCATTCCCGTCCCCCAAAGCCAAAAGAAAGATCTTGGTTACCAAACATCTCATATTGTAGTGGTCTTACGGGGAATAACTTTGAGTCCTTTTTAAGATTGGTATTTGATGCATCTTCCCTGCAGAAGTTTAGGGTCTGGAAGGCTGTTTGGGAAAGCATGAGCTGCATAATCTTTGAGCTTCTAAGCATTTGCTCTGTTGTTTGATGAAGTGTGCGGGCATTTGCATAACGAAAGGGGAACTGCAAAAGCAGAGCTCTTGAAGGGGGTGGCAAAGATTTGGCATTTTATCGGTTATTTGCAAAACAGTGCTATAGATTCTTGGAAGTTTGCTGAAAGGTCCAAAGCTTTTAAGCTTGAAGAGCAGATTTAGATAAGGTCCAATCTTTCTTAACTTGAGGCTTAAACAGAAGTTGTTTGATGTTCTGAACTATTTTTTTTCCATTTAAACTCTGCTTTTTGAAATTTCTTCTGCAATAGATCAGAATGTTTAGCCTAATTTGCCCTGTTGTTTCCTTTCTCCATCATAATTCTTAGCTTTCGATATATATTTTTTTTATAGATTCCATGGGATTTCCAGGAATATGGGGCTAAAATACTTCAGGGAAGACGTAATATATTTGAATTTGAGGCTGGAAGTAAGCCTCAAAACTCTTTAAGCAGCTAGAGAGTACAAAACCCATACAGTAATTCAGCAAAACCAATTCATTACAATGTATTAATGTTAATACAACACACTAAAATGATTTCCAGGAACAGGGGGCTAAAACGCTTCAGAGAAAGTGTAATATATTTAAATCCCATGTTCCTGAAGTAAGCTAGATTCACATTAAAAAAAAATACTTTAATCATTATTACTGTTCTCTATTGATTTGTTTAATAAAGGAAAATTAATTTGGATTACTCTCTCTCTCTCTCTCTCTCTCAACAGAACCATTCTCTTCTGAGCTGTGATGTATAGCCTGGTGCTTTGAAGATGGATACACTGGTCTGGCTTTGCAGACAATGTTTCCGATATTAGATGTCTTGGACTGTCAAGCACCAAGAATGTATTGGTGTGTCGGGAGAGAGGAATCTGCAGAAAATGGCGAGAATCCCAGAGTGGAGCAAGAAGGTAACCAGCATGCCTATTTATTTCTATTTATCCATTAGTCAATGGAGGGCTTGGTCAAGCAGGATGAATCCTTACATGGACCAGCGTGAACAAGGATGGGTAGATGGACATGGATTTCCCTATCTGTGTTTTTCTCCATCACACCATCCTTCTCCAACCCAAGGGACATACTTACAGATTGTTGACCAAACACACTCAACCAAGTTAGTTTAAGAGCTAGCAGCTGCATTTGCAACAAAACTTGACTGCTGTTAACCATGTTTTGATTTGGGGGGTGATTATCACAGTGTGCCAGCCCAACTCTTTCAGTTGCTGATGGTTGATGGACTACAGAAACTCAGCTCAAAAACTTCATAAACATATTGTGGGAATATACACGAGTAGCCTAAATTCTTCCATTCTTCTGAATTCTTCCATTCTTCCACTTTTTAAAAGTTTTTATTAATTTTTAATACAATTCAACAGTGCTCATTCAACAAACCTGTTGTCTGAGTATATCATTCACTAATACAAATTAAATTCCTAATCCCTAGTTCATTTTTCCAACCATTGGTAAAATAAGTCCCAAGTTTGAAAATATTCTATTTCTTCTTTTTCTTTCAATTTCAAAGTAAGTCTTTCCATTTCTGCAAAATCTAGTATTTTTTTTAATTATTTCTTCCTCCGATGGTATTTCTTCATTTTTCCAATATTGTGCAAGTACAATTCTTGCTGCTGTTGTCACATGCAAAATCAAATATATACTTTGTTTATTAAGCTTTTCTGGTATTATACCTATTAGAAAAAATCAGTTTTAAAGTCTACATGTTTCCCCAGCATCTTTTCTAGCTAAGTATGTATTTTTGTCCAATATTTCTTTGCTTTGACACATCTCCATCATAAATGATAATAAGTACCTGGTTTGTGATTACATTTCCAACATTTATCCAACATATTTTTAAACATTTTTGTTAATCTTACTAGTGGCAAGTGCCATCTATAAAACATTTATAATAATAATGATGATGATAATAATAATAATAATAATAATAATAATAATAATAATAATAATAATGTTGGAAGGGACCTTGGAGGTCACCACATTTAAAGTACCTGCTTATTTATTCTGCTTGCTAACATCTGGAGTAGATTTAATTTCACTCCTATTTGCTTTATGTTTATATAATCCCATCAATTGCTCTTGAATTCGGTTTCATTCATGTGCTTAGATTCATGTAATTGCTGCTCAGTTTTTTTATACGGCAGAAAATAGAGGAAAAATCAGGGCAAACCTGCCTTTGACTTTAAAAATGGGTTAATATTACAGGGGACAAAAATGTTTTAAAGGTTGCATCTTAACACCGTGATTTGTTGGTTTCCAGAGGGGGTTTTCACTGTATAGTTTCTGTGCTTGTTATGACATTTCTGTGAGGGGAGAGAGAGAGAGCTGTCCAGATGATTCCAACTTTCATTTTTAATCATCGGACTGTTTCTTCTTACTTTTACTTTTTTTAAAAAAAAAAATTGAAAAGAGGAAAAACGAGAAGAGATGCATGGGTTTCTGTTTTATTTTCGTTTTCCATTTTTGTATTAGTTGCATTAAAAGCCCTCAATGGTAGAAGTATATAGAAGTTTATAGCTGCAGTAAAGATCAGCGGTTTGTTCCAGATGTTGGATTTCATTATCAATTAAAAATACTGTAGACGGATTTTCATCAACCATTTGGTGGTTAATTTTCATCAACCATTTGGTAGTGCTTTGTTCAATACAAAGGGAATGAGTTTGGGGGGGAGGAGGAGGAGGAGGAGGAGGAGGAGGAGGAGATGGGAGATGGGAGATGATGGGGGATGATGGGAGATGATGCGAGATGGGAGATCTTTCACGTGCATCCTCTGATGGGACTCTATCCTGGCTAGGATTCTCAATTGGTGGCAGCAGAAAGCTGAAACAGCACATTTGGTTGCATGAACATGAAGTCAAGGGTATCACAGGTAATTTAATGCTGTTTGCCATCCTCCATTGGGTCAAAAGAAAGCATGTGTGACTTTGGGTAGGTGCTGCATATAGAAGCATGCATAAAGGAGAATATTTATAGCTCAGGGCTGAAATGAGGGGGTCCTTGGTGCTCTTTGAGCTCAATTGTTTTCTTGCAGACGTTTCATTACCCAAACTGGGTAACATCCTCAGGGATACTGACTAGCACTGAGGGAGTTACCTAATTTGGGTAATGAAATGCAGGCTGGTGGCTGAAGCCGGTCTGCAGCTCACGTGTTCAGTTTTTGCCTGCCTGGATTTCTGAGCTCCTACCGTTTTCTGTGCATCCTTCAAGCACCCTGGATGGCCTGAGAATTACACTGCAAAAATGACTGATGTTCTTTGCAACTCCCCCAAAGCTGTCTCGAATGTCTCAGAGATTTGAACTCTCTTTTGAATAATTGAGGAGGAAGATTTGATGGGTAGCTGAAGCTGCCCCGATTTCAAGGGTATTTGCTCACTTTCTCTAGATAACCCTAAAGTCTGCTTTACTTTACTTTGCCTCCTTGATGTATTCCTGTATGACAGTTGTCCTTTTAGCAATGAATGGAAGAAAATAAATATATACAATTCAATCAATCCCATTCCCTTCTAGCGGTGATGATGTTACCTAGTTTGGTAATGAAATGTCTGCAAGAAAACCAGAAACTCAGACAGCACCAAGGACCCTACATTCCTCCTCCTCCTCCTCCTCCTCCTCTTCCTCCTCTTCCAGTTGTAAAACACTTGTTTCCTGGCCTTGACAGCCTGACACAGTACCTGGTTTGGTTAGGAGTCACCCCATGGAAAGTACCATCAATAGAAATATAAGGAAGTTGTTTTGCTCCTTTCATTTCAAAAGCATATACCTATTTTTACATTGCATGGACTTTCCACTCTTTCTTTTCATCTGCCACATTAATGCTGATTAAGTTTGACTAAGGTTTTTTTTATTGCCTATTTTTTTAAGCTTCAAAGCAGAATGAAAGTGACACCGGCAGGATATAAAATATGCTGTCTATAGAGATAGCATGCAATAAACTTTTAGTGCTTTGAGCAAAACTCTAGTTCCTGGTTACAGGTAAGTCCTTAACTTACGATCACAATTGAGCCCAACATGTCTGTTACTAAGCGAGACCGTTGTTGAGTGAGCTTGGCCCAATTTCTTACGACCTTTCTTGCCACAATTGTTAAATGAATTGATAAGCTGGTAATACAGTTCTTAAGTGAATCTGGCTTCCCCCGTGACTTTGCTTGGCAGAACATCACAAAAGTGATCACATGACTGCGGGACGCTGGTAACTATCATAAATATGAGCCAGTTACCGAGTGTCTGAATTTTGATCAGATGGGGATGGTGCAATGATCATAAGTGTGAAAAAAGCTCCTAAGTCACTTTTGGCAGTGCCTTTCTCACTTTGAACGGTCACTAAATGAACTAAGAATAATAATAACAAATAAAGTGGGAAGGGACCTTGGAGGTCTTCTAGTCCAACCCTCTCCTCAGGCAGGAAACCCTATACCATTTCAGACAAATGGCTGTCCAGTCTCTTAAAAACTTCCAGTGTTGGAGCATTCACCGCTTCTGGAGGCAGGTTGTTCCACTAGTTAATTGTTCTCACTGTCAGGAAATTTCTCCTTAGTTCTAGGTAGCTTCTCTCTTTGGTTCTAAGTCAAAGACTACTTGTTCTTACTTATTGTCTCTGTTGTTGTTGTTCCTGTTAAATGGTACAACCCCGTTTTCTCTTTTACCCCTTGTGTACAGAAACGCTGGACATGGGTGGCCAACAATCCACAACAGAGTTTTTCTCCCCTGACCAGACCTCTGGGGACGAGACCATTCAGAGTCTGTACCGAAGTGGAGACTTTGAGGCTGCTCTACAGCTGGTCCAAGCGGCCAGCCGGAGGAATCTCTCTCAAGAGGAGAAGGTGAGGACCTAGGAGCTGGACCATCTTTACTTGAGAGATGGCTGTGGATATTCTCAGTCTTCCAGATCATCCAGGTTGTCCCAAAGGTGCTTTTTCGCGAGGCAACTGTGTTTTCTTGTTTTTTTTCTTTGAAGATGTTTCGCTTCTCATCCAAGAAGCTTCTTCTGCTCTGACCGGATGGTGGGGAAATGGAAGGATTTATATTCCTTGCGGACAGCTGGTCATTTGCCTCCTTTTAGAGAGTCCTTGAGGGTTTGTGTCATCAGGGACACTTGAGTCTTCAAAGAAAAAAACAAGAAAGTCCAGTTGCCTCCTGAAAAAGCATCTTTGGGTTTACTTGAGATAATGGAGAAATTTACATCTGCCCCTGAAAGTCTGAAGAGGAGGTCAAGAGAACAATTTTGTAGAATCTTGAAGTTTGATTGTGTATGCAAAATACTTATGAGGAAGAGGAGGCAGAATTGATGATGGGAGACCTAGTGGGAATATCTGCTCATAGAACAGAGTTGATTTCTTCTAGGATTGACTGATTTGATCTCCTGGAAGTCCAAGGGACTCTCAAGAATCTTCTTCAGCACCACAGTTTGAAAGCATGAAGAACAATAATAACTATGGTTTCTCCTAGGAGAATATGGGATTAAAAATGGGCTTTAGACTATCTAAACCAGTGTTCCCCAATATACTCAACATCAATTCTCAAGGGTCAATGGGCCTGTCCAAGGATGCTCAGGCAGGAAACCCTATACCATTTTGGACAAATGGCTGTCCAGTCTCTTCTTAAAAACTTCCAGTGTTGGCGCATTCACCGCTTCTGGAGGCAGGTTGTTCCATTGGTTAATTGTTCTCACTGTCAGGAAGTTTCTCCTTAGTTCTAGGTTGCTTCTCTCCTTGATTAGTTTCCATCCATTGCTTCTTGTCCTGCCTTCAGGCACTTTGGAGAATAGGTTGACTGGCTGATGAACCAATTGAAGCTTTATGAAAGAAGGTTTTTGAGGACTTCCGATCTCAACATTACTCATGTTTGTTCTTCCCTTTCTCCAATCAGGCACACCTCTTGAGCCTTTCCACCACCCATGGGGACCTGCAGGCAGTGAGATACTTATTAAAGGAGGCAGGTGTGACTGTAAGCCTTGAACCCAGCGAGGACAACCCAGCGGTGATAGCTGCGTATTTTGGACATAAGGACATAGCGCAAGAATTGCTGGATTCTTTTCTTGGTCGGTTGAGTTTCTAGCCCTTCCCCTTCCATAACACTTTTACTTATGTCAGGTCGTCCTTGATTTAACAACCGTTCATTTCGTGACCGTTACAGAAAACAAAGTTACAACGGCACTGAACAACGTGACTTACGACCAGTGGTGGGATTCAAATAGGTGAACAACCGGTTCTCTGTGTGTGGATGCCACTTCTAGAAGTCCGTTCTGGGCCTGGTCAACAAAAAATTAGCTGCCGGTTCTGCCGAAGTGGTGAGAACCGGCTGAATCCCACCACTGCTTACGACCAGTTTTCACAGTTATGACCGTTGCAGCATTCCCCATGTTCACAGCATCAAAATTCAGACTCTTGGCAACCGGCTCACGTTTATGATGGTCACAGTGTCCCAGTGGGGTGGTGGTGGTCACGTGATCCCCTTTGGCAGGGGAAGCCAGATTCACTTCACAATGGTTTGACTAAATTAGCAACCGCAGTGATTCCCTTAATAACTGTGGCAAGAGAGGTTGTAAAACGGGGCAAAAACTCCCTTAAGACATGTCTCACTTAGCCACAGAAAGTTTGGGCTCAATTGCCATTGTAAGTCGAGGACTTTCTGTACATGGTCTTACCATACAGGTAGCCCTCGGCTTAATTTTCTTGCAAGCCTTCATGCGTTGCCTTTGCCAAGGATGGTTATAATATGGGTCCATGAATGTTTGTTTCAAAAGGTGCCACAAACATCTCACAACTGCTGAATTGGATGCTGGTAGTGGCTTGCCAGCAAGGACATCTAGAGGTGGTTAAGCTCTTAGTGCTGGCCTACAGAGCCGATCCTGACAGCTATGCCATGAGAAAGAATGAATTTCCAGTCCTCCTTCGGTTGCCACTTTATGCTGCAATGCAGGCAGGTGTGTGGGTTGTTTATTTATTTATGAGACTTCTATACCGCTTTAAGTGCAAGCACTCTCTAAGCGGTGTACACTAGTAAGCAATGTATATATATATATTTACATTGCCCCCAACAATCTGGGTCCTCATTTTACCTACCCCGGAAGGAGGGAAGGCTGAGTCAACCTGCCCGATTTCAAGGGTATTTGCTGACTTTCTCTAGATAACCCTAAACTCTGCTTTACTTTACTTTGCCTCCTTGACGTATTCCTGTATGACAGTTGTCCTTTTAGCAATGAATGGAAGAAAATAAATATATACAATTCAATCAATTGTTTGTTCTTTCTGCGACAATTTTTCCTGTCGGGGGCCCTTTTACCAACAGGGAAGATGGCCACGAGAAAAGAGGAATTGGGTCATGAGAGTTTGCATGGGGTTAGCATTTCAGGTATAGGATTAAGGCCAGAGAAAACTCCCCCCAAATCCTGACTCCCTCCCCCTCAGCCTGCTTTATGGGCCTGTGACTCACTGGAAAGGCAGAGTTTTTGCACTGAAATATGAATCAATTGCACTTCTGTTAAAACAAATGATAGGATGTGATTAGAAGACGCTTGCTCCTGGGGAGGAGAGCTATGGCAAACCTAGACAGCATATTAAAAAGCAGAGACATCACCCTGCCAACAAAAATATATATAATCACGGCCATGGTTTTCCCAGTTACAATGTATGGCTGTGAAAGTTGGACCATAAGAAAGGCTGAGCGCCAAAGAATTGAAGCCTTTGAACAATGGTGCTAGAGAAGACTCCTGTGAGTCCCCTGGACTGCAAGGCGATCAAACCGGTCAGTCCTAGACGAGATCAACCCTGACTGCTCTTTAGAAGTCCAGATCCTGAAGTTGAAACTCAATTTTAATTGTTTAACATAGCGTCTGCACTTATCTTTATTTGCTAGGCCATGATGATGTCGCTGCCTTTTTGCTGGAGAATGGTTCATTCTTTTGTTCCTACACCCTAATGGATTGTCCCAAGGCGAGCAAACGCCTTCTTTGCAAATATTTCATTGAACCAGTTCCTTCATCCAGGAATGTCCAAGCAAAACCAGTGAGTTATGCTGGGGGGGGGAGAGAGAAATAGTTTAACTATTGTGATTGTTATTTATTAAAATTGCATTTAATACATATGGATAGTTTGTAAAGTTATGGAAGGACGCTTGAATTCCCACACTGGGTGAACGGCTGCAAAAGCTGATAGCGTTAGTAAAGATAGCTAAATTGACTGCTTTGGTTAAAGAAAACAAGACAATAACTTTTGTTTCTACTTGGAAACCACTTCTGGACTTTGTGCTTGAGGTGGGAAAAAAATGAAACTTTGACTTTGGATTCTGCTGATTAGATAAGTTATACTATTATGTAAAAGTAAAAAATTGAAATTTAATGTTATTATTCTATTGCATCAAAGGGAGTCAGATGTCAGTGCTTTTTCTGTCATTTTCCCCTTTTCCCTTGCCTTCTCCTTCCCTTATTTTCCTATTATTTTCTTTTCTTTTTTCTATTATAAACTAATTTAAAAAATGAATAGTTTGTAAAATTCAGAAACGCAAATACACAGATAAAAATGAATCGTTGAATCTTGACTGCACTTTATTCCTTTTTCTTTTTGTTATTTTCTCCTGGTCTTTACTGTCTTTCTACTTTATAATTATTGACATAAGTAGGTATACGACATATATTTATAATGACATAATATTTTATTTACTATGAGGTTATTTTTATATAGTCATTTATTTGTGCTTGCTGCAGTGTGGATCATTAATTCCTGATTATTACTCTTCAGGAATCTATTGATGATGGCAAGGTAAAATCAAATCAAATCACATCAAATCAATACACACATTCATACTTTGGCAGGAGTTACACTGCAGCTTGGAAACTGTAATACCTGATTTCATCTAACACACTAAGCTGAATTTTTAAAAATTACATTATGGTCCAGTATTGTGAACAGAGAGAGATGGAGAATAAGCTGTGTGTTACTGGGTTAATATTTGCAAACCCAAAGCAATTTTTTTTTAAAAAAGCTATGTATTGTAATTTAGTGGTGGTGGTGGTGGGGAGAAAAGACAGCTATCTGACATTTTTATTTCATTTCTGAGATATATCTTTAAGCATCAACCTCTGATTAGAAGCAGAAATCACAGCACACTGGGTGAGGTTAAAAAGAATTCGAATAGAATAGAATAGAGTAGAGTAGAGTAGAGTAGAGTAGAGTAGAGTAGAGTAGAGTAGAGTAGAATAAAATTGAATTGAAAATATGGAATAGTATAGAATAGAAAATATGGAATAGAATTAGAATTGGAATGGAATAGAATAGAATAGAATAGAATAGAATAGAATAGAATAGAATAGAATAGAATAGAATAGAATAGAACTGGAAGGGACTTTGGAGGTCTTCTAGTCCAGCCCCCTGCTGTTGAGGATCCACATTAACTGCTCCTTATCTCTTTATCTTCAGGGTCTTTCTGTGAACTGGTCAAGGCTCAGATTGCCTTGGGTGGATTTTGACTGGCTGATCGACCTTTCCCACCAAATAACGGAGCTGGACCTGTCCGCTAATCACCTGACCTCTCTTCCATCCATCATCCCTTGGGGTCTGATGAACCTTCAGAAACTGAACCTGTCTGACAACCGATTAAAACAATTGCTTGATGTGAAGTCCTCGGAGGGAATCATCTGCACGAAGTACGTGGATCTCATTCTTACAGAAATGCACCTGGGAGTAATTGTGAGAAGACCACATTGGCAAGAGCTCAGTTCCATCTACCAATTAATAAATAAATGAAAGAACGTAGAAAAAGAGTTTTTCTTTCCTTGCGTTAAATCCTCCCTCTCTCTCTCTCTCTCTCTCTCTCTCTCTTTTAAATAGGTTACTCGAGATTGACATATCTAACAACAGATTCCTCACCCTGCCTTCTGGTTTATTGCACCTTTCTAGACTCCAAAGACTTGTTGCTGCCAAAAATTATTTGGAAAAACTATTTGATGAGGAGAATGGTGAGTGTTATCGTCAAAATTCAACAGTTTGTTTTGGATTGGAAAGGAAACACATCTTTTTTTGCTTCTGGACCTCCCTAGCCTTTAACTGATGGTGGCCTTTTTTGTGTTCAGAATCTAGATCTTCTGAAATCACTGGAAGTTATTAAATATTCCTTCTTTTCATATCCCGAAACAAGTTCAGTGTGTCTGTCCGGTCATCCTTCAACACACACAACCTTTCTTCATTTCTTTGGTAAAGCCCTAAGCCAGAAATATATAATATTCTTAAGTTACAAATCATCTTTACATATCACAATGATTGGATATATCTGATGTGCAAAATCCAAGTAGAAGGCACAATGGCTTAGCATAGTGTATGAATTTGGCCACTGTCATTTTGTGAAAATTAAATTGCCCAAGAGAAAAGGTTCAAGAGTAAATCTAACTAGCACAGATTCTCATATTTCTTGATGAGCTATTTTTTTTTTTTTTTGGATTTTTTTTTTTCCCCCAGCAACCAACTGGATTGGATTAAGAAAATTGCGGGAATTAGATGTCTCAGACAACAGATTATCGGAGCTGCCTGCTTCCTTTCTGCATTGCTTGAAATCATTGCATAGCCTCAATGGATCTAGCAATAACTTAAAAGTGTTTCCTCAACCATGGGCCTGTCCTTTGGTGAGTCTGGGTAATCATCATGGTCACCACAATGTAAAAAAGATGTCTAGAAAGAGTGCAGAGAAGAGCAATAAAAATGATTAGGGGACTGGAGGCTAAAACATTAAGGAACAGTTGCTGGAATTGGGTATGTCTAGTTTAACAAAGAGAAGGACGAGGGGGGACATGATAGCAGCATTCCAGTATCTCAGGGGCTGCCACAAAGAAGAGGGAGTCAAGCTATTCTCCAAAGTGCCTGAAGGCAGGACGAGAAGCAACGGATGGAAACTGATCAAGGAGAGAAGCAACCTAGAACTAAGGAGAAACTTCCTGACAGTAGAACAATTAACCAGTGGAACAACCTGCCTCCAGAAGCGGTGAATGCTCCAACACTGGAAGTTTTTAAGAAGAGACTGGACAGCCGTTTGTCTGAAATGGTATAGGGTTTCCTGCCTGAGCAGGGGGTTGGACTACATGACCTCTAAGATATCTTCCAACTTTATTATTATTATTATCATGGTAGTCACGCGATCTCAGTGTATTTTATAATGTGTCATTTTTAGAATGTCTGAGAATCACGTTGGAGACATCTTTAATTGAATGAGTGAGTGTAAATGAGAGTTACATCAGAAATGGTACATGCTTTCAAACCTGTTGTTCCCTTTCCTAACAACTAGAAATGTTGTATTTGTGTTTACATGTGTGTTTATGTGTGTTTGTGTTTGTTTGTTTGTGTGTGTGTGTGTGTGTGTGTGTGTGTGTGTGTGTGTGTGTGTACAATGGAGAAACTTGGCATTCTTTGATAGAACTGAAATATCTCCATCCCTTGAACTCATATATCGGTATATTTTTACAAATGTATTAAGAGCCATACCTGTATAAAAAGCTGAGATTTTGAGGATGGACAAGTATGAACTTTTCCTTGTGTTTTTTCCAGAAATCTTGCAAAGTAGCTAGAAATATGTTGGACTCCCTACCTGATACTTTGGCAGTGTTTTGGAAAAACCATCTCAAGGAAGTAGATTTTTCCGACAATTCACTGAAAGATCTTCCCCAGAGTCTCTTCCAGCTTGAAGTAAGTAGAAAAGATTGTTCTTACCATTTGGGGCACAACTTCCTTTACTCTGTAAAATAAATTGGGATTATTTGCAATCTCAGGACTGCAAGGGTATCTGATGAACATCTGAAGGGACTACAGTGCCTTGAAGGGATATTGCAGCCAACTGCTTGATTGATTTATCTACCATCAAGTCAATTCTTAGCAACCCTATAGATCCCAGCATAGTTCTCCAGCCCCCAGCCTGGCCCTTCAGATCTTCCGTGTACCATCAAGTTTTTCTGCCTTTCTGCTGATCATCCTCTCCTTTTGTTTCCTTCTGCATTTCCCAGCATTACAGACTTCTCAAGGGAGATGGGTCTTCACCCAATGTTTCCAAAATACAAATTAATTGTGGTCATTTGCAACTTGAGAACCCTGGATTAGCTATATTAGACACTCAAAATCTAAATGTCTATGGAGATTCTATGGAGATTCACTGTTGTCCCAAAAGTGCTTTTTCAAAAGGCAACTGGGCTTTGTTTTTCCTTGAAGACATTTTGCTCCTCATCCAAGAAGCTTCTTCTGTTCTGGCAGAACTGAAGCAGCTTCTTGGATGTGAAGCCAAACGTCTTCAAGGAAAAACAAAGACCAGTTGCCTTTCGAAAAAGCAATTTTGGGACACTCAAAATCGAGTTTGCTCGAAGCTCAGCGTACTGGCGAAAGGCACCATAAGGTAGGAGAAATGCTGGAAATGCCGAGAAGCAAATCTTTCCTTATTTTCGTGGCTTTTCATGGCTTGGCTTTCCTAACAAGATCATTGTGAGAAAAAATGGGGAAACAAGATCCACATGGAAGGGAGGATGGACTTTGAATATAGCTGGCAGCTTCTTGGTATACTAGCACTTCTTCAGACAAAGTAACTTCATGAGCTGCTCTGCCATTAATTAAATGTGGAATTAACAATTAACTTGTAAAAAAAATAATCTTATCTGGAAAAGGAAGAGGCAAAGTCAACCCTAATCAAAGTTGACTAGTTAAGGAGAGAAGCAACCTGGAATTAAGGAGAAACTTCCTAACAGTGAGGACAGTTAACCAGTGGAATGGCTTGCCTTCAGAAGTTGTGGGTGCTCCATCACTGGAGGATTTTAAGAAGAGACTGTGTGGAATGGTATAGGGTCTCCTGCTTGAGCAGGGGGTTGGACTTGAAGACCTCTAAGGTCCCTTCCAGCTTTGTTATTCTGCTAATCATGCTGCTTCTTGAATTTTGAGGTCCATTTAATTTAATTTAATTTCATGACTGAGAAGATACATCCTCAGTCTGCCCAGAGTTGTCAGCTACGAGATGGTCAGCAAATACATTTTAAAAGCAATTTTTTATAAATACATCCTAATTGACACATACACCATTTCACACTCCTTACAAACATGTACTCATACTTTATTTAGAATACATAAACAAATTTAAAGAGACTGACATTTATTGCCTGGATAAACTGGCCTTAGACCCCTGAGTCTTCACATGGATTTCAAAAGTACATACTGTATATTTCCTATCATACATACTGTAGGTGTGACTTCAGCTTATGAAAATTGCCTTTCCTTCCTGGAAAGTGAAATATTTGTAATCTGAATCATTTGAACACTAGGCGGTGCTCCTCTGTTACTTTTTCCGTTCTCTGGGCCATTTCACACTATGGCTGTATTAGTGCAGTATAAAGACATCTGTATTTAAAAAAAATACATTTGTAGCATTGCTTAATTTAGAATAGAATAGAGCTGGAAGGGACCTTGGAGGTCTTATAGTCCAGCCCCCTACTCAAGCAGGAGAACCTATACCACTTCAGACAAGTGACTGTCCAGTCTCTTCTTAAAAATCTCCAGTGATGGAGCGCCCATGATTTCTGGAGGCGAGCTGTTCCACTGGTTAATTGTCCTCACTGTTAGGAAATTTCTCCTTAATTCCAGGTTGCTTTTCTTTGGTCAGTTTCCAACCATTGTTTGTTGTCCTGCCCTCTGGTGCTCTGGTGAATAACATGACCCCCTCTTCTTTATGGCAGCGCCTCAATTGTAGTCATAAGTTTAGGACTATCTATGTATATCAAATTCTGCAAAATTGTAATGCCGTTCCCCCCCCCCCACCATCTTGCAGATTTTGAACAGTCCCCTTTCTTGGGAGGTCTTTGCAAAACCCATCATTATCCATTTTCCCTTTCAGGCTGTAGTCTCCCTGAAACTGTCTGGAAACCAGATCGTCATGCTGCCTTCTCCAGAGAAATGGTCTTGCAGATTGTTGAAATCTTTGGATCTGTCCAAGAATCAGCTTGGAAAGTGAGTTTTAGGGAGTTTCTTTTACGCTACGCCACAGAAGAAACCTTCCTGTTTCATTGGTCTTTGTTTACATTTGCCTGCAGAACTGAGGAAGGGGCCAAAACGAAATGGATGCCATTATTCACTACAAGGAACAGAACTTGCATCGGCAGCGAGATAGGTAAGTGTATGGGTGTCTTAGAGAGACAGACGGACAGATGCGCAGGTTGAAGAACTGAGTGGTAGGACACTCAAGTAGTCTTCAAGACCCTTGATGGCTGCTTCTTTGATTGTGCTTTCTAGCTGACATCAAGTACTTGTTTTTAAAGAGGCCTGTGGAATCCTTGGTGCTCTCTGAGCTTGGTTGTTTCCTTGCAGATATTTCGTTACCCAACTAGGTAATAACATCAGTACTAGAAAGGAATGAGGTTTGCAGAACGAAGGGAGAGGAGGAGGAGGAGGAGGAGGAGGAGGAGAAGGAAGGACTGTGAGGGTCCCTGGTGCTCTCTGAACTGGGTGGTTTCCTTGCAGACATCTCATGACCCAACTAGGGAACATTATCAGTGCTAGAAGGGAGAGGAGGAGGAGGAGGAGGAGGAGGAAGGACTGTGGGGTCCCTGGTACTCTCTGAACTGGGTGGTTTCCTTGCAGACGTCTCATGACCCAACTAGGGAACATTATCAGTGCTAGAAGGGACAGGAGGAGGAGGAGGAGGAGGAGGAGGAGGAGGAGGAGGAGGAGGAGGAGGAGGAGGAGGAAGGACTGTGGGGTCCCTGGTACTCTCTGAACTGGGTGGTTTCCTTGCAGACGTCTCATGACCCAACTAGGGAACGTCATCAGTGCTGGAAGGGAGGAGGAGGAGGAGGTGGAAGATGGGAGGAGGAGGAGGAGGAAGACTGTGGAATCCTTGGTACTCTCTGAGCTTGGCTGTTTTCTTGCAGACATTTCATTACCCAACTAGGTAATAACATCAGTACTAGAAAGGAATGAGGTTTGCAGAATGAAGGGAGAGGAGGAGGAGGAAGAGGAGGAGGAGGAGGAGGAGGAGGAGAAGGAGGAGAGCTATGGGTCCTTGGTGCTCTCTGAACTTGGCTGTTTTCTTGCAGATGTTTCATTACCCAACTAGATAATATCATCAGTGCTAGAAGGGAGTGGGGCTTGGTCTCTGTTTATGCTTGCCCTGTCAGTTTTGGTGGGAATGTTCTTCAATAGGCTGCTGTTTACTATTTGTTTGTCTGAGCTGGCAGTTCCTTGATTGGGGTATTTTTACTGCTGTGTTATTGTTTACTGTTAGTGTTAATCTCTGTTTACATGAGCCTTAATTGCTGGTGAGGAGATTTTTTGGAGGTGTTTTGGTCTTTCTTGTTTCCTTTTTTGCTTTTCGTCTCTTTTCAATGATATGTAAATGGTATATAAAATGACCTGTAAAACCAGTTGATACTGTATGTGAACAAGACTTTCTGATGATAGCAATAGCACTTAGAGTTATTTACTGCTTCATAGTGCTTAACAGCCCTCTTTAAGAGGTTTACAGCATATATTGCCCCCAACAATCTGTAACCTCATTTTACCAACCTCAGAAGGATGGAAGGCTGAGTCAACCTTAAGCTGGTCAGGATCGAACTCCTGGCACTGGGCAGAATAAGCCTGCAATACTGCATTCTAACCACTGTGCCACCACTGCTCTTATGTCAATCTTTTTTTTTTAAAACCTATATTCTTTGTAGGGGTAGACATCCACTTGGACTCCTTTTATTAATTTGCACTCTTCTGAGCCCATTTATCCATTTGGTACCCAAATTGGTAGCACCTGACAATTTTCAAGGTATTTTTCTTTGGCTTTCTTCTAGTTTATTCTCTTAAAATGCTATTTTCCTCCATAAGGTTGGAGCGTTGGAAAGGATTTTCTTGTGTTTACAGTATGTATTAAAATCCCTTTTTGATCTCCATCCCTTTTTCATCATGAGTTGGTCCTCTGTCACCTTGTGGTCAAGAGCAACTCTGCTGTAGGAAAAAAGGGCCAAATGAATATTTAAATATTAATAAATAACAGATTGTTCTCCTGTTCCTTTCTTGTGACCGGTGATTGACAGCAGGCAAACAGGATCTGGAGCTGGGGTTTTTATCCAATCAAAGCTGATTGCCAGCTTGCAGTCTGTGCATGTTCTGTATCTTCTCTTGTCTAACTTATATTTGTCTTACTTTTTTCTTTCTCCAGAATATACCCTACAGTTCCCTGAATTCCTGGCGGATGTGCTGGAGGTCCTCTATCTGAATGACAACCAACTAGATTCCGTCCCTCAGTCTGTCTGTCTCCTGAAAGGACTGTCAGAACTCTACTTAGGAAAGTGAGTTGAGTTCTTCCAGTTGTGGAGAATATTTAATTTATTAATTCAAGAGAATAATTAATTCATTAGCTGCTGAAACTCTGGAGGTTTCCTTTGATGAACTTGGCACTTTCAGTGCCCTTGATTGAGTGCTCTTGATCTTGAAATTTCCATTGAAATTCCACGATGCTTTTGTCTAAGCTAACAGTTTCCTGTTATACTTCCAAATATTCATTTGAAGGCTAGACTTGATGCCAACTTGCACTTCAGTGTCGGCACTGGCAAGGCTGTGGATTGGTTGATGAGTGTGTGTCTTTTTCTACATAGTAACCCAGGCATTCAAGAGCTTCCTACTGAACTTGGACAACTGGTTAATCTTTGGCAGCTGGATATTGAGGATCTAAACATTGGCAATATTCCAACGGAGATCAGAAAAGAGGGTGAGGTTCTTTCCTTTCTGTAACTGATTAATCTCAGCTGCTCGAACGGGGAGAGAATCCAAACCATGCCTAATTTTATTTATTATTGAATGGTGGGCAACATGGAGTGGCCTCTGTCCAGGCCGTTGTTGTTATGAAACAGAATTGCAGACCTCATATTTTCCATACGATTCAAATTCGGTTTGATCAGTTCCTTTGCAAGCCACCTTCTCCCTCAAACAGCAACTCACAGTACAGCCATTGAATGGATTTCATTTCCCCCCCCCCCGTCCGTTTCTGAGTAAGGGCTGTAGAAATGACAGGCAACATTTATTATTTTGCAGAAAGTCATCGTTTGTGACACCCGCAACCGAGAGATGTCAGTGTTGACACTTCCTGGCCCAAGGTTATATTTTTCAGAATGGTTATTTCTGTTGCAACTTAATTTACTGGCAGTTCTGCAGCATTCAAGACAACAAACCATAACTGGAAATTAAGGATCCTTGGCTTACATAAAATCAGGCTTCTGGTGTTTACTCCTTGTGAATAGGCCTATTATTGCTACCTTGAAAAATTGGTGATGTCCAATGATTGGTTTATTTTTGCAATATATAACTTCTGTATTCAGCCCTTAAATCTGGGGAATCCAAGATTTTTTTTTTAAAGTATCGATTCGTTTTGAATTTTTTTTCTTTAGTCATCCTATATTCCCACATTTCCAAGGAGCAGATGAGAGAGAATGACACCCAGACCCAGACCTCTCTCGTTCAGGGCCCAGGTTGCTTCTAAAGAGCTTTAAAACTTACTTCAAGCACCACCAAGATGACTGGAGGTTGCTCACCCTACACAAAATAGGTTTTGTCTATTTTTTTTGACTAGCTATCATCTACCATTCCTGCTTAGCAGTTTGAAAGCATGCAAATGTGAGTAGATAAATAGGTACCACTTCAGTGGGAAGGTAACAGCGTTCCATATGCCTCAGCGTATAGTCATGCTGGCCACATGTCCACAGAAGTGTCTTCCAATAATTGGCTAAGAAACGGAGATGAGCCTTTACCTGTATCATCTACCAATGATTTCTCTATACCTTCTACCTGCAGGACCCAAGACCATTTTAGCCTATTTACGTGCCCAGCTACGCAAAGCAGAAAAAAGTAATGTGATGAAAATGGTGGTGGTAGGTCCTCCACGACAGGGAAAATCCACCTTGGTTGAGATCCTGCAGACGGGGAAACCTTCTCTTTCAATGCCTGACAATGCCACCATCTGGACCACAAGATGGGAACTCCAGAGACCTGCTGGATTCAAATCCAAGGTAAATAGAAAAAGAGAAACTTTCAACTTTCCATAAGAAGCTTTGAAGGGCAGGGCATGCCAAATTTGATACCTCTACAAAGATTCCAGCTGGAATTCAATTCACTTTCCATAACAAAAGTATAACGAACATGGAAGATAAGAAAAATGGACATTTTTCTGAAAGTCACCTTCAGAAATTTCAAATAGCACCTCAAAAAAAGAACAACAACCTCCACCCCATTATTTGAATCCATCTGGAAATGCTTCCAAATTGGGCCTTTAGATGCAATGTCTTCACTAAAAAGTGAACATGTCATAGAATTCCAGAATTAATGATCTAAATAATTATATTTATTCAGAATCTGAATAAAATGGTCAAAGATGTAGAAGACTTTGGAGGTTAGTGACTACAGAAACAATCCCGGTGTATTTCAAAATAGTACTCTTCGCCTCCGCCCTTTGCTTTCCGTATGGCACCCTTCACACCTAGACCTTATACGTTTCAATAATTAGATCTCATAATTAGAAGCCTTTATTCTGTTTCGTTGACTGTTTTGCAAAATTTAGCAGCAGATTAACTGGTTGGATTCATATAGAATAAAACTGTGGTGGCTCTTCTCTGTCAGAGTTGGCTTCCACTCCAAATTATAACTCTGGGAATGTGTGGCTGCCTTAAAAGCAAGCAATTAAGTTACATTTCCTGTGTGGAAGGGGTCATTCCCCCTTGACAAGCCCTCTTTCTTCAGAGTGAACATTGACGCCCATTGACGCCTAGGTGCCGTACGCTATGAGGATATTGGAGGGTGCAAACTCATTATGCATTCACCATTCTCTCTCTCTCTCTCTCTCATTTAGTTTAACTGCTATCAAGGGGTATTCGTTCCCTTCAATGTAGCTCTTTGTCCAATTAGGTTGACGCTGTTGAGTTTAACGTCTGGGATATTGGAGGCCCCGCCAGCATGTCAACAGTCAACCAATGCTTCTTCACAGATAAGGCATTGTACATTGTCATCTGGAACTTGGCACTGGGAGAAGAAGCTGTGGCGAATCTTCAGTTCTGGCTACTCAGTATTGAGGTAGGAGCAAAGCCGTAGGCTGGCTTGCAAAAGGTTTAAGTCCCTGTGGAAGTACAAGTTTGGCAAAAAGCTATTTTTCGTTTCACGTTAAAATTCTTCAGGGTTGACATCTTTACCTCAACTATCACCCAACTGTCATCCTTCATCTCTATGTATTTTGTCAGTTCCTAATGTTTACTCCAAAAAGACATTTATGAACATTTAGTTTAAGCTTCCCTCTCTATTATCCTCCAGATATGTTAAATTTCAGTTCCCATAATTCCTCAGGGTAAAGGTCCAATATGTTTTGTTGTTAAGGAATAAAATCATTTTCTGTCATGATACAGGCAGAAAAACTAATAGGATATGCAGTAGAATCTTTTTTTAAAAAAAAATCCTTTTAATGGGATACGAGTATCTGCCTCACCATAAAGCACAATGTCCTGTCCTATACATGATAAAACTGGAATTGCTATGCCATTGGGTGATAAGCAAATGATGGCAGTTATAGACATGTGTATTTCCTAGTTTACCTTTGGTTTGTTTGTCTGCCTTACCTAAGACTTCCAGAGTGATGCCAGCATAGAACACAGAACATCATCACAGTTGGAAGGGATTTTGGAGGTCTTCTAGTCCAACCCCCTGCTTAAGCAGGAAACCCTATAACATTTCAGACAAATAGCTGTCCAGTCTCTTCTTAAAAGCCTCCAATGATGGATCACCCACGACTTCTGGAGGCAAGCTGTTCCACTGGTTCATTGCTCTCCCTGTCCGGAAATTTCTCCTTAGTTCTGGGTTGCTTCTCTCCTTGGTTAGTTTCCATTCATTGCTTCTTGTCCTACCTTCAGGCGCTTTGGACAATAGGTTGACCCCTTCTTCTTTGTGGCAGCCCCTCAAATACTGGAAGACTGCTATCATGTCACCCCTAGTCCTTCTTTTCGTTAGACTAGATATACCCAATTCCTGCAACTGTTCTTCGTATGAAGCAGTCATTGGTCAAGTGGAAAACAATCACTTCATTTACCTGCAAGAACAAATCTGCTTTGTTCTGACTCTTCCAACCAACTGTGGCTTAAATGATCCATAGCTTAATGCCACTCTCTCTTTCCAGGCCAAGGCTCCAAATTCAGTTGTGCTGGTGGTAGGGACACATCTGGACCTCATTGAAACAAAATTCCGTGTCGAAAGGATTGCCACCTTAAGAGCCTATGTCCTGGCTCTCTGTCGATCTCCCTCAGGTTCAAGAGCCACTGGTTTTCCAGACATCACAATGAAGCATTTGCAGTAAGTTGGATGCGGGTGCAACAGCAACTCACACTAGCAAGGCCTTACTTCCAGCTGCTTGCTTTTCAACTACTCAAGTACGACTAAGGAAGAGTGGTGTCATGGGTCTAACTCTGAGCAAATTGAGGGGTTTTGCTGCAGGACATGTGCAGGTAGTCCTTCACTTAAGATTACAACTAAGCCTCCCCAAATTTCTGTTGCTAAGTGAATTTTACCTCATTTTACAATTTTTCCTACCACGGTGAAGCGAATTGCTGCAGTTCTTAAGTTAGTAACACGGTTAAGTGAATCTGGCTTCTCCATTGACTTTGCTTGTCAGAAGGTCACAAAGGGAGATCACATGACCACGGGACACTGCACCCGTCGTAAATACGAGCCAGTTGCCAAGTGTCTGAATTGTCTGAATTTTGATCATGCAATAGTCGTAAGCATGGAAAATGGTCATAAGTCACTTTTTGAATGCCCTTGTAACTTTGAATGGTCACTAAATGAACTGTTATAAGTTGAGGACCACCTGTACTGTTATGAAACATCTTTCCTGAAAGATGGTAGATTATAGTGTCCAGAAGTACCGAGGAAGTGACCACTGTTTTTTTTTAAGGGAAGACCAAGGGGAGGGTGATACAATCAAAGCAGTTCTCAAACAGTAAGATATGTCTTTAAATGTCTGAGATTAGGTCTTAAGCCCTGTGGTTGCCTCACAAAATTGTACTCCAGAGAGCTGGTCACATTCTTTTCCACAAAGCAAAGCCTAGCCCTAACATTTTAATTTCACAGCTCAATTCAACATGCGCCACAAACAGAGCACAAGATAGCATTACCACCTCATGTTTAAGCTTCCAGGGTGACACAGCTGCTGCCCACAAAAATGTGTTGGTAATGAGCCATTTATGGGTTGGTTAGTCAAGCTTAGCATGACGTTTGAATGAGATTTTATTTTTTTTCCAATAGAGAAAGAATTAGAGGTCAACAATAGCTTCTTGTTTGGCTTCTTTGTGACACATGACTTCTGAGTTCCTGATCTGCTTATTAATTGCATTTCCATGAGCCCAAGACAGTGGAGCATTGTTAAAAAAAGGCTGGACTTTAAATGTAGAAGACCAATTTTGCTAATAATAAGGGACAAATATTGCAAAATATTTTCTCTTCTATTTTCAGCCATTGGTTAAGGAGCACATGTAACAAGGAATGCTGAGTTGATCTTGGCTTATCTCAAAAACCTAAGCATGGTCAGACCTGATTCATCCATGGGTGTAATACCAACAGGGAATCTAGGGCTAGATTATGAAATCAGATGTGTCACTAAGAGTTGTGATGGCGCAATGGTTAGAATGCAGTATGGCAGGCTAACTCTGCTCACGTTGCCAGGAGTTTGATCCTGACTGGTTCAAGGTTGACTCAGCCTTCCATCCTTCCAAGGTCGGTAAAAATGAGGACCCAGATTGTTGGGGGCAAAATGCTGACTCTGTAAACCACTTAGAGTGGGCTGTAAAGCACTGTGAAGCGGTATATAAGTCTAAGGGCTATTGCTATTACTATCGCAGATAACAACAGAGGTTACATGTGATTTTTCTCTTGCCATTTCTTTTCACAGTGAGCTCTCGTGCAAAACCCTGGAAGGCCTGGATGGGTTGCGACAACTGATTTTCCATATCAGCACAAACATGAGGGATGTTGGAAATTCCATCGGCTCACAGAAGCTGGTTGGGAGATTGGTGTGTAATTTCTATAGGAGACAGCTATGTCACTTTGGGGGGGGGTGTTTAGGGGTTTCTCCTTCTTAGTCTCAGCAACCAGACTGTGCCAGTGGTGGGATTTAAATATGTGAACAACCAGTTCTCTGTGTGGATGCTGCTTCTGGAAGTCCATTCTGGGCCTGGGCAAGAAAAAAAAATAGCTACCGGTTCTGTCGAAATGGTGAGAACTGGCTGAATCCCACCTGTGCTATATAAAACTGAGTAGATACATTGCTTTGATTGATTTGCACTCTCATGTACCAGGTCCCAAGGAGCTATTTGAGCCTTCAAGTATCCATCACAATAGAGCAACAGAGGAGAAACCAAAATGATAGTGTGCAATACGTCACTGACAAGGAAATACAAGGAATCATTGAGAAAACTCCAGCCAATGACATCAAGGATTATGAAGACATGCAGGCTGGTATATATGCGTGGAATAATCTTATCAGAGGCTAGGCGTATAGTGTGCTTGACAGTGTACAAGGAGATTCTGTTCACAAACTATGCCTGTGTTTGCAAAGTTGTAGTGGCAAGTTTGTAGTGGCAAGACTGAGCTGCAATTGCATCATAGTTGTACATTCCCTGTTGTGTCATAAGGAGACAGGGGTAATCAAAAGGCAATGGCACCCTTCGTCATATCTTCCTTTCTCCACAGCCATCAATTTCCTGATCGAAACGGGGACGCTGATGCATTTCCCAGACACAAGCCATGGGCTGAGGAACCTCTTCTTCCTTGACCCGGTGTGGTTGTCCGAATGTCTGCAGAGAATCTTCAACATCAAAAGCTCAAAGTCAATTGCCAAGAACGGCGTGATCAAAGCTGAGGACCTTCGGATGTTGATGGTCGGGACGGGGTTCACCAAGGAAACCGAAGAGCAGTATTTCCAATTCCTGGCCAAGTTTGAAATTGCGTTGCCGATAGCTAACAACAGGTACACTGGTAATTGTCGTCCAAATGGAGTGACTGAGATTGAGAGAACCAAAAGTCACTCCAGATTCCCTTCTTCTCCTCCTCCTCCTGTGATTTGGTGATTTGCTGAAACACACCAGGCTCAGAAAGCACAAAAGGCCTTTTCCAATGACCCAGTGTACAGGCAGTCCTCACCTTACGGCCACAACTGAGCCCAAAATTTCTCCTGCTAAAGGAGACAATTGCTAAGTGAATTGGCCTCATTTTATGATCTCTCTTGCCACAGTGCTTAAAGTGAATCACTGCACTTAAGTTAGCCACACAGTTCTCAAGTGCGTCTGGCTTTTCCCATTGACTTTGCTTGTCAGAAAGTCACAAAAGGAGATTGATCACACATGACCCCAGGATACTACAGCCCTCATAAATAGTTGTCAAGTGTCTGAATTTGGATCACATGACCACAGGGAAGCCGTGGAGTGGTTGTAAGTGAGGACAAATGCTCCTAAGTCACTTTTTCCACTTGTCACTTTGCAACTAAATGAACAGTTGTACGTCGAGAACTATCTATATTTGTGGAGACAAATTTAGATGGAAACTTTTTCCAAACTCGTTCCAGAGAAGAAGAGATGCAACAATGATTTCCCAAAACAAGGGTTCTGCCTTAGGGGTGATAGTAGCCCTGGGGGAGAAATAAAAAATAAAGTTATTTTTCCTTTGGAATTTAATGGAATGATAGGAAGGCAGAGAAGTTGCAGGGATGTTCATGTATGAAACGTAGAACATCCCATATTCTCCTTGGCCATCTTATCTCCACACAAATTCCATCCATTAAAATCCACCATCACCACCACCCCCAAAAAAATCTCCTTTGGAAAAATGTCTAAAGCAAGATCTCTTTCATCAAATGGAATGAAAACTAAAAGAAAAATGCAAGGGAATTTTTCTTCAAGCCCTTTGCATAGCCGAAATTTGTTTCGGCTATGCTTTGTCAACCATCCCATACGCAGTCTGATAAATCATGTATTCGTGGCTTATTCAGCCCATTTCTAGAGTTATTTTCCTTCCATTTCACCTTCTTATGTCCATATGGGGCTAAAAAAACAAAACCAACTCTGTGTTCTGAGCTCAAACGTAACAAGCAGTGGTTAAAGCCAGACTCATATTTGTGGTTTATTGGCTGTGATGGGGGTCAGTCTTCCTGTTCATCTGTTTCCCAGCCCTTTTTGCAAACAAGAGGGAAAAGGTCACAATAAGATTGTCACTTAGCTAACCTTGTTTGGGCTGAAAAGATAAGCCAGGTCTGGTTTGGTCAGTACTTAGGTGAGAGACCTCCAGAATATTACAGTCCTATCTCAGCAGTCAACTGCTTCAAAACTCGTCAAATTTGGTATTCAATGAGTTTTGAAGCAGAAATCTTGATCCAGCACTTGTCTTTCTTCCAATAGTCAACATGCAAGGAAGAATTTGCTGATGTCAGCTACCTCGTGACTTGTTATTTCTTCCAGCCAAAATGGCAGGTCACGTAGTAAAAGTTGTGGTTTTCTCGGTATAAGTCAATTATAGTCTTCAAGAATGAATTACTGATTAGGGCTGAGATACCACTGTATAGGGCCGTAGCTAGAATTTTTAAAATCTTCTTGGAAAAAAGTAAGCAGCAAAGCTGATTCCTTATTGTTGCCAAGAAATCTACCTGGACATGCTCATCAGAAGTTGCGCTCAACTTTAACAGTAAAGTGTTATTTTTGAAAAAGACAAGGTACCATGAAACCATTTCATCGTAAGGGAACCAGCTTAGGCACACAGGAAAAAAAAAACCCACTTTTTGACAAGGTGCTTACAGCTAGGACATTGCATTGGTTTGGTTTCATGCAGGAATGATGTTCTCACCGATTTATTATGAGTAAGCAAAACCACTATTGCTTATCCAATTGAATGTGTTTTTCAAAACCCTGACCTAAACTTGTGCACCATTATTGTGTTATATTTGCACTTTTCAAAGCCATTCGCCCTTTATTTTCTTATACACATTTACATTTTCCCATATTTATCTCCCTGAAGGATCACTTTATTTTATAGACAAAGTTACAACTAAAATATATACAACTAAAATATGTACAGAGGTAACTGTGCATAAGGGAAAAGGAGCAATGATATCTGAGGTTATGTAGCCAGCTGGGGGGAAATGATAGCCCTTTCTTCCTGTTTTTTCTCTGAATCTCTTCAAGCAGTTGTCTACAGAACAGTTTTCCCAACGGTGGGAAAAACCAAAGGGATATTCCTCATTTTTTTGAGCATTGAATTCCCATTGGGATGGAGGAAGGAGGCAAAATGGTGCAAACTATTAAAATTCTCCAGAAGTAGAACAGGGAAGTTACGCATTTGCTGTTATTTGCATTGAGAAAACCTTCATGATGGTGATGGGTCTCAGGATTTGACTCTAAATACTTCTCCATACTTCATGGCACATGTTTGCATTCCACCTTAAAAGAAACATACAGGAAGCATTGGGAACCTAGATACAACAGTCCCTTGCCACTGGCTGGTTGGTAGGAACTGCAGTCCAACCTTTTCTGGAACTAGTGATAGAATGAGTCATTATTGCAAAGGTCTATTTCCCTTCCCTTCAACCCAGTTTATGACATCTGGTTGTAGGGAGTGCCTTAAAAGAATCAAAATAAACGCTGCACATGAAGTTGACACGTTAGCAGGTCTTTTTGCCAAGAAGATAGGGTGTCAAGTTTTCGCATTCCCCAGAAAGAATTTAGAAAGATTTGTGTTGGACTTGACTTAAGGAAAGGGATTCTTCAGTGCTGCCCTCATGAGCTTCTCTGAATTATGAGTCAGAAGCTGCTCTAAACACCAGAAGCTGCTTAGTTTGGGGCTTAAAAAAAAAACAAAAACACCACATTTTTTTTCTTCACATTTGTTCTTTCTTCCTCCTCCTCTTCTTTTCTTGCCAAACAAATCACAGCAAGGATCATCACGTCTTCCTTTCCCCACCCTTTTCAGATCCTTTTGGTTCAAATGATGCTGCTCTTTATTGACACTGTTACTATGATTAGCTCTTTAGGATGGATCATTGGTGATTAGTGTCTGGATTGTCGGATAAGCAGTTTGCAACCCTGTAGAAAGACAATTGTCAGTTTTATCAGCCAAGAAACATATTTTGGAATCTTCTAACAGAGATAAATGCATTCTGTGCTAAAGATCTCTAGTTTAAGGGGTATTCCGAGACTGTAGCAATAGCAATAGCACTTAAGACTTACATACTGCTCCACAGTGCTTTACAGCCCCCTCTAAGTGGTTTACAGAGTCAGCTTCTTGCCCCCACCAATCTGGGTCCTCATTTTACCAACCTCAGAAGGATAGAAGGCTGAGTCAACCTTGAGCCCTGTCAGGATCGAACTGTGCAAAGTCACATAATTCAAAACGCAACCTACAAAACCCACAATTGCCTTAATAAAACACTATAAAGTTTGGGAAGAATCTAGTTTTTTGGGGAGGGAAAGTAAGAAAGAGGACGTTAGAACACAACTATCTGAAAGTGAAGTATTCAACACAGTAATGGGATGTATACGTAGAACTGAACCGAACCAAACAGAACAGAACAGAACAGAATAGAATAACAGACTTGTAAGGAATCTTGGAGGTTTTCTAGTCCAACGCCTGCTCAAGCAGGAAACTCTATACCATTTCAAACAAATGGTTGTCTAATCTCTTCTTAAAAACTTCCAGTACTGGAGCATTCACAGCTCCTGGAAGCAGGTAGTTCCACTGGTTAATTGTTCTAACTGTCAGGAAGTTTCTCCTTAGTTCTAGGTTGCTTCTCTCCTTGCTTAGTTTCCATCCGTTGCTTTTTGTCCTGCCTTCAGGCGCTTTGGAGAATAACTTGACTCCCTCTTCTTTGTGGCAGCCCCTGAGATATTGGAACACTGCTATCATGTCCCCCTTCGTCCTTCTCTTCGTTAAACTAGACATACCCAATTCCAGCAATCGTTCTTTATATTTCATCCAGGGTAATGAAATTCTGCTTTCCAAAACTGCACCTTGTATAATCTGAATTTTAACTGGGTTTCAGTTATCTCCTGCCCCACCTGCTTCCTGCCAAGCCAGCCTTTGATGTTCACGGCTTACGCCACCAGACAACAAACAGCATCCAAAGAGTTTTCAAGATGAGCTTTGTCCCTGTTGGGTTTTGGCAACGGTTTATAGCCCGGATGCTGATCAGTCTTGCAGAGATGGATCTTCAGGTATGTGGATGAAAGAACTTCAGCGGGTGATGAAAAGTTGAACCAAAAAACGTGTTGGCAATGCATTTTCTCCATCCACAATGGAATATATTGTTTTATCTAACTTGGTTAAACAGTTTAAGAAGATAAAAGGGACAGAAACGAATATGAGGTGAGAAAAAGAAAAGAAGAAAGAGGAAATCAAAGACAGAGCTAAAATGAAAGACAGAGAAAATCTAAATAGAAAAGAAAGAAAAAAGATACAGAGAAGTAGCTTCCAATCTTTTTTACAGCAGTGATAAGTACAATTATAAAAGATAGAATTATACATTTCTCTTTAGCTTGGTGATTGCAACTCAGCTCTCTTTTCTATAATCCGTTCCGGTCTAGGATGGAATGTAAAGCGTCAGCTGTGAATATCTTATGATCTTATGTTAATGATCTTATGAATGTCTTATGATTGTTGTGAGCCAACAAAAGTTTTTGCTTCTGATGTGCGATAGCTCTGAGTCTAATAATAATAACAACAACAACATGATAATTTCCAGATAGTGGTCATTTTCTAGCATGTCCGTGAACCAAATCTATCAGAATTAGCTATAGGCTCAGTTCTCAATGCCTCTGTTAACTTGTCTGCAATCAGTAACATTTGTGAAAAAAAAATCTCTGGGAAATTAGAGTAGGATCTTATCTCAACAGTCTACATCAGTATTTTCCTGTCTGTCTGTCTGTCTGTCTGTCTGTCTGTCTATCTATCTATCTATCTATCTATCTATCTATCTATCTATCTATCTATCTATCTATCTATCTTATCTCTATCTATCATCTATCTATATCGTCTGTCTGCCTATCTATCTTTCTATCTATCTATCTATCTATCTATCTATCTATCTATCTATCTATCTATCTATCTATCTACCTACCTACCTACCTACCTACCTACCTATCTAATTTATTGGTCTTCCATCTTACTGCAGGGTAGCTGGGCAGTTTACAATATTATTGGTCAAATGTCTATGGTCTAGAGGCCAGAAATCAGGGTTTTCAGGAATAATGTTGGAGAGGAAGCCAAATGTGAGTTTGCTAATGGAGATGCCACTCAATTAAGTCCCTTACAGCATATATCGTTCCCTACCACACTTTTTATTATTATTTTGGTCCAATCCAAGGAGGGTATTTTGATGGCATCAAGAATCACCAAAATCGTCCTTCGCAATTATGGAACAAAGCAAAAGTGATTCAAGCATGCCTGTAATCAGTGTGTGTGTGTGTGTTCTCCAGAAGACATAATAGAAATACATTTGGCACTAGTTAATTCTAAGCACTTGATTACATTGGCATTAACTTCATGGGCAATCTGTGTAATTAGCCACCCAATCTTGTTATCTTGTTATTATCTTGTCATCACTTCAGACTGTTCAGTTGATTTGTATCAGGACTGGGAATAATTCTGCAAGATTTCAGGGCCATAGTTGGCTCTTATAAACATAAAATTTTGGAAAAAAGAAAGAAGTATTTCCCGGTAACACTGCAGGGTGTGTTCTTGGTACCACCCCAGAACTAAGCTTGCAAAACAGCGGTCTTCAGTCGCAAGGCGACTGAATGACTGCTGGGGAAAAAAGCAAAACATGCCACCAATAGCAATATAGTTTCCCAAAATTATAAAACTACTATAGTTTCACTGTCCTCTGAGCTAGGCACACTTTACTTAGAGCATAGCATTCAGTTCTGGAGAAGATTTGGAGAAACTGAAACAAGTATAAAGAAAAATCTGCATATGATTAGGAGATAATGCAGGAAGCATTGTATTGTTGGAAGAGATTCAGGGATTGTCCTCACTGTTAGGAAGTTTCTCCTTAATTCCAGGTTGCTTCTCTCCTTGATCAGTTTCCATCCATTGTTTCTCGTCTTGCCTTCTGTTACTTTGGAAAATAAGTTGACCCTCTCATTGTAGAGTAGAGTAGAGTCGAGTAGAATAGAATAGAATAGAATAGAATAGAATAGAATAGAATAGAATAGAATAGAATAACAGAGTTGGAAGGGACCTTGGAGGTCTTCTAGTCCAACCCCCTGCTCAAGCAGGAGAACCTATACCATTTCAGACAAGTGATTGTCTAGTCTCTTCTTAAAAACTTCCAGTGTTGGAGCATTCACCGCTTCTGGAGGCAGGTTGTTCCACTGGTTAATTTTTCTAACTGTCAGGAAGTTTCTCGTTAGTTCTAGATTGCTTCTCTCCTTGATCAGTTTCCATCCGTTGCTTCTTGTCCTGCCTTCAGGTTCTTTGGAGAATAGTTTGACTCCCTCTTCTTTGGGACAGCCCCTGAGATACTGGAACACTGCTATCATGTCATCCCTCGTCCTTCTTTTCATTACACTAGACTTATCCAATTCCAGCAACCATTCCTCATATGTTTTATCCTCCAGACTCATCTTAGTTGCTCTTCTTTTTTCAAAATCTCAACCTATTTTTTGTAATGTAACCAAAATTCAATGCACTATTCCAGGTGTGGCCTTACTAAGGTTTTATTTTATTGATTACTGATCTGGCACAGTTCTTTTTGTAATATGTCCATTTGTTTTTCCTCTTTCTAGTTCTTTGAAAACAAGAGGGTGACCAAGAACCGAAATAAAAGCTCTGTAATCTACAGCTTTACAGGCATACAGAGAAACAGATGTAGCACATTCCGGGTTAAAAGAAATCACACAATTTATTGGCAAGAAGGACTGTTTGTCTCCTTTGATGGAGGCTATTTGAGGTAAATATTACAGAAGGTGGATTCAGTTTTAAGGCATTCCTTTCCAAACCCCAAAGTAAGATGGAACTTTAAAATGACCTCTTATCGTTCACAATTCTTGGTAAGCAGAGACATGAGCTTAATTTTTCACAATCATGGTTAGAGCCAGTACAGAACCATATAAAATGGTATCATTGGCTGCTTAGTTTTAATTAAATTGATGAGCAATTCTGTGCTGTTGGTTTTAACTCTACCAAGTTTAGTGGAGCTTGCCTTCAGAAGTTGTGGGTGCTTCATCACTTGAGGCTTTTAAGAAGAGATCGGACAGCTACTTGTCTGAAATGATATAGGGTCTCCTGTTTGAACAGAGGGCTGGACTAGAAGACCTCTAAGGTCCCTTCCAGCTCTATTCTATTCTGATTGATTTCTCTCCAATAACCGTGAATACAATTGCAGCCTAAAAGACCAAAATAAATGTTGATGCATTCAGTCTTAGAACCGAACTTTTTTTTACAGTAGTCTTTGACTTATGATCATTCCTTTAACAACCATTCAAGGTTACAACGGTGCTGAAAAAGTGAGTTACAGTCGTTTCTTGCACATACAACCATTATAGTCTCCCTGCGATCCCAGGATCAAAATTTGGGTGCTTGACAACCCGTATGTACGGTATTTACAACAGTTTACAAGTTCCTGAATCATGTGATCACCATCTGTGATCTTCCCAAGGGCTTCTGACAAGCAGAGCTCATGGGAGAAGTCAGATTAAGGAGCCCGTAATTTGGTTAATGAACACAGCAAAAAAAGTCATAAAATTGGGCATGACTCACTTAAAAAACATATTGCTTAGCGACAGAAATTCCTGTCACAGTTGTGGCTATATCGCAAGGGCTACCTATAGCTATTGCCACTGCTTTGCCTGGGAGCAGCAAGAAACTTAGCATCTTCTCTGAAGATGTCCCAAAGATGTTTTTTCAAAAGGCAACTGTGCTTTGTTTTTTCTTGAAAATGTGTTGCTCCTCATCCAGGAAGCTTCTTCAGTTCTGACTTCAGTTCTCTGTCTTCTCTGGAGACATACCTTGGATGATGATAGGTAATCTCCTCCTCCTCCTCCTCCCATTTTTCTCAAGGCCAGCTTTCCACTTTAAAACTAGTGATTCTAAAATCTAAAATTATAGTTTCCCCCCACCCCCCCCAAAAAAACCACCCTTCCTCAGATTTGCAACTGATGAAGGTTACACATTTTTTAAGGCCCGAAAGTTTGGAGGCCAAAGTTATTGTATATTTGTATTCTCCTGCTCACACAACTTTCATCTTGCGGCAACTAGTGGCTCCCTAATGTTTTCTTTTGTGTTTTTTTGTTCTTTGAGATCAACAGCTTTTTGAGCTAACTCTATTCTGAGGTTGGAAACACAGTCCCAGACTGAGGAGTTTTCTCCAGATGTTTTAATCCTCAATATGAATTGTTCCCATAAGCACTGTTCTGAGTCTTCTTCCGTTTGGAAGACATTTGCGGGGGTCGAGTGAAAGCAGAATAAGTCCTGCGGGTTTGAGAAGCTCTCCTGCACCGCCTTTCAGGGCACAAATGCAAATGTTAAAATTTCTTTGACCCTCACACAATGAAGAGCAATTTCAGGATTCACGCTGTGCGTTCAACAGAAGGCTGTATAAATAACCTCCCACTGTTTTATTTCCAGCTACCAACCTTTTCCCTTTTCTGATTATAAGGGGAAATTAAAGTGGAGCGTCCGGTTCCTAGCAATACAAGTACTCCTCGGCTTAACGACCACAACCGAACCCAAAATTTCTGTTGTTAAGCGAGACAGCTATTATGTGAATTTTACGCCCCTTTACGACCTTCCTTGCCACAGTTTTTAAGCACATCACTGCAGTCGTTAAGTTAGTAACATGGTTGTTAAGTGAATCCGGCTTCCCCTGTTGACTTTGCTTGTCAGAAGGTCCCAAAAGGGGATCACTGCAACCGTCATAAATATGAGTCAGTTGCCAAGAGTCCGAATCTTAATCACCTGACCATGGGGATGCTGCAACGGTCGTGTGACAAACGGTCACAAGTCTTTTTTTTTTTTCAGTGCTGTTGTAACTTTGAACTGCTGTAAGTCAAGGAGAGTTGCAAGGAGTAAAAGGGTAGGAGACAGCAAATCTATGAGACACCTGGGTCACCTGCCACATCGTTAGGAACATGGCCTTTTGCACTTGAAGGAAAGGGGTAGAGCTAATAAGTAAATAAAAAACAAGTAGATAACAATAGACAACAGAGGTTTCTTGGCTGCTGAGACTCACCGGAAAAGCAAACATACAAATATACCCAATTCTCCTCCCGTTGGATCAGCTTCTCAACCTTCTTTCTCTTGGCTCTAATTCCGGCAGCGTCGAGTCCTCTGATGTGAATTGGAAGAAGAAGAAAAGTGGTGGCATTAAAGTCATCTGCCAGTCAGATGTGAGGGATTTTTCAGCCATGGCTTTCATCACTGATCATGTGAATTCTTTGATTGATCAATGGTTTCCTGGTAAGAATGATCTCCAGGTCATTTCTGCTAAAATGGGGATGAAGTGGCCCAGGTTTGAAATATGTCCATGGAGATTCTCAGTCATCCAGGTCCTGGTTATCCCAAAGGTGCTTTTTTTTAAAGGTAGCTGGACTTTCTTTGTTTGGTCACTTCTGAAGAAGCTTCTTGGATAGAAGCAAAACGTCTTCCAGGGGAAAAAAAAAAACCAGTTGCCTTTTGAAAGATCATCTTTGGGAACTTGAAATATCATGTTAACCTTAGGGATGTAGCACCCTGGCTGATCATATTACAAGAAGCCATGATGTGATTTGATCTGTTTTGGCTTATTGTACTGAATGAATCCATCCATCCATCCATCCATCCATCCGTTCATTCCATCATTCATTAGCCTATCTGCCCTCTTAATAATTAGCTAAAAACATAAAATATAACAAAACAATGCAAATATATCATATCAGAGATATGATCCCTATGGTAAAGTAATCACATAAACTATTTAAATAATCTCCCTTAATTTTCTGGCTCAATACCCATGAGAAGAGCCAGACATTATGGATACTATATTATGAATATAAGCCATAATTTGTGGTTTACATTTTGGTATGAAGCTAGCTAATCCATTATTATTTATTTAAAAAGCCATAACTCAACACGATTCAACCCCACTACCAGGTGATTTACTTCAACTATAAATTTGTAAAGATTGCATTGGCTACTTCAGAATGGTTTGTGAAAAATGCATCAATGTTTTCATCTTGTGTCATATTAACATGATTGCTCACTTAAAAAGTTCATAAACCTGAGGATGGTAAATTCAATACTAAGTGTGTGCGTGCCTGCGTGCCTGCGTGCCTCTGATCATGCACTCAAAAACAACTAAAGAACTAAAAAAAATATCCTAAAATGCATTTTGAAGACGCATTTCCTCCTTTTCCGAAATGTCAGTTATGAAATATGCATGCATCATTGAAAATCAAAGAATACTGTGTTTTTAATTTCAGAATGTTGTCTTTCTTTGAGTGCAGATTCAGATCATTTAACATCCTCAGTAAATTGATTCATCAACTAATCATCCTATTACTCCACTAATTAGGTTAATGCTTTGATCATTTCTCAACGTTGGTTAAGCATGAAAAAGAAGAAAGGAATGGCATTTGGAAAACTAAATTCAAATTCTGATCAGAATATGTTTGGGATGTTTAAACTGACAAAGAAGCTAAGTACTAAAAATGTAGAACAAAGAGTGAAATCATTGATTTCATGAATTAGGTGATTCTGGCAACAGCCTGTTGAAAAAGAGGAAAAATATGCTGAGGATTATCTGTACTGTTAGCTTTGAAGACTCAGTCTTGCTCCAGATGCCAGTTGCAAGGAAACATCAGCAACAGCAATATAGCACTTAGACTTATATACCGCTTCACAGTGCTTTTCAGCCCTCTCTAATCAGTTTACAGAGTCAGCACATTGCCCCCAGCAATCTGGGTCCTCATTTTACTGACCTGGGAAGGTGGAAGGCTGAGTCAACCTTGAGCTAAATGCTATTGTCTAAGTGCTAAATGCTATTGCTATTAAGAAGTTTGATGTATAAATAAATATATCATGTTTTTCCAGCCCTCACCGCCACAGAAAGTGATGGGACTCTACTCATGGAGCAATATGTACCTTGCCCCATCTGTTCAACCACAAAGCCCCAGGATGGAGAAGACAGCCCAAACAAAGAAGACGGACAGTACTTCAATATGGAAGACTGTTTTCTCACTGCCATTGAGCAGGACCACATCACCTGTGCCCTGCATCCAGTTGTACCTGTCCCTTTACAGGAGTTGGTCCCTGAACTTTTCATGACGGACTTTCCAGCCAGGTAATAAGGAGCTCCCATTCTTTCTCCCAAAATTATAGATTTCGGAGTTTCATTCCCTGGACTACGAAAAGATACAACCCTGTTTTTTCAATCACCTACTTTGAACAAGAATACAAATTTGAGTGAAGTTAGCAGCAAATTGCTTATATTTCTGCCTACTTTAGTCTACCCCAGCAGACTGCTCCAGCCTGATGTTCTTCAGATATGTTAGAAATTCAACTTCCAGAATTTCCACAAGAAGAATTTGGGGAGTTGCATTTTCAATACAGTTAGAACAATTAATCAGTGGAACAGTTTGCCACCAGAAGTTGTGGATCCTCCATCACTGGAGGTTTTCAAGAAGAGGCTGAGTGGAACTAGACCACCTTGATAATGTCCCTTCCAACTCTGTTATTCTGTTAATACATTAAGTGGTATCAAGTTGATTTAGCTATACTTAATAATGGGTAGCTTGGCCACAGCTATCCCACCTGTCCAAGTGATAGATGACCACCTGAAATTGTTATCAAATTGCAGCTTTTAGGGTGATAGAAGATGTCAAAAAGCTTGACTACCAGTGACACCAAGCAGGTTTTTTGTCGGCAGTTCAGAATTGACTTTCATTTCTTTCTGGGATTTTTTTTTTTAATTTCACAATCCATCTGACAACCTGGGAGTTCCTAGTGGTGTCCTAATCTAGTCCTAGCCACATCTAACCCAGCTTAGTTTTTTGGGCATCAGCCCAAAAAGTAGATGAAAATAATAACCACACATTGAGCCATGTTTTTAATTACATCTAAATAGAAATGAAATTAAATCTCATATTATTTTCATCCTAGCCCCCTCACTATTTGCGGCGCGGGGGAAAAGCATCTTCTGAAAGCTTTCTCAAGTCCAGGTGTGAAGCTCAACCTGGAGAAAGTTATGCATCTCTGATGTAAACAGACATGCTGTCCCAGGAAAAACTGGTGGAAAAGCTGTCACTCGTAAATCATCACCTTGTGCATGCCAAAAAATGTTTCCTTGGTTTTCTAATGGTGGGATCTCCCCTACTTCTGCTTTGAAGTGACGCTATCCATTAAAAAAAAAAACAATACATTATCTGCTGCCAATAAAGCAGCCTGTCTATCAAAGATGATAATTACGAAATATGTTATCTTCTAGCCAGCAGATGGCTGGAGAGAAAAAAGAAGACTCATCTTGGCCAGGGAAGTGGGCACTGTCTGTTCTGGGAGATTAGGAAGAGGAGAAACGGGTGATCTTAAATCTTGGCTTCCATTTACCGGAGTTGCTTAATAATCCCATTTCTCTCTTTGCTTCATTCGGTATGCTTGGCAGATTATTCTTGGAAAATAGCAAACTGGAATACGTAGAAAATGAAAACAGTATCCTCGGCCAAGGAGGAAGTGGAACGATTATATATCGGGCACAATATCAAGGAAAACCGGTAGCGGTCAAGCGTTTTCAGATTAAAAAATACAAGATTTCTGCCAATTCAGCAGGAGGTAATGAGCCCAGAGTTGACCAATGTGGAAGAGTGTTGGTTTTTTTTTTCTCCTTCCACATATATGCAAATGTTGCGCCTCTTTCCAGGATCAGCAGCACCTGTTTAAATATAGCTTTTAGAGCAGGGGTCCCCAGCCTTGGCAACTTCCAGACCTGTGGACTTCAGCTCCCAGAATTCTTCAGCCAGAATGTCTGGACTGAGGAACTCTGGGAGTTGAAATCCACAACTCTTCAAGTTGCCAAAGTTGGGGAGTCCCTGTTTTAGACCTTATCTAGAAACTATCTCTATTAAGAGAACAAGGGATACGGGTTTTGACTGCCGGAGCCCAGTTTATGGAAACAGGCAAATAGGAATTAAAAGCAGATACCTCCAACTTGCTTGCTGCAGATGAGAAACAAGAAGAAAGATGTGGTGTGGAGGTATGGACTGGGGAAAAAGTGGTTTTGAATGCAGAGGATTTGTGAAAGAATCTTAAAAACCTCCAGTGATGAAGCAGCCACAACTTCTGAAGTCACGCTGTTCCCCTGGTTAACAACGAGAACAATTAATCAGTGGAACAGCTTGCCTCCAGAAGTTGTAAGTGCTCCATTACTAGAGATTTTTAAGAGACTGGACAGTCATCTGTCTGGAATACAAAAGGTGAACTGCTTGAGTAGGGACGGACTAGAAGACCTTCAAGATCCCTTCCACTCTATTCTGATTGACTGACTGACGGACTGACTGACTGACTGATTGATCTGTGCTTCTGCTGAGCTGAAGCTTTCTCCTGCAGACCTCTCTTCTGTTCTTACTTGGTTTTCACAAAGACAATAGATGAAGTCATCTTGACTCACATCTTGCCTTCTTCCTCACTTGTGTATTGAAAGCATCTTGAGTATAATTAAAATGCAGGATGCAAGACTGTCTCTGTTATATCTCAGAGCAGCGCATTGCAACATGGGCAACAACTTTGAGTTGACCACTGCTTGCAAATTCATCCTGCAAAAGTAACTCTTGGGCCACCAGCTTGCAAGAGTCATTTGGACATCCCCTGTGAGAATGCAGGATTTCATGGGCTTGGGATATGATCCAAGAGGGTGGATTTTATATACACATCTGTTTCTCTTTGCTTAGACACCATGCTGAGGCATCTACAGGCGATGGATGCCATGAAGAGCTTCTCGGAGTTCCGCCAGGAGGCCAGCATACTCCATTCACTGCAGTACCCATGTGTGGTCTCCTTAATTGGGATCAGCATCCACCCACTCAGCTTGGCCTTAGAATTGGCTCCTTTGGGCAGCCTCACTACTGTGCTGTCAGAAAACTCTAAAGGTAAAAGAAACATCTTCTGCCCAGTCATGTCCACTTTGGGGTCTTTAGCCAAAAAATTGTACTTTCAGATTTCTACTTTGTAATAAAGTAGAATTAGTTCATCTAGTTGGCATTCATATCTGGTTTACCCCTGGAGGTCAACACCAATAATACAGGTCACAAAGTACAATCCTCCTGTCTCCTATACGGCCCAAGAAACTAGGGGGAGTCCCTTATGAGCTTCTTGCCCAACCCATTATCCAGCTGTGGGCTATGCTATCTTTTATCTGACCAAAGAGAGAAGCAACCTGGAATTAAGGAGAAACTTCCTAACAGTGAGGATAATTAACAAGTGGAACAGCTTGCCTCCAGAAATCATGGGCGCTCCATCACTGGAGATTTTTAAGAAGAGGCTAGACAGTCTTTTGTCTGAGATGGTATAGGTTCTCCTGCTTGAGCGGGGGGCTGGACTAGAAGACCTCCAAGGTCCCTTCCAGCTCTATTCTATTCTATTCTATTCTATTCTATTCTATTCTATTCTATTCTATTCTATTCTATTCTATTCTATTCTATTCTATTCTAAATTTCTATTCTATTCTATTCTATTCTAAATTTCTATTCTATTCTATTCTATTCTATTCTATTCTATTCTAAATTCCTATTCTATTCTATTCTATTCTATTCTATTCCTTATTCTATTCTATTCTATTCTATTCTATTCTGTTCTGTTCTGTTCTATTCTATCCTATCCTACCCTACCCTACCCTACCCTACCCTACCCTATCCTATCCTATCCTATCCTATCCTATCCTATCCTATCCTATCCTATCCTATCCTAATCTGACCATTCCCTTGACAGCATCTCTTCAGCCATTCTCCTAAGGTCTTCCCCGCCTACCTTTGCACCCCTGGAGGAAGAAGGGGACATCGGTGCAGCTGACAATCTGAGGGCCTTTTCTCCTGTCTTTTCTTCCAGGGGCTTCCTTTGTACCTTTGGGACCCATGCTGACCTTCAAGGTCGCCTATCAGATTGCAGCAGGCCTGGCCTACCTTCACAAGAAGAAGATCATTTTCTGCGACTTGAAATCTGACAACATCCTGGTGTGGTCTTTGGACGTAAAGGAAAGCATCAACATCAAACTATCCGACTATGGGATTTCTCGGCAGTCCTTCCACGAAGGAGCTTTGGGGGTGGAGGGCACCCCTGGCTATCAGGCTCCAGAGATACGACCTCGCATTGTCTACGACGAAAAGGTACCGGAGGGAAAGCTGCCGTGCCATTCAAACTAGAGTTCCTGGCTCATATATGAGCCAGAATCAAGATCCGATTTCCCATCAACACGACAAGAAGCGAAACTATAGGTTCTTGACTGATCAATCTTTTTTGCAAGCTGCTCTTTATAAAAATATTTCTTGTCCTCTGACTTAAACGTTAGGACACCTCGACATACGAAAGTGAGGGTGAAGGTTTGCTCTCCGAGCTTGTGGCTTGGTTTCTGAATATTTTGTTACCAGGCTAGGTAAAATCTTCAGCGGAGTTTAGAGGATATCATTGTCCATGTTCTTCTGTTTATAAGGGCTTCAGGTGTGGCTGTCTCAAGGATGGGTCTTGTGATGGGTCAGGTGTGAGTCATCAGTGAGGGGCTTGTGATGGAGAGGTTACATCAGATCAGGTCCATTGGGAGGAGAATTGCTGGTGGGGTTGGTGGCGGGTCAATGCCTTCTCTGGTTAGCTGTGCGGCTGAACATACAAAAATGCAGTTTGGTCCGACTTAGATTCCATTCCCTTTTAAATGGGGTTTGCATCCGTTTCATGTGGAAGTGTGACACAGTGCTTTTCCCCAGTGTCTCTTAATTTTGCATCTTAATTGCATCTTTTTCCCCTATTGGGTTTTTTTCCCCCTCTCCTTTGCACTGATTGTTATTCCAGGCTTTGGAAATAAAGGGAAACCCAAAAAGGGATGTTCAAAGGAAGGGGGAAGCAACCCGGTGAAACACAAGTCCCACAGTCAAATGCAGGTTGAGGCTGGTGGGATCAGAAAGCTCTGCAGAGGTGATGCTCGTTTCCTAGCTTTCCCCACGGCCGGGACTCTGAATCAAAGTTTCTCTCTCTCTTTGTGGCCTAGGTGGACATGTTTTCATATGGAATGGTGTTGTATGAGCTGCTATCAGGGCAACGTCCCACCCTGGGACAGCATCAGCTGCAAATTTCAAAGAAACTCTCCAAGGGGGTTCGGCCTGTCCTGGGCCAGGCAGAGGAAGTACAGTTCCACCGGCTGCAGGCTCTCATGATGGAGTGTTGGGACACCAAACCTGAAAAGGTACAAGAGGATTGTCGGTGTGTAGGCAGAGATGTCCGATCTCATTCTGAGCTGTCGAAACGTAAAGAACTCAGCTTGGCCAGCATCCTGTATCTAACAGTGGTCAATTGGGTGCTCAGGGGAAACCCTATAAAGAAAAGATACGGTAGATAGAATCATTCTGAACTCGAATGCTGGACGCCCAAGATTCTTTGAGACCAAAACTACAGGGAGTCCCCAACTGACAACAGTTTTATTTAGTGACCGTTCGAAGTTACAACAGCGTTGAAAAAAGTGGCTTATGATCGTTTTTCACACTTACGACCGTTGCAGCATTCCCTGTGATCACGTGATCAAACTTCAGATGCTTGGCAACTGACATGTACTTATGATGGTTGCGCTGTCCCAGTGATCACCCTTTGCCGACAAGCAAAATCAATGGGGAAGCCAGATTCACTTAACAACTATGTCATTAGCTTTGTAACTGGAGGGATTCCCTTAACAACTGTGGCAAGAAAGGACGTAGAAATGGGACGAAACTCACTTAACAAATGTTTCATTTAGCCACAGAAAACTTGGGCTCAATTGTGGTTGTAAGTCAAGGACTACCTGTAGAGCATAACAAGTTGGGGATCCCTAAAATTCGCCTTGTCCAGGTTAAAGTTATCCATGTATGTCAGATAAAAAAAAAATCACATTGTCTCAGTCAACTATTTGAGTGAGACACTGCAATGGTGGTTCAGTACATCTGCAAGGCGTTAAGTTACAGAAACCTAATTTTAATCTATTTTTTTGGTTGATCGTTGCTACCACACTCACATTGTCCCTTAGTGGATGCTTCGGCCTGATTGTTTCATAAGATGGGTGCACATGTCAGGCTAAATAATGGGTTTCTTTAAACTATGGTTTATTGGTCAAGCCGCAGCCTTGATGGCTTAGCATTTGGGGTAAATCCAGCCTATAAATCTAAACAGTGATTGGTAGATTGTTATATAAACTTTATTCTTCAAGTCTAACCTTTCTTTTATACAGCGGCCCGTAGCCATTTCGGTAATAGGGCAAATGAAAAGTCCTTCCTTTGCCACATTCATGTATTTGTTGCCATGTGGGAAACAGTCCTTCTTTTCTTCTGAAGGACAGGACCACACCGTGGTATTCTGGGATGAAAAAGAAGATACCAGGTTTGTATTTATTTATTTTTTTTAAAAAAAAAACTTTCCTTATGTTCTCTGCAATGTAAATAGATAGTTTGTTCAGTATTTCTGTTAATAGCTGTTGATAATGAACCTGTCCTCAAATACTGTGCGAAGTTTTTTCTTCGCCCTCTTTCTTATCCCAAACACTGTGATTTGTGGGGTCTTTTGGTGCTCTCTGAGCTTAGAGGTTTTCTTGCAGACATTTCATAACCAGACTACGTAACATCATCAACTCACCACTGAAGTTACCTGGTTGGGTAATGAAACATCAAGCTATTCTCCAAAGCGCCTGAAGGCAGGACAAGAAGCAACGGATGGAAACGAATCAAGGAGAGAAGCAACCTTAAACTAAGGAGAAACTTAGAACAGTTAACCAATGGAACAACCTGCCTCCAAAAGCGGTGAATGCTCCAACACTGGAGGTTTTTAAGAAGAGACTGGACAGCCATTTGTCCGAAATGGTATAGGGTTTCCTGCCTGAGCAGAGGGTTGGACTAGATGACCTCCAAAGTCCCTTCCATCATCATCTTCTTCTTCTTCTTCTTCTTCTTCTTCTTCTTCTTCTTCTTCTTCTTCTTCTTCTTCTTCTTCTTCTTCTTCTTCTTCTTCTTCTTCTTCTTCTTCTTCTTCTTCTTCTTCTTCTTCTTCTTCTTCTTCTTCTTCTTCTTCTACTTCTTCTTCTTCTTCTTCTTCTTCTTCTTCTTCTTCTTCTTCTTCTTCTTCTTCTTCTTCTTCTTCTTCTTCTTCTTCTTCTTCTTCTTCTTCTTTTTTGTAAGAAAACTCTCAAGCTTAGAGAGCGCCAAAGACCCCACAATTCAACCCTGTGACTACAAATATTTTCTTCTGTTAGTACCTGTGACTTGTTTTGTTCAGACTGAAAATGATAATGGGTTAGACCATTATTGCCTGTAGGTCCTGAAGAACATGGCCTTTAGTTTGCTAGCTGGAAATGATGGGTATTAGTTCCCCACCCATATGGAAGGCATCCTATGGAGGGTAGCTGATGCAATATCTGAGATCTGCTGGGTGGCCCAAATAGGAAAGAAATCAATGGTCCATTTGGTCTCATTAATAGACGACATTTACAAAAACTCACCAGGACCAACTTACCACGAGTCAAGAGTTACACTAATCGAAGAAATGGTGGAATAGAATCATTAAATAAAGGATGCAAAAAAAAGGGACAAAATGAAATGTGAATGAGAAAAGTTAAAATAATTTTTAAAATTGTTTTAAATAATTAAATTGAATTGCTGAATTGTCCTATGGTGAGTGGGTTGTGGAGAGTTGTCCTATTCCGTAATAGAAGAACATGATCTATTGGGCCATTAGAAAAAGAACCATCTGCGTTTTCAGTTTGAACCTTCCATGTTTGGCAACTTACAGTATCCATGCTTCCCTCAAAAGGGTTTCTTAACCGTTTATAAGTTCCTTACAAATGCCCTGTGAATGTGCTAATAAAATGACCGTTATATACACTACCAAGATAAACTGACCAGGTTGAGAATAATGGATTACTCATTTTCAAAAGGTTTCAACAGTCCCCATACTTCACTGTTTCGTTTGTGTGTTTTCACGCAGGGCAGAAAACCAAGAGAGCACATCTGATTCAAATATTTAGCTGCATAGTGTCTTTTTTGTCTCCAGTCTTTTAAAGATGTCCAGTATTCAGTGATTAAATTTATGAGTTCTTTGCGGTTTTCCCCCTGCAAACACAAACAGAATCATCTTCTTGTGGGTTAGTGGAAAAACAAGTTCTTTGTTCCTCTTTGGATACGTTCTGCTCATATAATGTTTGAAGATAGATCTACAAACATTATGGATAAACTTCAGATTGGGTTACATACATAAATTGTGGGCATGGAAGATGGGCAGCAGGACAAGAATCAGAGTTGGGGAAGTGCAGAACTTCAGCACACAACGTTAGATTTGCTGGGCCAGGAAAACAAAGATTTGGGGTTCACACTGGGGCAAAAAAAAGGGGGAAAGGAAAAAAGAGAAAAAACTGGACAGCCACCTATTTGAAATGATATAGGGTCTTCTGCTTAAGCAGAGGGTTGGACTACTAGAAGACCTTCAAGATTCCTTCCAGCTCTATTCTGATTGATAAAAAAAAATGATAAAAAACACAAATAATAATGAAAAGGCACTAAGAAGGCTAAAGGCTAAGATTGCCTTAGTCCAGTGCTACTGGATATACATATGTACATGAATTTTGATTCCACAATACAAACTGAACTTAAAGAAAAGAAATTGAAATAAAAAGTGCAAGCAAAAAGAAATGAAAGAAAAAGAAAAGTAAGAATAATAAAGATATTGTGTTATCTGTATATTGTCTCTATTATCTCTATCTATCTGTCTTTCATCTATCTATCTATCTATCTATCTATCTATCTATCTATCTATCTATCTATCTATCTTATTTATCTATCATCTATCGACTACCAAACTTCATCACAAATATAAACAAATTTACTTTCTAAAGTTATATGCATTCATTTTTTCATCCCATAGCCCACCTGTTATCCATAAACAAAATCCAGAAAACATCATCTTTTCAGTCTGGTATCAGCAGAAAGTCCCTAAGTATTTTCCTTTTAAATTTTATAGTCTCGGCTAGTTTCTTTTGCAGATCCTGATTTTGTATCCACAGTTATCTTGCTAAATTACATGTCCTTCTTCTCTCCAAAGTGAGGGAACTATGTTCTTATATCAGGAGGAGGAATAATAAGAACTAAATGGTGACCATAGGAACTGGTGTGGCATGATGATGAGGGAGTTGGGCTAGGATAGGGAGAACCAAATTCAAGATTATCCTCAAGTATGAAAGTCCTCTGGGCCATGTAGTCTTATTTTAATCCAACGTACGTCACATGTGGAAAAGTGAGAGGAGGGAATGCTTTGTAATCTCCTGGGAGAAAAAGCCATGCAATAATCTGATCAATAAACTATGATGAGATGTATTTTTAGGGGAAAAAAATCAAACCCACACAGAGTTGTGTTTTTTCTTTGCCTCCCACTGAGGCTGTCCTGCTGGTGGTGGTGCCTTTTGATTTCATTCCCCTTCCTGATTTCAGGAACTACACCGTAGTAAATACAGAGAAAGGATTCATAGAGGTTTCCAAAATGAGTTGTCCAGGAATGAAGCTATGCTGCCAGTTGAAACTTCAGAATTCTCTTTGGACCGCAACAGAGGTATGTCTCATCCCATGTCTTCTGAATTTGAACTCTTCTTGTGTTGGCGGTTCTGTTTAGTTTTGTTTTATTTGAATGTTTAATTTATGTGTTGGCCTTCAGCTGTAATAATAAATTGGAAAAAAAATTGAACTTGATTATAAGGATTGGAGAGCTTTAGCCATGAAATTTGCTAAACTGATTGTCAAGTTGGTCAGATGTAGAATATAGAATCACAAGGCTGGAAAGACTTTGAAGGTCTTCTAGTCCAACCCTTGCTCAAGGCAGGAGACTTTATACCATGCCCAGTCTATTTTTTAAAACCTCTAGTGATGGAGTACTCACTCCTGGAGGAAAGCTGTTCCACTGATCAGTGGTTTTCGCTGTCAGACAATTTCTGTGTATTTCGAGGCTGGATGTCTCTTCAATAATCTTCCAGGTGTTACTTCTTGTCTGGCCCCTCTGCTGCTTTGAAGAATAAGTCAATCTCCTTTTCTCGGTGACAGTATGATTAGAAATTACTGGAACCGAGGTTTCAAATGAGTAGCTTACATTCCATGTCACTTGTATCCCTACATTCTCCTCTTGACAAGAGACAGTAAAGGAAAACAAAAATGGCGATTGCAATTTAAGAAATGGATGCCCAGGAAGCCCAAAGATGCTTTTTACGAGGCAACTAGATTTTTTTTTTCTTTGAAGACATTTCGCTTCTCATCCAAAAAGCTTCTTCAGCTCTGAGAGCTCCATTCCATACTATCCAGTCAGAGCTGAAGAAGCTTCTTGGATGAAAAGCGAAACGTCGTCAAAGAAAAACAGGAAAGTCCAGTTGCCTTGTGAAAAAGCACCTTTGGGACAACTATGACCTGGATGATGGAGAATCTCCATAGATACACAGGAAGCTTTATCATTAAACTTTTGATTTTGTCCACATTGAGATAGATAACTCTCCGTTTTTTTTCTTTCAAACGATTTCTCCATATTTTCATCCTTGGGAAAGGGGGCAGCGTAAACACTATTGAAATCCGCTTTCTTTTCATCTCCTGCAGGAACAGAAGATTTATATATATAGTTTACAAGGAATGTGTCCTCTGAAAGTTCCACAGAAAGGCGTAGACACCCCAGCTGTTGTCACCTGTTTTCTTGCAGTGCCTTTGATGAAAAAGGTAAAGCAAAAGAGATTTCGAACACAAGGCCCTCATAACTTCCAAGCATACCCAAAATAAAATGTGAATGTTGTAGCTGAAGACACCTGAACAGTTGTCCATTTAATGGCAGAATTAAAGCAATACTTCCACCTGCTGCTGGGTTGAGGAATGAATTAAGCCCCCTGTTTCAGTGCACATTTTGTGCAGTTCATTTGTCTCAGACATAAATTTTGAAATTAAGTCAGGGCAAGATTTGAGGGTAGTGCTAGATGTGGGTATGGCATAATAATAATAATAAATTTTATTACGGTCGTAGACCAGCAATAGCCATCACTTTTTACAATATATTAAATAATAATAATAATAGTAATAATAATAATAATAAAAATAGTACTAACATTAATAGTAAATAATAACATCCCTGTTAAGAAAATACATGTTCTTAAAATGTTAGGGTCACTCCCTAATTTATGTGAGTGGATAGCCGATTAATGTGTGAGTAAATATAATGTTCCAAACATTATTAGAGATATCTCCAAAAAATTGGCACAAATTGACGACTATAAATCTGTAACCAATTTTTTTCTTGTGGACATTGCCGCAACACAGTATTTTGCCACTGCATGTGTGAAAGAAGGGTTTGAGTCTTGGAGGAGAAAGCCTACATAAAAATTGTCTGCCCGCTCTGGCAATCTCTCTAATAAAGGGAAAATATACGCTGTCCTATAAACTTGGTATAACTCACAGTACATAATGGAGTTGTAGACTACTAAGATATTGTAATGTTGGAATGAATCCATGAGTCACGTGGCAAGATTCTTTTAAGCTTATTTCTACACATAATAATCAAGATTTTATTTATTTGTTTAAATCCCACCTTTATTATTACTAAGGTGGCAAATAAATTCCCTCTCCTATTTTCCCTACAACAATCTTGTGAGGTTGGGTTGGGCTAAGAAAGGGCACTGGTCCAGGTCACTCAGCTGACTTTGATGACTAAGGTGGGACTTGAACTGACAATCTCTTGTTTTCTAATGCTTTCTGGTGCCTTAACCACTAGACCAAACTACTTCTTCTCTTTGCCTACTTTGATTACTTGTACTCTTTGCTCACTTTGGCCAGATATTATTACTTCTACAAAGCCTTTAAATGTCCTAGTTTGCTGTTGCATCAAGAGAAGAGTATAATGCATCTCCTGCACAACTGCTCAAACCTTGATCAACATGATTATACAATAAAAAGTTTCTCTTTGGATTGGTTATGTGGCTTTACTCAAAAAACAAACTCTGTCATAAGTAAATATCTGATAAAGGGTATCCTTATCACTTTTCCATGCTCAGGATTTGACAGTTAAATCTGGATGAATGAAAAATGTCATTCTTGATGGAGACTCAGAGTGCTCCAGTTTAGAAGTTGCATTTCTTCAGCTTTATAATACATGACGTGGCCAGCCTTAGTTTACCAAAATATCAACAGAATCAGTTTTTTTACCCTCATCATTAGTAGTAGCCACTTGGTTTTATAGCTTTATAATTTATGGGTTTTGTAGTTCTGAGTTTTATTGTTGTGAGTTACCCAGAGTTGTTGTTGTTTTTATAAGTTGGGCAGCCATACAACCTAAGTATCACTTTTCCTACTGGTTCCCATATCCTCTACCTCAGTCAGTGACTGAATTTGCAGTGAGTGTATCTCCTTCGGATCTTACTAAGCAAACAGTCTATCCTAGTCTTTCCTTTGTTAGTTCATCATCCATGATTAGAATTAGGAAAAGAAAAAAAGAGATTTTAACAGTCTAGTTTCATTTCTCCTTTTTCTCCAAAACTATTCTTAAAGGCGTCTTTGGAACAATATCTTACTTTAAAATAGTTTTGGAACTAAAAAAGTTTGATCAGCTGGACTTTGCTAGGAATATTAAAGCTGTTTAAACACAGTTTTGTTTTCCTGTATGGATCATGCAGAGGTGGGTGGAATATGTGGAAATTCTGCCTCAAAGGTAATTATTTTTCCACTCCAGATCTTACGACTGTGTGTTTTCTTTCTCCTTTCTTACTGGGAATTTGTTACCAAGCTTTTTTATGGAGGCTCATGGATTATTTTTGTAATCAGGGGCTACCATCTTTTCATACTTTTTATTCATTTTATCTAACTGGTGGATATTTTAAACTCCTTTTTAGCAAGATGGATTGTTCTCTCAAAGATTTTTACATTCATTAGTAAAACAGCAAGGAGAGCATTATTTAAAGATATATTGAAATGATAGCACTATAATGATAAATAGCAAGATTAATTACTTGCTATATAATGCTTGGTTATGTCCTGATTGTACAAATACACCATGAAATTGAAGATTAGTCAAAGTCAAGCTTCCTTTTAGCTTTCATTTCAATTGTTATTCCTTGATTTCCATCTTTTTTTTTGTGTACAAGACTAACTTCACAACTCCAGTGATTCACTTAACAACTGTAGCAAGAAAGATCGTAAAATGAGGCAAAACTCATTTCACAAATGTCTCACTTAGCAACATAAATTTTGGGCTCAGTGGTAATCATAAGTCGAGGTCTACTTGTATTTTGTTTCCTTATGTGATGTGATATTACGTATGTTAAAGAATTATTAAAAAGAAATCAGTCAGTCAGTCGATGTTTATTACAGTCCAAGACCGGAGCAAGTTGAAACTCAAGGAATATCCAGTTAAAAATTCCAGAATAAAATAACAAATAGCAAATAAAATCTACATTAAAATCCCAATTTGGCATCCAAATGAAAGAATCATTGAGAAGATTATTATTAATACTAATGGTTGAGCAGAAATCAGAAACTGCCACCTACTTTAGGAAGATAGTATTAGATGCCCCTTGAGTCTTTGCTCAAAGCTATAGATCAGGGGTTCTCAACCTTGGCAACTTTAAGACTTGTGGACTTCAACTCCCAGAATTCCTCAGCCAGCAAAGCTGGCTGAGGAATTCTGGGAGTTGAAGTCCACAAGTCTTAAAGTTGCCAAGGTTGAGAACCCCTGCTATAGATGCTCAAAGCCTTTGTCTAGAATTTATGTTTGTTTTCATTTAGAACTTCTATGTGGTCCTGGCTGGTTTATCTGATGGACTGATTGCAGTTTTCCAAGTCACGAGTGGTGCCCTGGAGGACAACTGCGGTTATCTTTGCTCCCACACAGCCAACCGCTCCTTGTTCGGTATCAGTGATGATGACCCCCGCCAGAATCCTTACCCTGTGAAAGCTATGGAAATGGCTAACAGCGGGGCAGAGGTCTGGTACAGCAATGGCCCTGGTGTCCTGATCATAGACTGTAAAGCCATGGAAATCACTAGGCGACTGGAGCCTTACAGTCCGCCATCCACCGTGGTATCCATTGTGTGCAGCTCAGATTGCAATGGGGAAGAAGTGACCTGGTGTTTAGATGACACCACCAACTTCCTGGTGATGTACTACACCTCTGCCTACCAGCTCTGTGCCCGATACTTCTGTGGGGATCGTAGCCCCCTGAGGGACATGTTCACAATTCAGCAACCGTCAACCTTGATCCCTACAACACTAACTGCAACCAGGGATGTGGCTCCTGAAAGCACCTCTTTGGCCAATGTGAGCATCCTTCAGAGTCAGGAGCTTGGCACTCAAATACTAAATCATCAGGACTCCCTGACAGATTACTGCTCTGTGTCCTCCTACTCGCCATCATCTCCCAACAGGATGCTGAGATCTTCCTCAAGTCTCCCAAGCTCACCCACAAGTTCCTCCAGCACACCTTTCTTGACTGATTATGAAGAGCTCAACAAGCTTCAGGAGCCCAAACTTCCTTCTGAGAAATCTGAAACATGTCTCCAAGCTGTGCGGATCCTACCTGTAAAAGATCTCTTGTGGATTCCCAGGTAAATTGTGTCGGGAGCCACAGTGAGCACAGTTTTCAGAGCTCACTTGAATTGGGAGCTATGCTAATTGTTTACATCAGGGGTCCCCAACCCCCCAGTCCATGGACTGGTACAGGGCCATAGCATGCCAGCAACTGGTCCGCACAAACAAGCAAAGCCCCATCCATGGGATGCAGGCAGTACATAAAACCCACATGCTCTCCGGTCCCCGGAAAAATCTTTCCCCATGGAACCAGTCCCTGGTGCCCAAAAGGTTGGGGACCTCTGGTTTAGAGGTCCTCATCCATCCAGATAAATTATTTTTGAAAATCATGGTAATCTTGTGAAACTTTCAACACACCGCTTACCTGCATTTAAAGCCATAGCAATTTCCAAAGTTCTCATATTCTCGGAGAAATTTTGTTGGGAACCGAAAGAGAATGCATGAAATTTAGTTGAAAGACTGCTTGTCCCCTTCCCCTTGCTATTTAAAGATTTTATTATGATGATATTTTTCTCAGATTCCCATCTGACATTCTCATAGAATATACTAAGGGTTCAAGATTTCATGTCATAAAAATTGGCCAGTGGTCCAGATTAGAGAAATTCTTTAAAAAGCTTATATGAATCTAAGGCTGTTTTTCCCCAAAGTCTATTGAATCCTGATGATTTATTTATTTATTTATGAGACTTATATACCGCTTTAAGTGCAAGCACTCTCTAAGCGGTGTACACCAGTAAGCAATGTATATATATATTTACATTGCCCCCAACAATCTGGGTCCTCATTTTACCTACCCCGGAAGGAGGGAAGGCTGATTGGAGAACATTCATGAGGGGAAAAAAACCCTATTCTTTCATGTCCTTCTTTTGGGTTCTGTGTAAATATCTAGTTGCCCACTTTGGGGAACAAGATGGTGGAGTAAATGTAGTCTGGATCTGATCTTTCCATTATTAATGGCTGAATTAACATCGGGGAAGAGACGAAGCTCATCCGTGAATCTGGAAATCCCAGTTAAGATCTGCCTCTTCCACAAAGTCTTCTCTCCTAATTTCCTTTTGATGTATCCCAAAGTCCATAACCAGTTTGTTCCTTCATTTTAGGCAAGGTGGTGATATCATTGTGATTGGCCTGGAGAAGGAAGCCATTGCTCAGCGGGGGAGAGTCATCGCTGTGCTGAAGGCTGTTGAGCTGGCCTCTTATGGGTAAGGGGGAATTGGAAAGAAAAATGATGCTGGGAGTGACTGGTCCACAAAGAAAAGGTTAATTTTAGGCAGAGAAAGGCTACTCAGCAAAGATCATGTTCTGCCCCAAGACAAAACATAAGCTTAAACTTAACTTTGTAACAATGACAGAAGAAAATGTATATATCTATCAGATGTGAAGTATCAGGACCACATGTGAGTCTGATGCATTGCTCATGCCTATACACAAGAATCTAGTCAACTAATAGCATAAAATTGGCACTAGGTAAGAGCCAGTGGAATTCAAGAAGGGTTGGACTTAAAGCATTTGTAGAAGGACAGGCAGAGCCTGGAGGGGTGGAGTTAAGAGAATAATCAGTCTAGAATCATTACGTTCCCATTTGTGGGAACGTAACGATTCTAGACTGATTATTCTCTTAACTCCACCCTTCCAGGCTCTGCCTGTCCTTCTACAATATCATGCTAAAAATGGGAAACTTGGCTCCTTCTGATTTGGAGAATTGACTTTCAGAAACTGCCATCTCTCCTCACTCCTCTCATGCAGCATGATGCAAGCTTTGGAGATGGTTTGACATGGTCTAGAGGGAAACAGGGTTCTCTGGAATGGTCCATTCCTGGATTGACCAGTTGTGCGTATCCTTACTAAAAAACATTACATTTCTAGACACTGTTCACTTCTCTGTTTCTCTGAGAGATGGATGCATTATGCAAGTAGTTTATTTTTATCACTGCATAATTTATTCTGGATTTTTAAACTGGTACAGTTGACTCTATCAAATCTTACGGAGCCACAATTTATCAGAATTATTTAAACCTTTCGGTGGATGTCAGGTTTTCTTATTCCTGGTATATACTGTCAATTAGTTAAGCATCATGAAAGGGGAAGATGTACCATTTAGAGATCAAAGTAGGCTTATCTCTGTGCAATAGCCATTATTACAAAGAAATTTTCTTTTGTAAGTCAGTGTTTTATTTTTATTTTTTTTTCAGGTCACTGGTTGATGCTGCTGTTCTGGCCAAAGACAGGGTTGTGTGTTGCTTCAGAAATGAGTCGATGGAATGGTGCTTGGCTCTCTGGAGGAGTTGGGGAGCCAAAGACTTTGACCTTTTCTACCAATCACATGAAGAATTAGGGAGACTTGAAATTTGCCTGCGCAAGAGAAGGTAGTGGCAACCATCAGAAAACTGACACCCTTTGATGTCTTGAAAATACCCAAACTTTTCTAAAGAGGGAGTGGTTGCTCCCCGGTTCTGCTGCTAAAGGAAAATAAGGTGGGCTTGTTCCCCTTCATGCATTTGGATTCCCAGCCACTATCAAACAAATGTCCACAACGTCTTCCAATCAGACGCACGTCTCTGCAGGCTCTCTGCAGTGCTCTTTTGTGTTGTAGCCTGTTGCCAAACACAACACTTTAGACATGTTGTCTTCTAGGACAGAATATGACTGACAATTGCATTTCAGCTTTCACTCTGGTGATAGACCGCAGGAGAAGACACGGAGAACTGGAGTCCAATTAGGGTTATAAATTGTGTCTGTAGAAATTCTCCAGCTGACAGTATGAAAAGAACTAAACTGAGCTTGTATGAAAAATATCTAATTCCGGTGGAAAGGGCCTCTATATTTCTCACTCTTCTATGTTAAACCCAACGTATTTGAGAATATATTTATATTCTGTGTTAACTCTTCCATATTAAACCCAATGCACTTGAGAATATAATTATAAAACACGGAAACACTCAATTGCATAGAAGCAAAGTTTCCACAAAGTTTTGAGGATGGCCCCAAATGAATGCAAGCTGATTTTAAATCTTTTAGGAATCAGGGACTAAATTGCGATGGTGTTTATTGATTTCAGAGATCCTTAAGCGTAGCACTTTTTATTTGATTACAGCCCAGTGTCTTTAGAACTCAGGCAGTTTTGTGTTCGTATGCATGTGCTCAGAAACATTTGGTGAGAAACTGTTACAAAGACATAGAGTACAAGGCAGAACTTCCTTTTTTTTTTTTTTTGTGAAGTAACCCTAAGCGTTATTCACACTATGTGTATTTGCACTAACCCTTGGTATCCTTCTCCAGACCAGAAATACAGAGAGTTGCTGGCTTTCTACATATTAACGTATTTTACAAAATCCTCTGAATTATGTTTAAAGAAATGCTATCAGAGTTGTGTTGTGGCAAATATAAAAGGAACCCTTTTGTGAATGTGTGAACAGATGACTTTTTTAAAAAAGAAAAGAAAAGAAAAGGCATCCTAATTAAAAAGAAATGTTTGTTGCAATGTCTGTGTTTGGAGGCCTCATTTATTTATTTATTAAATTTATTTGCTGCCCTTCTCACAGTTCAAGGCGACTACTACTAGCTGGATTCATTTTCAACCCGATTCTTACTTTCTTTACAATATTTACTGGCTGCCTAAATTGTAGAGACTCTAGGAAGTAAAGAACAATAAAAACGTTCCGTTGGACAGTCAAATGGCTGCTGAGAATCTTCAACTAGTCATCAGTTCATTAAAAAGAATAATTTTAAGGCATTTGGAAACATCAGAAGAGTAGGGACCCTGAATTTTTTTTCAGGCGCATGACGTTCCTCTGTGTGGGGGCCACCACTGAAAAGATCTTGTCTCTAGGTTATCTTTCTTTTTTATTTTGTTTAAATTTTAAACGTTATGGGTTTTTTGTTGTTTAGGCAGCGTTCTGTAAGCCAGACCTATTTTGCAGCTTACAAATTCAGCCTATAATGAGAATCTGTATTGAATTAAGTTAAAGCATCGGATTTTAGAGCTCATGTTAAAGATCTTAAAATATCTTTAAAAAAAAAAGCTGTTACTTCTGGAGCATAAAGGTTAACTGCTTAGCCCCTCTCCCTTAAATCAGTGCCATCTAGATGTGCAGGGTTTACAAAATCCAGATGTCCTAGTCCTCTGTGGAGAGACGATTGCTTAAGTTTATAACTCCTCTAAATCAAGACACTAGGGGGAGTCTGATCTACAGAATAATGAAAAAAAAACCTCCATAATTCCATTAGCAGCTGGATACCTACAGAACAACTGAAAGAAGACAACTGGATGAAACACTACAAGCCTTTTGCCTTCAGCTGTAGCATCAGAACTTGACTGATGCAGTTTCTAAGCCAACTTCATTGTTTTGTTCTTGTTTTAGTGTGTTGTGAACCCATCTTCAATCGTTTATTCAGGAAATCGTGGCTTATGGATTCAGCATCTCGCAAACTGCCCTAAAATATTTCTGTCTGGAGACCTTAGGATTTTCCCACCCACAGGCGCCTAAACTGAATTGTTTCAAGAATTATGTAGTAGCTATGAATAGGAAGAGATCGTGAGTTTGACCTCCAGTTAAAGATGATACTTTTGCTAGCATTGCAGCAACTACTTCATCCCATCACTTTCCCCACTCTGTAATAAATGCAGGAATTAGGCTCAAAATTGGGTTACTCTGAGTTCTAGTCTCTCCTTAGGCATAAAAATCAGCTGGGTATCCATGGGCCAGTCACTCTCTCTTAGCCCTAGGAAGAAAGCAGTGGCAAACTGCTCCCAAAATTTTGCTGAGAAAACTGCAGGGACTTTTCCAGACAGTCGCCAGGAGTCCAAAGCTGACTAAAAAGTGCACTAAATAAATAAATAAGTAAATAAGTAATAAATGAATAAATAAATAAATCAAAGCCAAACTTTTTTTTTTTGGTAATGTTCTGTCATGTTGTGTGCATTGTTAGAAGACTTGAAGGATCAGATTGAAGACCATTTCTCTATTTGTTGCGTAAGAGTTGACACCAACTTGATGGCAATCAATCAGTCAACTTCTTAATTTCCCTTTAACTCAGATCAAGGCACGAGTAGTCCTCAACTTACAACATTTAGTGGCCATTTGAAGTTGCAATGGCACTGAAAAAGGTGACTTATGGACATTTTTCACATGGCCGTTGCAACATCCCCTTAATCATTGAGATCTACATTCGGATGCTTGACAACTGATTCATATTTATGACAGTTGCAGTGTCCCCGGGATCAGGTGATCCCCTTTCTGAACAAGCACAGTCAACGGGGAAGCCCGAATCACTTAACAACCATGTTACTAACTTAACAACTGCAGTGGTTCACTTAAACATGGCGAGAAAAGTCGTCAAATGGGGCAAAACTCACTTAACCAATGTCTCCCTTAGGAATATACATTTTGGACTCAAATTGTGATCGTAAGTCAAGGACTTACCTGTAAGAGGTAACCTTTGTGAGCAATTGTTAGTCTGAGTGATCGTTATTAATACCTTTCATTCAAGAAATGTTACATTAGAGATTTGTTCCCATTCAGAGGAATATATATTTTAGACATTGTTATCTTAGCAGAGTGAATATATAATCTTTTTTAAAAAAACCCTGACAACAGAACCAGTTTAGACCACTTTAGACTATAAAGCTCAGCTGGCATTAACTGAAACTTCCTGCTAACACAGGGTTCCTACCTACCTTCTTCTCACTGCTGGAGATTTATTTGCCTTTTGCCCTTTTGCTGTCATCCTTTACTTAATGAAAACACTCCTGTTCTGCAGATGATTACGGAACCCAAAGTTAATTAAAAGCATTTATATCCAATCTTTTCAGAAGTGTTCAGTGATGCAAACTCCGTGGGACAGGGAAGAGCTGATTAACTAAAGAACAGTTTCTTTCCACCCCTTCACTTTGTATAATTAATGTGTATAATCTTTCGTTATAGAGGTTTTTTTCCAGATTTTTTGGGATTTTCTGTTTGAAGAACTAGAAGTTCTTTTTGGTCTCATCTCTCTAGTCTCACTGGCACGAAGGAGACCCAACTGTTCTGTTTCTGTAGATTAGCTCTTGGAAAAACAACCAGTAAGAAATTAAATGACCCTTTCTATTATTATTATCGTTGTTGGTTTTTTTGCTGGGGTTATCATCACCATCATCATTCACCATCAATTCTTACTATTTTAAATTAGAATGATCAAACATAATGCGAGAGATAATGGAAACATAATCACACTAACAGGAGGGTTTCTTTTTGTGGGAAACGAAGCAGAACACAAAGTTAGAATGAAGCATGAAGCCAGACAAAGATGCCACAAAAGCAGATTTAAGACACTTTCAACCTTCTGCCCAAAATGTTTCTAGAGAAACAGTGGGTGAAATCCTACCAAATATTCTCTAAATTAGACAAGCAGGAAGAGAAGGGAGGGGAAAAGAAAGACATAAGGAATGAGGAACCAGACAGGGCAGCATGAAAAACCTTAAGAGGGATGAACCCCTCAAGGAACAGAGTGTTTTTTCTTTCTTTTTTTCCCTTTGTGTTTTGTTTTTTGACCTGAGAAATATAAAAAATGTTGGGATGGTTTATATAAAAGAAATGTTTACTCTGTTGTTGTTTTTCTCTTTTTTTAAGATACGAGAAATGTAAAAGTGTTGGGATGGCTTGCATGAGAAAAAAGACTGAAATACTTAAGTGTAACTAATTTGGAGAGAATCTTAACCAGTAAGAATGCTTTGAATATGGTGGGGAAAGCAAACTTAAATCAGAATTCTGTAAACAGGATCTATGATGAGGCGATTAGAAAAGAAGCTTTACATTGATGTGGTTATTATTTGCAGAAACACGAGAAAAATGTCTACATTTAATTGCCACTTATTCAAATACTAAGAACTGCATTAATTGAAGGTTGGCAAAAGAGAATATTATTGGAAGAAGAGAAGAGAAAATCAAGCAAAGCCATTATAGGGACTATAGAATTATAGGAATTAATTGTTATTGGTTTTAGGACCTTTTTGCCTTTTTGGTGTTAAGTGAATCCCTGCAGGTGTTAAATTAGTAACACATTGGTTTAAGTGAACCTGGCTTCCCCCATTGATTCTGCTTGTCAAAAGGCCACAAAGGGGGAATCACATGACCCCAGGATACTGTGACCATCACAAAAATGAGCCAGTTGTGCCAAGCGTCTGAATTTTGATCACGTGACTATGGAGATGCTGCGACAGTCATTAAGTGTGAAAAACGGTTGAAAGTCACTTTTTTTTTTCACTAAATGAATTGTAAGTTGAGGACTATCTGTCGTATAAATGATTTCAGTTGACACTCAAAAAAATAAAAAAAAACAAAACCCAATCCTATGCCCGTTGAATTTCTGCATTACATGCAGCCAGTCAAAAGCAGCTGTGCTAGGAATCAGGAAAAATTGTATAATGTGGCCTTACAGAACAGAACAGAACACTGGGCAACCGTGAGAGCTACTCAAATAGCTTGGTCCAGACGGGATTCTCATTCTCTCTCTCTTTTTTTTTTTTCTCTTTCTCCCTCCCTCTCTTTCTTTCTCTCTCTTTCTCTTTCTCTCTCTCTCTTTTCCTCTCTCTCTTTTTTCTTTCTCTCTCTCTCTCTCCTTCTTTCTTTCTTTCTTTCTTTCTTTCTCTCTCTCTCTCTCTCTCTCTCTTTTTCTCTTTCTCCCCCCTCTCTTTCTTTCTCTCTCTTTCTCTTTCTCTCTCTCTTTTTTCCTCTCTCTCTTTTTTCTTTCTCTCTCTCTTTCTTTCTTTCTTTCTTTCTTTCTTTCTTTCTTTCTCTCTCTCTCTCTCTCTTTCCCTCTCTCTTTTTCTTTTTCTCTCTCTTTTTCTCTCTTTTTCTTTCTCTCTCTTTTTCCTCTCTCTCTCTCTCTTTTTTTCTTTCTCCCACTGCTCTCTTTCTCTCTCTCTCTCTCCCTCCCTCCCTCTCATACACACACACCTTGGCATCATCCCCTCCTCCAAATGGAAAATTATCCCATCCCTCCATTGCGTGCCTTCTTCCACAGGATACAGCCCGAGGCCCCAAAGCTCTCTCTTTTAATTTCCTGTTCCTTGTCCTTTATCACAGGTTGGGCCAGCTGAAAAGCCCTTCCCGAGTGGCTTTCATTTCAAGCCAGAAATTTCCTGGCAGCTGGACCCCAATAACAGCCGTTTTCCCATGAATGATGAGAAACGCTGAGGGGTGGCAGCTAAGAACTGCCCTGGGTCCCATTCCTTCCCTCCTGAGGAGACATTCAAACCCCCCCTTTTTAAATACCCCCCCACCAGGCCACTTCCTCCATCTCCCACTCATCTCCCCCACCCCATCCCTGTTGCTGGCAGATGTATCAGAGAAGGGCCTTTGTCAGCCTGGCATATGGCTGGGCTCCGAGAGAGAGAGAGAGAGAGAGAGAGAGAGAGAGAGAGAGAGAGAGAGAGAGAGAGAGAGAGAGAGAGAGAGAGAGAGAGAGAGAGAGAGAGAGATGGACAGACGGACAGACACACAGACAAACACAGAGAAGGAGAGAGACAGAGAGACACACAGAGAGACAGAGACAGAGAGATGTCAAATGGTTAACTTGCTTCCCTCAAGACAACAGCAACTCTCTGGGTGGAGGCTGGAATGTGATTGGTCAGTTGGGAGGCTGTTTGGAAGACTTCCACATGGGGCCAAATTCACTAAGAAGTTGGATCTGTGCCCTCCAGTTTTGAAGCCTTTTTATTGGGAACAATGAAGGAAGGAGGTTGGAATTGTGGACATTACACAGAGACCCTTTCTAAAACCCCTAAAACCCACCCATTTTTTCCCCCACTGGTCGTGGTAGGAGAGTGTGTTACTATGCCTTGCATGGTTTAAGGCCCCCCATTATATCCCTTCCCATTTGGGGGCAAAAGTGCAGGGCTGTTGTTGTTTTTTTTCTTTTGCGCAGACTACAATGGCTGGATTTGTATGGTATACCAAGCTAAAAATGAAACAAAGCACATAGAAACTCTGCAACAAACGTTCGTGAATGAAGATTAACTCAGTTTTCGCCTACAGGGTGCCTTCAGGATGTATTGGAACATGCTGATTGGCAACTGGGACCCCCAAGGGCCTCAGATTCTGCTAGTTGTAGCATCAAAACATCTGGAAGGTACCAAATCTGGGGAGAAAGCCATAGAAAAGTTCCCTAGAAAATAAGGAAGTGATTTTCTCCGGTTTTCACGCTGGTCCATCTAGCATTGTGAAGATTTCCAAAAGGATCTCTGTTAACTGACTCAATGGTCAACCAAATAGTAAATGTAATTAGTTTAAATAAATGTAACTTCACATGTATTGGAAGAATGCCCCTGAAGTGTGTGTGTGTGTGTGTGTGTGTGTGTGTGTGTGCGCGCGCGCGTATCTATAGAGACATAGACATTAATGGGGTTTGAACTGACTGTAATTAACCTGGAAAATATTATAATGGATAACTCGGTGAAGATTTAATTCAATGGGTGATAACTGGGGGGGTGAGCGCATTCCATGCTACACATTGTTAGGAAAGATATGAATAATATTGCCAAGATATTTAACTTAATGGTAAATATCTTGGCAATAATATTGCCAAGATATATTGCCAAGATATTTACCTTAATGTAAATCTACGGGACACATACATCTGGAATATTTTGTACAGTTTTGGTCACAACAGTCAAAAAAGGAGATGGTAGAGGTGGAAAAGGTGCAGAAAAGGACAACCAATAATGAAAAGAAGGACTAGGAATAACATGATAGCAGTGTTCCAATACCTCAGGGACTGCCACAAAGAAGAGGGGGTCAGCCTATTCTCCAAAGCACCCAAAGGCAGGACAAGAAACAAAGGATGGAAACTAATCAAGGAGAGAAGCAACCTAGAACTAAGGAGGAATTTCCTGACAGTGAGAACAATTAACCAGTGGAACTGCTTGCTTCCAGAAGCTCGGGATGCTCCATCACTGGAGGCTTTTAAGAACAGCCATTTGTCTGAAATGGTATAGGATCTCCTGCTTGAGCAGGAGGGTGGATTAGAAGACCTCTGGTGTCCCTTCTGACTCTATTCTTCTGTTATCCTTAGGAGAAATGACGTTTGATCACACACGGCAGAGAAAACATGGACAAGAAGACGTTGTTCTCCCTCTGTCCAAACATTAGAATTAAAAATCATCCAGTGAAGCTGTTTGGAAGAAGATTCCGAACAAACAACCAAAAGTATTTATTTCCACAATACATAATTAGCTTCTGGAATACATTGCTACAAATGTGGTAGATGGCTATTAGCTTGAAGAAACTCACAGGTTTGCCAAGTTTTGAAGATTCGTTGTTATGTCAAATTGGAGAAAATGAATTTCTAACTTCAGCTACAGGGGAACAGTGGAGCCAGAGGTTCTCCTGCTGGGAATACCCTGGAGATATTAATTGACCACTGTGAAAAACTAAAGTTTCTGGAATAAAACCGGCTTTGACCTGATCCTCAAAGTTGCTCTTACGTTCTTATTCTTTGCACATCCTTTATTGCTTTAGGAGCCAGCTCCAGAGTGAAAACATGTGCTCTACTGTAAGTCCAAATCTTTTGAAATGAATGCTAATTCTGCATACCTATTAATTGAGTCGCAGTATGTTTGCCAAACCTAGAAGAGATCAACCCCGACTGCTCTTTAGAAGGCCAGATCCTGAAGTTGAAACTCAAATACTTTGGCCACCTAATGAGAAGGAAGGACTCACTGGAGAAGAGCCTGATGCTGGGAAAGATAGAGGGCAAGAGAAGAAGGGGACGACAGAGAATGAGGTGGCTGGATGGAGTCACTGAAGCAGTAGGTGTGAACTTAAATGGACTACAGAAGATGGTAGAGGACAGGAAGACCTGGAGGAAGGTTGTCGTGGGGTCACGATGGGTCGGACATGACTTCGCAATTAACAACAACAACAATGTTTGCCAATCCCTCAGAATGAATTAAGCTGCAATAGTGCATTAGGAGAATTCTCTGAGGCCAAGGTAACCCTGAAACTCAGCTTGAAAACTCCTTTCATCTGTCTTTAACTTTTCCGAGGAATCCCTCCAAATTGCTCATATCAGATATCAGTAAGGTAACCAACTTTTTTACGATGAAAAGGAGGACACAAATAAATTGAAGAAAAAAATATTGTAAATAAAAGAAACATTTTATTCATTGCAACAATAATACAGACAACTTGCACGTGCAAAGTTTGCCAGCCAGGTGTTTTGGCGCGCTCAGCAGCAATTCCTGTTGGCTTTCGAAAGCCAATAGTGGGAGTAGCACAGCTCATGCAAAAGTTGAAAAAAAAACCATCAAAAAAAAGGTGCTGGAACACCGTTCTGAGGGTTCTATGAGGGAAAAAAAAGCCCTGCAGATTAGTCTTCCAATATCGAAAAGGAGGACATGAAGGAGGACACTTTTTGAGGGAGGACAGAACTTACAAAAGGAGGACTGTCCTCCCTAAAAGAGGATAGTTGGTCACCTTAGATATCGGTAACAAATCAAACCTCCAATGTTTCTTTCGGAGTTCTCTTTCTTCCAAAACTGGAAACCGGACAGTTGGATTCAACTGCAATAGAACTGAATGAATGCCCCCAAATAATACAGAGTCACATCCATCTAGGCCTGCTAATAAAGCACCTTAATATTCACAGACAAAGGACTTCTCTTTCATTTTTAATATGCTGTATAATATATAGCATATATACTATGCTTTTTGATATTTATATATATTTTTAAGTGACCTCCATGCCTTCAAAGGAAAAACACTTTGGAAGATGGAGGTCTGTGACAAAGGTTTTCACACTGCTCTTTTAGTGGGAGAAAACAGTGACCACAACAGGAATTGCTTGCATGGGTTCTAGGCCTGGATTGTGAATAACGCACCATGCTTAGTGCACGTTGCCAAGATGAGGGTTGTGTTTTGGCTGATTGTTTATCCTGCAAGAGTTTCAGGGGCTTCAGAAGCAGTCGAGCGATTGAACTGAGTTTAACCTTGCTTTTTTCTAGGGGAAAAAAAAAAGACTTAAAATTAATGCAATGCTTAATCTGACGTTAGATCTGGTTCTAGTTCAGAAAGAACATCTGCAATGGAAAGGCACCCAGAAATATTTTAAATTTTGAAAAGCACACCTAGAGGGTATAGGGAGGCGAGGACAGGCTACCTAATCAGCACATAGGCTCCAGGTAATTTTTTTTTTAAAAAAGATGTCCCTTTTAAAATATTTTTTAATTCATCATTTAAAGCACCAGGAAATGGGAGCTTTTCCAATTAGAAAAGATTAGTCAAAAGCAATTGCTTCCTTATTTATACATTCTTCAAATTAAAAACCTGTTCCAGTGGTGTAGCTTCTGCAAGATTCAAATAAAAAACAATGTCCATGGTAGGTTTTGTGTGTGTGTGTGTGTGTGTGTGTGTGTGTGTGTGTGTGTGTTTAAATCAGGAGTGTCCAACCTTGACACCTTTAAGACTTGTGGACTTCAACTCTCATGCTGGCTGAGGAATTCTGGGAATTGAAGTCCACAAATCTTAACGTCACCAAGGTTGGACATCCCTGGTTTAAGCCATCTATACGGCTGCCTATCTGACTACTGGACAGCCACTAAACCTTGATGGGAAACCTCCAAACCCAACAGTTGATTTTACAGGGTTTTCCTTACACCAAAAACTCTAGTATCTGGGTTTGAATGGCACCCAGAATTTTGGGGTTCCAGAGCTACCACTTCCTCAGTGTGTGAATGGAGGTGACTTTAACCTGCCAAAAACAGCCCTTTTAATGAACGCCCTGCATCAAAAATGCTGATTCCAGAGCATTTTGCAATTAAGGGGGAAAATCATTTGGAGGGGAAAAAAAGGGGGCAAGGATAAAAAAAAAAAAAAACACAACACTGCAATTCCTACAGGAACAAATCTATAAAACGTATAACTGTGACAGCCCGTGGTTAGAGAGTTTTATGTTTTTCTGCTGTTAATTGCAAATGGTTTGCTTCAAAGAGGGCCACTTTAAAAGAAAACAGACTCCTTTAAGTTGTCGCCAAAGGGTGTCTATAGGCAGGACCGATCCATCAATTGAGCACCGAATGCATTTCATAATATTTTCCCTGTCCTAAGTGGAAACTGGAAACAGATGCAACGTGTAGAACAGCACATGTAAAGAGGGCTAAAAACTGACCCTTTAGTATGGGGATACTCTTATCCCTAGATAGAGTGCAGAGAAGAGCAACAAAGATGGTGAGGGGACTGAAGGACAAACCATTCAATGAACGATTAAGAGAACTAGGAATGTTTAGTCCAGTGAAGAGAAGGACTGGGGGGAGGGGGTGAGATGATAGTTATCTTCCAGTATTTGAGGGGCTGTTACAGAGAAAAGGAGATTGTTTTATTCTCCAAAGCACCGGAGGGCAGGACATGAAGTAACAAGTAGGTAGAAAAGGAGAAAGTTCCTGATATTGAGAACAATTAATCAAATAGCTTACCTCCTGGGGTTATGGGTGCTCCATCACTGGCGGTTTTTCAAAAATAGACTGGACAGTCATTTGTCCAGAATGGTATAAGGCAGGGGTAGTCAACCTTGGCTTTTTTATGACTCGTGGACTTCAACTCCCAGAATTCCTGAGCCAGCTGTTACTTCATATAGCCCCGGCTATAAATGCTTCACCAGGTAAAGGTAAAACCTATCATATCATAGCCTTCTCCAGTCTGATCATCTCCAAATGGCTGGGAACCATGGGGATTGTGATAAATCTTGTAATTACAGACATACTTTTAAAAATAATTGCCCTAACACATCTCGGTCTGGTGGGACAGACTGTGTCTACAAGGACTTCCAACTAGGCCAATTTGGAATGAATGAAGAGTTTGAAATCCAGTTTGGATAAATGGCTTTTCACAAAGTAAATAGACGTTGTGTTCTCTCCTGCTGATTTGGATCAGGACCTGGGTTGGGGCAGGAGAGAGAGTGGACTCACCTTAACGACCACAACTGAGCCCAACATTTCTGTGGCTAAAGCAAGGCATTTAAGTCAGTTTTGCCCCATTCTATGACCTTTCTTGCCATCGTTGTTAAGAGAATCATCACAGTTAAGAGAGTGTGAATCTGGCTTCCCCATTGACTCTGCTTGTCGGAAGGTTGCAAAAAAGGGATCACATGACCCCGGGATCTTGCAATATGAGCCAGTTGACAAGCATCTGAATTTTGATCATGTCACCCTGAGGATGCTGTGAAAAAAGATCCTAAGTCACTTTTTTCAGTGCCGTTGTAATTCCAGTCACTAAATTAACTGTTATAAGTTGAGGACTGCTTGTGCTGCTTCTCCACTTGGATTAGAAGGTCAGTGGGGTGTTCCGGGTAGAAACAGACCTTCTTGGTACAATCCTGGCTTCCACTGACCAGCCAGTATTAGCCACTTCGTTGTCTGCTGTAGTAAGATTGGAGAGGAGAGCATCCCCAGGCAAGTAGCCCAGCCTTCTTGTAACTCTCACCACAGTTCAAGACTCACAAAGCCAGCTGGCTTCCTTCCCATTTATTTATTTATGCACGTTCACCCATGGCTTAGCTCACCCAGGCTGATGTCATGAGAAGGGCTAACACTGCCTTATTCTTAGGGAGCTACAGAAGGATAGAAGCAGCTTGTCTGCTTGCAAAGTAGTGGAGGCAGACAAATTGCATCTGTAGCCCAGAGGGGAACACTGTCTATTCTCTAACCTCTTAGAGCAGAGAGAGCAGTGTGAAGATGGAATTGTCCACCCTCTGGTCAACAACCGGCCTTACTCTTCAGGAAAGGAAGATGGTCACCTCAAAGAGATTTGAGCCATAGGAAAGGAAAGTGTATAATACAGGTAGTCCTCGGCTTACAACCTGGTCAATCTTTGACCAGGTGGCAAAATTAGTGGACCAGAGGAATACTGTGGATATAATTTACTTGGCCATTTGATAAAGTAAACCACAACATACTACTTGATAAGTTAGAAATATGCGGGTTAGACAGCATTACCACCAGATGGATTTGTAGCGGGCTGACCGGCCGTACTCAGTATGTGATCCTCAATGGAACTGCATCTACATGGAGGGAAGTGTGTAGTGGGGTGCCCCAGGACTCTGTTCTGAGTCCAGTGCTCTTCAACATCTTCATCAATGATTTGGATGAGAGGATAGATGGGGAACTCATCAGATGTGCAGATGACACCAAGCTGGCAGGAATAGCCAACACTCCAGAAGACAGGCTTAGGATACAGGAGGATCTTAATAGATTTGAACATTGGGCGCTATCTAACAAAATGAACTTCTCTTCTCTTCTCTTCTCTTCTCTTCTCTTCTCTTCTCTTCTCTTCTCTTCTCTTCTCTTCTCTTCTCTTCTCTTCTGTTTGGAGACCTCTAACTTTCAGCAACTCTGAGAAGCTTACAGTTTAAAATCTAAGGAAAATATTTTTTTAAAAAAACAAGGAAAAATAATCCTGAGCAGCCCAGGAATAAGGAAAAAAACAAACTAACCATCCAACTGAAGCTCAATGCCTGGGAGAATAGCCAGGTCTTTAATAGTTTCTGAATGTCATCAGGGAGAGAGCACAAAAAGTACCTTTGGATTTAAACAGACGTTCTGCTTTAACAGACACCCTTTCCCTCTAAACGACCCATTAAACTGAGGATTCACTATACTAACCACAGTTGATCCTGCTTATTATCATGCCCAGATAAGGTTGGCCAGGTACTGCCATCTACAGAAAACACCTGGAAGTCTCCTTAAAAATTATTGCAAAGACTCTGTTCTTTTTAAGGGAAATCTTTCTCTTCTGAATCTCTTAGGCACTAAAGAAGTTCTTATCTAACTCTTCAATGCTGTAAAAATTGGGAATCTCAAAAATCTTTAGTAGGTGTAGAATCTTTAGATTCTCTTTGATTGTGGAAACTACACAACGCACAAACTAAAGTTATTGAAGGAGCTCAATTTATCTGCACAATAAATGGGACCAAAAACTAGCCAGATGAAATCCTTGGCTAGAATGTGACACAGTTATGAAAAAGAACACCACCCAGATGTTGGAGGGAATTAGATTTACCAAAAAAATATCCCAATAAAGGAGAATATTTGCAGCTCAGGGTTAAAATGAGGGGTCCTTGGTGCTCTCTGAGCTTGGTTGTTGTTGTTTTTTTTTGCAGATGTTTTGTTACCCAACTAGGTAACATCATCAGTGCTAGGGGGTTTGTGGTCTATTCTAGCATTGATGATGTTACCTAGTTTGGGTAATGAAACACCTGCAAGAAAACAACCAAGCTCAGAGAGCACCAAGGACACTAATTATCACAATTAACATTTATCATTCCTAGCATATTGTGTGAATGCAGCTGCTAAGTCTTGACCTGACTTGAGGGTTGTGTAAATACAGCCAAGGAGTCTTATTTGTGACCATTTAAACTTCCAGATCAGCAGACAGTCAGCCTTTCACTTTGACTTGGCAATGATTTTTATGTTATATTCTCTGACTATTTGCTTACTCATCATTTTTTTGAACAAAGCCCAACACTCAGACAGTATGGTCAAAACTCCAAATTGCGTATTTCATGGAATCGCATGTAACTAATTTCTTGACTTAAAAAAAGAAAAACAGTTCCTGGAATCCGAATGGAAGAAGAGAAAAAATATAAAACAATGTCCTCTTTGTCTGTTCTCAGTGGTTCTTTACTACTTTTTTTCCTCCAAACCATTTTATTTTATTTGGAAAGGGGCAAAGCTTATCAGAAGAACAGAATAACAGAATTGGAAGGGACCTTGGAGGTCTTCTAGTCCAACCTCCTGCTTAAGCAGGAAACCCTATACCATTTCAGACAAATAGCTGTCCAGTCTCTTCTTAAAAGCCTCCAATGATGGATCACCCACAACTTCTGGAGGCAAGCTGTTCCACTGGTTAATTGCTCTCCCTATTCAGAAATTTCTCCTTAGTTCTGGGTTGCTTCTCTCCTTGATTAGTTTCCACCCGTTGCTTCTTGCCCTGCCTTCAGGTGCTTTGGAGAATAGCTTGACCCCATTCTTCATTGTGCCAGCCCTTCAAATATTGGTACACTACTATCATGTCACCCCTAGTTGTTCTTTTCATTAGACTAGATTAGCTTTTATCTTTTTTGTATACAGGATGAGATGGGCGGTGTAGAATAAATAATGAACAAATAAATACATACATGCATAAATAAGAGAGTGTGGAATTCTGAGTAGCAACACTCTTTGAAGGGTGAGTTAAGGGCCAAAGCAGTGAGACTATTCAATGCAGGGGTTTAATTCAATGGGATTTTGCACAAAATGTGTGGCTTGAGCCAATTTTCTAAATGGAATGAGAAAGTCAGTTCAAATTGATTGATGCCTCCAACGGGGTTGCCGTCAACTTGATTTGATGTCTGGGATTTTCTTTTTCATCAGATCTGAATCAAATCCATCCCAGTTAATAGCCACCCTTGTCAATTTGCCAAATTAAGTTGACAATTGGAATGAGGATGTTCCCCAGTTCACACAGATTTACTAACCACATTCTGACATCTTCCTCAGCCAACATTTTTCCAATTCACTCTTCGCCCGCAAAAGTTTGGTTTCAGTGGTCAAACAGTAAAGAGAACAGAATATTGTTTTTCAAATCAATGTAAAGTTTCATCTTCAGTTCAGTGTCATTGCAAATAACAGCCAAGAAATTCCTTCTACCAAGGTCCTGGAAACAGTGCATATTTATGTCTTGTGGGAGAAATTTCCCCCCATACTTCAGATATCCCTGACCCTGATATCCAAATCATTAGATTTCAAGCAAAGTCTCTCTCAAATCGAACTTGACTCCTAGAGACTTCATAAACACATCCCTGTAGTTTATTGGCAACAATACAGAAGTGCCTGGCCACTGTCTTCTTCTAACATGTTTCGACTTCTCAGATTAACTGATGGGCCTATAGTTTCCTTGAAGTCTCCTAGCCATGTAATAACTAGATGTGACCTTGCTTAGCTTTTCCAAGATCAGCTGAAGTCAACTAAATCCTGCCATTTACTGGGAAATGTACATATTTGGATATAGAAACCTGGACACATGGAGATACACACACACACACACACACACACACACACACACACACACACACACAGAGTATGTTAGCTGGAGTTGAATTATCACTGCAGCTGTGATTTATTTTTTATTAAGTAGAGAAGAACTGCCGAAGGATTCCCAAAACCACAGTTCAGCTGTATTGAAAGCATTTTTCTAGCTTCAGAATTGGAAATCATAACATTTCATCTACAAAAAAAGATCTTGAATTAAAATTTATTGTCAAGCTGAACTAGGAAAATTAATGATATTGTCGCAGCCAACCTGGAATCCATTTAAGAAAGATCATTTCCTTCCCCCTCATAAGTGTTAGATTTTAGACTTCTGATTAGAATTGTGTGTGTGTGTGTGTGTGTGATGCAACAGGATCCTTTGTCTCTTTTTTCCTGATATTTTTTAAGAGGGGTTTTTTGTGCGTAAAAAGAAGTTTGACCACCTTTTATTATGTGTTCAAAACTTCTTAGCAAAGTATTTTAAAAAAGAAAAGGAAGGAAGGAAGGAAGGAAAGAAGGAAGGAAGGAAAAACAAAAGAAAGAAAGAAAGAAAGAAAGAGAAAGAAAAAAAGAAAGAAAGAGAAAACCCCAAAGGATTATTTTACTGTATAACAACAAAAACTGCCTTGGGAGGAGAGGTTAGCTGTACCATGTTGTTACTCCTTCAAGAAGTAAGTAAAATTATTCAGAATTTGCCAATCCAAACCAGATTCACTCAGCCAAGGAGACTTTTAAAAGGGCTGCCTTAAAACAAAGCTATTGTGTTTCCCCAGCTGTTTCCGTACTTTCAAAAACTGTTCTAATTATCTGTCTTCTCCATTCAGTAAGGCCACATGTAAAGGGTTGGATCTAAGCCCAGAAGAAAATCACTGTTAAGGCATAGTCCCAGAATATCATTAGAAGGTGTGAAGCCACACCAAGGGATCCTGGCAAAGGCCATTTTTAATGGGCATGCCAATTGTGAATGCTTCCAGACTAGCTTTTACAATTCACCCTACAACATTCACAAAAAATATTGGGACATCAAGCTTCATTTCTTTGTCAATCTTCTCCTGATGTAGGCTCATTCCATCTTTATTTCTCATCATAAAAAGCCCAGAAAGAAGGAAAATGTTCTTTGATTGTTAGCAGGACAAATAAGAGGATATTCATAGGACAACAACATTAACATTAGGCCAAAAAATCTATTCTTCTATATCCCCCAATTTTTCTTCCTCTCTGAAAGAGGATTCTGTTTTTCTACTTGAGTCCAGGTAGATGGGTAAACCACTGAAATTGTTTAATGTGATTTGTAAAATTTACCTTGAATGACAAGCAGCCCAACAGGAGCATTGCAAAGATATATACACAGGCAGTCCTTGTTTAGTGACCACAGTTGGAACTGCCAACTTAGTGGTTAAATGAAGGGGTTGCTAAGTGGAACCACAATTGTGCCTACTATATAACTTCCGCTTTCCTCTGTTTTATAGAACTGTGAAGATTATAAATGTGAGGATTAGTGGTAAAGTTACTTTTTCATTACCGTTGTAACTGGGGATGGTTGCTAAATGAGACAGCCACTTAAAAAGAACTATCTATATAATGCCCTTTGTGGGAAAAATATGCACGTCATTTCTGTCATCCTTGGATCCTGGCACTTCGCCTGGATGTTTGATAGGACTCAACAGGCAGAAGGTAACATCCCTCCACAAATACTAGGAAAATTCTCCCAGTTTGTCTGGGGGGGGGAGGTGAGTGTGAGGGTATCATTTTGGAAAAACCTAGCTTATATGCTCAGAGAGGCCCAGAGGTATCAAAACTAAGTCAAGAGAGAGAACCATGTCTGAAAACATACAAATCTCAATGACTTCAGCAAATCCAGGCTGATCTGTTTGCAAAGCAAGCTGATCAACAGCCATTCAACAGAAGACAAGTTTTGCTTCCAGGAGATTAAGCTGCTGAGCTTCACAAACATTGGTTTGAAGGTCCAGATAAGGATGTTTGAAGAGGAAAACGTAGACGCTTTTTTAAAACATCTTTAAAACAATACACTTAGAAAGTAACAGCGTGTCCCCAAACTGAGTAAAAGGAAGGACTGAGACGCGAAAGAAGAATCCTTGCAACATAACGAGATGGGTGGAGTAATCTGAATATGTCCTTTGTCTGGTTTATATAGTAGCATTTGGCTGCATTAAGAGCTGTTAAGGGAAGAAAACCATGTAGTCATTTGGCAAAAAGTTAATTTCTCTACTCCCTGCCCCAGTTATGATCCAATGTCCAAGCTTTTTGAGATCAAATTGTAGCCCCCCCCCTCCCTCTCTCTCTCTCTCTCTCTCTCTCTCTCTTTACTGGTATTCGCCCATCTTAAAAAAAAACCCACGTCAACAGAATTTGAAACACACACTTCCCTAAAACATCAAAAGGAAGAGATTAACATGCTCAGACAGAAAAAAAGAAATCTTTTTTCTTTTCAAAATCGAAAAGAAAAATTAGGGGGAAAATGCCTCCAGAAAACAACAACAACAATGAAAAAGGAATAATCCATGAAAACTGAGCATGCTTAATAATCAAGGAACATTGGGTACGAAACATATAATGGAAAAGTAAGATAGTGAAACGTGGACAAACCCTTTATCCTCTCCTTCAGTTTGTATTGTTTAAACCGATTGTATTCTTATCTGGAGTCCATTTAAATTTAAATGGACATTTAAATGGACTCCAGAAGATGGTAGAGGACAGGAAGGGCTGAAGGAACGTTGTCCATGGGGTCGCGATGGGTCGGACACAACTTCGCAACTAACAACAAAAATTTGTATCTTGCTGTAGTGGAAACAGGAGGAGAAAGTATTATATATGTTTATCAGCTTGAGTTGCTTATAAAGTAGTAAAGGTAGGATCTAGTGAATTAAATAAATCATATTTGTTTAAATTGGTCTTGGGTGCCTTAGAATTCTGAAGGAGCTTCCCTGTTCATAGGAGAGGCTGTGTTACATTAAAAGGTAATGATAAAGGTTTCCTTGTCCAATCATGTCCAACTGCAGGGGTGGTGCTCATCTCCATTTCTTAACCAAGGAAGTCAGCGTTATCTGAAGATAGTTCTGTGGTCATGTGGCCAGCATGACTATATGCTGGGACACATGGAATGCTGTTACCTGCCCACCAAAGTGGCACCTATTGATCTATTTGCATTTGCATGCTTTCAAACTGCTAGATGGGTAGGAGTTGAGGCAGGAACAGGAGCTCACCCTGTCTCCTGGCACTCGGGTCTCCAACTGCCAACTTTCCAGTTGACAAGCCCAATGTCTTAACTGCTCGGCCACTATGTCTCCAGTGTAAAAAGCTGGATAGAAGCGAATATTTTCTAGCTAGTGTAGTGGTATTTAAAGATGACACGTGCCTTACCATTCAGATTCAAAATTCTAAGTTAAAAAAAACACAGCGCAAAAGGAAAAGTGTGAGGAGAGAAAAGAAAAAGAGCTGAGCTCTAACTTCGGGTCTCCCAAAATTCCCAACTGCATGATGATCATGAATGGTCTCCAAGAAGAAATTCTCAGAAGATGACAGCTGATTCCATCCCAGTGAATAGGCTAGTCTAGTGTCCTCTAGACGTACCAGAACTATAGTTACTATAATGTCCATCTGGAGATTACAAGATTAAGGGAGTCAAAGATATCCATAGCTTTCAAGAGTCATTTAAAATGAAATGGGCAGCAAATAAAACTAAACTAAACTAAGCTAAACTATAAAATAAAATAAAATAATAAAATAAAATGTCATCCTGTTGCAAAAGTGCTATTGACCTTCCAATTCTTGAACAATGCTCTCAGTTGATCACTGAAATAAAGTGGGATCATTACGAAACCCTTGATATTTATCAAAGCTTACATAATTGCATTAAATACTTCTTCGTGGGTTTTAATACTTAACTCACTTAAACCGGGACAATGATTTTAGTTTTCCTTGTTTGCTACCAAGGAAAAACTGTCCTCGCCTCCAGAGGAGGAAATAGATTAAATGGTATTTAGATAATCCTCAAAGTGACTGAAACTTCCTTCTCAAACAATACCTGGTTGAAGATGTCAAGAAGAATAGATCCCTCTGATGTGTAAACCACAACTGAGTTGTAAGCTTGAGTACATTAAGAAATATTTATAGATCAATTCAGATAATGCACATCCTGCTCTCTGTTTTCATGGTTCATGATTTTGTTGCTTCCAGCTCTTTGTGATAATTTTATTCATGATTACCTTCTGGCAATGGCTTTCTTGGATTCTTGTAAGCTTCTGCTAGTGCATAAGGACAGTATTTACATACTTTATCTTTGGTTAACATTTTAACCAATTGGCTTTGGGTTTTTCAACATCTGGGTCTTCTCTGGTGAATAATGACTTCATATGACTCGTTCAAAACATTTTAAAGCTATGTAAGCATACACAGAATCAATCTGAGGATTTTTTTAAAAAATAGTCTTTCTGCATATTCACATTACATTTTGTCTAGCTGTGGTTGATCTTTGCTTTCAATCGTACCCATCTTTCACTAAAAAGCCCACATTTATATAAAAAAAAGTTTGCAGGGTTTCTGAATTTTTCTTAAATCAGTCTCTTGTCCTTGTCGTTTGATGCCTTTGCATTGCTTATTTTGGTGCAATTTCTTGTCTCTTCCTGTTTTCTGGAACTCAACATTTACTTGGGCAATGTTTCCTCTTTCTGTCTTTTTCTTTCTATCTCTGTTTAGCTCTTTTTTTTTTTTTAGTCTGTTAGCAACAGATTACAAATTTGTCTCCTTTTTCCCTTGTTGACATTTTGGGAGAGTTTTGTTTGTTTGCTTTGTCTTTTAAGAGTGTTATGAATTTCAGGCACAAAGTCTCCAATCCCTTTATCATAGTATTTAATCCATAGTATTTCTCCTTTACCTCCAACATAAGGAACCATATTGAATATTGATGGTGTTGATCTGATGGTTATGTTTTCTTTTTTTAAAAGTATTTTATTAATTTTCTGTTATTACAATTCATTAGTGCTTAATAAACAACATGTTGTCTGGGTTGATTTTTTGCTTAGTAATAAAAGTTACGTTTTGTTTTCTTTGGTTTATTAATTGGCAAAATCTCAGTCTTAACCCCAGGTCTTGTTTTCGTCAACTAAATACAGCTGTTCTACCATCACTTGCAGCATATGTAAGCAATGTTATGAATTTCAGGCACTAAGCCCTTTATCATGGACTAATCCATGATATTCACCAATGTCTTTAGTTAAAGACTGATCCACTGGCTCAGCCCCCTGATTTCTAACTCTATTTCCATGCAGCCCCAATGTTTTGACACATTCCTTCCTTTGTCATCCATTAGACCTAAGATATGTAGATTACTTTCCTTGCAACAGGTGGTAACTCTTTTGAGCAAGTGATCTCAGGAAATAGCCACTGGAAAATATTGTGCATGCCATGAAGCTTCAACCAGTAGCAATATGTCAACACCTTCGCGGTGCTGAAATTTAAATTGTTTTCTTGGCAGCTTTGAAGTTTAGGAGGGATCACTCAGAAGAGTAATGTCTGACATGTATCCACAGAAGGACATTATGCAATTCTATTACATCAGGCCCAACCTTTGGTCAAATGACTGAGGTGCCAAGAGACTTGACTAAAGCAAGAAAAGGGACAGGCAAAGTTCCTAGTTTGGTTTTGGAAAAGCAGATGGTGTCCATGTTGCTGATTAATGCAGACCACAGACCCAGAACATGACCCAGTCTTAGAATAATCAGCAAGAGAAAGTGGGCAATTCAAAAACCATCAATTTTTGAAGTGTTAGGACTTGAGCTCATCCATTGAAAGTAAATCCAGGGAGATCCAGTGGATGAAGAGCAGGACTTTACAGAAACAATTCTTAAACTAGTTGTTTGCCATCAGATGTGCTACCTTCAGACGTGGTGAGAGCCACCAATTTTTAATACAGATGGGTGACATTCTGAAGGAGCATACCATGGATGGTTTGATGTCCATATGCTACCTTTTTACAACCAGTTACAAAAGTCAAGGATTCCTCAACTACTGGGGTCTTCATAGACATGTCCATGTTGCCTCTGTAAGAACAATATAGATATGCGTCCTTCTGGGAAATAATTCTACTAGTGGGGTTCACTGGTATCTTCTAACAGTTTTTTAAAAGATTCATTAAGGTAAATCTTTTCCTAAAAAATAATCTATTTGTACAAATTTGGGAGTTTCTCCAAATACATTATGAGAGTCATAGTTGAAAATAAAGATTAACCTTGAATAACTAAGTGGGCCAGCTGCATCCTCGCATCCTCCAAGCCGTTCCTTTTTTTGTTTCTTGGGGGGCAATTAGGCTTTAGGAGCTACCAAATATCCAAACTTAGCACAATGATTTATTACAGCATTTAGAAATCAAAAACAGACTTGACAAAGAAACAAAACAAATTCAAACTTCCTTCCTCATAATCCTGGGGAAAAAAGAAGACCCTTAATCTTTGTATCATTGCTGTGTTGACTTGGCTCTCAACTTTCCTACTCAACAAATCTACTGGGACTGAATCAATAGATAAATTATATCTATAAATATTAAATGGGGGTCCTGAGCAGCAGGGTGGATTAGAGATGGAGCTTTCGTCTAACAATTAGGAGGATGTAAGTTTGATCTTAGGTAGCAGCAGATATTTCTCTCTCTCTGGGTGTAGGCATCAGGAAGGGCATCCAGCCAGTAAACGCTCAGCTCCATTCAGTCACCCTGACTTCACCCCAATGCAAAAAATTGCAGGGTTTTTAAAAGAAAAAAAATATTAAATGGGGTTCCCAACTTTCAAACGCTTGCCTGCCTTTATTTGTAGGATGACTATAAGAACTGACATCGGGAAGGTCAGTTTGAAAACTTGTATGAGAAAAAGCCTTCTTGGATGTCTGGAATCCTCTGTTAAAGTACTGGGGAACCTCTAGCATTTCTTAGAAGCAATGTTTTGAATAGTTGGTAGAACAGATGCATATTATACCTTGCCTCTGGGACAAAGTGTACTAACTGGCTTTCTGACATCCAAATTTCCTGTTCTCATCCAGATCATTCCTAATCAGCTTAATTTCCGTTTGGGTTTTGGGCAACAGAATGCGAAGGGGGGAGTATTTTTCATTCTTGTGAAGGAAGTGACCTTGGACTTGCCTCATTAGATCAAAATAGGCATCACTTAATCCCAGCATTTTGTTTGATTTCCCTATTCAAAATATTTGATCTTACTATTGTTACAGGTATACAAGGGTGGCATTCACATAATATACTTTGCTTAATTCCTGAGCTGACACTTTGGGTTTAAGTTAAGTGAATGTAAGTGCATACGCTAAGAAAATGGCTTGGATTCAACTTAACAAAGTTAAGTTGCACGCATGCACACCCTACCGTTCACGTCAGCAAATGTGCTTTTTTGCACAAACCCAACTAATAAGTGCTAACCTGGTAAAAGAGCTAAGGTGAAGGCAGCTCAGACAGAGGAAAGTTCCATAAATTGACTCTTGCAGAAAGATGTCAGGCAAGTTACTGATTTAATTTGTAGTTCCATGTTTTTCTTAGGGTATTCTTGCTAGAAGAAAAAACACGATGTCCTTGTTAGAAGAAATTGTCGAAACATATCTGATCTTGCTAATCCATCACTTTAGGGGTCACTTGTATGATTCCAAACTTAGCCCTTGGCACATCTTGAGGGAAGATTCTCCAAAAATCCAACAGAGCAATTTTTCATCAGGGGCCACAGATATTAAGATATTAAACTCCATGTTCTCTATTGCCCCATTTAAGAAACAACTGGGCCAAAATATTAGGCCATATTAACAGATGTGTAGCCTCTGAAACACATAATATTAACCTTTCACTGGATATATTTCTTTATATTAGTAATCAAGCAGCCATATTACTTTGTAATAGAAAGAAAATAGTTATTTTTTACTAGTTGCTCAGCTAAACATAATTTGATTTCCTTAATTGATTTCCTTTAGGAAGGAAAGAGCCATGGTGGTGTGGTAGTTGGTATGTAGTATTGCAGGCTACTGCCCACTGCCAGGAGTTCGATCCTGACCAGCTGAAGGTTGACTCAGCCTTCCATCCTTCTGGTCAAATGAGGACCCAGATTGTTGACACTGTAAACCTTTTAGAGAATACTGTAAAGTCTACGTGCTATTGCTATTACTATTCATTTCAGCCATTCTTAGACCAATATATGTCTGTGCACATGTCTGTGTGTTCTTCATGAACATCATTCTCCATTTAGTTTCTTAAAGGATGCTATCGTTTGACATCCTTTTGTGCCATTTTTTGAGACATCATGGATTTTGCTTCAGTTTAAAAAGCAAACTATTAATAATAACAACTCATCAGTGAAATGGTTCTCCGATGGCCTGAAAAATTAAGGACCATGTCATATTCAAATGCATTTCTTCTTGAAAATCACAAAAAAAGGAAGGTCAAGAAATGCTTCGGAATCCGGAGCAGTTGCTTATTAAGTCCTCTAGCAGGATCAAGTTGATTACAGTATCTCTTTGCTCCTTGCTGTTCTCTTGTCGCTAGCAATCCACTGAATAAATTTCATTTTCTTAGTTCACGGATGTGGAATTTCTCTGACATGCACAGCCCTTATCCATGAGCCACTAAAGATTACTCACCACTGTGGAACCAGGGAAAACAAGTTTTGTTTTCTTAGCGAAGTTAAGTGACCACATTAATCTTGCTGCTGGTTAACCAAATAAACTGAGTATCAGAACTATAATCTTAGCATCCACTGAAGCAGAAAATGGAGCCTTCTGAGCCTTTAAAACAATTGGCAAAATCAGGAGAAGATGGATAGAATATGTTCAGAAGAAATATGGAACTACAAAGTTTCATTTATTTTATGAGTAATAGATTTGTTTATAAAATTATGATGTTAAAGTTTGAAGAGAGTTAAGGGTTAGTATGATTTTGGTTATTGTATAATTAGTAAACTTAAATAGATTATGTTTAATATGTTTGTATAACCCTGTACTTGGCTCTGGGAAGTGGGGGGGATGGGTTGAAGGTTAAATAGCTCAGATAAGTAGAAATAGGTTCATTGTATATAATATTATGTTTTATTTTGGAGAGAGGAATTGCTCCCGCATTTCATCTGGACTGCATCCAGAATGAGAAGATAGGAGGAAGGGGAGAAGTAAGTAGGAAGATTGAGGAGAAGGAGGAGATGGGGAGAGTGAAGAAGAAGAGGGAAAGAGGGCAGTGAGAGAAGAGGTTAGAGGGTGGATGCAGTTTGGGGGGAAATGGGTGAGCAATACCAAAAGTTATGTGTACAAATTTATTTTACTTTTTATCTGAAGTATTTTTTATGATGTAATGTAAAATTGAAAATAATTTTTTTTTACAAAAAAAAAAAACAATTGGCAAAATCAGGCCAATCCCAACTCCCTTCCAACAAGGGAAGTTATTTTCTTTGTTGTTTGGTTAAATGACTAACTAATTTATATTGGGTTAGTTCAGGTTAATGTCTGTGTAAGGATTGTTCTTATTCGCCAAAAACTGAATTCCAGGAGAGATTGGTCATCATGTCTCTCTGCTAATACATCTAATTTAAGCTCATAAAAATATCACAAGTGAGCAACGTAAACCAAAGGAATCTCTCCTGATACTACCTAAGAGGGAAATATGTGATGAAGGAAGTGTTCTGGGAAAAAAACCTGAAGTACGAATCAACACTTTATAAAACTGAATCTTCTTTTTAAACCCGCTGATTCACACTTGATCCCTCTACACAGAAGTTGCTATAATTGGAAAATTGTGGTGCACAGACTACTTTCTTGGATGTTTCATCTTTCAAAAAGTAAGCAAGTCCTAATGTTCCATAAGTTAAAAACAAACAGACACTGCTGTATAAGAGAACGTAGCCCACTTCAGATTTCCCTGGGGTAGCTTAATTTATTTTTATTTAAGATTTTAATGTAAGTTGTTTTTAACAGAGGTTCTTTCCATGTTAGCAATTTATAACATTTTCTACATATGTCAGGTAGTTCTGGACCTGTGTTCATAACTGAGCCCAAAATTTCTGTTGCTAAGTGAGACAGTTGTTAAGAGAATTTTCTCCCTTTCTTGGCACAGTGTTAAGTGAATCATTGCAGTTCTGAAATTAGTAACAAGGGTGTTAAGTGAATCTGGTTTCCCCAGATCTGTCTTTCAGAAGGTCGTGAAAGAGGATCACATGAGCCAGGACACTGTGACCATCATAAGCATGTTGTCAAGCATTTGAATTTTGACCCATGACCATGGGGATGCTGTAAGTCACTTTTTCTCAGTCCTAAGAAGGAGGCAATGGATAACCACTTCTGAAAAATCTTGCCAAGAAAACTGCAGAGACTTGTCCAGGAAGTCTCAGAGACCACTTGAACACCGTCAGCATTGACAAATTCGCCATTAGTCAATTGCAAAAGGCAGCCTTACTAGGAACTGCTTCCATCCTGTGACGAGAGCTGTAATGCCACCAAACATCCACATCTGCCTATCCCAGGTCCTTGGGAAGGACTCGATAGGTAGACAAAAATGTCAAATCCAGTCTGAAAATCTGGCTGACTGTGCGATGATTAATAATAATAATAATAATAATAATAATAATGATGATGATGATGATGTTGGAAGAGATCTTGGAGGTCATCTAGTCCAGCCCCCTGTTCAGGCATGAAACCCTATACCATTTCAGACAAATGGTTGTTCAGTCTCTTCTTAAAAACTTGTTGGAGCATTCACAACTTCTGAAGGCAAGCCATTGCACTGGTTAATAGTTCTAACTGTCAGGAAGTTTCTCCTTAGTTCTAGGTTGCTTCTCTCCTTGATCAGTTTCCATCCATTGCTTCTTGTCCTGCCTTCAGGTGCTTTGGAGAATAGCTTGACTCCCTCTTCTTGAGATATTGGAACACTGCTTTCATGTCCCTCCTCGTCCTTCCCTTCATTAAATGTAGAGGAATTCCATGAAACCAGCAGTTTTTTGCATTAGAGAAGCACAAAGTAAGACTACATGAACTCAGATTTGTTCTGTGGCAGTAGCAATCTTTCCAACTACACAAAGAGTTTTTGTTTCAATGTGCAGGAATTAACCAAGATTGTCAATTGACTTGTCTCATACCAAGTGTGATGACCCATCTCATTTTCTGTAGATCAGCACTGGCTTCCTACAGTCTTTGGCAAAGATTTCTGTCTATATCTTGCTAAGCAAAGTCTTTTCATGGGAAGCTAGTTTTGCTTCTCAAGCTACAGTAAAGATTAATTCTCCATGAAATTGATTCCAACTTTTATTTGGGCAGCTATAGTTCATTATTGCCTTCTTCGGGATGTTCTTAGCTTTCCCAGTCTTGTCAAACAAACTAGTAAGCTCATAAGAACTTAATCAGAAAGGGATAACGTTTTTCATTTTTTTAATTAAAACATATTTTTAAATACATAATGACAAAGTAGGACAGACAGATAACAGCTATGGAACAAAGGGTTACTATTTCAAATGCATCCATCTGGATCTTTTTTAGATGCATTGAAGTCATTCATTAGTCACGATTTATCTGAGTCAGAAATAGTGTTAAGATCCTGTCTACTCCCCCTCACTGTTTTTCTTTGGCAAGAGGGAATCTACTGCATTGATTTCTTTTCTTTCTTTTTTTTCCATTTTGATAGTTTGTGCTCAGAGTTCTTGCTAAAGACATGAGTTTAATTCTGCTTATGTCCAAGACCTCCCAGCAAGATTCTGCAACTCCAAGACATCCCAGCATCCTGCAAGGCCAAAACAATAAGACAGCAAAAAAGTTTTCTGTATCACTGCCTTTAAACATCCACTCCGTAATCATCTGTGACCGTAATCATCTGTAAAGCAGAAAGGTGATCTGATGTTTCCCAAAAGGCAAGGCTGTAAATTAGGCGGTAGAAGTAAATCAGAATCAGGTAGTAGAAACTATAATCCAGTGATGGCGAACCTATGGCACGCATGCCAGAGGCGGCACTCAGAGCCCTCTCTATGGGCACGCATGCCATTGCCCCATCCCCGCCTCCCTCCATGGCCCCCTTCTCTCCAGCGGCCCCCCTGGAGGAGAGTCACCCCCAGGTGTGGCACGGAGCAGCGCAGCCAAGGACATAGCTGGGCAGCAAGAACAAGACTCCACCCTCGTGCCCCATAGCGTGCAGATGCTACTGCGGGGTGTGGGTGGAGGGCGTGGCTGCCATGGCGCTGCAGGGTGATCTGCTACAGCGGGCCATTGAGGCAGTGTGTGGCCCTGTGGGCGGGCGGAGCAGGGGCATGGGCAGAGCAGGCAGGGTGGGAGGCAGAGCAGGGGCGGGGGGCAGTTTTGGGGCACTCGGTCTCTAAAAGGTTCGCCATCACTGCTATAATCCATAGCCATTGACAGTCATCCTTGACATGAATCTGTTAAGCCCCCTTAATGCTATCTGAACTGGTGGCTGAGTATTATGAAACTCTGAATAAGAGTGAATAAAAGCAGAGAGCCAGTTTGAAACAATGCTTAAGAGCTCAAGCTCAGAACCAGGAGACTGTGAATTCTAGTCCCACCTTATGCATGAAAGCCAGCTGGGTGACTTAAGGCCAGTCTCTCTCTCTCTCTCTCTCTCTCTCTCTCTCTCTCTGCCCAAATCATCTTATTTCTATTATTATTATAATTTATAATTATTATAAAAAACAAGACAGGTGGAATTAAAAAACAAAACAAAACCGCCAAGTCTTTCAGACTATCCCCCCCCCCAAACATTTCCTAATTAAAAGCAAAGAAAGTTGTGTTTTTGTCCCATGCTTTGTTAAGACTGACTGAAATGTCACAAAACAGTGGGAGAGTTTTTAAATTGTCCGGCTTTTTTCATTAGGAAGTCTGCCAAAACAGAGCGGAGAGAGCTTGAAAGAAAATCTGTTGTTTTAACCCCAGTGTTTGCTTTCAGTGCCGGCCTTAATGTCAAACAGTAGATAGAATGGTATATGAGGGTGATCTGGGGGGGGGGGGGGACAAGGAGACAATCAGAGAAGCAGGAGCCTTGCTTAATGTCCTAAATTTAGGAAGGACCAGCCCCAATGGATCAAGCAGTTAAAGTGTCCACAGGAAGTTTGTCCTTTCAGACTTGCAAGATTCTCTTAATGTAGCCTTACCATAAAGTAGAAATTAGTTCATCCAGTATGTGTTTCCTGTCTGCTTTACTTGGGAGGGCTGCCATCAACCTTGTGACATCCAGATGTTTTGGACTACATATCCTATAATTCCTGGGCACACTGATCTGGGTTTATGGAGGGGCCAGAGGGAATGACTTTGAAGGACAGGACGTAGAGGCGCTAGCTACCAAGGCCACAGACAGATAAAAAATCCTGGGCTAGGAAACTACATGTGCTCCTCAATTTACAACCACGACTGAGCTCAACATTTCCACTGCTAGCTGTTAAGTGAGTTTTGCCCCATCGTACGACCTTTTTTGGCCACAGTTGTTAAGCGAAGCACTGCAGTTATTAACAAAACAGGAGGTCGTTACGCGAATCTGGCTTCTCCCATTGCTTGTTGGAATCCAGCTGGGAAGGTTACAAAAAAGTGATTACATTTCAGCTGTCATAAATACATGCCAGAGTCTGAATTTTGGTCACGTGACTGAGGGGGGGGGAAACGCTGCAACAGTCACATGACAATCGGTCACCTTTTTCAATGCCGTGGTGAACTTTGAACAGTCACTAAATGCAGGTTTGTAAGTTGAGGAATTTGACAAAACGTCTCAGACTTCTTCCTGGTTAACACAAAGTTAAAGGGAAGGATGGAGAAGCACATTCAGACTCGCAAGAGTCCATTCCTTACAGCTTTTCAACAAAAATCTTACTGACCTACATGGCATTGCTCTCCAGTCTAGTTCTCTACAAAGGGCTGACAGTTTGGGATTTGAAGAATCAATATTTATGGAGCAACTGTTCTGTCTATCCCACGACAGAAGTTGGAGGAGAGTGAGTAATGAACAGGATTAAATTTCAGCCTACAATATTTAGGTTAGGCATTAAAACGGAGAGGAAAAAGTAACAGCACTCCGAAATCCTCTGATAGGAAATCCAGCTGTTACCGTATCACTCTCCAGATGTTAGAGGCGCCTACAACTTCCTTATTAGGCAGAGAACAGAAATAAAAAGGAAAAGTTCTAAAGATGGTTTAAGTGGGGTGATATTTTTTGACGGGGGTGACATCATAAAACTAAAACAGAGATGGGCAGGGACGAGGCTTGCAGCGTTACGATGAGGAGGAGGAGACGAATCTTGCCATCAACCAAAGCAGAGCCTATCACAAAATACATAGTTAGAATCAAATAACTCAGCAACCAGGGATTTATTTCAGTACCACATCAGTCAGCGTTTTTTCCTTTCCAATAATTATTCGTAGCTATCCTACTTTTCAAAGTATAATTACGTTTTGTGGTGAGGGCAAAGGAAAAATGTATTCTTCCCTTGGCTTCCAGTGTAAAAGAAATTAGTCTTCATTTACTGCCAATGACCCTGTCAATTTTAATCTGATTCTTGTGGGCATTCCTGCTTCACTGGCATGGCTGCTGCACTCATCTAGAGAACCACAACTAGCAATCAACTCCACCAAATTTTACTTGCCTTGTGCTGAACAGATTCCTAATTTGTTTCCCTGAACAGCAGAAAGAAAACCTGAAGCTTAGCATGAAAGACACAACTTCCATTATGCGACTTAGCTCCTTTATGGAAGTATGAGCTCAGTCAACTGCCCCAAATGGCTCTAGAGGGAATCCTGTCTTTGGAAAAAGAGCGAATTATATGGAAAAGCTCAGTTTCAGAGATTTTGATTAACCACAGAGCCTCACTATTTTACCAGTGTACAGCAAAAAATATTATTATTTTTTACATATGGGTTGCAAAGAGTGATCTGCTTCTTGCAAGGATAGGGACCACTATGATGGATAATAATAATACCAGTTTATATGACTTGCAGACGCTGAGCAATTTGCAATTGCTAAAACATTTAAGGGTAAAAAAAAGTCACACAAAATCCATCTGTTTCTTTGCAGCTGCACATGAGCTTAGATCTTCAGGATATTTTTTTTTAATTTTTTTTTTTACTCTTGTACAACGGGAATTTAACTGACCTTCAAAAATAAATGTGAACTTGGAAGAAAAGCATATTGGTTGTCCAGTCCTAGCTCTATAACGAATCAAGAGCTGTGAGATTACTTTGGAATTTTTACTGATGAATGAACAACCAAGTTCAACATTATGATAAGTTCTTAAAATTATTAATCTAAGAATTAATCTAATAATTAAAATTTTACTCCACTAGGTGGGAAACATGCAGTGGCTTTTAAAAAATTCTTCAACCAAAGACGACTGTTGTAACCATATCACTTGGAATTTGTGACTTTTCTAGACTTTGGGCGCCACAGCTGCTGGCAGTCTCATCCCTTAGCAGGGTTTTGTATGGGGATGTGTGTGTTGTAAAAAAAAAAAAAAAAGATGGCGGTTGTGACTGTGTGTTTGAAGCCCCACCCCACCCCACGTGATACATTCAAATTTTGATCACATGACCATGGGGATGCTGCAACGGTTGTAAGTGTGAAAAATGGTCATAAGTCACTTTTTTTCAGCACCGTTGTAACTTCAAACGGTCACTAAACTGATGTGTGTAAGTCGAGCACTCCCTGTATATAGTTTAGCCTCAATGAGTTTCAAGCATCAGTATACATGCTTACCCAAGGAATGTAATCCCAGCCCGTTATCATCTTTTTTCAAAAGAGATAAATCAGGAGTCTTCAAACTTGGCCCTTTTATGACTTGTGGACTTCAACTTCCAGAATTCCTCAGCCAAATTTGAAGATCCCTGAGATAAATCGTTCCACACACTCCCATTTCTGAAAGCTGCTCTCTCTTTCCCACGTTGTCAGAAATGATCATGCATGCAATTTATTTCATGCTTCCAGAAGAAGGGAGTTGGGCTTTTGGCAGTATTTAAATCATGGCTTAGCTGGACCCTGGTTTGCATCCTTCCATTTCCCATCTATAAAATACCAAACATCTTCTATCGCAGGACAGATGGAGGCATATGAAAAGAAGCTAGAGGTTAATTCCTTGAGTGCCGATGATCAACTCAAGATGAGAACAGGGAGGGGGAAAAATATAATCCTATCTCCATTGTAACAACACTGCACTTTAGCTCAGCTGTTTGACAATGGAAGTCAATAAAATCCTCTCCAGCCCTGCTTCCAAATATTTTCAAAGAAATTGAGCCCAAGAAAACAAACAACCTTATCCTTGCTGATCTACTGCTTATAGAAGGCTTCACTTAGTCCTTTTATTGAAAAGTCCAAAGCAATTTAAAATAAATATACATTTCTTGCATCATTGAGAGCTTGTCTTAGTGTTATTCAGATGCTCAAACTGGAAGTTAAGCCCAGCCCTTTCTCCTGAAGGCTGAAAAACTGGAAAAAGTAGAGAGTTAAATTCGTTCCTTCCCTTCCTAAAGTTCACCTCCACTTGGAAATGTATGTCCAGTTTTGGTCACCATGCTACAAAAAAGATGTTGAGACTTTAGAAATAGTGTAGAGAAGAGCAACACAAATGAGGAGGAAGCTGGAGGCTAAAGCATATGATGAATGATTGCAAGAACTGGGTATATCTAGTCCAATGAAGAGAAGGACTAGTGGTGACATGATAGCAGTCTTCCAATATTTGAGGGGCTGTCATAGAGAGGAGGGTGGTGGAGGTCAACCTATTCTCCAAAGCACCTGAGGCAGGACAAGAACTAATGGGTGGAAACTTATCAAAGAGAGAGTCAACCTAGAACTAAGGAGAAACCACCTGACAGTGAGAACAATTAATCAGTGGAATGGCTTGTCTCCAGAAGTTGTAGGGTTGCCATCACTGGAGGTTCTTAAGAAGAATAAAAAATGATATAGGCTCTCCTATTTGAGCATTCCCAATTCTGTTATTCTGTTATTGTTTGTCTTGTCTTCTACCATCAGTGCTCACAACAAAGTCTTTGATCTTCCTTCTACATGGGATCTGACTCATCAGCTCTCAACTGGCTTAGATAATAACACCCCCTATTTCACCACCTCTCCATCAGTCAAAACATGCTTCTTCATCAAAAATAAACTCTCTGTTTCAAAATTCTCCAGATCAGCTTCAGGGAACTCACTCCCAATAGCTTTCCACTGACTCAACAGGTCAGACCCCAGCTCCCCAGAGATGGCCAAGAGAAGCAAAGCCAAGTATCAAAAACATTGAGAAAATTTTCTTACAACATACCTAATACTAGACGTCTACTTGCCATGTTCATCTATTCTGCATGACACAATCATGTTCCATTTAGAGCATTATCAGTGGCAGAAACATTTGCTTATATCGTGTACAGGGAGTCCTCAACTTACAACAGTCCATTTAGGGACCATTCAACATTACAACGGCACTGAAAAAAGCAGTTTGTGACCATTTTTCACAGTTACCACCATTGTAGCATCCCCTTGATCATGTGATCAAAATTCAGATGCTTGGCCTCTGGTTCATATTTATGACCGTTGCTGTGTCCCAGGATCACGTGATCTCCTTTTGCAACCTCTTGACAAGTCAAGCCAGATTTACTTAATCACTGGGTAACTAACTTATCAACTGCAGCGATTCACTTAACAGCTGTGGCAAGAAAGGTCATAAAACGGAGCAAAACTCACTTAACAAATGTCTCACTTAACAACAGAAATTTTGGGCTCAGTTAATCGAGGACTACCCGTAGAATCAGTCAACTTAATAAAATTATCTCGTAGGACTTGCTGCTAAGCTGATTGTGGAGATCCCTCTTTTGTTTTCCGTTGATTTTGTACTCTGCATTTCCTGGCTTGTTGTATTTTTAATTTTATCAAGTTGGTTTTGGGTTGTAAGCTGCCTAGAGTTATTGGAAACTTAGTGGCAATGTAATATAATGTCATGTCATTTGTGTTTTACTGAGTTGGGATAAAATGCAGGTAACGTGTCTCAATGCTTCTTTCAAAAAAAGAGAAGCTTGTAGGGCGGGTGGGACCACAGCAAAGTTATGGCCAACACCTTTGATTTGATATGCTGGTTTTCTGTGTGCAAAGTTGAACTGTGAGCTATCATGGAACATCTAACACCAGTTGAGTGTGACTTACAGGAATGAAACCACAAGATCCATGGTTGCACAAACCTTTTTGGCCACAAGTTGCATCTGCATCTCTGGAATGTATCAGAAGCTGCACTTGAGGGACGTAAGTGACTATGTTTAATTTACTGCAAACTGATACCAACCAAGAATGGCTCCAGAATCATCAATGGCTCTTAATCATCAATCGTGTATCTAATGTCATAGTTAGGGATAGCAGATTTTGGTCTGCCAAAGTCCAAGCACCAGGCAGCAGCAATGATGTACAAAAAAATCCTTGGCTTCCATCTACAATCATTGGGATTTCTGCAGACTTTCTCTGATAGCTAAAGTCATTACAGGTCTTGGAGAGCTTTGCAATCTTAGTTCATTTTAATTAGACGTGAAAGTCACTAGATCTCTTGGACCTTGGAATGTTGGAGCTAAATGGTTAGATTCTTACATGACCAGAAACTGTTGGCCTCAAGAATATCTAATTCCCACAGTACTGTCTATTGTCTAAGTATATTTATCCGTGTAGTATGGCTTTATTACTTTTATCCTTCTCATCTGTTCCACTACCTTCTCTTATTGGTATCATTATGTTGATGATTATTACTTATTATGATTATTATTCCTTTGTTGTTTTGCATGTACACAGAGAGTTTCTGCACCAGAGACAAATTCCTTGTGTGTCTAATCACACTTGGTTTCTGTTCTGTTCTATTCTATTCCCTTATTCTATTCTATTCCCTTATTCTATTCTATTCTATTCTATTCTGTTCTATTCTACAATCTGTCTATTCTATTCTGTTCTATTCTATTCTACAATCTGTCTATTCTGCTCTGTTCTGTTCTGCAATCTGTCTATTCTATTCTATTCTATTCTATTCTATTCTATTCTATTCTATTCTGTTCTACAATCTGTCTATTCTATTCTATTCTATTCTATTCTATTCTATTCTATTCTATTCTATTCTGATCCATTCCATTCCATTCCATTCTCCATGCAGTTATTAGGATGCCTAATAACTGTGCAAGGCAAGAACCCGGCCATTGTTGGACAGACTCGGTGTATAGGAAGTCCTCATGTTACAGCTACAATTGAGCCCAAAATTTATGTTGCTAAGGGGGAGTTTTGCCCCATTTTACAACCTTTCCTGCCACCATTGTTAAGTGGAATGTTGCAGTTGTTAAGCTAGTGACAAAGTTGTTAAGTGAATTTGGCTTCCCCATTGACCTTGCTTGTCAGAAGGGGGATCACATGAGCCGGGACACTGCAACTGTCATAAATACATTCCAGTTGCCAAAGCGTCTGAATTCTGATCACATGACCATGGGGAGCTGCAACGGTCATAAATGTGAAAAACAGTCACAAGTCACTTTTTTCAGTGATGTTGTAACTTTGAATGGTCACTGTTTGTGATGGACTGTTTTACATCGAGGATTACCTCTACTGGGGAAAACCATTTAATTGTAGCTTGTTGGAAAAACACACACACAGAATTATGACTGAGACTGGCTGAAATGCCATGTGTTACAAACAATTTGATTTAAAGAGAAGCTTTAATGAAATTGCAACAATGCAGTAGCCTTAGTTTTATTCAAATGCATTTTATTTTCGCAACAACATGCCCAGGTTTTAAACGTTTCGCACTGTGCTTAGATACAGGGTTTTTTTTGTTTTTCTCTCACAGTTTCGGTCCCACTCTTGAAAAAATGGAATACACTTCGGAGCATCAAAAAACCATGGCCAGGTTTTTCCAATTATTCTTTTAAAAAGACAATTTAGCAAATAAAAGAGGAGGTGTTAGAAGAATCTTTGGAGGAATGTTTACTGCAGAGTAAGAAGGTGTAAGCAATCTTAAAAAGTAAGAAAATGCAAATACATTTTAAGGATACATAAATATTAATGACTAGTAGTTATTCAAAATAAAAAGACAGAAACCTAAAAAAAAGGATGTTAAATAAATTAAAGCCCTACACAATACAGAAAGCCCCCCCCCCAAAAAAAAAAATTAAGCAAAGGAAATGTAGGAAATTGTTCCCAATCAAAATACTGTTAACTGATGGGGGAAATAAATATTTTTTCCCAACACATTTAATGTGGAGTGTTTTGGATTTACAATTGTTGATTCTTCTGGCACAGAATTGCCCTTCTCTATTAACTAAAGCTTTGTTCTTCATTATCAAGATGGTCTTAACAAAAATCTTACTTAGAAGATAGAACCTGATATGGATGTTTTTTTTAAAAAAAGCCAGCTCTTAGACCCAGGCAAGAAAAAAATGTACATTTTTAATCCCCTTTCTTCTTCTTCTTCTTTTAGACAACAGTGTATATAAACAACATTGTGCTCATTTTCCACATCTGTTTTGGTTGCTTGACAACATCTTGAGCAAAAAAGACATTTTAAGGCTAAAATAGGCAACCAAATGAAACATTCTGGAAGGCAAATTAGTCAACAAGTGGGTCTATGGATATACACTCCCATACATACATGCACACACTCTCACAAACACACATGCACACTTCTGCAGAGGGGGGGGAAATAGGTGAACCATTTTTGCCAACTTGCATTTAATTCCCACTGGAACAGCCCAGGCAACTGAGCAGTGGAAAGTACCATGTGTAGAAATTCTGAGCTTCCTTCTCCTTTATTAATGTATTTGGTCCGTTTATCAGTCAACAAAAAAGATGTTTATTTCAAGTTGTCAAAACCAGGCAAGTCCTAATATTTAGCCCCAGTAATTATTATTTTATTTTTCCAAAAGGCAAAGTTTGATCACAGTTTTGTTCGCTGGAAAAGTCCTTGTAAGAAAACGATGATTTCTAAAATATACCCTTGTGTGGTCATCTTAAAAAAATCAACTATCAAAACCTTTTCCCCAAAGGAAAAAATAAATTAGGGTAAATTTTTAAAAATGCAATACAGTGTCTTTATTAAGCTGTCCTCAAAGAACCATTAGCAACTGTGTTCTTCCCAAAATTTGGTTCGTGTTTTTGAAGCCACAGTTCAGCTAGTTGCTGCGCAGAACCGTACGTCGATGCTTTAGACCCCAAACACATTTTATATTGTTTTGGATCAAGGTTAGGGTCACAAAAGACCGGGTGGTGTACATGGACTACGCCAACCTCTTGGCTCCTGAATGTCTTGAGACCAGCTTGAATCACCTTGTTGAACAAGTCCACATCCTCAAGACCCCAGCCCTGAATAGAAACATCAAACCCCCCTGCCCGAATTAAATCCTCCTTGTAAATGCAGGCTATTCCAAAACCGTAGTTCCTCCAGAAACCAGTTTTCTGCGTAAAAGCATAGTGATTCTCACTTGGAACTTTCCCACTGTAGACAATCTTTGGATCGTATTGGCTAAAGATGATTGGAAAATAAATCTGTTGCCCTAAAATCGTGTTGGCTCTACACCGTTGGAGGAACTCTGCAGTAAAAACCAAGTCAACATCACAGAAGAAGAGCAGAGACCTATTGTTAAACTGAGAAGACCCTACTTCGAGGGCCAGAGCTCGGGAAAAATCTCCAGAAACGGGTAAAATCTGCATGTCAGCCTTGGGGTACTTCATACGATACTCTCTCATCAGTTCCACCTGCCGTGCCTTATCAGGATTCGAGTTGGAGTTGAATAGCAAAACAACCAACTTGACATTCTGGTTAGGAATAAGGCAAGTCTTTTCAAAGTTGGCCATGAAGTGGACAAACATATCGAAGCGTCCAGAAAGAGGAATTAAGATGTTGATCTTTTGGTCTTTAGATTCTATTTTCTCAGATCTGGACTTGCTTAGCTGGAATGGGACAAACATCTTAAGAGAGTTGGAGAGGAAAGACAACGATCCTGAATCCTGGTTGATTTTACTGGCCAGGTCTTTGGCATCCACTGCATCATGTTCCCTAAACTGGACTTTGCTGAAGGTCTGTTGCAGGTAGGCGTGTCGCCGAACGGGGACAGTCATTTTCTTACCCTTGTGCTTTTTGTACAAAAGTAGCAAGTCAAGGACGTACTCAGCCCCGTACATGGGACTGACTCTTCGATAGCCATACTGTATCTCCTTAAAGTCGATGATCCGTCCCCTAGTCTTGGCGTTGGCATTGATCATCTCCATGACTTGCATCACGACGTCGTCCAAGGCCTGTCGCTGGGAGGAGTCCATGCCTCGGCGAGGTGGCTGCCCATCTACCATGGAATACAGGTACTTCCCTGTCAGGAATTCCCACTCCAAAACCTCCTCGCGCTGCTGCGGTTGAAATCGCATGAAGGAAGGCGCAATTCCCAGCTGAAGGTCCTCCCGACTGACTTCAATATTGCTGTATTTGCTCATGAGGACAATCTCTCGGTGCAGCTGAATAGTCCGGTATCGTAGCTCTGCTATTTTACGACTCAGCATGTAGCTGTGAAGCCGATACTGATATGGTGGACTTTTGTTTGGGTGCAAAGTGATGGCACGGTGGATCTTGCTATTGCGGAGGTCTCTGATGTAACCTTTTTTATTCTGCTCATAGTTTTCATAAAAGAGCTGCTGCATCTAGGAAAGAAGAGAAGGGGAAGGGTATCATTATAGGGGTCCATGACTTGTTCTGCCTGGCATGTGGCTTAGGTAAACAGAAGGGCTTTGGGGGATAAGCAGCTCTCTTAGGCCCAAGTTTAGTTAAATCAGCAGCTTCTCTAAGGAATTAAGAGAGTTAAAGGTTTTAGACTGGGAGGGGAAGAAGAAAAATAAACAAAACTGAACATCTACCATAGACTGGAAATCAAGCTGGCCTGTTCTAGCAACAGGACCAGTACAGTATTTCCCCTTAAATTGCATAAAAGGTTTATTGAGATGTGAAATGATTTCTGAAGAAAGAAAGAAAGAAAGAAAGAAAGAAAGAAAGAAAGAAAGAAAGAAAGAAAGAAAGAAAGGAAGAGGGAGGGCAGAACAAGCAAAGCAAATCTTTACTGCATTTAGAGATTTCAAGAGGATGGAGACAGAAAATTCAAAGATATCTGCACACAAACACCCACCCACTACCATCTTCTCATCCCTGTAATCCATTTCTTCTCCATTTGGTACAGGATATAAAACTATATGGTGAACCTCCTAAAATAATGATTTTTTTTGGCCAATTATTCCTTTTTTAAAAAAAACGCACAAGCTGTCCTTCAAAATCAAATTTCCCCAAGGAGTCTTACATCCTATGAAAATTGCACAATAAAAGTTGAACAATAATTCAAATACCAACAAAGCCAGCATGTCAAAATATGGAACCGATTCAAATGAGAAACAAAAATAAGAGCTGCAGACTAAGGAATAATAAAGCCTGGTACAGTGGTTAAAGCACCAGCTAAAATCTGGGAGAGTTCTAGTCTCAACTTAGGCACCAAGCCAGCTGGGTGACCGTGGGCCAGTCATTCTCTGTCAACCCTAGGAAGGAAGCAATGACAAACCGTTTCTGAAATCTTGCCAAGAAAACCGCAGAAACCTGGGTAGGTCAATATTTTGAGTCAATATTGACTCAAAAAAAATTAAGATAATGCTTTAAGTATGTATTGTAACGGAACCGATTAGTGGTCTCAAAAGGTCTTCATCAAAATGAGTTGACTATCAGTAGGATAATTCTCTGGAAACAGAAGAGAATGCAATCAGGAGTCAATACTATCTCAAAGACATAGACAAATAAATAAAAAAGGGGAATCAGGAAGTAAATAGATTGAATAATAGTTGTCATGATTCCCTAAGTGGAAACAAAATGATGTAAACTGGCAATGTTATTACAATTTTTTTTATGTTTTTCTATTTTATAAGAGAGCCCCAGTGTTCTTTGCAAATGGACCATACTGTATCCTGTAATAATCAGATTTTAAAAAACAAATTTTGGAGGGAAGTATTTCATATATTTGGCATTTTAGAAAGGCTTGAATATTTTATTCACAAAAGTAATTTGTTTAATTTAGTGATTTAATTTAACACGGCTAACCTTTTAGTGTTCTAAAAGTCCTTGCACTTTATTTCCTTTTTAAATCATTTCTGTTATATTGTGTATCCAGTCTCGTGTGATTTTAAAAAAAAAAAAACACAACCTAATCTGGGTCTGCTTAGGGCTTGGACAGGAAGGGGCTAGGAAATCTCAGGGCTGTAGGCCAGGCTGTGAAATTGAAAGAAGTTCCTGTAAGAAGATCAGGGTGAGCACTCTTTTTGCCAAGAAAACCCTGGGAATATGTCCATGAGGTCACCTAAAAGTGAAGCCTAGCTTGGCATGTGTTTACTTTCAATACATGGATGGGACCAAGTTGAGAAAAACCGCTCTACAAGGGAAGACGGAAATACCTGAAGGCAAGACAAGAAGGAACGGATGGAAGCTTAACAAAGACCGATCTTATCCTAGAACTACGGAGAAGTGGTCAAGCTATTTTCCAAAAGCACCAGAAGGCAGGACAAGAAACAATGGATGGAAATTAAACAAGGAGAGAAGGAACCTAGAACTAAGAAGAAATTTCCTAACAGTGAGAATTAACCAGTGCAACGGCTTGCCTTCGGAAGTTGTGGATGCTCCATCACTGGAGCCTTTTAAGAAGAGACTGGACAGCCATTTGTTTGGAATGGTATAGAGTCTCCTGCTTAAGCAGAGGGTTGAAATAGAAGACTTCCAAGGTCTTCTAAATCTGTTATTCTGTTACTTTGAAATTTCCTGACAGTGAGAACAATTAATCCGTGGAATGGCTTGCCTCCAGAAATTGTGGGTGCTCCATCACTGGAGGTTTCTAAGAAGAGACTGGATACCCACTTGTATAGGGCAGAGGCCCCCAACCTTTTGGGCACTGGGGACCAGTTCCATGGAGACATGCTTTTCTGCAGACTGGAGGGGGCATGGTTTCATGTGCTTCCTGCATCCTGCAGATAGGGCTTCGCTTGTTTGTGTGTCCCAGTTTCTGGCATGCTGCAGCTTCATAGACCAGGGTTTGGGGACCCCTGTTATAGGGTCTCCTGCTTGAGCAGGAGGTTGACCCAGAAGACCTCTAAAGTCCCTTCCAAGTCTGTTATTCTGTTATTCTGTAGCTCTGATTTTAATTTGAGTGGAGTGGATAGGAAGAGAAATGGCTTGAGAAGGTCTCACACGCCAAAGCAAGCTGAACTGCTGGACTCCTGGATCTATTGAATGACATCTCAGGTAACAGCTGGTTGAACAGCAAGGGGAAACACAGGTATCTTAAAGCCATGAATGATTGATGGATGGAGAGAAAATAAGGGGCTCAAATTCAGACAGTGGCCATCAATATTTAAGCTTTAAAAAATTCAAGCACCTCCTAAACCTCAGTTGGCCAACTCTATCAAACAGAGAACACTGGTGCCCTAAATAAAATAGGAATTGGACTGAAAGCTATGATTGCAGGCATAAGCTACAGCCATGGCACATTTAAGAACGGTGGATCCTTAGTGGAACATGGCATGTGAATGTGGGGAGAGAATAGCTTCTGCCTCTATTGCCGGGAGAGAAACCCGCTGTAGAAGAATTCTCACCCAGAAAGCACCACTTATAAACATTTTCCTAGAGGGTTAATATCTGTTATTCTGGTGAAATCACAACTGGGGCAAGAAAGGTTGTAAAATGGGGCATAACTTACTTAACAACTATCTCACTTAGCAACAGAAATTTTGGACACAATTGTCGAGGACTGTCTATATTGCTATGTTTGGATTAAGGATGAACTTAGAGCAGTGGTTCTCAACCTTTTCTTCACCATAGACCCCCTTTAAATACCTTTTGTTGCCACGGACCATGGCCACAGACCCCCAAGACTTAACTCAAGATTTAAATCATAACATTTCTTCAATCTTTTGTGGACCCCCCCCCGGGATGACATTGTGGACCACCTAGGTTGAGAACCACCATCTTAAAAGATTTATAACTAAATGGAAATAATGATGTACCTACAGCCACAAACTATAAACAGGAGGTAGGAGGAAAAAAATCAAGTTACACACAGTTGTCACTCCTTCTTCTTGCCTGGAAGACATCAGTTGGGTGGTAGGCCAAGAAAATATGCAGGGGAGATATTCATAGGTATCACTCTATGAAGCATTTGGATGGCATTGGTCACTATCCAAAATGCATATTTAACCACAAAGTAAAAATTCTAATGAAATTGCTACATATATGCAGTCTGGAAATCTCAACAGCTATAATTACGTTAGGGAAAACAGTACAATGCCAGCCTTCTTTAATAAATAAACCTATACTTTTCAATAAGGTTTGGAAATCTTACTGAAAAGGAAGGGAGGGAATAAAAGCAGTTATTAATCTTCATGAAACCCATAATTAAGCTTAGAATATCTATGCCTAAAAATGCTCAGGCAAAACTTCATATTGTTGTCTTCTGCTCGTGTTCCATTATCTTCCCTCTCTTGATTTTGGACTTCAGAATATCCCAAAGCAAGAAACCATTGTATTTTAATATATTCCATAAAACCTTCGGCACTCAATTTATTTAGTGTTGATTACAGTGAATTGAAATGTGACCAAATAAGTAATCCACAAAACTAGCCACCTGTTGGGTTGAGGAGAGGATGGAGACTTTGATAACCTGAAAAATAAGGATAGTTATACAGAATAAAGGAAGTAGAAGGAACCTTGGAGGTCTTCTGGTCCAATGTCTATGGAGATTCTCCACCATCCAGGTCACGGTTGTCCCAAAGGTGCTTTTTCAAGAGGCAACTGGACTTTCTTGTTTTCTTTGAAGATGTTTCGCTTCTCATCCAAGAAGCTTCTTCAGCTCTAACTGGATGGTGGGGAATGGAAGGATTTATATTCCTTGCAGACAGCTGGTCATTTGCACTCTTTTATGTTAGAGAGTCGTTGAGCTGAAGAACCTTCTTGGATGAGAAGCGAAATATCTTCAAAGAAAAACAAAGTGCAATTGCCTCTTGAAACAGCACCTTTGGGACTTCTAATCCAACCTTCTGCTCAAGCAGGACAGCCTAGACCACTCCAGACAAATGGCTGTCCAATCTTTTCTTAAAAACCTCCAGTGATAGAGCACCGACTATGTAACATTTCTCATTGTTTTCATTAGTGAGAGATGACATAACTGGAATCATTTTTATCCAACCACAAGCTGGATTTTGAAATGGAACACATGATCTTCAGAAAAGCAAGCAAACGAATGCGAGTCCAAAATGAAGTCCCGGTTATTGTTGCCTACAGAATTGGCCAGAGGTTCTATCAGGAAATTAAGAGAAGATGACACACTTGTTGGTTGCACAACTGAATTCTAAGAAGTCATTGATGGATAGGACTCCATATTAAGACAAACAGGATTACGGCACAGTCCCCTTGGAGAGAAGTCCTTTTTTAATGAACGGCAGCTGTCAATTGCTGAAGAAGATCGAGAAGATCATCACTGCTTTCTGGTTATCATCTGGCTTCGCACACGTGCAGTTTGGAAGATTTGGGGGGCCTGACTTAAAAAAAATATATCCTGGCAAAGGCATTAGCTGCTTGACGGATCAGGTCTTGAGAAGAAAAACCTCCAAGAAGAATAGACAAACAGGTGCCATCCAGATGTTTTGGCCTACAACTCTTGCTGAGGCTTATGGGAGTTGAAGTTCTAATTTAGAGGAAATGCTATTTTGTGTTGGTATGCTAATATTGATGAAAAGCCACCCATCAATAGAACAATTTTCACAACCCAAGAAAACTAAAAAGGAAGGAAGGAAGGAAGGAAGGAAGGAAGGAAGGAAGGAAGGAAGGAAGGAAGGAAGGAAGGAAGGAAGGAAGGAAGGAAGGAAGAGGGGGAGTAAATATTGCCTTTGGTATATTCAGTGAGATGTCTTCCTGAAATCCTAACATACTGAAAAGTATTCCTGCTTGTTAAAAAAAAAATGCCACAATTTTTTAGCTGAAAATAAAATCTCACTACATTCAAAATCGTTGAAATAAGAATCTAGAATTATAGGCTGAAATTCTACACACCAGCTGGATGTTGACACAGGGTAAACGATTAAAATGGAGTGAAATTTATTTTTCCTTTTGACTTTAAAATGTAGATAGGAGTTTATGTTATTAATATAACTCAAGGAACAGGCAAAGGAAATACGCATATATGGAAAGCAACTTCCAAGCTACTAGAGTCGCCTTGAACCGTGAGATGGATGACAAATAAATTTTATAGATGATAGACAGACAGATGATGGATGGACAGACAAATGGAAAAATACCTCTTTTGGACACCTCAATTCAAGCAAGAAAAGGTGGGGAATCAAGATGGAACATACCATTCTTTGCTTATGTGCTTTGCATGTCCGATTTATATCCCTTGACAGCTGATGTGCTTTCCACCTATCCAAGATCACACGTCTTCCAAAGTGTGCATTTAAAACTTACACAATCATTAGGAAATTGAACTGATGTGTTCAACACTGAGGGCTTAAGAAGCATGAAAAATGTGAAGGAATACTAATTTCCAGGGCTTCAGTTGTGTGGTTTTAAAACTCGCTCCGTTCTAGGAACTTTTCCCAGACAGATTCATCTGCCAGATACCCCAGCATGAGGCAGAGTGTGCTGGCAAATTTCTGGTGTGCAGACTCAATTGGCTGTAATGAACTGGGGAGGCCCTGTTAGACTCCACTGTTCCCCCCTGATCTGAATGCATGACCCAGAACAAGATTTCTGTGACAGGGGAAAAAAAATCAGTCATAAGTCTTTGCAGTTGCATCTCCAGACTTGCAAATATAGACCTTCCTTTTTTGCATTGATATATTCATATCTTGGGGGCAGAAAAAGGGAAGGGAAGTGTCCCTACACTGTCTAATTAATTTTTCTATCTTATACCCACTTGATAAGCCCAGGAAAGTTAGCCTGTGCATTCCTATGTTGGAAAAGGTTAAACTGTCAAATTCAGAAGATGCTGGAGGGTGGGGGGCAGCATGATTCATGTAGCAACATAAATTCCAGGCTCAATTTTGGATGTAACCCGAGGACTACCTGTACACGATATTATGGCGATATACAAAGTGATATTACTACACAGTACATATCATGTGTAGCTCCTTGCCCTAGTTGCCTGCTTGAATAATTTGATGACATTTGGGGAATTTGAAAAGACATGCGTGTCAGATTTTGCTCATGACAAGCAACCGGCTTTTGCCAAGCTGTGTGAGCAACAGATTGAATCTGAAAGGAGCATCTAAATCACCAACATGCAACTGGTTTTTATTAGTAGTTAAAGGCTCTGCTCCTTTTTTTTAAAAAAGGGAGAGAGGGAGATGGGGGGGGGAAAGCAAGCAGAAAGAAACTTTTAGTTTTACTATGTTATGTTTTATTTAAAAGGATCTTTTGATAACACCATCTTACCAGAAGAAACAAGAGTGATACATTTAGATCCAGGTTCAAGAAGGTTTCCAATAAGCACAGATGTTTTAACTTACAACATGTAGAATTACGCTCTCCTTCTATTTATATGTTTGCCATCAAGAGGCCCAACATTTTGGAGATACTATAGACAGTTCTTCCCTCCCACCCATGATGGAGGTTCCGGCTTCAAGGAGAAGAAGGACAAATAATAAGGCTATTTCTTTCCCCCCAGGCTTTAAGCTATATTATTTGTTTCTACAAGCAAAGTGGTATCCAATACAGGTAGTCCGTGACTTACGACCACAATGGAGCCCAAAATTTCTGTCGCTAAGCGAGACATTTTTTTAAGTGAGTTTTGCCCCATTTTTACGACCTTTCTTGTTGTAAGTCAGTGTTTCCCAAACTTGACAATTTTAAGGCATGTGGACTTCAACTCCCAGAATTCCACAGCCAGCGTTGCTGGCTGTGGAATTCTGGGAGTTGAAGTCCTCATGCCTTAAAATTGTCAAGTTTGGGAAACACTGTTGTAAGTGAATCACTGCATTGTTAAGCTAGCAAGATTATTGTTAAGTGAATCTGGCTTCCCCATTGACTTTGCTTGTCAGAAGGTCACAAAAGGGGATCACATCACCCCAGGACACTGCGACCGTCATAACTATGAGTCAGTTGCTGAGTATCTAAATTTCAATCACGTGACTGTGGGGCTACTGCAGCGGTTGCAAGCGTGAAAAGGGTTGTAAGTCACTTTTTCCAGTGTTGTCATAACTTCAAATGGTCACTAAAGGAACTGTTGTAAGTCAAGGACTATCTGTACCATTTTGAAAGGGAGAAGTTTCTCAATAAAAACTTATTAAAGCGATCACAGGAAAGATCTCCCAACTAGGGATTGACAGATGTATCATCGGGCTAACTGAAAATTTACAAAAGAATTTGTTCACAAGCAAACAGTTACACGATGCAAATAAAGTAATGAATGTTAATGAGGCCAAATGGGCTGCTTTTAAGTATTATGCCATAAGTCAAAGGTCCCCAAATATTTTCTTCACAGTGCTGTTGTGCTGGAAAATATGGGTTTCAAAACGCAGCAAAGAAAAACCAGCTTTTGAAGGCAAATTCTGCAGCAAGGCAAGCCCGAGGTTACTTGATTCCCAAGGCACTTCCAGGCCAGCTGTGAAATGGAGAAACTTCAGTTTTTAAGTCTTGCATTTACACTATTATGCAATGAACTCATTAAGTAAGCATCCATCTCCTCCAATAAATAAGGAGCTGAGTGTCTGCATTTGCATTTACTTGAAACCTAATTAGCCTCCGCTGAACTAAAACAGAATTTGCATTTCTATACTTGCAGTTTGAGAATAAAATAGGCAAACCCACATTAGCAGTGCCAAGTTCTATGTGTTAATTTCAGAGGCCTTTTGTCCTCAACTCCACGGTATGTGGCCGGTTTTTACGGAGAAACATATGTGAAGGAATTAATCCTTAAGAAGACTAGGGAAAAAAGGAAGATTTGGAAAGCAGTACAAAGATCTCATTAGCTTTATATACAACCCCCCCCTTTTTAAACCAAAGTAACTTTTAATGCAATACCAGCACTTGCATGTTATCCATGCGAATTAAATATGCTGGCGTTATCTACAATTCCTATACTTTAGCAATGACAAAGGGAAATTTTTTAAAGGACCTGAACAAAGTCTGACTTTAGATTGTTTTAATTTAGGCTTTAAGAGACTTCGTTAACTTGCACAGTTTGCATAGCAGATGGATAGTATCCAAGAATTTGCCAGCATGCTGCCACGTTTAATAAGTCCGAAAAGGAATGTTATTAATAGGTAATTCTATTACCCATACTTATTTTCAAATCAATCTGAAACAAATTGAATTTTTATTCGTGCCTTATTCAGCTCTTTCCCCCAGCTACAACTACTTAGGAGACAACAATATAAATCACCAAGGTGAACATCTATACATTTTTGAAGTGAATTTCACAGAACCCTAGAAATCTGCAAGAACTTGTTAAGATAGCATCTATTTTTCTATCCTCGGAGCGCTGCTTCTTCATCAAAAGTCCCAAAGGCCCTTTTTCAAGAGGCAAATGGACTTTCTTTGTTTTTCCTTGAAGATGTTTCGCTTCTCATGCAAGAAGTTCTGAAAACTGAAGACGCTCCTTGATGAGAAGCGAAACGCCTTCAAATAAAAACAAAGAAAGTCCAGTTGCCTCTTGAAAAAGCATCTTTGGGACAACCAGGACCTGGATGGACCTGGATGGCTGACATTCTCCACAGACATTCTTCATCAGAACTTCCATGGTGTTTTTTCTTGGGTTTTTAGCTAACAGGTTCTGCAAACACCTCTACAATTTTGAAAGATTTACAAAAATGTGTGAATCTGAAGAAAAAAACAACAACAACCCGATTTACAAATGGATATAACAATGCAACTAAGGAGTGGTGGGAGGGTGGATGGGAAGGGAGAGGAGAGAAAAGGAGAAACTCAGTTCTACATTTAGGCCTATGCTCCAAAGCTGATTCCACGAGAGAGAAACCATATGAACTATTTTGTGAAGTTTGGCTACCAACTGGAGTGTGTCTTTGAAAAAGGAGGCCTGCCAAAAACATTGCTTGACTGTTGCTGAGAGCTGCAAGGGAGAAACACACACACACACACACCACCTCCTATGTTGTGTTGGGAAACATACTTGCACTGAAACCACACACACACTGCCCCACACACACACACACCACCTCCTATGTTGTGTTGGGAAACTTACTTGCACTGAAACCACACACACACTGCCACCCGCTCTACAGTGCATTAGTTATTTCAAGAGCATGGTGGATTTTAAAGCAGAATCATCATCGGCAAAAGCACTTTCCCAGTCGTTAAAAAAGAGCCTGGACCAATATGATCTGTTCTTAAGAGGATGCTGGAAACCTTGAACCTTCAGATGTATTTTTATTGATTGATTGATTGATTGGCCCTTGGGCCATATCAAAGTGCCAAGTTTCAGAAACCAATGATTATTAAGATTTGATAAAAGCAATTTAAAATGGAATTAGATAAAATACAATTTAAAATGAAATTGGAGTAAAACAAAACTGGGATAAAATACAGTCTAAACTGAAATTGAAATAGAATATAATTTAAGATATAGAAAAAATATGATAACATTATATTTTGGTGTCACCCCTGCAATCTATCCCAATCAGTCCTACATAAGCAGATCTCAACTGAACAATTTTGCTTAAGTACTGTGCTGTGTTAAATGTTATTTTCAAATTCTGGCCGCACATAAGATAAGTTGTTTTGATATGGGGATCCCAGATGTATTGAAAATGTTTTTTTTTTTTTTAAAAAAAAAAAAAGACCTCTTCCGCAAAGCATCTTACCTCTAATAGTGAACTGCTTTTGGTTGCTAGGTAACACTAATCTTTTCCCAAGGGAATTCAGATAGACCCACACTGTGATTAACCTCTTAATGCCGAATGCAGTATAAATACAGTATAATTATCTACCTCTTCCACCACTGAGGGGAGAAGACAGCACCAGTTGCAGTTTCTCCAACCAGGAGCCACACAGTTGCATCCATATAGTAATATGGATATTTACTTTCTTCTAGAATTGAGGAGTCTAAACAAAAGGAAAAAAAAAAGAAAATACACCTAACAATAGCTTTCCTTCTTTCTTAATTAAATCCAAAAGGACAGCGACAACTTGGAAATGTGAGGTTGGATGTTTTTTTTTTTTGTGTTTTTTTTTTTTGTAGGAATGGAATGAACATCACTAAGCAAAAGAAGAGAGAGAGAGAGAGAGAGAGAGAGAGAGAGAGAGAGAGAGAGAGAGAGAGAGAAAACCTGTCTGTAATTTGCGATCAGTTAATATAAAATTCATTATCTCGGATCTTGAAATATTCCTTCAGGCATCTGAGTAGGTAACAGCCCAGTTATCATTAGCATTATAAAGGCAAAAGTTCACAGGATATAAAAAGCAATCCTCTTTTAACTGCTTGTAGTAAGTACGTTTCTCAGCATTGTCAAGCCACAAGCTTCAGGAATCTTGGACCTTAATCTCACGCATGCTGAAAAAGACTCTCGTGTACAGTTTCCAGCTAACCTGCTCACTCCTTCAAAGGACATCGACGATTTGCTTATAAATGTGAGTGAAAGCAAAAGTGCTGGAAGGGAAAGGCCCACAATTGTACAATTGGTCTCCTGGCAAAGTGTATCCTACATGGGGAACTCAAAGTATTGCCCATTAACCAAGGAATTGAAACAATGGCTTTCTCATACAGGTAGCCCTCGACTTACGACCACAACTGAGCCCAAAATTCCTGTTGCTAAGCGAGACCTTTGTTAGGTGAATTTTGACCCATTTTACAAGCTTTCTCTCGGCACGGTTGCTAAGCAAATCGCTGAAGTTGTTAAGTTACCGATTTTGCTTGTCAGAAGGTCGCAAAAAAGGATCACATGACCCTCCCCCAGGACATAAATATGAGCCAGTTGCTAGCTGGTCATGTGACCACGGAGATGCTGCAATGGTCGTAAGTGTGAAAAATGGTCATAAGACCGTTTGCATGTCAGAAGACCACAAAAGGGAATGCTCATATGAGCCTGGGACACGGCAACCGTCATAAGTGTGAATCAGTTGCTAAGTGTCCAAATGACCACAGGGGATGCTGCGACAGTCATCAGTGTGAGAAACGGTCCTAAGTCGCTTTTTTCAACGATGCTGTAATTTTCAACGGTCACTAAAGGAACTGTTGTAAATCGGAGACAACCTGTGTTTGCACAGGTGGCAAACAACTTAGGCTGCATTCGCCCCTGGAGGATCTGAAAGACCAGGTTTTGGGACAGACTGTCCCGAAGAAAATCTATCTGTATGGTTGCAAAATGCTGATCATGATTTGATGGCCCAAGCAATAATCAGGCTGTACATGGCAGGTATTCAAAAAAATTGCAATGGGAAACTTGTCATGCTCATGCACACTTTGGCAGTCAAGGTCACACACACACACACACACAGTATATACACTGTGCACGTATATATGCTTCTGCTTTACACTATTGATCGTTATCTGTTGGCTCTGAATTATCAGCCCCATAAAGGTTTAGATAGCAATCTTTGCCAGGTCTAATGCTAACATTAATCAAACAGCAAGACTCCTTGTGCTTAGCTCATTTGGATTGGCTTACTGGAGGGTGCAAAATGTACAGGACAGCATTTACCACAGGAAAGAAAGCTGCAAAAAGATTAGGAAACTATTTTTATCACCTAAGAACTTCCTCCCCCACCGCTTGCTCTCGCTGATGCAAAGAGAAAGAAAGAAAGAAAGAAAGAAAGAAAGAAAGAAAGAAAGAAAGAAAGAAAGAAAGAAAGAAAGAAAGAAAGAAAGCACTCATAAATCCCATCACAAGGAGAAGCATTTATGCCCTGAAGCATCAGCAAGCGTCTTGATCTCTGGCTGCATCTAAACTTTAAAATCTTGTCTGGAGGTATAAATAATGGAAAACATGAAGTACTGACAATACTCACCAGGATCCCAGTCCTGGAGAGAAGGAAAGGAAAAGAAAAGAGAAAAGTAAAGAAGAAAGAAAAGAAATGGGGCAATGTGCCTGGAAAAATACAGAAAGAGGCAAAAATATGAAAGGGGGAAAGGAGAGAGAAAGAGTGAAAAACAAACCCTCAACCTGGCACTCAAAATTAGCAACTAGAGTAATCCTTTGAAGGGTGTGTGACACATTTAAAATGACTTTTCCTCAGGCATACTTGGATTCAACCAAAGGAATATTTTCTCTGGATTGGAAAGCAAAAGAACGCCGCTCCCTTAAAACAGGTGACCCCCCTTCGCTTTGCCTCCAGCCTAAATGGGATCAGCTCCTGAACAAAAAAGGCAGACAGTTCCTGGGATGTTCTTGCAGGACCTCACACGATTTTATCACCAACTCATTTGCTTTCTTGGGTTCCAGTAGGTATTTTTTGGGGGGGAGGGAGCGGAGAGCAGGATGGGAAGATACAAATCACTTCAGGAAAAAAAACCTGAAGAATCTTAAGAATCACTCCAGAAAAAAAAGAGAGCTAAGTTTAAACCAATTATTTAAACGAATGAATAAAAGCAGATGCCCAGCTAGATGGCAGCATGTAGCTGACCTTGGTGTTCTTGAAAAACCTAAGCAGAATCAGACTGGGTTCATCCTTAGATCAAAAATTTACAGGAAACTCTATGGATGTGGGATAGACTGAAAAGTTAAAATAACACCCTAGAAGTGGACAACAAGAAACCATTTTTGTATTATTGCCAAAGACACTAAATCAGCGTGTGTACAAGGTCAACAAGAATCAAGCTCAACTTGAAGTTACTTTTTTTAAATATGAATGCATAATTTGATAATGTGTAGAACAGCAAAGGCCAAGCCTCCAGAAGCTTATTCTAGCATGGCCAATGGTGACAAAAGTTAGAACTGTAGTATGACACTATCTGAAGGGCCTCCATGTCTACTGCAAATGATGATAGTGCTTGTTTTTGTTTCAATCTCCCCTAACATTGTGTACTTAGATCTATACATCTGAAGATCTATACATGTAGGAGAAGAACAGGCAGAGCTGGGAGGACAGAGTTAAGCATGTCATCAGTTTAGAATCATTAGGTTCCCACAAATGGTCCAAGTTCAACCCCTCTTGAGTTCCACTGACCCTTATTTGCCACCAATTTAGTACTGAACTTGAGTTTACTGTGGTTAAGTTATGGTTTGCAGGTAGCAAAATTAAAGTAGTGAAGAAGAAAAAAACCACCATTGCTTTATGAATCTTAGGATCTGGTTTGTAAAATAAGATTAAGATAAAGATAAGAAAACCTTTATTGTCATTTTTTTACTGTGGGCACAACGGCACACATCAAAAATGAAATTTAGTTGCCACACACTTAAACATATTATGTACAACGTATGTATAGACCCACACCCCTACAGATACATAACAAATAAATATTAAATACTGTCCATCTTGAATATATAACAGAAGGAGGACGTTTGAGAGTTCACAAGGTTAATGCTGTATGGAATGAAACTATGGCTGAATCTGGATGTTCTGCTATGGATACCACGAAGCCCCCTCCTCCCGGAAGGGAACAAGGAAAACAGGTTGTGAAGAGGATGTGTAGTGTCCCAGATGATCTTACGGACCCTGCACAAGCAACGCTTCTGTGCTATGTCCTGGATGAGAGGGAGGGAACTGCCAATCATCTTTTCGGCCATCCTCAGTGAGATACCTCGGAGAGCCTTTTCCTATTTGGAATACACTGTGAGAACACCGGCTCCCTTGCAGCCTGTAATAATGGATGGACATCATAACTCCAACATGTACAAAGAAGAACTTGCAATTTTATGTAAGATTTTCCTGTCTCTTTTTGAAGTCAAAAATTTATGCATACCTTCTGCGCTAAGCAATTTGTGGCTTTTAGGCTCATCAGACCTTTCCATTACCGGACAAATGATTAGAGCCCAAAGGCATTTTTCAAAAATTAGAAATTATGTATTCAAGGGCTCCTCATACTCCTTTTTACCAATTTAGCCAATGCAGTCAAAGTTGGCACTATAGAAGATTATAGGTTTTCCTACTTTGGGGGAAGCACTTCACTTCTATTTTTGTCTTTAATTCGCCCTTTTCACTTACAGCAGGGTGGTGGGCAAGTCACCAAAATCAAACTAGCAGTTTGCTACGTCTGTTGGTTTTCCAAAATTACCACTCTCTCAGCGGGCGATTCACAGACCATACAACTCAAGGACCAGAATAGTCAGCTTGCACAAGGAAACAGCTGGCAGATTAATTTTTCCTCCCTTCAAAGGCAACAAAAACTCTCAGAAAATTTAGATTCCAAATGTTCTCAAATGCAAAAGCAGCAAACAACTTCTAGCACTGTAAGACAATGAATTCATATATACTGGGCTGTATCTATGAAAGCATTTCAGACAGTCAAATGTCCATTGTTTTATAGGAAAGAAGTATTTGCATGTTGATGAGATCAAACGAGATCTCCTGTTATATTCTTAAATCTCAAACATTGTTTTATTTTACTTATGCATTTATTCGTATCCTCCCTCTATTATTCATTATCTATCTTGTACACTCACATTATTAAATTGAAGCTCCTTAGACTTTACAGTGGAAAGCATAAAGCTGAGAAACTTCACCAAGTCAACTACGAATATTAAAAAAACCTGGAAGCAAAATTAATTTGATTCTGTTCTCAATAGAAATATTGATAAAAAGAGCCATCCTTATAGAGGTTCCCTGAAGACATTCAGAAAAATTGAGAATCTGTCTTGCTGATTTTAAACTTCCCCAAAGCCCAGCATGAAATGAGAGATGGAACGATATGTTGAAATTAAATTCAAGTTCCTTTAACTATAACTATACTCAAAAGTGGCACACATTCTAACACAGGTGGTCCTTGACTTACAACATTTAGTGACCATTCAGTGTTACAACAACCCTGGAAAAGGTGATTTAAGACCATTTTTCACACTTATCACCATTGCAGCATCCCTACAGTCATGTGATTTACCTTCAGATGCTTGGCAACTGGTTCATATTTGTGACAATTGCAGTGTCCCAGAGTTGTGTGATCCCCTTCTGACAATGGGGAAGCCAGATACACTGAACAGCCATGTTCCTAATTTAACAACTGCAGTGGTTCACTTAACAAATGTGGCAAGAAAAATGATAAAATGGAGCAAAACTCACTTAACAAATTTCTCACTTAACAACATAAATTTTGGGCTCAGCTGTGGTTGTTGAGGGTTACTACAATTGTTGTCAGTGATGGTGATCAATGGTTCGCTAGTGTTTCAGGCAGGTTTTCCAGCCATAATTATATAAAGGTACTTAACTTTGAACCTAGCATCTCCTGTCTGTAAAGCTGGGCTTTTTCAATTTCCCACTTGCTACATAAAAGACTGCAAAGATAACCCATTCTTATGTAAGTCATTTGTAACTCATAAGACTACATTTTGCAAAGACATGGGCACATGGTTAAGCCCTGGGGGTTATTCTGGAAATAAAAAGCCATATAAGGAATGAAAAAAAAAGGCACTGTCTTTGAACTAGACTGTGACTGAGAACATGTGATAACAAAGAGGATAGCAAATTTCATTCACCATGTTGAACAAGATAAATTGACACAGAAAGGATTCCTATCCATTTCTCTACTTTGAAGCTAAATTGCTTTGCCTTCATGACTTCTCCATTCCCACCAAGACTGGAATATGTTATCACCTGCAAATAAGACGTTTGGCTTCTAGTAAGGTTCTTTTTTGGGTTACACCTATGTGAACGTGCCCTCTAGAAGGATTACATTTAACATATGCTCTGGGAGAAAAAATTCTAACTTTCTACAATATTAATGCAGTCCTCTCTTCCACTGGCATGCTTGCAGTTTGTTGCATTAAAAAGACAAGCTTTCTTTATCGTTAATCCCCCAAACTTTTAGAGAATAGAACTGAAGATTTACAGTGCAATTTAATGATGATGATGATTCTGCGGACCACTTAAATATCTTGGCATTTTGGTTGGCTAATCCCAATTTGTTTTCTTTCCTTTCAATGTTCTCACTCTGGATCTCTGAGCATTGATTGATGCCTTGGACTGGGAGCATGCACGCACGCACGCGCACACAGCCAGGCTAATCATAAGCAAATCATGTGTCATAGTCACATATTGCCCTAAGCCACAACTGCAGTCAAGAAAACAACAAAACAATTGTTTTCAGCTGTTCCCATTTTCTACTTCATCCTAGATCAGGGGTAGGCAACCTTGGCTCTTTTATGACTCGTGGACTTTAACTCCCAGAATTCCTGAGCCAGCCATGCTGGCTCAGGAATTCTGGGAGTTGAAGTCTACGAGTCATAAAAGAGCCAAGGTTGTCTACCCCTGTCCTAGATCAACAGCAAAGCAGGGATGGATGTCAAATGCATCCAGGCCAACATAATCTGTTTGGGACACCTGGAATGTGGCCAACCAGCCTCCATCTCTGCTTCTAAGACCCCCACAGGCTGCATGGGAGCAAAACACTTGACTTGGGGGGGGGGAAATGGTGCAGTAGGCATTGCTGAGTAACCCTAAGAGCCTTGAAAATTTAATCCTAGCTTTGACCCCCTTGGAGAGTTAGACCCTTGATATGCCATGCAAAGCTGGATGCAGCCCTTGAGCTAACAGGAAATGGCCATATCTTTATCGACTACGTTATCATGATAGTCATAGTGGTGCAGTGATTAGAATATTGTTAGAATGCAGCATTGCAGGCTAATTCTGCAGACTGCTAGCAATCAATCCTGACCAGGTCAAGGTTGACTCAGCCTTCCATCTTTCTGAGGTCGGTAAAATGAAGACACAGATTGTTGGGAGCAATATGCTGATTGTGTAAACCGCTTACAGAAAGCTGTAAAGTCTGTTGAAGCGGTAAATAAGTCTAAGCGCTATTGCTATATAAGTCTAAGTGCCATTGCTATCGTGGTTCCCTGTATTGCTTATTGCCTTGAAGAAGAGTTAAACCTTGAATCTAAATCATTCTCTGCACAAAGCATGCACCAATAAGCCTCAAACCATAACCAATAGTTTGAAGCATTATGGACCATAGTAACCAAGTGCCCATAAGCCATAGTTTATTTAGCTAGGGATAGCTTCACAAAAGCATCAAGCCAACTTCAAATAAACTAACATTATGGTTTGTTTAGTGTGAGGCATGTTAAGTTACCCGGAACAGTTGAACCATTCTAACTTCCCATTGCACCCATGAAAAGCTAAATAGAAGCATGCTTTGGATTCCAGATTTCTGCTTGCTGCAAAGTTTAAAAAAAAGTCAGTCTTAAGGGCAATTTAATAATTCTTTAATTAGTAGACCACAAATGCAATTATTCCCTTTAATTACAGGTGTTGTCCAATGTTCAAAATTTCCTGCTGGGAACCCTAAAAGTGGCTTTTTTCTTCTCCCCTTTTTTAAAATAGCTTAACCAATGGATACAATTTGGCTCCCTTGGCAAACCAAGTTGACAAAAATGAGATAGTTTGGTAAACCACTTTAATTAATATCAATATTTAGACACAGCACGCGTGGGCTGGCTGTCTTAAAGCCAGGAATACAGCTTTGCCCAGGTTGATTTATTCACCTTAAAAGAAGTGAAGAATTACTTTCTCTAAGCAGAACGCCAAACCACACCTAACTCTAACATGATTCTAACTTTTTTTCTGCCTGCAGGGCATCCCATTTGACAAAACAAATGGAGCAAAGTAACAAAAAATATATTCAAAAGTCAGGGCATGCTGCAACTGCTTTAGACACCACAGATATCAGGCTAAATTTGTTTAAACGAACGAAACCTGATCCTGCAATGTTTCTTTGCAGAGAATCTATCAGTCTAATACACAAAGTGGCCGTGTTTCCTGATTCCACAATCCACTTGAATTTTAAACATGAGATTGAACTCTTGATGAGTGTTGGATGTTATATTGTACAGGTAGTCCTTGACTTAATGACCACAATTGAGCCCAAAACTTATGTCGCTAAATGAGACATTTGTTAAGTGAGTTTTACCCCTTTGTATGACTTTGCTTGCCACAGTTGTTAAACAAATCTGGCTTTCCCACTTGACTTTGCTTGTCAGAAGGTTGCAAAATGGGATCATGTGACCCCAGGACACTGCAACGGTCATAAATATGAACCGGTTGCCAAGCAGCCAAATTTTGATCATGTGACCCCTCAGGACACTGCAACGGTCGTAAGTGTCACTTTTTCCAGGGACCTTGTCACTTTGAACAGTCACCAAACAAACTGTTGTAAGTCAAGGACAACCTATATTGCTAGAGCTGTGTCTTTGATTGGCTTGCATTTTGTAGTCAGATGACAATGCACTGGCTGCAGTTCACTATTGGACCCCATCCCCAAAGCCCTTCAATCGCACAGCACAAAGGCATATTTAAGATACCCTAACACAGGGGTCTGCAACCTTGACAACTGTAAGACTTGTGGACTTCAGCTCCCAGAATTCCTCAACCAGCTAAAAAAGCACTTTTGCTATACAGCAATCGAATGTTTTAAAAGAACTAGTCATAGTCAAGCAGAAATTAGCAGCACCAGTACTTACTAGTATAATAAGATTGGCCAGCTTTGATATAATTCAGCTTCCTCTAATCTGATGCCCTCCAGATGTGTTAATTTCAATTCCCATAGTTCCCAACCAATATAGCCACTGACAATTAAACTGCAATACATCTGGAGAAAAACCAGATTGGCGACGAGACACCCCAGAGCGAGAAGTTACGGTAAACCTTACCTTAGCCCAACATCAACCATGTAATTTAACAAAAGGCCAGCATTATGAGTGAGAAAGGATGCAGAGCAATTGCTTTAAGCTGCTTATTATAATCCACTGGGACTAAAATGTAACATAGTGCTGAGTTCATTTTTGGAATTTTCTATTTACAAAAGATGCACGCATGGCATATTCGTTTGTGGGCACCGAGTCCGTGGGGAAAACCTGAGTCACAAGTTTCAGAACTTGATTGGGATCAGAACAGAATGAAGCAATCCGATGCTCCTCAGCCTTCTTCTCGTGAAAGCCTCAGACAGAGGGAAATGGGTGGGAGAGGCAGCTGGATCCTCCGTGCAAAGAATGCCAAGAGTTAGAAAGCACATTCCAAATCATAATCTCTCGCAGCAGTTGTTTAAAGAAAAGAGTGCAGGAAAGCTTGGGAGGGAGGGAGGGAGGGAGGGAGGGAGGAAGGAAGGAAGGAAGGAAGGAAGGAAGGAAGGAAGGAAGGAAGGAAGGAATAGTATCCTGAGAAAGTGCCCATGGACAAATAAAGTAAAATAAAATAAATAAATATTAAAAAGAGAGCCAATCTGGTCTAGTGGCAGCAGAGTTGACATCAGAAAATCATAAATTCGAATCCCATTTTGGGCATGAAAGCCAACTGGGTGACTTTGGGCCAATCACCAGGAGACTGTGGGTTCTAGTCCTGCCTTAAGCATAAAAGTCGGCTGGGTGACTTTGAGCCAATTTCTCTCTCTCAGCCCAACAGAGACAAGGACTTCATTCACCCACAAAGAGAAAAATTGCTTCTGATGAGTGTGAGATTTTTTTTTTCCCCCACGCCAGACATGGGAGATTCTAACAGAGGAATTTGGTTCAAAAACATGTACACCTCAAACATCATATTCAAACTATACTGCCACATTGGGTCTGGAGGATATTCTGGAATCATACTGATCTAAGTATGCTAAATTATAAATTGTGGTTTACAAATTCCTGGAAGAAGACCTCCTTGGCCTTAAGTCAATGTTCAGTTTGAGTTTTTCAACTAATTACAACTGATTTAATAAACTGTGGTTAATTAAAAGACATCTAAGTATGACATGAAAACCCAGTTGATATATACTAAGGGAAGGCTTCAGTCCAGATATGAAAGGGGATCTAAAGTGGCTAATGCCTGGAAGATAAAATTTCCAGCAGATGCAGGCACAAGTTGGATACACTGAAATGGGGAAAGTTGTAGAAAGGAGTAATTGTTAGGCTAAATATTTTTTTTAAAAATGGTCTATGGTAATTCTTTGCAGACTTAACAGTATGTCGGCATGCCTATATGAGACCTGAGAGTAATTTTTTTTTAAAATAAGAAGATGCAAGGGCACTTCTAAATGAGTTTATGGAGCAAGGATGAGTACATTGGAAGGGTATAATCACCGAAGAAAGAGGCAAAGGTTGCAACTTTAGGCAAGGCAGTCAGGAGAAGCAAAGCCCAAAATAACAAACTAAATGAAAAAAACACGAGACAAATTGACTTCTGGGTTAGAATTGTTTGAGAGCTGATGTTACCCTCTAAGAATCCAGCCTATGGCTCATTTCTGTGGTCTTAATCATTCTTTCAAGCATTTTAGCAGCAAGTCAGTCTTGACTTTTTCAGAGACAATTATCCAAACGCTTATTTTACTCCTACCATTTTGCAAAGCTGCCTCCAGATGCAATTTAGAATAGAATAGAATAGAACAGAATAGAATAGAAGCTGAAAGGAACCTTGGAGGTCTTCTAGTCCAGCCCCCTGCTCAAGCAGGAGAACCTATACCATTTCAGCCAAATGGCTGTCCAGTCTTCTTTTAAGCTTCCAGTGTTGGAGCATTCACAGCTTCTGGAGGCAGGTTGTTGCACTGGTTAATTGTTCTAACTGTCAGGAAGTTTCTCCTTAGTTTTAGGTTGCTTCTTTCCTTGATTAGTTTCCATCCGTTGCTTCTTGTCCTGCCTTCAGGTGCTTTGGAGAATAGCTTGACTCCCTCTTCTTTGTGGCAGCCCCTGAGATATTGGATATTTCACATAGAGCAAAGGGCAAAACCCACACAAATGCAATACAAGATGAGGCATTCAGTGGCTTGACGATTTTCTTTAAACATTAAAAAAAATGAAGATTCTTTGCAATCTTGGTAATTTGGAGAGCAGATGGGCATCATCTGCTAAAATCTCAGAAGCCAGATGGAAAGGGAGAACAAGATATGACTGCAGATGGAATACTGAAGGACTGGCACATACCTTTGCCCCTCTCTGAAATAATGATGAAAAAAGAAGTTTATTCAAATACAGAACCTGTAGTTTGCATTAGGTCTGCTTGTTTATTGCCTAAGATAGACATGCTAGAAGCTTGCTTATGTCAAGAACAGCAGTTTGACCAAATATCAGGCAACACTCTTGGTTAACGTTTACATTACAGACATATTGTAAAATGTATGTTAAACTGTTTCCCCTTTTTACTGTACTTTTTTATTACAAAGGTTGGTCAAAGATCATTATGAGAAGACTTGAAGATAGAGCTATTAAAAGAGGGAAAAAACAACTTTTTCCACTTGCAAAGGAGGAATAAAGAGAAGACAATCAATTTCAAAAGGCACCCTTAAGGACTCACAAATCATTATGCAACTAGTTCTGAGCCGAAGTAAACTCTCGATAATAAATCAAGAGAATCTAGAGAAGTTTCAAAACAGGGTTTCAGACAGTGGACAGAGAGGGAGAAAGTTTAAGACAAATCAAAAATCTCCCTTTTGCAGATGTAGAACCCCATAGGTAGACTAACCCATGCTCAGTGGGATAAACTGGAAATGGTGGTTCCATAAAAGGAAAAGCCTAGTGCAGGGGTAGGCAACCTTGGCTCTTTTACGACTCGTGGACTTCAACTCCCAGAATTTCTGAGCCAGCCATGCTGAGGGGAAAGGGAGAGGTTTCCAAGCTGAGCCATGCTGGCTTAGGAATTCTGGGAGTTGAACTCCACGAGTCGTAAAAGAGCCAAGGTTGCCTACCCCTGGCCTAGTGGGTACAGCTGACAGAGGTCCTAAAAGCAATTCTTCCCAATCCTCCTTGGAATTACACTAAGTCAGGCTGGAGATGCACAAATAGAATCCCCACAAACCATGTCACTGAAATTCAGCACCAAATGAGAGAGGTGGATCCCCCCAACATTCAGCTAACAAATGTCTATTACTGTTAAAAACACAACTTTCCCAAAATAATAATACAAATTTTGACTCTGTCCCCTCCAATGACTCCACCGCCATGAGCCCTCTAGCCCTCGATTGTTGGAAAATTTATTTAAAAAGAAGATTCACCCATTTGCCAAAACACGTCCCATCCTACTATTCTTGTGGTCTTTGGGGAGATGATCAAAAATAAACGAATAAATAATACTATGCCCCCGATATTTTGAATTTTCCATTTTCTACTCTTCTACCACTTCAAGGAAGTTTTTACTTGTAATTTGATGAGGTCCAGCTGACAGCTCCAGTGAGGAAACATCTCTGTCCAATTTCAAATTTACAGATTCTCAAAAGGTGGGGGGGGGGAACCTTAGCACCGTTAGACCCAGAACTGAATTTTTTTCCCATAGTTTTTCAGTGTGAAATCGTACATAATGCCTGTGTGAAGATGAATGGAAACAGGGATGGTTTTAATAGAAGGCTTCCACTGATGCTCCTATTCTGTCTGTACCTCTAAAGAACGCATCACAGAAAGTTGGAACAAACTTCCTCTACAGTGGTTGGAACAAATTCAGAGTTTAGGCTTGAAGGCTGAAAATAAAAGAACTGGGAAATGCTTTAACAGATGCACACTAAAATGTGGGAGAAGGACTATAACTTAATGGCATGAAAACACAACATGCATTCAAAAGAGATGAAGAAGAAGCTTGTGTAACAAAGATTGATACCCCGTCAAAGTGCTTTACTCCACACTATACAACCTTATGTTGTACTAGCATGTCTCTATACATGTATTTGCACCACTGAATAAATCAGATTTCACACATCTGACCACCTCCAAATCATGGGACCGCATCCCCAAGAATTCTGAACCAGCACAAAACTCTAACAATTGAGAATTATAGGATGATGCTTTTTCCATCCACATCTGGAAAATACTAAGTGTGTGAAAGCTGAGGTCAACAACACCCAACTTCTGACTTAGCTTCCTTTATGGTGGTTGTATCTAAGAAGTATACTTTTCACCCTAATAAGCAAAAGCCCTGGAACATCGGTTTACATAAATAGCAAAATAACGAAACCTAAGCACTGATCTTGTTTATACAGCAGTGCTAAGCATGACTTAGTGTTAGCCATGCTTACCAGATCTTATTCTATCAACCTTTGTTGTGGCTTGCTGACCATTCCTTTCTGTTTTGTTTTTAAACACAACAACAAAACCAGTGGCTGTGTCTCCCCTGATCTGTGTTCCTGATTCATCTCTCAAGTGTGTGTCAGGGCAAAGTGACTATAACAGAGATACTGCTGTGGAAATTAGCTCTATTTTAGATCTCTCTCTCTTTTTTTGAACCTCGTGACATCTTCTAAAACATTAATGAAGCCATGGACTATGTCAAGTCAGCTAATTTGTGACAAGTCATAGTGATGTTTTATCATACTCCATGTACTCCACTAGCCTGAGCGGGGATAGTGTGTTCAGCCAAACCATTCATGGCTTAGTTCCATGAAACCGGTTCCAAAAAGGTTAGGGGGACATTGATCTAATCGTCCCCCTAACTTTTTTGATAGCAGGAATCAGGTTTATGAAAGACAATTTTTCCACAGATGGAGGCGAGGGAAGAGGAGCACACAACCTAGATCCCACACATGTGCAGTTGCAGTAGGGTTTGCTCATCCGCTGCTCACTTCTAGCTGTGCAACCTGGTTCCTTACAGGCCATGGACTGGTACCAGTCTGTGGTCCAGGGATTGGGGACCCCTGGATTAGATCACCGGCAGTCTTCACTTCACAATGTGATAGTGAAGTTACTAACAGAAGAGAATATTCGTAGCTCAGGGCTGAACTGTAGAGTCTTTGATGCCCTCTAAGCTTGCTGGTTTTCTTATAGACAGTAACAACCCTTTAGTTCTTCTCTTTCCTCATCTCCAAGGTTGACATCAGAAAAAAGACTCAGTTAGCAAAAAATCATTTATACTACAGTGCAAACCATGGTGGGAAATAGTCACTTTTAATCTCTCAAGAGTCTGAGATGATCCATAATTTGAGTCGCTGTGAAATATCATGTCTGGTTACTCATCCCCATCATGTCTATGAACATTCTCAGTTATCCAAGTCATAGTTGTCTCAAAGGTGCTTTTCCAAAAGGCAACTGGACTGTTTTTCTTTGAGGAAGAAGAAAAAGACATTTCGTTTTTCCTCCAAGAAACTTCGCAACTGATGACGCTTCTTGAATGAGAAGCAAAAGGAAAAATAGTCCAGTTGTCTTTTGTAAAAAGCACCTTTGAGACATCCCCATCATTCCAAGAGTGTAGAGCAATAGTAAGATGAGGCAGGATGCAGAGAGCTACGAACCATTTCTTCACAGAGGCAGGTTGGATGAATACGTAGTCAGTTGGACAGATCAAGGGGAGAGAAAAGAGAACAGAATGGACCCTGCCAGGAAAGGTTCTAAAGCTATGGTATAATTTAAATTAGCTGATGCCAATTTTTCAATAATTGACAGCATAATGCAAAAGGCCAGCCAGCAAAACTGCAAAATGTAACAACTGCCAGGCAGCTCCTGATGAAACCATTAATTGCTTCATAATGTTTCTAAATGGAGCTTTCGGAAAACGTCTGTTAAACGTCAAGAATACAGCTGTTCTGCAACCTGCAGATCCGTTGGGCTATTACTCTCTTGAAGGTGGTGGGCAGCAAACACTGAAGGGGGATAGAGAAGGAGAGGGAGAGAGGGAGGGAGGGAGGGAGGGAGGGAGAAAGGGAGAGGGAGAGGGAGGGAGGGAGAGAAAGCCTTTATTATCATTTTTTTTACCGTGAGCACACTGGCACACATTAAAAATGAAATTCTGTTGCCTGCTCTCAAAAGAAAAAATATATTTATCCATACCCATACACAACATACATATACACATGCTATATACATGTGTGTGTTTATGTGTATACATACACCCAGAGACACAGACACACCTACCACCATACATACATACATACATACATACATACATACATACATACATACATACATATATATATATATATATATATATATATACATACATACATACATACATGAGGGTAAAGGTTCATTCTCCAAACTTGTGGGATGGTTCCCCTAAATTCTACTGAAGATGTTTCCTAGCCTGGTAACAAAACGTTTGGAAAGCAACCCACAAGCTTGGAGAATGAACCTTCGCCCTCATCCTACACCCTGAGCTACAGATATTCATTCGCCACTATTGCATATGTAGACACATATATGTTAATTACTGTCCATTTTTAATACATAGTGGAGGGAGGAAACTTGAGAGTTCACAAGGTTGATGCTATGTGGATCAAACTGTGACTGAATATGGCTGTTCTGCTTTGGATACCACGAAGCCCCCTCCTCCCAAAAGGTAACAAGGAAAACAGGTCGGGAAGAGGATGTGTAGCATCCCAGACAATCTTGCGGACCCTGCTCAAGCATCGTTTCTATGCCACGTCCTGGAGAGAAGGGAGGGAACCGCCAATAACCTTTTCTGCTGTCTTCACCTCTCTGCACCGCCTTCCTGTTTGAAGGTTGGTGAGGCTCTCTTTAGCAATAGATGAAGTGGCTGTTTAGCATCCCAAAGGCAACTGGACTTTGTTTGTTTTTTTCTTTTGAAAACGTTTTGCTTCTCATCCAAGAAGCTTTTCCAGTTCTGAAGAACAGAAGCAAAATGTTTTCAAACAAACAAACAAACAAAAACAAACAAGAAAATCCAGTTGCCTTTTGAAAAGCACCTTTGGAACAACCCTGACCTGGATAATTGAGAATCTCTCCTCTGACTGCTCTTTAGTGATTTTCTCTTTGTGGCAGAATCTGCCTACTTTATTACAAGTCACAGATTTGCCAAACATATCAAAACACAAACAAAGGGAAAATAAGATAAGAACAGGAACAGGAAGACAAAAATTAAGTTATGATGAAATAAGATGATACAACACACCAGAATTCAATGCAAGGGACTACAAGATAAACCAAAATCAATCCCAAATGAATTTGTCTTTAATAAACCACGAGCTCCACAGACTGCAAATGCAAACTGAGCAAATGGCTTGGGTTATTTTAAAATTTTTAATCTGAAAGAAGATTTATATAGAATCCATCTGGTCATCTGAGAAATGGTTTAATGAGAGGTTTAAGAACTCACTATAGGCGTATCTTTATATAAGTTAAAATACTCTAACACAGTGATTCAATGTTCCCAGACTACAGCAATATTCTTCTTTTTTAAATGAATTTGAATTAATTTCCAAGTTTTGAAAGGACATTTCTCTTTATCAGTGTCAGGCACGCAAGCAACCAGAACAATTCTGATAATAGGGCAAAGCAATTTCTTTATTGTTGATCACCTATTGTGCAAGAATTTTGCTAGGCTGACTGTATTCCTTTGGGAACAAGCAGATAAAGGCTTCAATGGTCTGCTTTTTCCTCCTATACAATGACTCCATGCTAGAATGCCTTTTAAGTTTCCCTTCTCCATTAGCTGGTGATTCCACCATAATCAATATAGCAATATCAATCAATCAATCAATATAATCAGCTGTGGAAGTGGGTCATAATGCAGTGTAAAGGAAAGAAAAGGAAGCTGGACCAATGTCTGCAGAGGGAAAAAAAATCATTTGGTTCTTTCTTCTATCTCACCTGAACTTTAAAGACTTCTGGAACTTGGCTAAGTTAAGCAGATGTGAGAACAATTTGCCCTTTATTCTCCTATTTCCCTTCCAAATAAAAATCACCTTCATACATGAGCTGAACACACTTTCCCCCCCTGACAGTTAGAACAATTAATCAGTGGAATGACTTGCCTTCAAGAAGTCATGGGTGCTCCAACACTGGAAGTCTTTAAGAAGAGATTGGTAAAAGGTTTCCTGCCTGGGCAGCGGGTTGGACTAGATGACCTCCAAGGTCCCTTCCAACTTCTCTTTAAGCCAGAATCTCCAAAATAGCTTACAATAAATTCTAAACTTGGGCAAATGGCATGAATTTCTGACCTTCCTCCAGGGATGGGAAAGTGATGGGTTTCATGTTGGGCTGTCCACTGCCTCCTCGTTAACACCCATAAAATCTTATCAAAGATGACTGAATACTGGCAGTGTCATTTCCTCCCAATTTTGGGCATGAAAGCCAATTCTCAAAGGCTATAAAACCTTTCAAACTAGTTAGTGCGCTTTAATCACAAAGCCAAGCCTCACTTGATTGGCTACAAACTCAAAAGATGCAGAAGTTTATCACTAAATCAAATCCTCTCACTTGTAAGGGCATCGTTGTCCCTTCCCTTGATCTCCCATCCCCAGAAATAGCAGATCAAAACACAGTATGGCCGGGAACCACGAAAAAAAAATATATCTGACTGAAGCATCTTGTTCAGCGCATTACCTATAATTATTTTCAGACAAGAGTGTCTCTCAACTCTGCATGAAGATCTGAGAAATAGAAGCTGGTGTCTTTAACACAAAAAATGGAAGTTCTGCTACTGAGCTATGGGCCACTCTTATTTAGTTCTGCATTAAAAATAGGACATGGGTAAGTCCTGTTAAACCCATTTGGGGAAACTGGTGCTTCAGTAGTCTGGGGGAAGGTCCCAAAAGGACATGAGTCTGGAATACATCATTCTGTAGCCTTTTCCTGCTTGCTCAACTATGTTCAAGTCATCAGCAGTGTTATGGCTTGCTCAGCCTTTAAAGTTAACAAAAACATGACATTTTCTTGTTGGCTCAAAGCAATTTTTTAAAGTTTTGTAGGAGATCCTGAAATGGCCCATTTCCTGTACTTGCTCCACTGGAAAGAGGATTAAAGTTGCTGGCAGATTTATTAGATGGATATATCGCTTCCCAAGCAATCCATCAGGAATGGACTAGAGACTCCCATTTCCCAAAGTCACAAATCCCTGTATTTACAAAAAATCGCAAATCCATGTAAATAAGTTGCTTACTTGCCTCGTATGGCTGAAGGCTGACTCCCTCTCATCTTCTATCTATGCAAATGTTTTTAATGTGAAATAAGAAAGTGCTGCAGGCAGTTATACAAAGGCCACACGCGCACACACACACACACCTCAGCGGGAGGGTATGAGAAGAAGATCGACTCAAACTGTGTAGATCTGGTTCTGAATATTGAATGGATTGTGGTAGCTTTTGCTCAGACTAATCAACATGCAACTTCAACCAGCAATCAGCCACACACATTTAGAGAAGAGTAAGCAGGACATACATTTCATTTTCCTACTCATTTCAATTCCTTGATCAGAGGCACAACAGTAATTGGAACTAGTTCTCCTATCCATGGATGACTCAACCTTGACTGTGGCAGAAGAAATTAGTAGGTAGAAGTTTTAAATGCTTTCTGAGAAGGCAAGGATCTAATCCCAGCTGTGACAGTCTTTTAACCTTACTAATGTCTTACTGGTTGGCTTTAAGAAGATGCATGTTAAATAATATGATAACTCAACACTCCAAAGGATTCCTCAGTCAGAGAATTATTTGCACAACTGGTGGCAAAGGGAAGACCAGTTTATATAAGACCAGGACACAAGGAGAAACCTTTTCCATTTAGGTTCATAAAAGTAAGGGCTACTATCTTGGGGAGATATCATTCTAACAATATTCTAGCAAACTCAGAAACATGCACAGGAACATTGGAGACTGTGATTATTGATGGATTGTCAACATTTTAATTCTCCACTATTCCTCTGGGAGCTTTAAAGTAGTATTTATCAAGAGCCCTGGTGACACAGTGGATAAAATGCAGTACTGCAGGCTACTTCTGCTGACTGCCGGCTGTCTGCACTTCGGCAGTTCGATCCTGACTGGCTCAAGGCTGACTCTGCCTTCCATCCTTCCAAGGTCAGTAAAATGAGGACCCAGATTGTTGGGGGCAAGAGGCTGACTTTGTAAGCCAGTTAGAGAGGGCTGTCAAGCACTGTGAAGCAGTATATAAGTCTCAATGCTTTTGCTAGATCTATCTATCTATCTATCTATCTATCTATCTATCTATCTATCTATCTATCTATCTATCTATCTATCTATCTATCTATAAATCTATATGAGGACCCAGATTGTGGGGGAAAACATGCTGATTCTGTAAGCTGATTAGAGAAGGCTGTCAAGCACTGTGAAGCAGTTTATAAGTCTAAGTGCTCTTGTTAGTGCTATCTATCTATTTGTAAACTGAACACACATTGGACAATGAGGTCTTCTTTTCTTTTTAAAAAGGGCATACAAGATTCTTGTTGTACCTTCCTTTGCAAACTCAGACAAGTCAGACTTCCATCAGCTGTCAGAGCTTGTCCCCCAAAATTCCCCATTTGAAGGGCTGGAATAGATCTTGTGGAGAAAACTTAGTAGCTGTAGGGCAGGTGCACACCCAGATCTCACAGGAAGTTAACCTCCATCACAGTGGATTGAATCAGCTCAGATCATTAATCTTCCATGGTATAATCTCATTCAAGCAAAAACATGTTCAAGCTGAACTCTACAAGTACTAAGGGGAAGGGCAGAAGGTAAGAAGGCAAAAGAGATGAGAGGGAGGGAGGGAGGGAGGAGAGAGAGAGAGAAGGGGAGAAAAAGACTGACTTGCTAATAAACTTTGCCCTTCAAACTTATATTTATTTATGATATTTGCCCTTGCAAACTGAGGATCCAGGTATTTAAAATAAGAAATGCCAGGCTACATTTCAAAATACTCCAGAGACAGACCTCTGAGCTTTAGAAAGCTAACAAGAAAGAAGTGAAAGGGCAGGGTAATAGCAAAAAAGAACAATGAAAGTTTTCTATGAACAAAACCAGAATATAAAGAGGCATTCATTACAGATAAGAAAATTGAGAAATTAAATGTTATACAGTATGAATCTGTCAGCTGGCAACAACGCTAGCAAGTTCAGACTCTGCTGCTCAGAGAACATCATTTCATTTTTCCAAGCCCTGTCAGATACAAAGCTAATCCTGAAATGTGTTTATATCCTTCTAGCAAGTGGCATGATTCAAAGTGTATACATTGATTCAAGAGTGTGAAATGGATGGTTAGAGTAATATGTTAGAAGATGGATGGATGGGATAGATAGACAGACAGACAGATAGATGATCAATAGATGATATAGATGATAGATCGACAGACAGACAGAGACACAGACACAACAGATATAGATAATAGATGATTAGATGATATTTGATAGATGAGAGGAAGGGAGGAAGGGAGGGAGGGAGGGAGGGAGAGAGGGAGGGAGGGAGAGAGGGAGGGAGGGAGGGAGGGAGGGAGAGACAGAGAGAGAGATTTTAAAATTAATGCTTTTAGCCTGGTAAGAAAGCAGCTGCCTTCATAATATTGGTTTGGAATGTTTCATTTGCTCCATTTGGACAGAATGAGAACCATATTAAACCACAGAGAACTGGAACTTGAAGCAAGCTGCCTGATGCTTTGTCTCTTGTTGTGAGGCAATAAAACTGGACTACATTACCCATGCTGTGCAGCTGTTGCACAGGCCAGATAAAAAAAGAGCGATTAGTTCTGCTTATCAGTGCTTTCTACTATTTGATTTGGGCTCCGCAGCAAACATTTTCTGTTTTCCATGTTTCCATACTCTAGGTTAATTCATACCCTGAATTTTACATCCCGGGTTTTCACACGAAAATTAAAAATAGCAGAAATTAACACTACAGGAGCTTTGAAATTCACAGAAATGCAGGAGGTGTGCTCACCATCACCGTGAATTTAAGGGCAGAGAGAAGTCACAAAGAAAGGGACAAGGGAGTTACAATATTTAGAGATCGCCAAGCAGGTGTGCACTAAAGCTTCCAGGGGCTTCAGCTTCTTGCCTAAGTTACTTACTAGTTGCAACATCTGCCCAAACTTCAAGTGGGACAGCAACCAAGTTCCAGAATCTGGAAAATTCAGAACCTTCGTCATTTCGCTGCAGAAACTAAATGCTTCTTCTCCCCTGTTCGTTTCTTCCACTGAGTCAAAATCACACTCTTCCCCATTTTTGAAAAGCGTAGACAATGCTTACTGCTTATAAAAAAACATGTAATGTTTAGAGAAGAAGCATCACGCATATCTGAAAAAGCAGCAGTAGACAAATAACTCGTTCCAGCTGTCGCCGAAAAAAAAAAGTTTCATTCAAGAGATCCTGAAGTTAAAACTTTTAAATAAACAAGACTTTATAAGGTTCTGGAAGACATTAGCAGAAAGGGAGGAAAGAGAGCGTGACGAGGCTTTTAAGTACTCAGTAAGCTGTGAAGGGCAGGGTTCATATAATACAGGGGTCTCCAACCTTGGCAACGTGACTTGTGGACTTCAACTCCCAGAATTCCTCAGCCAGCAAAGCTGGGAGTTGAAGTCCACAAGTCTTAAAGTTGCCACGGTTGAGGACCGCTGGTATAATACAGTAATCCAAAATCTGATACCCCACAAATTCGATATATTATGATTTAAGATGATGGGTTGCTTCGTGCAATCCTAAACCCACTTTAGACTAAATGTCTAAGAACTAAAGAAACTTATATTCCAGGTTGCTCAGTTAAACAGATCTTCATGAATCCTTTCCTCCCCTGAGCCCGGAGTAAGGATGGATATTTCAGGACAGGGAACACTTCCCGACCTTGTGCTAGGTTGTGGTGTAGTGCATTGTTGCATCTATCTTGGTGTGCTTTAACACACACCTCAAGGGACCAGGCGGGAGAAGACTTAGAGATCTTTCTCCTTTACTGATGGCATGAATGACTTACTGACTGTATCACTGGAATATCTCACGGATCTTTATTTTTATTTTTTTAAAAAAAACAAGAAAGGGTAAACATTTGAGAAGAGTTATCTGTCGCTGACGTGCCAAAATAGTTTTTTGTTCTGAAGTCTAGACAGAATTAAGCAGCTTGAGAGAGACAGCAAGCAGAGATGTGCGAATGTGCACAGAGCGTTTTTTGTTTTTGCTCTTGTGGGTTTGATTTTTTTTTTTAAAAGGAAACCTTTCACAACTTGTCTTCTGTGGCCAGGCGTTAAACACCATTCGGCTAAAAACGGATGCAAAAGAAGACAATTCTGAGCCCCACTAGCTATAATCATGGGTTCCTGAAAGATACCGGGAATGTGTCTGAAGCAAAAATAAACAATATCAATTCCTAGAAAACAAAAACACCGCAGGGAATTAAAATCCAGCTCTCTTTAAATTGATTGTCGATCAGAACATCCAAGATTTCTCTTTAAACTCATCTACGCAGCAGATTGAGGTGACTGGAGAAATTAAGAGAGGGATGGAGCTTCTTAAAACTACAAACAAAACCCCCACTGTCAGAAAGCTAATATAGGACGCAAAAAACTCAAGGTCCAATAGGGTTAGCTTTTCACTTACAATGAATATTGCATTGCACTTTATGGCATGACATTGCAATATATTGCATTAACCTGCACTGCACTGCCTTGTATTATGTGGTAAAGGACATTAAAAATTCAAAGCTGCTTTTTCAAAAGGCAATTGGACTATTTTTTTTTTCTCCTTGAGGAAGATGTTTCGCTTGGCATCCAAGAAGCTTCATCAGTTCAGAACCACTGTCTCCTAGAACCGATGAAGCTTCTTGGATGAGAAGTGAAATATCTTCCTCCAGGAAAAAAAAGAACAGTCAAAGCTGCCTAATAATAATAATAATAATAATAATAATAATAATAATAATAATAATAATAATAATAATAATTGGAAGGGACCTTGGAGGTCATCTAGTCTAACAGGCAGGAAACACTATACCAGATATGTCAAACCCACGACGTCACATGATGTCACGCAATGTATCGGAGCTTTTTCACCATTGCCGGCAATGGGGTGGGCACGGCTCCGGTATGATGAAACTGGCCTGTGGGCCAGCAGTTTGATACCCCTGCCCTATACCATTTCAGACGAATGGCTGTCCAATCTCTGTTTAAAAACTTCCAATGTTGGAGCATTCACCACTTCTGGAGGCAGGTTGTTCCACTGATTAATTGCTCTAACAGTCAGGAAATTTCTCCTTAGTTCTAGGTTACTTCTCTCTTTGATTAGTTTCTATCTGTTGCTTCTTGTCCTGCCTTCAGGTGCTTTGGAGAACAGCTTGATTCCCTCTTCTTTGGGGCAACCCCTGAGATATTGGAACACTGCTATCATGTCCCTTGTCCTTCTCTTCATTAGACTAGACCAGTGGTTCTCAAGCTTTCTAATGCCGCGACCCCATAATACAGTTCCCCATGTTGTGGTGACCCCCAACCACTTATACATCACTGGGTGCCAGGGGCGTGGCCAAAGAAAAGGGGAAAAAAATGGCGGACAGCCTTGTTTGGCGACTCCCGTGAAATGGTCATTCGACCCCAAATGGGGTCCCGACCCACAGGTTGAGAACCACTGGACTAGACATCCTCAATTCCAGCAACCGTTCCTTATATATTTTAGCCTCCAGTCCCCTAATCATTTTTGTTGCTCTTCTCTGTACTCTTTCTAGAGTCTCAGCATCTTTTTTACATCATGGTGACCAAAACTGGATGCCGTATTCCAAGTGTGGCCTTACCAAGGCCTTGTAAAGTGGTGTTAACACTTCATGTGATCTTTTGAAAAGACACCTTTTGAGACAACTAGGACTGGATGACTGACATTCTCCACAGACATTAAAAACTATTCTTCCCAGTTAGTCGAAGTGGTAGACTACACTTTGTTAACTACCCTCTTTTTCCTCTTTAGGTTTGTCATGAAAGCTAACGTGGTTTAGTAGCTTCAAATTTTATCCCTGCCGTTCAGATCGCTGGGCAATTAAAGTTCAACTCTTACTGTCGTTAATTACTAATCGTTGATTAAACTGCCGAAGTTGTATGTCACGGCTGCTTCCCCAGTTTAATTCTCTCATTACAGTCTAGATCCTGTCGCTTAGCAATAAGCGTAGATTAGATTAAGAAGATCAAAGTACTTCTTCAGTTCACCCCAAGACATGCAAACAAGGTTCAAAGCAAGACAATGAGCTCAAGTGGCTGATCTCATGGTGGCAAGGAATATCATGACTGACTTCAGATCTCTGCCATTTCAGTCTAACCGCTAAACCGGGCTCACCCTTCGCAGCATGGAAATTCAGAGTGTGAAAAAGGATGGGGGGAAAACTCTGAATTAATGGATGAGATGGAAAGGAGTCCAGAAAGAAGGAAGCAGAAGATAAAAGCAGGGAGAGAAACGCATCTCCTCCTTCTAAAGATTGCTAGAAGATTGTTCTCTCCAATATGGAATCACAAGTTTAGGGAACTGACGGTTGTGAAAGCTGGATTGTATGACTTCCCTATGCTTTTTAAGAGGAGGGTAAGTTTGAGAGGAGCATGGTTAAGACGCTGGGCTTGTCAAATATGAGCCAGCCGTGTGCTGCAGCTGCCAAAAAAGCCAACACAGTGCTAGGCTGCATTAACAGAGGGATAGAATCAAGATCACATGAAGTATTAATACCCCTTTACAAGGCCTTGGTAAGGCCACACTTGGAATACTGCATCCAGTTTTGGTCACCACGCTGTAAAAAAGATGTTGAGACTCTAGAAAGAGTCCAGAGAAGAGCAACAAAGATGATTAGGAGACTGGAGGCTAAAACATATAAGGAACGGCTGCTGGAATTGGGTATGTCTAGTTTAACGAAGAGAAGGACGAGGGGGGACATGATAGCAGTATTCCAATATCTCAGGGGCTCCCACAAAGAAGAGGGAGTCAAGCTATTCTCCAAAGTACCTGAAGGCAGGACAAGAAGCAACAGATAGAAACTAACCAAAGAGAGAAGCAACCTAGAACTAAGGAGAAACTTCCTGACAGTTAGAACAATTAACCAGTGGAACAACCTGCCTCCAGAAGCGGTGAATGCTCCAACACTGGAAGTTTTTAAGAAGAGACTGGACAGCCATTTGTGCGAAATGGTATAGGGTTTCCTGCCTGAGCAGGGGGTTGGACTAGATGACCTCCAAGGTCCCTTCCAACATTTTATTATTATTGTTGTTATTGTTATTGTTGTTATCAGCAGGTTGAGACCCAAGTATCACCAGCTCCTGACCACCTAGCAATTTGAAAGCATGCCAATGCAAGTAGATAAATAGATACTACTTCGGTGGGAAGGTAACAGAGTTCCATGCACCTCGATGTACAGTCATTCCAGCCACATGAACATGGAAGCATCTTCAGACAACGCTGGCTCCTTTAGCCAAGAAATGGAGATAAGCACCGCCCCCTGGAGTTGGACATGACAGGCACGGGAAACCCTTACCTTTTTTTAACCTTTTAAGTTTTTAAAAGGGAATGTTCCTCTTCCCCTGCGCCAAAAGTGTTTCAAACTCAACAGCAGACAAAGGTTTTTACAAAAAAAAAAAAAAATGTATAGCAAAATGATGGTCTAACAGAGCCTCTTAACCAAAATGCAAAGCGAAGAGACACAGGCCGTTAACAATTACATAAGGCCAACTACTTTTTATGGCTTAATGACCCAAAAGTACATGTTTGTTTATTTAATCACATTCAAGGCCCATCAATCAATAGGGCTCAATATAAGACAAAAAAGCACTATTCTTATTAAGCTCCGTGTAATCCTACAATACTGCTGTTTTTACTTGCTGTCCTCAGGGAAGTTTTAATGAAATATCCAGGCGCATGGATCAAGGCTCAGGACTGGAAATCCTTTAAAAGAAGACATTAGAATAAGCCGATAATATGCAGCAATTTATATATATTTTTTGCAAACGATCCAAAATTGAATGCTGCTGAGATATAGATCTAACGATTAAGTAAAATACCTTGATCTGTTCAACTCAAATTACTCAGAAGACCGGGAGAATATAACTTAATTCAATGGCTCTTAAATTTTTGTGTCTTAATTTCCAACACCATCACTGTCAAAGAATCTCACTGAGATAGAAGCAAGGAAAAGTGCTTTTTTTAAAAAACAAAAAACAAAACTTATAGGAAATCCATTAGAGTATTTCTGCTATAATACTTATAGCAGATGTTTTTTCCTAATGTCACATCACTTAATACAGGGGTCCCCAATCCTCGGTCCATGGACGAGTACTGGGCCATGGCATGCCAGCAACCGGTCAGCACAAACAAGCAGAGCCCCATCTGCAGGATGCAGGCAGCACACAAAACCACACACCCTCCGGTCTGTGGAAAAACCTCTCTCCACGTAACCGGTCCCTGGCACCCAAAAGGTTGGGGACCTCTGACTTAATAAATTTAAACCCTAAAAAAAAAAAAAACCTAACTACAGCCAAATATAATGTATTTTATTCTGGCTCATAAATCCACGTTACTGATCTTTTTCTTCTTAAAAAGCTATTCAGTAGAACCAATGTGTCAGACTACAGCTCCCATCAATCATATTGGCTGGGAATGAGGGGAGTTGAACTTCAACCTATTTAGTTGGTTCTATGTCCAAAGAAACTGCACTAGGACCGTTGGTTTAAAGGGGGACAGGGCTTCGATGTGTATTTACTATTAATTTTTACTTCTTGGATTGACTAAACTAAAATCCCTGGGACGGCACGCAATTTGTTCAACCCAACTCCTACAAATTCTACGACGGATCAAGTCACTCAACTTGCAATTCCTTTTAACGTTTTCATTTGAAAGCTGACCCTTGCGCCACTTTGCGGCCACACATGTACTTATTTTACCAGTAGAGATGGGAGACGAACGGACTGAAATCGCATGCAAAATAGGCCACCGAAACCTGGAGTCCTTTTGCTCATCAAGAAAAGCTTGATGGACGCTGGAATTCAAGGCTTTTGCTCTGAAAAAGTGCCGGAGAGGGATTTGCATAGTAACAGAGCTGTTCTTCTTATTCATCCTTCGCTGTTGCAACGGTCTGGCGTGACTCTGCAGCCGCCAGAGACAAAGATCCTCTTGTATTTGCTTTCCTAGAAATCAAGTTTCACTAGAAATCCCACTGGGAGCTTTTATTCATTTCTCAGTTCCAGGATCAGGTTTTCTGCAGAGGATCAGCAACTTCCCTGCCTCTCTGCACGTCACCTCCAACCCCTCCCAGAGTCTCCATCCATTGCTCAGTCCTTCAACTTGGCCTTTGGATGCTCATCTCATAGTGGCAACCCTACTTTCTCCCAACAGGAACACAAGAGAGAGAAGCTGCCTCCTTGTGCAGAGTTAACCCTTCCCAGCTGGCTTCCGACCAGCAAAGTCAATTGGGGGGAGTGGGGAGGATCCACATTCACTTCATGGCTGCTGGGTGATTCCGTTAACAACTGCATTGACCTGCTTAACAGCTGTGGCAAAAAAAAATCCTAGAAGGGGACAAAACTCACTTAACAACTGGCACGCTTAGCCACAGACATTATGGGCTCCACGGTTGTTGTAAGTTGAGGATTACCCGTAACCCAGGGATCCCCAACCCCCAGTCCGTGGACTGGCACCAGGCCATGGCATGCCAGAAATCGGTCCGTGCAAACAAGCGAAGCCCCATCCGTGGGATGCAGGCAGTACGTGAAACCACACCCCCTCCAGTCCACGTAAAAACTTCTGTCCACGGAACCTGGTGCCCAAAAGGTTGGGGCCTTCTGCTGTAACCACACCACTTTGTTGCAGTCTTTGAGTTGTCTTCATAGCTCTAGACCGGAGCCTTTTCATAACGGAAGAGAGAGACAGGCACAAGCAAGGCTTTAGGCAGGCCCTCTGTCTTCCATACAATGATTAATTTTAAAATTTAATTATAGAACACTAGGACACACACGGAAAGAGATTGTTTTAATTGAAGTCACGTCATTTTAATTAGAAGAGAAGGCAAGGAAATGAAATTGGATTGTTCTTATATTTTTTTTTTCCCCCTGGGACCTACTACTTTTCTGAAGGGGTTCCTGGCACACTATGCAAAGGCCCGGTGTGATAGGAGAAAAGTGGGAAATACGTTCCCCAATCCACAAAATAAATCCCTGGGAAGTGAGAACGCAAATGAAACGTACATAACTTGATTTGGTGCATAAAAATGCCACTAACTCTTAAGAGCCTCCTACTGTTACACTTGAAGGCTATCCAACATGGATCAGCTAGACCAGGGATAGGCAACCTTGGCTCTTTTATGACTTGTGGACTTCAACTCCCAGAATTCCTGAGCTGGCCATGCTGAGGGAAAAGGAAGAGGTTTCCAAGCTGAGCCATGCTGGCTCAGGAATTCTGGGAGTTGAAGTCCACGAGTCATAAAAGAGCCAAGGTTGCCTACTCCTGCCCTATATCAGGGGTCCTCAACCTTGGCAACTTTAAGACTTGTGGATTTCAACTCCCAGAATTCCTGAGCCAGCATGGCTCAGTTTGGAAACCTCTCCCTTTCCCCTCAGCATGGCTGGCTCAGGAATTCTGGGAGTTGAAGTCCACGAGTCATAAAAGAGCCAAGGTTGCCTACCCCTGATATAGCCTAATTAAGATGTTACAACACTTCATTGGAAGTTACAATGGCACTGAAAAAAGTGACTTATGACTTTTCATACTTATGAACGCTGCGGCATCCCCAAGGTCACATGATCAAAATTCAGACACTTGGCCACTGACTCATATTTATGACAGCTGCAATGTCCTGACAAGCAAGGTCAATGGGGAAGCCAACTTCAATTAACAACTGTATTACTAACTTAACAATAACTGCAGTGCTTCGACTTAACAACTGTGGCAAGAAAGGTCGTTTACTGGGACAAAACTCACTTAACAAATGTCTCACTTAACAACAGAAATGTTTGGCTCAATTGTGGTTGCGCAATCCAAGATTACCTGTGCCAAATTAAATTATATGACCAATAAAAGAGGACATTTGTAGCCCAGGGTTGAAGTGAGGAGTCCTGTGCTCCAAGAACACCAAGGTCCCCTAAATTATATTGTTATTGATGAAACACAGTGAAATAATATCTACACTTTGCAATTGTACGTGCAAGATGAATTTAATGGGGAATGATCTATACATTGCATTGGGTACATCAATGGGAATAGTACCTTTAGAATATATCCTGAAATTTATTATCTTTCTTTAAAAAAAAGATCATAGGTTCGCTGGAAAAATAAAACATTTTCAAGTGCATTTCCTTGGAAAAATAAAAAGTTCTCTCTTAATAAGTCAGAGTGTCCAGCAATCAGTCAGTGGCACTACAACAGATGTGCAACACAGAGAGGTACAAATCCTCCTTTGTGTGAATCCCAAAGGAACAAGGCTATTTTTGCAAGAGAGGGGGGCCTCTCAGTGGCCTAAACAGAGTTTCCTTCTTCCCCTACACATCCTACACACAGGTCCCAACTCATCCTGGTGCCCCTTTTAATCATGTTCTCTTCACATTTTGGACATATTCAATGTCAACCTTGTAATACTTGTAAGGCTCCTCATTAGGGACTGGGTGAAGAACCAGCTTTAGCTTGGGATAAAATACAACACAATGCGCTATGGCCAAACCATGATAGTCTTATTATGGTCTTTGACTAGAAGGAATTCTCATGTGCTTCTTTTTAGGACTAAATTGAAGAATACAGAGGGTCAAAAGATATTAAAAATATATAATCCATTTCAATATACAACCATTTCCTGCATTCATATTCAGTTTAATGCTTCGCAAAAGGGGGAAAAAGCAACATCTGCTTAGCTAAAGAAGAGGGGAGGGAGGAAGGGAGAGAGAGAGAGGGAGGGGGGGAGAGAGAGAGAGAGAGCTTTTATATAGGCAGGTTTTCTAGGTACCTGCAGTCTTCAAGATTTTAGGGAGAAATAGTTTCCTGAGAAAAGATAAACAGGCAGATCTGTTTGCCAGCTGTTTTCAGTGGGTTTATTATAGAAGCTGCCCTGAGATTGAGAACTGGCACGATAAAAATAAAAATCAAACACCCAACGCCACTAGGTCTGCTCTTATCTAGGGGTCAAAAGTATTGCAACCTTATTAGGAGATACGCCCAGGCTCCTTCTCTGACTTAAGAGCTGTTAATTAGATGTTAAGCACCGGCTGCACTTGTAATAACTCTGCAGAGCTCTTATCCCATCTTTGGACATTTCTAGGAAACAGGAAGGTCTTCCCGCAAGGTTGACCTAATTCTAGCTACAGTCAAGGCTTAGTGATATTAAAGTGATTAATGGAGACTAAAACATATGAAGAAGGGTTGCAGGAATTGGGTATGGCTAATCTACAGAAAAGAAGCACTGGGGGGTAACATGACAGCAGTGTTGCAATATTTTTGAGGGGCTGCCACAAAGAAGAGGGGGTCAACTTATTTTCCAAAGCACCAGAGGGCAGGACAAGAAACAATGGATGGAAGCTAATCAAGGAGAGAAGCAACCTGGAATTAAGGAGAAACTCCTTAACAGTGAGAACAATTAACTAGTGGAACAGCTTGCCTCCAGAAGTTATGGGTGCTCCATCACTTGAGGCTTTTAAGACGAGTCTGGACAGCCACTTCTGGAATGGTACAGGCTGCTTGAGCAGGGGGTTGGACTAGAAGACCTCCAAGGTCCCTTCCAGCTCCATTCTGAATTAAATGTATGAAAAGCAGACAATTTCTTTATTGTGGCAATAAACCATGCCTGGCCACAAGGGTTTATTATAGCCCAGAGGTCTTCAAACTCGGCCCTTTTATGATTGTTGGACTTCAACTCCCAGAATTCCTCAGCCATTACATACTTAGCAAAGTCTCATGACCTATTAGGAATCCAATTTGCAAATCCTACTAATTTAAACCCTTCATGTAGGACTGGGGTCCCCAACCCCTGGTCTGTGGACCAGTACCGGCCCACGGCATGCCAGCAACTGGTCCACACAAACCAGCCTGGGGTTCTACTATGAAGGAAAGGATAAACTTTTCATACATGGACAGAGAACCACACACCAGGTCTTTGATACTGAATACAATTCCAGTAGACACCAGATACCGGAGTTTAAAACTGAAGGAGTAATTCATGAATTAAAAACAAACAAAAAAGAATGAACTGCTCAAACAACATTAGCAATATGCTGGCTTTTGAAGTAGGGAACTGTAAAATCATTGTCATCCCAGACAGAGTATTAAGATAATTTCTTCCCTTTTAGCCAGCTGGATAGTGGGGCAATGGTTTTATCAGAGCACCGACAAAAGAGTCCTCACCAGGATGCAAAGGAAATAAGAGACAAGTTTAAGTTTTTACTCATAGGAAATAATGACTGATACACAGGAGACCTCTTAATGCTTAATTAAAGATAAACTTGGCAGCTTATAAGCAACAAGTTTCTGCATTTTTTTTAAAATCTGAGATCAGAGAAGCTCCCAAAAACGAACATACTAATCAAAAAGAACCAGATGTTTTGGAGGAAATACCAGCCAGATACTCCTTCCTTGTTTCTCATACTCATCTCAGAATCCGGTTCTTTGCCATGCAAAAGGGGAATCTTGCAATCATTTTTATGGGAGGAAATCAAAGTATATACATCGGAACACGGTTTTAACAGGACTAAGCTTGCTGGATGTTGGCCTAGGAAGTATGTTTTGTTCAGTCTCAACTGTCTCTTAAAGCACATTCTAGTTTGTGTGGGCCTCTATACCTGAACAGGAGCTCAGAAAATTGAGTTTTGCACAGCTTCATAAGCAAAACTGCTGCTGTCTTCCTGCAGATCTTGCTCATTTCTCTGGAATGTAAGCATATATGACCAGATTTTCAACAGGATACACGTAGACATCAGCAACCTTGTTCACATTTCAGCTTGAAATCCCATCAGCCCCATAAGTGTGGTCAAGAACAATGGATTGTGGTAGTTGTAGTCTAAACTATTTGGAAGAAAGCCAAGATACTCTTTCATAATAGCCCAGATTTAGAACCGTATTTATGCAGAAAAGGGTTTTTTGAAAGGGAAAAGAAAGAACAATGGGGACCAGCAGCAGCAGCATCTCTGTGCATGAACTCTGTGCATAAAATGCACCCACCCTCTGAAACTACTTGACGACAATTCCAGCCTCTACAATGTCAGAATTGTGAACAAGATTACAGTTACTGACAAGAGTCACAAACATTGATTGATTTGGTCTTAAACATCACCAACGTCTATAAACAGGGGCAGGAGTGTTTCTTGAGGCATTTATTTCAGATGTAAACAGGCTCCCTTCCCTACCTAACTTTTTAATCAAACATTCTTTTAATTAAAAAGAAGACAGGAAGCTGTCTAAAGCAACAGCCTCTTCTTGGTTTTCAAGAATGCTGATGGAGCCCATGGGGTGCCACAAGGTTACATAAAATGTAAAAGTGATAAATGGCTGCAGTCCAGAGCTTTACTTGGGACGGTGCCCAACCTGTCTGTAAAAAAAAATAATAATCAAGAATAAGCAGAAGAGATGCCGAGTGTCCCGTAAAGGGCAAGTAACATCCCAATAAATCAGTGCTTTGTAAACAGTCACACTCTCTCCTCCACCCCCTACTGCAATTATTTTCTGAATGGGGAAGCCCCACCACCAGCTATTTTATGAAAGAACTCACAGTATATTCTCAAAATTCTAAAAATGCCTGACAACCCAAAGATGGTAGGACGGCCTTGGTTTAGAAGAGAACAAAGAGAACAGGAAAGCTAAGTACTTCTTAAAGCAGAGGCCTTCGAGCTTACTTTTTTTCCCCTTCTTTCAGACAATCCCACATGCAATTTCGGAACAGCAGAAGCCAAAAGACCAAAAAATTATGGCCATTCTGAACAAAAGCCTCAAAGGAAACGAAATCAGATTTTTCCAGCCTCTCTGGAGACAGGACTTGATTTTTTGGCCCCATCATCATACTCAGAAGCCTCAAAGCAAGCTGAAGAACAAAGATCTACTCAGCGGAGAAGTAAATCCAAGCTTTTTATATTGTTGGCAGTTATTATTCAGAGAATCATTTGGAGGAGAAGGAATAAATTTGAACCCAAAAAAGCTCTTCGGAAACGAGGCTGAAAGGAGAAAGGGTGGCTGCAATTTATGAGGCAACAATGACTGAAGTATAAAGCCACCACATTAATTACTATTATTACTGACAGTAGCAGCATCTACCTGAACTCATCTAGTACAGGATGAAAGCCTTGAAGGTTATGGATCAACTGGTTTTGTATGGATGAGTAGATAAGTGGTGGGTTTTTTTTATCAAGAAAGGAGAATATTTGTAGCCCAGATTTGAAATGAAGAGTCCCGTGCTCTATGAGCTTGGTTGTTTCTTGCAGACATTTCATGACCCAACTAAGTAATATCATCAGCACGAGGAGGAGGAGGGGGTGGGGCAGCTACTGTGGGGTCCTTGGAGCTCTCCGATTTTAGTTGTTTTCTAGCAGATGTTTCATTACCCAACTAGATAACATCACCAGTGCTTTTTTAATATCAGATTCTAAGGCTGAAACAGTGACTGGTCCAAAATCAATCCAGCTGGCTCTTGTGCCTTAAGCAAGACTAAAATCTCAGCCTCTTTGCTCCTAGCCCAGCACTCTAATCTCTACATTGAACAGGCTCTCGCCTTGCATTCATCTTTTTTAGTACGTGCAATAACTCTATTTTGCCCAAGAATTCAAAAATCTCCTAGAGACAGAAGGGTTAGCCCAGGTCAGCTCAGGAACTTGAATAAAGATGACAGATCAACAAAAGCTTCCACAATTGAGGTCAGGTTCCAAGCAGGGAGGTGGCTAAGTGGAAAGCCTTGTTGTAATTTTGAACTTCAAGAGATGCTGCAGCAAGACATGATTAAGTGAGAAGGATCACAAGGCAAGAGGGAAAGATAGGGAGGAGGGAATCAGTAAGAAAGGAGAGCCTGGTACATGCCTTCCTTGCCCTACAGTCAAGGAAACTGCTGGGAGCTGCAGTCCCATACAATGGGACAAAGTCCCACAGGGAAAGAAAACTTTCAGAAATGTTTCTCAAATGTCAATAATCTGTAATAGCTTTCAGCTTCCTTGTCCCAGTCATTTTTGGCTGGCAGAAGTTCCTGAGTATCCAAATTTCTGTAACCCTACTCATACTTGCAACATCACTGAGGTCCATTCTTGTCCTCCAAAATTTGAAATGCAAAAAAAAAAAAAAAAATAGGAGGGGTGGTGGTGGAGAAATGTTATGTTTCATAGATGCAACAAATCACTGCATTGCAGAAGCTCTGCCAAATCATTTTGACTCAGCTAGAGTTCCGCGGAATCAAAAACTGGATCACTTCCACGCTTCCAGGTTTCGGACATAACAAAACCTGGATGGGGAGAAGGCAAAGTTGGGGGATGTCTCCCCTCACCATTCTCTTTTCTTCAGCAGCTTCCTATGCAACGATCTATCTGGTCCACTTACCTCCCATTTTCCAACTCAAATCTCTTCTTTTCCTTCCCTGTATCTCCAACCACAGATATCCTGGATTTTCCCTCACGCAAACCTTCGTCCTTGATCGTGCATCTTTTGATCTGGGCAGGTACCAGATATGTCACGGACAGAATGTTTCACGCACAAAACATCCCTCTGGAGATTCAGATGGCCCCAACCTTATTAGCCTTTTGCAAGGCATTGAAGACCAGGTTGATTCTGGGTCAGGGCAGAAATGAGCTCTGCTACTATATAGGTGATTCATAGTTAATTGTTTATCCTTGGGCACTGGGGGGGAGGTGTTGTTTGGGAGGGGTCTGTTTTTAATTTTGTAAGCCGCCCAGAGTCAGTTGTGTGAGATAGGCAGCTGTATAAATGATATAAATAAATGTTCCTACCTAAAACCAAAGTTGCACAAGGCAAACTCATAGAAGAAAAAAAACTATTCATCTATATAATTAATCAGTGGGTGGGATAACTAAGTTAAGAGAGGAAGAATGCTAATGACCAGCTGACTGCAAGAAATATAAATCCTTCCGTCCTCCACCATTCAGTCAGAGCTGAAGAAGCTTCTTGGGTGAGAAGCAAAATGTCTTCAAAGACAAAAAAAAACAAAAACCACAAACCAAAGTCCAGTTGTCTTTTGAAGAAGTATCTTTGGGACAACCATGACTTGGATGACTTGAAGAAACTCTGCCAAATCATTTTGACTTAGCCAGTAGTTTTGCAGAACCAAAAACTGGAACACGTCCATGCTTCCAGGTTTTGGAAACTTATATTTCCATAGACATAAGTTAAGATAGCCTTTTCTCATCTGACCAATTGCAAACGTGTTTGAGTTCCTCATTCTGTGCCAGCTCAGCCAATCCCACTGGATTTGAGTAGTGGGAAATTCTTGTTCTAGATCAGAGGTCCCCAATGTTTGGGCACCAGGGACCAGTTCTGTGGAGAGAGAATTTTTCTGTGGACCGGAGGGTGCATGATTTTGTGTGCTGCCTGCATGCCACAGATGGGGTTTTGCTTGTTTGTGTGGCCTGGTTGCTGGCATGCCGTTCTATTTTATTCTATTTCCTATTCTATTTCCTGTTCTATTCTATTCTATTCTATTCTATTCTATTCTATTCTATTCTATTCTATTCTATTCTATTCTATTCTATTCTATTCTATTCTATTCCAATGCTTAACAAAGTGAATCTGGCTTGCTCCATTGACTTTCCTGGTTGGTAGCCAACTGGGAAGATCACAAATGGTGATCACATGAAGCCAGGACAGTGAAAATGCCGTAAATACATGCTAATGGTCAAGCTCCCCAATTTTGATCCCATGACCATGGCGATGCCATGACGATTGTAAGAACAAGTTCCAGCAATCACTTTTTCCAATGCCATTGCAACTTTGAACAGTCACTAAACAAATGCTTGTAGGTCAAGGGCTACTACTACCTGAAATATTGGGACACTCAATTCCATTGAATTCAAGATACATCAAATCAAGGTGCCTTTGCAGGAAGCAAACAGCAATAGATTTTAGGAACGTTTTACCCCCCCATCTCTGTGATGACCTACCTTGTCCCTTGACTTACGACCACAATTGAGCCAAAATCTCCGTTGCTAAGTGAGACCTTTGTTAAGTGAGTTTCCATCTCAGCCATAAGGTTTCACTTTTAGTGCAGAAAAAAAAAGGCACGGGAGTTGTTTTTTTTAAGGTGCACAGAATTGAAAACCTTTGCTGCAGAAAACCTTTGTAAACCACACGATTTATTTTAAGAGGCTTCATGCACCAGCCCATTGTTTCCAGTTCCAAAAATACCTACTGAACCTTTAAAAAAAAAAATCTATTCTTGTAAAAGCAGAGGCTGCTAAGATACCGAGCAAGAAAAAAGAGGAAGAAACCAACCTCTTGGGTGATTTAGAGCACAAAAGTGCGAAGAAAAAGAAATGACTCATAATTTCTTATTAACCAAGGAGTTGGTAATAAGAATACACTCAAGAGCGTCAACTGAAAATAATTCCAAGCCAGCTCATCATTATCCGTGCCTTACACACTGCTGAGTAGTTTTCTCTCCCAGTTACTTGACAGTAAGATTCCCACTACCTCCTTAAATCAGGCTGTTAACTTAAAAAAAAAAAAAAAAAACCTAAGTGGATCTGTGTATCATAAATGCTTAAGCTCAGTTGCAATATTTAAAAAAAAAAAACTATATGTCTGCTTGTCAAGTCTTGAGAGGCTGGCAAATTCAGGAAACAAGAAGAAGTTGGATTTATGGAAAGATCTTCACCAGTAGAAAGGAAATATAACAGAATCTTGAAAGCCTGCCAAAACAATTCTCCAGATCATCCTATACTGGGGCCTCCAAACTTTTAAGACTTGTGGACTTCAACTCCCAGAATTCCCTAGCCACCATGAGGAATTCTGGGAGTTGAAGTCCGCAAGTCTTAAAAGTTGCCAGATTTGGAGACTCCTGATTTATACCTAGCAGATTTAAGAGGGGATTAACTATGTTTCTCTTTTTCACATCTTCCTCTTTCCTGAAGTTATGAATTCATTCTGTAACAAGTCTTTCCTCCCTTAACCGTCCCGCCGTCTTCTCTGCTTCCACAGTCTACAAGGTATTTCCTTGTCCAGTATTCTGAGAAATCTTGCTGGCTAGGGATTCCCAGGAGTTGAAATCCACCCATCTTAAAATTGCCAAGTTTTTTAAAAAAACATTGTTGTAACCTCTTTCTCAAGGCACTGTTTTACACCTATTTCCAGAATGGTGGTTCTTGGGAACCTAGAGAGGGGAGAAAAGAGATGCCAGGGGGCAGGGCGGGAGAAAAGGAAAGAGGACCATTCAATAGAAGGATTTAAGGGTTATTGCAGGAGTCCCCAACCCCTGGTCCATGGACCGGCACTGGTCCACAGCATGCTAGGAACCGGTCCGTGCAAACAAGCAAAGCTCCATCAGCGGGGTGCAGGCAACACATGAAACCACACCCCCTCCGGTCCATTGAAAAACCTCTCTCCACAAAACTGGTCCCCAGTGCTCTAAAGATTGGGGGGCGTTGGTTTATTAGGCATCTCTAAATGCCTCCAATTTCAGAGACGTTGTTGAGTGACAGCTGTTTCTCCCTATCTCTCAGAAAGATTAGTGGGGACTTCTTTTACTTGCTTTGGGAAAAGTTTTGATGGGATCATAATACCCCTGATAATAGATTTGGGATATGTGTTTTGGATTGGGATTAGGATGATTGTTGGCACGCACAACAATAAAGTCAACGACCCAGCTGCAATCAACCTTTCTAGAGCACTCAACCAATAATATGACGGTCTTTTCGATTTGCCTGCGGTAGGCTCACCAAAACCCATGTTGGTTTGTAATCCCCAATCGTGATACCCTTGGATCCAAATAGCAGAGATATTCGATCCCCAGAAGACTGACGACCTGGAAGCAGATCAGCACTGACCATCCTAATTGAAGCCGACGTCTTTTTTTCTCCAGGCATCTACCCCATATATGTACTAAATGTAGAGTTCACCCTCTTCTCTCTGCATGGATGCCATATGAAGGTCATTCATGAGATACCAAGAATTAAAGAAACAGTGCTGACTAATATAGAACACCCTGTCTTATAATCATGGCTTTTTTATCGTAACAAAGAAAAAAAAACCTCATTTATCAGGGAGAAGTTGGCTGAAGAGGACAGAACTTGTACTTCTGGGAAATTTTATTATACATAAAAGTTAGGGTCACCCAACAGACTGAGCCAAAAGCATGGTAGATAGCACAATCCTTAAGGTCAGCTACTGCATTTGGGAAACTACCTTTCATGGCTTTGTGTGCTGTGTTCAACAAGTTATTCTGGCATTTAAACCAGAATGTATGGCTCGGCTGGATGGGACGGATCGATAAGTCAAGCTTAAAAAGCCACGTTTTTTACGTGAAACGTAGGAAAACAAACAGGTATGAAAACGCATGTTACAACTCAGGTAACTTTTGTTCTTCACTTTTGTTTCTGAGCTCAGTGGTTCTTAGTGCTCAAGGCAATAAATGGACCAAGAGGAGTCACTGGCAAATAGATTTCCCCCTTACAGATCTCCCTCCATGCTTCATACATGGCTGTATAATGTGGATAATATAAGATTTCCATTCATAAGTTATTCAGCTCTTGAAATGATCTAGCATCCAATTCGAAGTTTCCTTTGCTTGTTCACAAAAATATTGTGTGCACGTGTGAGTGTGTGTGAGAGAAAGACAGAGAGAGAGAGAAAGAAAGAGGGAGACAAAGAGAGAGGAAGAGAGAGGGGAAGAGAGACAGAGATGGAAAAGAGAGAGAGAGAGAGAGAGAGAGAGAGAGAGAGAGAGAGAGAGAGAGAGAGAGAGAGAGAGAGAGAGAGAGAGAGAGAGAGAGAGAGATTGTTTCGAATGACAGCTCTGGAGGACACTTTGGATGCTTAAATCCATCTCTGCCCCAACCCTGGCCTACCTCATAAGACCAGACACACTGCACTCCTGCAAATCTTCGGACACATCTGCCAATCTCCACATCCTCGTGGGTGGTATACATCTCTCGAAGGCATTCCCCAATGTGGGGGACCATTCTCCGAAGCACTTCTCGGCTCATGATTACTCCTGGACCCCCCATGCAGAAGTTCTCTCCGGGCTCCAGGGCCAGTTTCCCCATTTCTTCAGTCGTGCCTAGTCCCGTCTGCCCAAGGAAGAGGGGCTCGCTGCTATTTAAACTCCGCAGGAAGTTCTCCAGCTTGTCTCCTTTCACATAGACGTCATCATCTGCTCGCATGAACCACTCGTATTTGTCCAAATAGTGGTCATGCATGTACTTGAGCATCATGAACGATTTCTTCTGCGGTGGGTAAGAGTCATCTACACCAGGTAGCGACACGATGGGGATCGGAAGAGACGTATCTGAGCCCTCGCTGGAAAAAAACTCCACCTTCCCAGGGATTGTGCTGGACCATGTTCTAGAGAGGAAGAAACCAAAACCAAGTTTTTTTTAAAAAACAAACAAACATTATTTTATTTTTTTTAACCTCATTGTTCAGTCTAACAATTGCTTAGAAGATAGATAGATAGATAGATAGATAGATAGATAGATAGATAGATAGATAGAAATAGCACTTAGCAATAGCGCCTAGACTTATATACCACTTCACAGTGCTTTACAGCCCTTTCTAAGGTGTTTACAGAGTCAGCATTTTGCCCCCAACAATCTGGATCCTCATTTAGATTCATTCATTCAGACAGACAGACAGACAGACAGACAGTGACGCCATTTTACTGAGCTTTTAATCCTTGGCTTTTCTTTTATTTAATGCTAAAATAGCTCACCCAGCCATTTTATTGAAGATAATAACAACAACAACAACAACAACAACAATAGTAAAGTTGGAAGGGACCTTGGAAGTCATCTAGTCCAACCCCCTGCTCAAGCAGGAAACCCTACACCATTTCGGACAAGTGGCTGTCCAGTCTCTTCTTAAAAACTTCCAGTGTTGGAGCATTTACTGCTTCTGGAGGCAAGCTGTTCCACTGATTAATTGTTCTCACTGTCAGGAAGTGTCTCCTTAGTTCTAGGTTGCTTCTCTCCTTGATTAGTTTCCACCCGTTGCTTCTTGTCCTGCCTTCAGGTGCTTTGGAAAATAGCTTGATTCCCTCTTCTTTATGGCAGCCCCTGAGATATTGGAATACTGCTATCATGTCCCCCCTTGTCCTTCTGTTCGTTAAACTAGACATTAGTAATCAATTAGTAATTTTAGTTTCCTGAATTAGGTTCTAGTAATTTTAGAACTCTAGGAGTAAGGTTGGCTAGTATTCTAGAGGCTGGAACTTAACAGCACCGAACACCTGCCGATAATAAGAGGCAGCAGCCATATCTACAAGTTAGGGACTAAAGGGAAAGACCGAAGGGAAGAACAAGCCTTAGGTGCCACAGAGAGAAAATTCCAAGCATTCCGAAGCAAGATGACAACACTGAACTGAACTGAATGTTTTATTTGGCCAAGTGTGATTAAACACACAAGGAATTTGCTTTTGGTATAGAAGCACTCAAGTGTATACTAAAAGCAACAGAATAACGCCAATTAAATAATGCCAATAAAACAAGGGAATAAAGAAGATAATTAGGATAAATATTAATAATACTACAGCCATACGAGATGGGTAAGTACGCATAGACCTTAGACCAGGGGTCCCCAACCCCCGGTCCATGGACTGGTACCATGCCACGGCATGGCAGCAACTGGGCCGCACAAACAAGCAAAGCCCCATCCGAGAGATGTAGGCAGCACACAAAATCACGCACCCTCCAGTACGTGTAAAAACCTCTCTTCATGTAACTGGTCTCTGGTGCCCAATAAGTTGGGGACCTCTGCCTTAGACAGCGTTGTGAGAATTAAGTGTTCAGCAGAGTGATGGCACATGTTCCTGTGTCTAGTTGTGGCATCCCAAGGGGTGGAGCTGAAACAGTTTATGTCCAGGATGTGAGGG